>NC_135486.1:89597889-90222889 GCF_052094955.1 Ictidomys tridecemlineatus
CCATCAATGAAGTCTAAAACTTGATGGCTTCACTGCTAAATTCTACCATTTAAAAATCTAATAACAAATCTTCTCAAGCTCCTCCAAAAATTCAAGAAGAAATTTCTACCTCATCTTAAGAGTCCATAATTACTCTGATACCAAAACATAGGCTAATATCTCTGTTGAATATATATTTAAAAGTCCTCAACAAAATACTAGCAAACTAAATCCAACAATACACGAAGAGGAAGAAAAAAAAAGACACCTAAATTGCAAAAGAGAAAGTTAAATTTTTCTGTTTGTCAAGGAAATTGCCATATATGTAGAAAAACCTTGAATAATCTGCCAAAATTGTTGGAACTAATAAATTTTGTAAAACTGCAAGATACAAAATCATCATACATGGGCTGGGGATGTGGCTCAAGCGGTAGCGCGCTCTCCTGGCATGCGTGCCACCTAGGTTGGATCCTCAGCACCTCATACCAACAAAGATGTTGTGTCCGCCGAAAACTAAATAATAAATATTAAAAAATTTAAAAAAAATCATCATACGAAAATCAGCATTTCTATATACTAACAACAAACTATCTGGAAAAAAAATGAACAGTGACATTCACAATATCTATAAAAAATACTTAGGAATTAATTTAACAGAGGAGGTAGAGGACCTGTACACTGAAAACTATAAAACACTGTTGAAAGAAATTGAGGAAGACACAAATAAATGAAAAGGTATCTCACATTTATTGACTGGAAAAATTAATTTACATATATATTTATTTGTTCAAATTAGTTATACATGACAGTAGAATGCATTTTGATGCATCATATATACAAATGGAGTATAACTTCTCATTCTTTTGGTTGTACATGATATAGAGTTACACAGGACATGTAATCATGTATGCACACAGGTTCATAATGTCTTATTCATTCTACTATCATTCATACTCCCATGCCTCCTCCCCTCCCTTTACTCACCTCTGTCTAGACCAAATTACCTCTATTCTCCCTTCACCTTATTGTGAATTAACATCCCCACATCAGAGAAAACATTCAGCCTTTGATTCTTTGGGATTGGCTTATTTCACACACACACACACACATACATATATATATATATATATATATAATATTATAATATAATATATAATATTCTCCAGTTCTATCCATTTACCAGAAAATGCCATAATTTCATTCTTCTTTAAAGCTGAGTAATATTCCATCGTGTGTATATACTACAGTTTCTTTATCCATTCATCTGTTGAAGGGCATCTAGGTTAGTTCCATAGTTTAGTTATTGTGAATTGAGTTGCTATAAACATTGGTGTGGCTGTGTCTGTGTAGTATGTTGATTTTAAGTCCTTTGGGTATGAACCTAGGAGTGGGATGCCTGGGTCAAATAGTAGTTCCATTCCATGTTTTTATAAGAGTCTCCACACTGGTTTCCAGAGTGGTTGCACCAATTTGCAGCCCCACCAGCAAAGTATGAGTGTACCTTTTCTCCCAAAATCCTTACCAACATTTATTGTCATGTGTATTCTTGATATTTGCCATTCTGACTGGAATGAGATGGAATATCAGTGTAATTTTAATTTTCATTTCTCTAATTGCTAGAGATGTTGAACATTTTTTCATATATTTGTTGTTCGATTGTATGGAAAAATTAAATTTGTTAAAATGTTCATACTTCCCAATGTGATCTTCAAGTTCAGTAACATTTTCCCCAAATAGAAAAAATAATCTTAACCAGGAGTGTCAGTACACATTTTAATCCCAGTGACCCTGTAGGCTGAGGCAGGGGATTGCAAGTTCAAGGCCAACCTTGGCAACTTAGTAGGACCCTGTTTCAAAATAAAAAATAAAAAGAGATAAGGATATGTCTCAAGTACCCCTGGGTTCAATCACTAGTACCAAAAAAAAAAAAAAAAAGGGAGCAGGGATTAGAGTGATGAAAATGTCTACTATGGGGGGATATATATATGTGTGTGTGTGTGTGTGTGTGTGTGTGTGTGTGTGTGTGTGTGTGTATCCGTGTGTCCTTGTAATTTCTCATTCATTGAACCATTCATTCATGTACTTAACATTTACTGAATGTAAATTAGACATGTCCTATATATTGAATGTGTCCTATTGAACCTAAATCTACAATGTGAGGGCATTTAGATGTCAGATGTTTGGAAGATGATTAGGACAGGAGGGAAAAATTTATATGAATGGGAAGCGTGCCTTTCTGAAGGAGACCAGAGAGTTCCTGGCTCTTTCTGCCATATGAATTCATGGGAAGAAGAAAAATGTCTGTGAACCAGCTACCATATTTGCTAGCACCTTAATCTTGGAACTCTCTAGAACTGTGAGAAATTAATGTCTGTTGTTTATAATTCATCCAGTGTATGATTTTTTTGTTATAGCAGCTGAAATGAACTAAGGGAATATGTTTTAACCCTCTTGTTCATTCACTAATGATTTGCACATAGCAGTTGTTCAACAGCTTTTCAGTCTAGTATAGGAGGATAATTCTTGTAGATTTCTAGCATTTCTGCACATCTTTCAGGCAGAGGCATTGGCAATTTTTTTTCCTGACTAGGTTTTCAAGTATGCTGAATAGCAAATAGTTCATTATAAAGCCCCTGATTTTTAAAATGTGAGATCCCTGAGCTTAGCATTTCTCAGCTATAATATAAACTTATTGCATAAGCAGCAATCACTTGGGATGCTTCAATATCACTCCTGTGGTATTTGGGGAGAATGGCAATGGAAACCAGTGTATACTAGAGGCTCATGCTCCCTGTTGTGTTGTAATAAAATTGTCTCTAACCCAGGAGTCTCATGTTTTCTTCCAGCATTCATGAGACTAACAATTTGTTTGCTTGCAAGTAGTGTAAAATCTCAGATGTTTCACAGTTCTTGACACCTAGTAGGATAAAATCTCAGACTTCACAGTTCTTGACAAAGCAGACATATACATAGATAGTTAAGATATAGCTTGAAAGGAAAGGTGTTCATGTATGAATATCAATATAAGTTCTGCTTGATGGTAATAGTAGGAGGTAGGTAGAGGAGACACTTATATAATGAATAGGACTTTCATTCATAGAGAAGGGTAATGATATTTCTTTTTTTATTTTTGGATATGTTTTTCTTTTTCTTTTTTTAAAATTTTTATTATTAGTTGTTCAAAACATTACAAAGCTCTTGACATATCATATTTCATACATTTGATTCAAGTGGGTTATGAACTCCCATTTTTACCCCGTATACAGATTGCAGAATCACATCAGTTACACATCCGCGTTTTTACATACTGCCATACTAGTGTATGTTGTGTTCTGTTGCCTATCGTATCCTCTACTATCCCCCTCCCCTCCCCTCCCCTCCCCTCCCATCTTCTCTCTCTATCCCATCTACTGTAATTCATTTCTCTCCCTTGTTTTTTTCCCTTTCCTCTTACTTCCTCTTATATGTAATTTTGTATAACAATGAGGGTCTTCTTCCATTTCCATGCAATTTCCCTTCTCTCTCCCTTTCCCTCCCACCTCTCCCTGTTTAATATTAATCTTCTTCTCATGCTCTTCCTCCCTGGTCTGTTCTTAGTTGTTCTCCTTATATCAAAGAAGACATTTGGCATTTGTTTTTTAGGGATTTGGTAGCTTCACTTAGCATAATCTGCTCTAATGCCATCCATTTCCCTGCAAATTCCATGATTTTGTCATTTTTTAGTGCAGAGTAATACTCCATTGTGTCTAAATGCCACATTTTTTTTTATCCATTCATCTATTGAAGGGTATCTAGGTTGGTTCCACAGTCTAGCTATTGTGAATTGTGCTGCTATGAACATTGATGTAGCAGGGATAGTACGCTCTTTTACGGTCTTTAGGGAATAGTCCAAGAAGGGGAATAGCTGGGTCAAATGGTGGTTCCATTCCCAGCTTACCAAGAAATCTCCATACTGCTTCAAGATATTTCTGATAGAATCACAATGTTCATAAAAACAAAGAATCAGTAAAGAGCCTGCAAAAAAGTGTGTGTGTGTATGCATGTATATGAATATATATGTGTATGTATATGAATATATATATACATACAATATATAATTATCTAAATCACCCTACTGAGCAATAGCACACTGACTTTCTTACTTGTAACTATAACTTGGTGCCCATTGATCCACCTTTCCCCAGCCCTCCCTTCCCTCTTCTTTGTCTAACTTCTAGTAACCAGAATTCTATCTCAACTTCGTGAGATCTATAGTTCCTATTCGATTTTTTCCTTTTTTAAAAAATTTTATTTGTTCTTTTGAGATATATATGACAGTGGGGTATATCTTTGTTGAGAGCCATAACCAAGTCAGGACGGTGCCTGGCATTTTGCCAGAAGGAGTGGTTGAGAAGTAATGCCAGTGAACCATTAAGATGATCATTATCGATTTGTCAAGAGCTTTGTAATGTTTTGAACATCCAATAAAAAAAAAGAAGATTGTTATCTTTGTAGCAGAAATATGGGATCAGAAATTAGTAAAAAACAAACCGAAAGAGTACTGGATCCAGGTGCAGACCTTAGCATTATCTCTCGTCAAGAATGGCCAAAACATTGGCCGTTACAACAAGCCACTCAAATGCCTAGGAGTGGCAACTAATCCCCAGAGAAGTGCGGTGGTATTAGATTGGAAGGATCCTGAAGGATGTGAAGCAACTATACAGCCCTATGTATTGGATCATCTTCCTATAAATTTATGGGGATGAGATGTCCTAGATCAATTAGGACTAACACTAACAAGAGTTCCTGTTGAGTTCTCTCGGAGTTTCTGGAGAATTCCTGTGGGGTTCGGGAAATAAAGTAGTTCCTGTTTGAACCTACAAGTGGCTCTTGACCTCCCGGTTATTTTGTGCCCAGCCAAACTGCAGCATATTTTGATATATTATACATACATGTAATAACTTATTCTAATTAGGATCCCATTCTTTTGTTTGTTTGTTTGTTTGTTTTGTTTTGTTTTTATGTATTACGAAATCCCCAGCTAGTTTTGTTTTTTATTTTGAGACAGGTTCTCCCTAGGTTGGTTAGGGCCTTGCTAAGTTGCTGAGGTTGGTTTTAAGCTTGTTATTTCCCCAAACCTGAGGTTGGGATTACAGGTGTGGGCCACTCTCTTCTCTTCTTTCTTTTGGTACTGGGCATTGAATCCAGGGCCTTGTGCATAATAAGCACACACTCTGCCTCTGAGCTACATACACCCTGGTCCTAGATCCTATTTCGAACACTGATATTAAGCCTATTGCAGTACTTAGGACCCAGTTAACACAAGTTCACATTATTGATCAACCACCTTCTGTGGCCAAGAAATTATGTTGTTCAGCTCGTTCACCTTTTCTCTGAATTAGTTTTTCACCAGACTTGCCACATTTGATTTGTGCTGGTTTTCTTTTTGTCCGTCTCTCCTCAAGTGGGATAGCCTACTTTAGTTACAACTATTAAGTCACTTGTCCTTCCATCTTCTCTGTCATCACCCTCATTTGGGTGGACCATGATTCTTATTTTACTGTTCGTGACACACTTATTATTTTTTTTTTAAAGAGAGAGAGAGAGAGAGAGAGAGAGAGAGAGAGAGAGAGAGAGAGAATTTTTAATATTTATTTTTTAGTTCTCGGCGGACACAACATCTTTATTGGTATGTGGTGCTGAGGATCGAACCCGGACCGCACGCATGCCAGGCGAGCGCGCTACCGCTTGAGCCACATCCTCAGCCCAAGATTTTTAAATTTTTAATAGATTTCAACTAGAATTGTCTAATAGAGGCAAAGATATAACCTGTTCATCTGGTTTCCTCTTCAACAATAGAAAGTTTCAGAGCTGCCTAGCATTTCTTTTTCTTTTTCTTTCTTTCTTTTTTTTTTATATTGGGGATTGAAACCAGGGGTGTTTAACCACTGAGCCACATCCCCAACTCTTTTTAATATTTTATTTAGAGACAGGTCTCTCCTAATTGCTTAGGGCCTCCCTAATTTTTGAGACTGGCTTTGAATTTGTGATCCTCCTGTTTCAGCCTCCCAAGTTGCTGGGATTATAGGCGTGCCCCACTGTACCTGGCTAGGTGCCTAATTTTTCTGATTAGAGATCTTGTACTCTCTCAGACACTAGGGAAGTGCTCCACTGAGCTACATTCCCAGCCTTTTTAATTTTATTTTGAGAGAGGGTCTCCCTAAGCTAACCAGGCTGGCCTCAGCCTTTTGTAGCTGAAATCATAGGAGTGAGCCACCATGTCCAGTTGCTTTTTATTTTTTCAAAGTACACACGGAGTTGAATGTTTTTTTTTTTTTTTTCTTTCTTTCTTTCTCAAAACTGTGTCTTCTTTATTGGAGTGGCATCAGGGACAAGGACCCAGCTTTTAGTAACAGTAAAGCTCTCCTGGGTTCAATCCCCAGTACAAAAAAAAAAAAAAAAAAAAAAAGGCAAGCATCCCACTTAGGAATCAACCTAACAAAAGAGGTGAAAGACCTCTATAACAAAAACTACAGAATACTAAAGAAAGAAATTAGGGCTGGGGATGTGGCTCAAGCGGTAGCACGCTCACCTGGCATGCGTACGGCCCGGGTTCGATTCTCAGCACCACATACCAACAAAGATGTTGTGTCCGCCGAAAACTAAAAAATAAATATTGAAATTCTCTCTCTTTAAAAAAAAAAAGAAATTAATGGGGCTGGGGCCGTAGCTGATCCTCAGCACCACATAAAAATAAATAAATAAAGATATTGTGTACATCTACATATTTAAAAAGAAAGAAATTAAGAAGAACTTAGAAGATTGAAAGATCTCCCTGGTTCTTGGATAGACAGGGTTAATATTGTCAAAATGATCATACTACCAAAAGCATAATACAGATTTATCTATCTATCTCTATGCACAAAACTCAAAGTGGATCAAGGACCTAGGAATTAAACCGGAGATCCTGTGTCTAAAATAGAAGAAAAAATAGGCCCAAATCTCCATCATGTCAGATTAGGCCCCTACTTCCTTAATAAGACTCCTATAGCACAAGAATTAAAATCAAGAATTAATAAATGGGATGGATTCAAACTAAAAAGCTTCTTCTCCGCAAAAGAAACAATCTGGGGGGGTAGGGGCGAGCTAGGATTGTGGCTCAGCGGTAGAGTGCTCGCCTAGCACAAGAGGGACCCAGGTTCGATCCTCAGCACCACATGGAAATGAAGGCATTGTGTTGTGTCCATCTACACCTTGCTGTTTTATCTACTGATAACGCGTGTTTCTCGGCCTCTATATAAAATATATTTTGTACTGAGTCACAGTTTAAAAAGTTTGAGACCATTCTGAAGCCATATTGCTTGCAAGTTGCAGACAAAAACTTCATCAGGTTACCAGGTCTGCTCATTTTCTCAGCCCATGCTCTCCTGTGAATTCTATCTGGAGAGAACTACTTAGCTCCCACTGTGTACAGCACAGGCTCTGTGGCTCTGAGTTGAAAGGTTTTTAAAAATTAGTAGAACTTTTAAAGAACAGTTTTAGATTTACAAAGAAATTGATCAAATCATGAAGGTTTTCTTACACTCCCTTCTAAGATTTGAATATAGTTTTCCCTTTAGCCTCAGGAGGGTAGGATTTGATTCTCAAAGTCACAAGTTAATGACATTAAGAAGGTGGAAAACTTAATCCAATGTGGAGTTTAGAGGTAGACATTTTGGAAAGTTATTAAGATTAGATAGTTCTTAGGGTGGAGCTCCCATGATTGGATCCTGGTGACTTTATAAGGAACCGGTAGAGACCAGAGAGAAGTACATACTCCCTGCCTCCTGCAACGTGATATTGTGTGCACCCCCTTTGGAGTCTGAAAAGAAGGATAGGAGGAAGGACATCACCCTTGACCTTGACCTCCCAAACTGTGAGTTAATAGAGGTATTATTATTATTATTATTTTGGTACCAGGTATTGAACCCAAAGGCACTTAACTACTGAGCCACATCCTTAACCCACGCTTTAAATTTTTTTTGTTTAGTTGTTGATGGACACAATACCTTTATTTTATTTATTTATTTTTATGTGGTGCTGAGGATTGAACCTAGTGCCTCACAAATGCCCCAGCCCCAGCCCGCAACCCCTTTTGGTATTTTATTAGAGACAGGATCTTGCTGAGTTGCGCCTTACTAAGTTGCTGAGACTGGCTTTGAACCACAATCCTTCTGCCTCAGTCATTTATTTTGTAGAAGGACCCTCAGTTGTAATTTATCGGGTATTTTTCTCATGATTGAATGGAGATAGCGGCTTGGGGGAGGAAGACCACAGAGGTAAAGTCACATTCTCTCAAATATCAGTGGTTAATACTCTCAACATGACCCATCTTTGTTAATGTTGACCTTGATTACCTGGCTGAGGGGATGTTTGTCAGGCTTCTCCACAAGAATATTAAAATATTTCTTTTTAAAAAAAAATTTTGTTTTTTAGTTGTAGATGGACATAATTCCTTTATTTATTTTTAAAAATATTTTTTTTAGTTGAAGATGGACACAATACCTTTATTTTATTTGTTTATTTTTATGTGGTGCCAGGGATTGAACCCTTTGCCTCATACACGCTAGGCAAGTGCTCTACCACTGAGCCACAACCCCATCCCATATTTTATTTATTTTTATGTGGTGCTGAGGATCAAACCCAGTGCCTCCACACGTGCTAGACAAGTGCTCTGTCACTGAGCTATAACCACAGTCAAAATGTTACTCTCTTTAAATTCTCTTCCCATGCTATACACTTTGAAAAGAAGTCATTATTTTCAGAATACACTTCAGAAATAAAGTGTTATTTGCCATCCTTCAAGGTGGCTTATTTATGCAAATTATTTGGAATTCTCCTGTGAGTGAGATTGCTTCTTCTCTCCCATTTATTTTTTTAATTCTCCTGCCTTATTATCCTGAATAGCTGGGCTTATAGCCATGCACTTTTATAAACTCAGTATTTTCTTTTAATATTTGTTTTTTAGTTGTAGTTGGACACACTATCTTTCTTTTATTTTTATGTGGTGCTGAGGATGGAACCCAGGGCCTCTTACGTGCTAGGCGAGTGTTCATCCGCTGAGTCACAATCCCAGCCCTCAGTATTTTCTTAATTCATTATTCCAAATATGAAAACATTTCTACAACATCTAACATTTTTTTAGAGTTTATCAGAAGCAAAAGATGGAAAAATGTTTGATAAATGATACAAGAGAAATTATTTGAAATTATAAATGTCATAGAAAAATTAGAGGTCTTTAGTTTTCCTGTTTATAAAAAAATATAAAAAGAACTTGATTTTTTTAAACTTTCCTTTTTTGCAATGCTGAGAATTGAACCCAGAACCTGCTACATTCTAGGCAAGTGCTCTACTACCAAATTATACCTCTAGCACTTAGAAGGGAAACTTATAAAGACAGAAAATTATTCTGGTTGGGCTCCTTGAATAGTAAGTAGAAAGTAGATTATGAGGTAAACTTGGAAAATTTAGCAAGAGAAAATTATGTACATTGACAAGTAGAGAACAAATGGAAATGAATATACTTTGTTCACTGATTTGTGCAATGACATTTTAAGATAGCCTTGTTAAAATAGTTTTCATTAATTTATAAATTATTTTGGCTGACTAAACATTATTTTCGGGGCTGGGGATGTGGCTCAAGTGGCAGCGCGCTCGCCTGGCATGCGTGCGGCCCCGGGTTCCATCATCAGCACCACATACCAACAAAGATGTTGTGTCCGCCAAAAACTAAAAAATAAATATTAAAATTCTCTCTCTCTCTCTCTCTCTCTCTCTCTCTCTCTCTCTCTCTCTCCTCTCTCTCTATCCTTAAAAAAAAAACAAACATTATTTTCTTTTTCTGTACCTGGAATTCAGTTCAGGGTGCTGTACCAATGAGCTACTGAGCTGAGTCCCCAGTTCCCACCCACTCCCCACATTTTTTTTTTTTTAATTTGAGACAAGTTCTCTCTTAAGTTGTCCAGACTGGACTTAAATTCCTTCCTCAGTTTCCTGAGTGGCTGAACTTACAGGTCTGTGCCACCACACCTAGCAGACTCAGCATTATTTAAGGGATCTCAGAAAGATCAAAATTGGAAAGATGTTGAGGAGAGATTTGGCTACAATACAGTGTATATGGACTGGGGATATAATGCAGTGGTTGAATGTTTGCCTGATATGCCCAAGATGTTGGGTCCAATACCACAAAACCAAACCAAAACAAAACCCCCAAATAGCATATGTATAATGTGTTCTGATTTGTATAAAAATGTTTAATCGTATTCATAGAAAAAAATCTTGAATATGCATCAGCCTGAACACGATTATCTATTTCTGTAGTATTGGTAGTTCTTATAAAAAAACCAGAAATCAGAATAAGTTATAGAAAAACTCAATAAACTTTAGACAAGACTAAAATACTTTTTTTTTTGGTGGTGCCATGGATTGAACTCAGGGCCTTTTGCATGCTAGGCAAGCACTCTACCATTGAACTATGTCCCAAGCCCCCAAATACATCTCTATTATTTTTTTAAAAAATGTTTAGTTGTAGATAGACACAATACCTTTGTTTTATTTATTTATGTGGTGCTTAGGATCAAACCTAGTGCCACATGCATGTGAGGCAAATGCTCTACCACTGAGCCACAACCCCAGACCTCTATTAATTTTTTAAATAGAGATTAAATGCCTGGGATTGAACTCAGGGGCACTTAACCACTGGACCACATCCCTAGACTTTTCTATTATTTATTTATTTTAATTATTTATTTCTTAGTTGGACACAATATCTTTATTTATTTTTTCTGTGGTGCCTAGAATGTGCTAGGTGAGTGCTCTATCGCTGAGCCACAACCCCAGTCCCTCAGTTTTTCATTTTGAGACAGAGTCTCGATAAATTGCTTAGGGCTACACCAAATTGCGGATGGTTGTTTTGAACTTGGGATCCTCCTGCCTTGGCTTCTGAGAGATTGGAATTATAGGCATGTGTCACCATACCCAGCTCCCCCCAAAACATTTTTAAATGTAATGTTTCTTAAGAAGTAAAACAAGAAAAAAAATTCACAGATGAATTAAGATTGAGGGGGTGGGTAAAGTTCAATTATAGCTAAAAATGGGGTCTGAATGGTTGATCAGAAAGAAGACATTTTTTATTGGAATGAAGAAGTAATTCTAATATAATATTAAGTAATTGGGATTTAGTAAGTCATTTTAGAGATGAAGTTTCCTCATTATATAGGTTGATAGCTATAGAGTAGGAGGTCTCTGGAGTTTAGAAATATAAGGATGTTGTAGTGATTCATATTTGGGACAATTCACACTAGTTCCCATTCTAATCAGAATTCAAGAGGAACATGATAGAATCGGGAGCATTTCTTATAAGAGCAATGGTTCTTAAAACTTAGTCTGCAACCCACTTCAATGATTAAAAATTATTGAGGACCTCAAAGAATTTAGGTATGCAGGGGTTATATATATCCATAGTTACTATATTAAGAATTAAAATATACTTATTGGTTTAATTTTAAAATACTCAAAACATTTTGACATAACTTGCATATTTTTATGAAAAGAAACTGTATTTTCCAAAATACAGTTTTCTGAAAAGAATGACATTGTTTTTTACATTTTTTTTTCAAATCTCTTATTATTTAACTTAGAATACAGCTAGATTCTATATGGTTGAATTATATCATGAAACTCAGGCCTTAGAAGGAGCATTAATTATCTTTTTGGATAGTCCTGGGTAAGACTTTTTGTACTTTTTTTTTATATGTATGCACATATTATCATACAAACAAGTAGACTGTGAATATCCATCCATTCATCTATCTTGTATTTTGTTTTCTTTTGCTTTTTGCAGTACTGAGGATTAAACTCAGGGATGTTTTACCACTGAGCCACATCCCCTGTCCTTTTATTTTTCATTTCACACAAGGTCTTGCTAAATTGCCTGAAACTTTTGATCTTCTTGCCTCAGCTTTTTGAGTTGCTATATTACAGGTGTGTGCCACTGTGCCTGGCTTGAATGAATCTTTTATTGATACATGATTTTGTAATATCCGGCCTTGGTCATTTGGAAAGTCATTTGGAAAATGATGGTTCACTGTTATATGGATCTTCCATATGTTGACATATTTCATCATATAATATCAAAAGGTCCATATTTGTTTTCAGCTCTGTCTTTGAAGTCTTGGGAAACTGTCCAGCTCATGGTGGTGAACATACATTTTTCCAATTTTCAAATTCCACTTGAAAGCTAAATTTTATCATTGGCAACAAATACTGCCAAGTGTTTGCTTGAAGTGTTAACTCACTTAGTTCATTTGGGGGAAAATATTTGTGAATTCCCAAGTTGGAATAACATTGGTTTGTCAATCGTTCTTTCAGGCAGAATGATATTCTATAAAAGCAGCTATTTCAGCAGGTAACTCAAGCACAATTGCTTTTCTTCAAGACAGCTTTGGCATGCAGCAGAATTTCATTTGTCCTTCCCATTTCTTCACAAAATATGAGAAAGTGTTGAAATTTAATAAAATTAAGGTGATACAATGGAAACAACTTAATTTAGTATAACATAACTTTTTATTGCATTGAAGAGTACAGACTTCAAGTGCTATGAAGCAAGTAGTAAGAGGAGAAAAATAGGTGGGGTTGGTCAGGTCAGGAGGCAGGATTTTCTTATTTGTTGCGGTACTGAGGATTGAACCCAGGACGCCTCACACATGCTAGGTGAGCCCTGACATACACCCCCAGCCGTTTTTATTTTAATATTGAGACAGGGTCTATCCCACTGTGCCCAAGCTGGCCTTGAACTTGTGGACCTCCTGTCTCCGCCTTCCGCGTCGCTAGGATTACACACAGGCGCCACTGCAGCCGGAGCGACAGGATTTTTAAATGGGATTTGAAGGATTGGCACAGTTTGGAAGAAAGGGTGGGAAGGGAAATTATTTGCTCAGAATGTACAAACGAAGAGCAAACCTTGACTACTGACATCTTGGCGATATGAAAGGTAATTAAGGAACAAAGGTGTTCCCTTGTGGTTCTGGGTGTATGAGGAGGTGATGGGCAGCGCGCCCTGTGTCAACCTTACCCTTTAAGGGGATGGAGTTGGGGATTGGTGAAGGTGCGGAGTTAGCGATCGCAGCTGCGAGGGAAAGTTTCGTTAATGAAAATACACTTATGTCGCAGACTTTGTCTATAGATTAAAAACCCACTAAAAAAAAAAAGTAGTTTGCCAGAGGGAAAAGTAGCTTAATCAATATACTTCGGAGGCGTGTGGCAAGAGGTTTTGGAATATTCGCGATGATCTGAAACTCCTCGAGGTGGAATACTTATGTTGAAAACACCGTTTTGACAAATAGTTACTAGAAGTCACAAAACTTGTCGGGTATTGTGTCTCTTGAGCTCAGAGAACTGTGATTGCTTCACTAGTGAGCACCTCGAGGAAGCACTTTGCATATTGATTTCCGTGGCCTTCGCAATTGCATAAAACTGGGCTCCTCGCGCTTGCCGTAACGCGGACTCTACCATTGCTTTCTGAGGGGGGATTTGGAAGCAGCGGAAGAAGGCGATCAGAGGGTGTGTGTTGGGCAAAGCCGGTTGCTCAGGAGGACGTTTGATTTACAGATCTAGTAATCGGCCTGTCCTTCTCCCTCTTCCCCTTCCCTACTGTCCCTGCCCCGCCCCGGAGCGACGGCGGCCTTGGGCTTTGAGGTATTTCCTCGCGGAGGCAGGTGAGTGTCGGCGCGCGGGCTCCCCGGGCTTTGCTCCCCACCCCCCGCGTCTCCAGGGCGGGTGGCGGAGGCCGGCCGGGGAGGCGGCCTCGGCGCACAGTAATGGCAGCGCTGTGAGCAGGGAACGCGAGCTGACAGCCGCCACCACCGCCGCCGCCCACCTTCCTCGCCGGGGGCTTCGTCCTTCACTCCTTCGGGTTGCCTCCCCTCCCCTTGCCCCCTGCCCCTTGTCCTGCTTCTGCAGAAGGTAACCCCGCTGAGGGTTGGGGAGCCGGGCTGCAGGCGCCTGGAAACTTCCCTTCCCGGCTAATGGGTGGAGGGGATGGGGCGGAGGAAAGGAGTTGGGGGCGACGACGGGAGAGGGATGGATGAAAGGGGGAGATCAAGAAAGATGGTGTCCTGTAAGTGACCTCGGCTCCCCAGAGTACTGACCCTTAAGCCCGGCCATCCCTTGGACTGGATCTCGGGCCTCGCCGACCCGGTCTTGGCCGCCCCTCCCTTGGTTCCATTTTTCCTTCAAAGGAGGGAAGGTGAGAGAGTGCGTGTACTCCTGCTTATTTACGTGCCGACACGATACAGAGGTCTCTGTGTTGAGGTGGGGGTGGCATCAATCTCATACATCCTTACCACGAGTATTTTCACTTTTGTTTTCGCAGACAGTGAAGATTGATAGCTTTGGGGAGGAGTATTCTACGTGCATGCTAGACCTCCTGTCTCAACACTTAGGGTTTGGTGAAATAAGATCCTCAGACTGTCTTTCAGCACTTGGTTACACACTAGGGAGTCTGGACCATTCCCTACCATTATGTGCTTGCAAATAAAAGCTCCGAATTGCACACTGTTATTATTATTATTAAGTTCTCTCTCTCCCTTGAACTGCTATGACCAGTTGAATGGCAATGCCCTGGAAGTTTAAATTTGAAGATAGTAGGATGTAAACTATTAACATTCTCTTTAAACTCTTTGACTTTGAATATGAAAAATCTTGGAATAAGACCTGTCACAAACTTATATTCGTAGTGAAGTATGAGAAATAATCGTTTTGTTCTATTCCCTACACTTTAAAATCTCACATACTTTTCCAAGACCTGACAACTGATCTAATTAGTTATAATTTGCCTCTTTTGCCCTTATGCAGTATTTGGAAGACCTTTCCAAAAGGATCACAGATGAAATAATTGTACATAGTGTTTTTTTTTAAGAATTTAATCTTTATTTATTTGTTTTCATGTGGTGCTGAGAATCAAACCCAGTGCTTCACAAATGCTAGGCAGGTGCTCTAACGTAAGCTACAATCCCAGCCCCATACATTGTGTTCTCTGAGATCTGTTTTTTCAGATGCTGTTTGAGTTGGGGGAACATTTTTATTGTATGCATTACCTTTTGAATATTAGATGTTCAAAAGCATCTGAAATACTCCATTCTCTCTGGAGATTTTCAGTGTTTTATAGATAGGAAGATAGTTTGTTCATGTCTTTCCCTTTCCTGTCATTAAATTAAATGTTGTAGACCTTCAGTTTTCCCATATTTATTAAGCACCTGGTCTGCATGCCAAGAAATATCACAGGCATTAGGGATACAGAATTGCAGCTTCAGTGCTAGTTGGGGAGGGAGAGAATAGGAAACAAATAATTCCAGAGAATAAGTGCTGTGATGGAATAAAATAAGGAGTTGTGGTTGGGAGAAGAGAAGATTATTTCAGATACTGTGGTCAGGAAATACCTTTCTGTGGTGACCTTTGATCTGATGTTTGAAAAATGAGAAGACTCTAGCCTTTGTAAGTTCTGGAGGAGGAGTGTTCCTTTCAGAGGGTTCAGTAAATGGAAGATCTCTGAGGTGGTATCACACTTGAGTCCAGCAAACTGAAAATCAACTCATTGTAGATAGATGCTGGTGAGAGAGAAGTTTACATCATAGCTAGAGACTAAGTCTTATGGGGTCTTATTTTTCAAAACAGTTTTGACTTTTACGCTTAAAGTACACTGAAAAGTTTTTTTTTTTTTTAAAATAAAGAACTGGGAGTATATGGTCTGAATTAAAATCTGACTGTAGATTGGAGAAGAAAATCAGGGCACCTGTAGGAAGAAAAGTGGCCATGGAGCATTGAGACGAGTGACCAGGTTGGAAAATATGTTTTGGGACGAAAAATATTTATTGAACTTGTTATAGTTTGGATATGTGTGTAGTTGGTTGGAATGGGGTGTCTCCTGGGTTTTTGACTTCAGCTAGAGAATGGTGATGCCATGTACTAGATGGGGAAGAGGTGAGGGAAACAGGTTATGTGGAAATGGAATTGGATTAGACATATTTGAGTAGGATCTAGTTCTTCAGGTAGAGGTGAGAAGTAGGCAATTGGGTATACAAGTTGAATTTAGTGGAAAGGTTAAGGATTCCTTTCATTTTTTTTTTTTTTTTGGCAGATGTTTTTCAAGCACCAGATGTGGACCATGTAATGTGGAGAAAGTATTGAAAAATTAGGCAAAAATCTCTGCCTTCATAGAATTTAAATTCTAGTGGGGAAAGATGAAGATGAGGAGTCATCATTATTTATCTGTTGGTGTACTATACTGTATGGTTTGGTTAAAAATTTTATTAGCATTCAAAATTTAAAATGTTCAGTTAGGTATAGAATTAAAAATCTCCCTCCACTTTCTTTTATCTATCATCCAGTTTTCTTTGGATCCAAACAATGTTAGCTGTTTCTTACATGTCTTCCAAAGGTATATTTTGTACACCTGTAAGCAAGTGTGTATACATTCATTCCATTTTGTAAAAATGTTAGTATTTTTTACTTGATTTGTATTTTTTATAGTATTAAATAGTGCTTAAAACTTATAAAAGAAGTTGTCAGCCAAGGTGATCTTTGCCTATAATAATACTAGCACCTTAGAAGACTGAGGCAGAAGGATAGCAGATTTGAGGTCAGCCAGGGCAATTTAGTGAGAACCTGTCTCAAAAGAAACAAGGGCTGAGGATGTGACTCAATGATAGAACTACCCCCACATCCCCCCAAAATTATGAAACAAGTGAGAACACCCAAAGAGAAAACATAGAAGAGAAGAAAACCATAGGGTCCTCTAACATTTTCTGATTTAGCTCTCTGCCCTTTCTGAGTTTTGGATTATTTAAAGAGCTTTTCTTTATGTGGGACTGTACCAAAATTTGTATTGTCCTACATCATCTGCCATTTCTCTGTATATGCTGGAAAAATGTGATTAAAAGCAGTGTTTTCATTTATATGCTGTAAATAAATTAATGACACGATCAGCTCTTGAGTCCTAATATTTCAAAGACTTAGGACTAACTAATGTTAAATCTTGGAAAAGCAAACAAATTTGGAATATTATGAGATTTATAATAAGTTATTAGTTTTTGGGGGGAGGCATCAGGGATTGATCTCAGGGCCACTAGACTACTGAGCCCTATTTTTTGTATTTTATTTAAAGACTGAGTCTACACTGAGTTGTTTAGCGCCTTGCTTTTTGCTGAGGCTGGCTTAGAACTTTGGTCCTCCTGTTTCAGATCCCAAGCTGCTGGGATTACAGGTGTGCGCCACCGCGCCTAGCTAGATTTATAATAAGTTAATGATACTTGACATATATGTCTGACTTCTCTCTTGGTAGTCAATTAATCAGAATATCTGCTCAGAGGGTCTGCTTGGGTTTGAATCTTTTTTCTTTTTTGGAACTGGATTGAACCCATGGGTGCTTACCCACTGAGCCATATCCCCATCACTTTGTAATTTTTGAGACAAGGTCTCGCTGAGTTGCATAAGGCCTTGCTAAGTTGCTATGGCTGTCCTCTAACTTGCAATCCTCCTGCTTCAGCCTCCTGAGTGGCTGGAATTACAGGCCCATGCCAACATGACTGGCTGGGTTTGAATCTTAACAGTAACATATGTATTACATTGCAAATGTTAGCATAATTCTTGTGTTACTAACTTAAGAATTTGTGGGTTCATCTTATGTCACTACTTTGTATTTAGCTTTTAATTAGGAAAGTCTTATTGGAGATATTAGAATACTGTAGTTAGTTTGAAAAGTTTTGAAACAAGGAGTAATGTGGACATTATGATTTTAGATCTCCAATTTTGTTGATGCATATTGAACTCTGTTGATTGAGTCATTTGGAAGAGGAGATGTGGAATATTTTTTCAATTTTGTTTTAAGCTTTATTATTTTGAAGAATGAAGCCAGATTCATTGTGCTTTCTACTGAATTTGTAATGCTTTCTGTATTGGTTGATATTTTGACTTTCAGTTAGCTTTCTCCATCAGAAACTTTCTATGTAAAGTGACCTACCTTTTTTTGGAAAAAAATTTTTTTTGGTACTGGGGATTGAACCCAGGCGTGTTTAACCACTGAGCCATCTTCTCATCCCTTTTTTATTTGGAGACAAGTCTTGGTTAAGTTGGTTAGTGCCTTGCTAAGTAGCTGAGGTTGGCTTTGAACTTGGGATCCTCTTGCCTTAGTCTCCAAAGTTGCTCCCAAGGCCTGTACCAAGATACTCACTGAGAGTGTTCTTTTTCTTTTTCTTTTTTCCACATTTTAAATCTTTGCATTGTATGTATCAATGGGATTTGTTATTTGTTCATCTATAAAATATAACAATAGAATTTGGCCTGCATTTCCCCCCTCCTTCCTGCCTCCTGTCCCTTGGCCCCTTTCTTCTACTGATCTCCCTTGAATTTTTAGAAGATCCACCCCTACTTTGTTTTCCTTTTTCCTCTCTAGCTTCCACATATGAGAGAAAGCATATGAACCTTAACTTTGTGAGTTTTGATTTATTATGCATGTTGCTTTATGACTGAATAACTCCTTTGTGTGTCATGTGTGTATGTATATGTGTGTGTATATATATGTGTGTGTATATATATATGTGTGTGTGTGTATATATATAACATTTTCTTTATTCATCTGTTGATGGACACCTAGCCTGGTTCCATAGTTTGTCTATTGTGAATTGTGCTGTTGTAAACATGAATATGCATGTATCACTGTAGTAAGATGACTTTTAATTTTTCAGGATAAATACTGGGAAGTGGTATAGCTGGGTCATATGGTATTCCATTTTTTGAGGAGCCTCCATACTGATTTCCATAGTGGTTGTACTAATTTACTATCTCACCAATAATGTAAAAATGTTCCTTTTTCTCCACATCTTCTCCAGCATTTATTATTATTTATATTCTTATGACTGCTATTCTGACTAGTGAGAGATGAAATCTCAGTGTAGTTTTGATTTGCATTGATAATGAACTTGAACATTTTTTCATGTATTTGTTGTCCATTTATTTTTCTTTGAGAAGTTTCTGTTTTATTTATTTGTCCATTTATTAGTTGGGTTATTTGATTTTTTTTTTATAAAATTTCTTTTTTCTTTTAGCTCTTTATATATTCTATATATTGATTCTCTGCCAGAAGAGTAGCTAGCAGAGATTTTCTCCCATTTTATAGGTTCTCTCTTCACATCCCTAATTGTATCCTTTGCTGTGCAGAAGCTTTTTAATTTGATGCTGTTCCATTTATTAACTCTTGTCATTATTTCTTGAGCTTCAGGGGTCTGAGATTGTTCTTAATATAAGAAGTTATTTCAGTTTGATTTTTGTTATTGTTACTTTTCTTTATTGTTTTACTAGGAAATTAAAGTCACAGAAATATAATCTCTGTTAGAGAATATGTAGTAGTAATTTTTTAAGCATTAGACATCAATGACAGCTTATAAGACTAGGGTGGTTTGTAGTTCAGTGGTAGAATGCTTGCCTAGCACATATGAGGATTGGGTTTGATCCTCAGCACCACAGAAAAATAGATACATAAAATAAAGATATTATATCCCTCTACAATGGAAAATATTTTAAAAAAAGATCTTACGAAGTATATGTAGTGAATTAAGCTTACTTAAACTTAAGTGTACGATGTTAATGACCTCTTTGAAGATTTGAGTTATCCAAAGGATTTTTCTTTTATATGTTAACATTATATATTATGTTACTTTTTCTATTTAGTCATTGAATTACAACCTAATTGTGTATCATCAGTTAGGTTAACAGTTTATTATTATTTTATTTTTTGAGAGAGAGAGAGAGAGAGAGAATGAATTTAATATTTATTTATTTATTTTAGTTTTTTTTCCGGACACAACGTCTTTGTTTGTATGTGGTGCTGAGGATCGAACCCGGGCTGCACGCATGCCAGGCGAGCATGCTACCGCTTGAGCCACATCCCCAGCCCAACAGTTTATTATTTTGTTTCTCTTATCAGCTTTTTGTACCTATTGAGGTCTAGAATATAATAAATATTTTAAAATATCTATTCAGTAAGTTAAGTCTTTGGATTTACCCTATGTAAATATATTATGTATTTGTTATCTTGAATTTAGTTGAAGAAGAAAAAGAAAGTACAGGACACTTAAATGATTTTTTTTTTTAAGAGAGGGAGGGAGGGAGGGAGGGAGAGAGAGAGAGAGAATTTTTTTAATATTTATTTTTTAGTTTTTGGCAGACATAACATCTTTGCTTTTTGTATGTGGTGCTGAGGCTCGAACCCCGGGCCGCACACATGCCAGGTGAGCGCGCTACCACTTGAGCCACATCCCCAGCCCTTAAATGATTTTTTAAAAATTTGAAATAATTTTAGGCTCAGAGAAAAGTTGTAAAAATAGAAATCTCAGGTATACCTTTCACCTGGCATTTCCTACTGTCAACAACTTTTAGACAGTACAAAGATCAAAACCAAGAAATCAAATTGGTGTAATGCTGGTAACTAAACTATAGACTATCTTTGAATTTCAGCAGATTTTCCACTAATGTCCTTGTTCCCTTTTGATATTCAGTTCAGGTTCAGAAATTGCACTTAATTGTTGTGTCTTGTTCATTTCTGATCTGTGATGGGCTTTTCCTCCTCTTTCTTAACCTTCATGCTTATGGTAAATACCTTGAATTATTTTGTAGAATTTCGTGCTATTAGGATTTGTCTGACTGATATTTTCTCTTTAGATAGAGAACAATTTTGGAAAAAGTACTGCTGGAAGGATATTGAGCCCTATTCAGTGCATCATATTGTGGGGTACAGGATGTCAGTCTAGCTTATTTGAGATGAGGTTCACTCTTGTTTGGTTAAGGTAATATCATTTTTATTTTTTATTTTTTGAGATGCAGTTTTACTGTGTTGTTTAGTGTGGCCTCACACTGTGCTCAAGTATTACTCTTGCTTTAGCCTCTTCAGTATGTGGGACTTTAGGCACTTGCCACTTCTGCAAGCCAGCTTCTGCCTCATTTCACCATTTATAAAGTTATTTTTCTCCTTATAATTAATAGATACTTTGGGTAAGATTTTTTGAAACTGCTGCTGTCTTTTTCTGATTTGTGTCCACTGATTTCAGCAGTCTTTGGTTGATATTACTTGCAGTGATTAAACTCTAAGTGATGTTTGCCTAATTTTGCTTTTCTCATTGCCTTCTATGTTTATTAGTTGGAATTTATCTATAGGGAAGAACTTTCCTGCTGGAAGTGATGTCATGTACCTATAATCCCAATAACTTGGAGGCTGGGACATTGGGATCTCTTGAGCCCAGGAGTTCAAGGCCAGACTGGGCTAGGTAGTGAGACCCTGTCTTAAAAAAAAAAAAAAAAAAAAAAAAAAGATAAAGGAAGAGCTGTCCCTTTTCTACATTTATTTATTTAGTAATTTTTTAATCAGCTTTGAATTACAGACATTTGTTTTACTCTGTGGTTTATGATCTAATACTATCACTATTTTGTTGCAGAAATTGTTTCGGGTTTGGCTTTTAGGTTAGCTGTTTGTCCTTTTTGTGTAGTACTAGGTATTTAATCCAAGGGTGCTCTATCATTGAATTACACCACTGCCTTTTAGAAGGCGAAAGATTTATATGATCTGAAGAGAAACCAGAGTATATACCACAGTCTTTAAAAAATTTTTTGTTTTGAGACAGGATCTTACTAAGTTGTTGGGACTATTCTCAAACTTGTGATCCTCTTGTCTTAGCCTCCCAGGTTGTTGGAATTCTAGGTTTGTGCCCCTGTGCTTGGTGCTGTTTGTTCTTCAAGTGTGTCGCCATTCTCTTTTCCTTAGGAAAACACTTTTTTTTTGTACCAAAGATTTAACCCAGGGGTGCTTTACCACTGAGCTATATCATTAGTCCTTTTTTATTTTGAGAGAGGATCTTGCTGAGTGACTGAGGGTCTGGTTAAATTTCTAAGGCTGGCCTCCAATTTACAATCCTCCTTTCTCAGCTTCCCAAGTTGCTGAGATTTCAGGCATGCATCACCACATGCAGCTAGCAAACCACTTATTTTCGGGCATTGTAAGATATTTTAAGTTCAACTTGTGTTTTTTTTTCTGCCCCACTTTTGGAATTTCTCACTTTTCCAAGGTGCTCTGTTTTTTTTTTTTTTTCTTTTTGGCGCAGTATTGAGTATGGATCCCAAGTGCTCTTAACCACCGAGATTCATCCACAGTACTGAGGATTGAACCCAGGCTCATCTAAAGGCCTTTTTCTTTTTCTTTTTTTTTTGTTTCAAGATGGAGTCTTGCCAAATTGTTAAGAGTATAATTGACTGAAGCTGGCTTTGAACTTGAAATCCTTCAGCCTCAGCCTCCCAAGTCCCTGGGCTTACAGTTATACATCACTGTGCCTGGCTTCCTGATTATTTAATTGGAGAATATTATTTAGAGAAGAAGATCTGGACTTTGTATGCTTATTGCTACTCGATATCGTTGCTCTAGGTCCTTCTAGTGGACAGAGTTAGAAATATAACTGTATTAATCCATGCATACACAAATATCTCTGTTTATTTCTATATCTTTTTCTGTGTACGCAGGCGTACATTAGAAACCATGAATTCACATTCATGTAGTCCCAACTACATGGGTGGCTGAGTCAGAAGAATCACAAATATTGGAGACTAGTGTAGGAAACTTTCTCAAAATAAAATAAAAATGGTCTTGAGAGATAGATGAATATATAAATAAACAAATAAAATAACAAAGGTTAGGGATGTAGCTCAATGCTTACCTAGCATGTAGACGGCCCTGAGTTTAATCTCCAGTATCACAAAACAAAACCCATGAGTTCATCCTGATACCTTTAATTCCAGTCCAATACCACAGGATTTATGCTGGCTTCCCCCTTCATTTGTAGCTGCTTTTCTTTCTTTCTTTCTTTTTTTTTTTTAAGAATGTTTTTAGTTATAGATGGACATAATACCTTTATTTACTTATTTTTTTATGTGTTGCTAAGGATCTGAGTGCCTCACACATTTCAAGCGCTCTATCACTGAGCTACAACTCTAGCCCTAGCTTCTTTTTTTTTAACAGTGGGAATAGAAAATACTTCTCTGATTATCACAGTAATGATATAAGTAGCACAAAGTTACCAAAATAATGAGTAATATGATGCAACAAAAAAGGTTCTCAGTTAGTCCTGAGCCTTAAAAAATTTTAAGCTCTTTCTCAAAACATTTCTTTTTGATTTGGTAGAGGACTATTTGAACTAAAAGTAATGACATTTTGTCTTCATAGTTCTAAGTATTATTATGATTAGTAAGAATTCATTTACCCAGGTATGGTGTTACATGCCTGTAATCCCAGCGGCTTGGGAGGCAAGACGGGAGAATCTCAAGATCAAAGCCACCTTTAGCAACGGCAAAAGGTGCTAAGCAACTCAGTGAGACCCCGTCTCTAAATAAAATACAAAAATAGGGCTGTGGATGTGGCTCAGTGGTTAAGTGCTCCTGATTTTAATCCATGGTACAAAAACAAGACAAAAAAGACGGATCCATTTAAATTTTTTAAAAATATTTATTTTTTAATTATAGGTGGACACAATCTTTATTTTTATGTGGTGCCGAGGATCAGACCTGGTGCCTCACTCATGGTAGGCAAGCGCTCTAACTCTGAGCAACAACCCTAGCCCCCATTTAAAAATTTTTAGAGAGCACTTTGCACTGAGATTTAGATACCTTTTCATGCATCAGCATTTTTATACATTTGATCTAGATTTTAAGCACGTACAATAAGGGCAGTCTTTTTAATTTTGATAAAATACACATAACATAAAATGTATTTTTTAAGTTGTTGATAGACCTTTATTTTATTTGTTTATATGCAATGCTGAGAATTGAACCCAGTGCCTCAGACATGCCAGGCAAGTGCACTACCACTGAGCCCCAGCCCCAGCCCCAAATATATGGTTTTAATCATCTTTAATTATATAGCTCAGTGATATTAATTACATTTCCAGTGTTATCCTGACCACCACTATTTCAAAACTTTGTAACCATTAGCTTTCCATTTCCTCTCCCCACATTATCTAGTAACCTCTAATCTGTCATCCACAGAGGGTATTGAACCCAGGTATACCTCAATACTTTTTAATTTTTTTTTTTTCTATTTGAGAAAGAATCCTGCTAAGTTGCTGAGCCTGGCCTTGAACTTATGATCCTCCTGCTCCAGCCACCCAAGTAACTGGGATTATAGGCATATGGCACTCTGCTCATGTGTCTTTATGAATTTGTCTTTTCTAAGTACCTCATATAAATACTTTCACAAAGAATTTGTTCTTTTGTGTCTGGTTTTATTTGACTTAGTGTCCTCAAGGTTCATCCATGGTAGAACATGTATCAAAATTTATTCTTTTATGGCTGTAATATTCTGTTGTATGTATATACTGCATTTTGTTTATCCATTCACCTGTTGATGGGCACTTGAGTTGTTTTCACCATTAAGCTATTGCAAGCAGTACTGATGTGAGCATTGGTGCATGCATAGCTATTCCCTTCTTTCAGTTCCTTTGAGTATGTACATAGGAGTGCAGTTACTGGGTCTTATGGTGATTCCGTGTTTAGCCCTTTGAGAAAACCTCACTCTTTTCCAAAGTGGATATACTATTTTGCATTCCCACCAACAATACATAAGTCTTCTGATTTTTCTCTTATTTATTTTCATACTAGGGGTTGTACCATTTTTTTGAGACAGGGTCTCACTAAGTTGCCTAGGTTGGCTTCCAACTTAAATTCCTCCTGCTTTAGGTTCCCAAGTTACTGGGATTGGGTTCCAGTTTCTCTACATGTTGCAAAACATTTGTTGACTGGAGAACACTTGTTTTCTGTTAGTTTTTTAAAAGTAATAAATATGTAAGTTGTAGATGGACACAATACCTTTATTCCACTTATTTATTTTTATGTAGTGCTAAGGACTGAAACCAGTGCCTCACACGTGCCAGGCAGGTGCTCTACCACTGAGACACAACCTCAGCCCTCTGTTAGTTTTATTTATTTTGTTGTGTTGGGAATTGAACCTAGGGCCTTCTGCACACTAGGCAAGCCCCTCTATCACTGATCTAAATCCCTAGACCTGATTTGTTTATTTTATGTAATCACTGTCTTACTGGGTGTGAAGAGGTATCTTGTTATGATTTAAAAGAAATTTTTATTAGATGTTGATGAACCTTTATTTTATTCATTTATTTATATGCAGTGCTCAGAATCAAACTCAGTGCCTCACACATTCTAGACAAGCACTTCAGCCTCTCATTATGGTTTTGATTTGCATTTCACTTATGACATGGACTGTTGAACACCTTTTTACTCCTTTTTTGTTTATTTTATTTGGAGAAATGTGTTTTCCATCTATTTTTTTTTTAAGAGAGAGAGAGAGAGAGAGAGAGAGAGAGAGAGAGAGAGAGAGAGAGAGAGAGAATTTTAATATTTATTTTTTAGTTTTCGGCGGAAACAACATCTTTGTTGGTATGTGGTGCTGAGGATCGAACCCGGGCTGCACGCTTGCCAGGCGAGCGTGCTACCGCTTGAGCCACATCCCCAGCCCCTCCATCTATTTTTTTAATTGAGTTGAATGTTTTTGTTGTGGATGAGTTGTAGGAGTTCTTTCTCTATGGATTCTGGATATTAATCTGTTCTAAGATACGTTTTGCCAATTTTTTTTTGTCATTCTGTGGGTTGACATTTTATTCTCTTGATAGTGTGATAGTGTTTTTTTTTGTTTGTTTGTTTTTTTTTAAAGGCAGATTCTCACTATATTGCCTAGGCTGGCCTTGTCTGGGCTCAAGGGAACCTCCTGTTTCAGCCTCCTGAGTAGCTGAGATTTTAGATGTACACCACTGAGCCCAACTTTGATGCATGAAAGTTCTCTAGTTTTTTTTTTTTTTGTACTGAGGATTGAACCCAGGGGTGCTCTCAATCGTTGAGCCACATCCCCAACCCTTTTTTATATTTTACTTAGAGACAGGGTCTCACTGAGTTGCTAAGTGTCTCTCTAAATTGCTGAGGCTGGTTTTGAACTTTTTTTTTAAATTTATTTTTATTTTTTAGTTGTAGTTGGACACAACACCTTTATTCCACTTGTTTATTTTTGTATGAGGATTGAACCCAGGGTCTCCCACGTGCGAGATGAGTGCTCTACCGCTGAGCCACAACGCCAGCCCTTGGTTTTGAACTCTTAATCCTCCTGTGTTTGCCTCATGAGCTGCTGGGATTACAGGAGTATACCTCTATACAGGGCATTCTGACGAAGACCAATTTATCTATTTAACTTTCTTTTTTTGTCTAGGCTTTTGTTGTTAAGAATCATTGTTAGATCCAATGTCACAAATGTTTTTTTCTTCGTTTCCTTCTAAGAGTTAAAAGTTTTAACTCTTAGGTTTATGTATTTGATTAATTTTAAGTTAATATTACATATAGTGTAAGTTAAGACAGGATAGTATATTTTGCATGGATTTTCAGTAGATGGTTTATGTTGGCACTTACAAATAGATACTTCAAACTTTGACTAACTTAGATGTTAAATTTTAGAAAGCTAGGACAAGGAGAGAATATTCAAGGACGATGAAGGAATTGTGTAGCACTCTGTTTTTCTTTTTCTTTTTTTTTGGGGGGGGTGGGTTTGGAATTGAACTCGGGCACTCAACCACCTAGCCATATCCTCAGCCCCATTTTTTGTATTTCATTTAAAGACAGGGTTTCACTGAGTTGCTTAGCGCCTTGCTTTTGCTGAGGCTGGCTTTAAACTTTTGGTCTTCTTGCCTCAGTCTCCCCAGCCTCTAGGATTACAGGTGTGCACCACCACACCCTTGTATAGCATTCTGATTAAAAGGTTTGTATTTCTTTTGACCCTAAACAGATAAACATCAAAATGAGTTGCTAGTACATGCCTTGATGCTGCATACCTGTAATCTCAACAATTTGGGAGATAAGTCAGGAGGATTGCAGGTTCAAAGCCAGCCTCGACAATTTAAGGAGACCCTGTTTCCAAATAAAAAAAATATTAGTTATATAAATCAGAGGTAAAGTGCCCTGGGTTCAGTCTCCAGTACCAGTAACAATAATAACCATAATGTCATTGCTTTTGAGAAATGAAATGAAGAAAAAAACTTCTTTTTTAAAAAACATTTTTTTTAGATGTTGATGAACCTTTATTTTATCCATTTATTTATATGTTGTGCTGAGAATTGAACCCAGTGCCTCACAAATGCTAGGCAAGTTCTCTACCACAGAGCTACAACCCAGAAAAGAATTTTTAATAGGAAATGTGCTGTGAGCATAAAGTAAGAGTGACAGCATAAAGTAAGAGTGGCAGCATAAAGATTTCATCTAGGTATGGTGAAAGATACCTGTAATACCAGCTGCTTGGGAGGCTGAGAGGCAGGAGGACCCCAAATTCAGAACCAACCTCAGCAACTTAGCAAGACTCCAAGCAACTTAATGAGACCCTGTCTCAAATAAAAAATAAAATGGATGTGACTCTGGTTTAGCACCCCTGGTTCAGTTCCCCAGTATGAAAAAAATTAAAATATAAAGGATTTCAGCAGCAGTACAATTTTGATCTTTATTATTGAAAAGCATGAGTGGGAAAGTAAAATCTGCAGAGAAGAATAGAAGATAATAGTACTTTATCTTAGCATTGCTGGGTAAAAATAGTTTTACATTTTTTATATGGAGAAATGCAACAGTAACTAGCCTAGGGTTATAGCATAACTGACAACCTATTTATATTATTAGTTTTTAAATCCACTACTTTTTTTTTGAGAACAGCATATTTTTCTTAGGGTTTGTTGGCATCTAACAGAATCTTCTTGGACCACCCTAAGACAACCAGCTCTTGAGTGACACATTCTTCTAGAAGGCTGCATTATCATTTATTTCCTCTGAGCCAACTCTAGTTTCTAACTGGCAAGTAATAAAAAACACAAGAGAAGTCCCTTAGTAAGGGCCTTATAGTAAAGTTAGATAGATCTAGGTACAAATTTGCAGGTTTGTTAATTAATAGCTATATATAAAAGTCTATTTCTTTATTCATTTTTTTTTTTTTTTGCAGCATTCAGGATTGAACCCAGAACCTAGCACATGCTAGGCAAGAGCTCTAACACTCAGTGATCTGAACTTCCAGCCTAGTCTGTCTGTCTTGTCTATCTCCATCTGTCTATTTTATTTAAAAAATTTTTTTGATGGGGTGGGCAGTATAGGAGATCAAACCGATGGTTTGTGCTTCCTTTGCATATATTTTACCTTTGAGCTACTTACATCCCTATCCTTTAGCTGCCCTCCCCCTCCTTATTTTTTGGTACCAGGGATTAAACCCAGGGGCATTTAATTACTGAGCCACACCGCTTTTTTTGTCTTTTATTTAGATACAGGGTCTCACTGAGTTGTTTAGGTCCTCCCTGAGTTGCTAAGGCTGGCTTTGAATTTATGATTCTTCTGCTCTCAGCCTCTTTAGCTGCAGGGATTATAGGTGTGTGCCAACATGCCCTGTCTTTAGTTTCTACCTTTAAAATGGGTAGAATAATAGTAGTTATCTTAGGGTCAGTATGAGAAATTAATTGAATAATGTGTTAACTTGGTTTCTAAAATATATGTGGTTGCTATTATTACTGTTACCATTAACAACTTTGTAACTGGACATTGCCATGCTGATGGTGAAGAATGGGTAGAGTATGTCCTGCTTCATGTCCCTCCTATGGAAGAATTAGTAGATGTCAGATTTGTTTTCATGACTTACTTTGTTGAATTACCTTTATCCTTTATTGTAAGGGACACTGAGTGAAAGGAGAGAAATTTAAAGTGTTTATGTCCATACTGGAAGATGGTATTTTAAACAGAAGATGTCAGCAAAATTCTAGAGGAATAATTGATATATTCCTGGCTTAGCTGTATCACTTTTTAAATTATTCTTCCATGTGTGTCTTCTATAGCAATGTTAGGCATAAGTAGGAATTATTATATTACATAGAGGCTGGCATGTAGATAAATTTGTCCAGAACAAAGAACCAGTTGAAAAGTAGTAATAATAAAAGCTAATAAGAATTGGAAGGTGAGTCAAAGACCGAATTTTGTTACAGTCAATAAAAAACAACCAACAAAAAAAGAAACTCTCTGTAGTGTTGTTCTCCTCCTTACAAAAAAAGCAGCATGCGTGACAGAATAGGCTTGCCTACCCGTGAGGGGACTCTGACAAATTCAAGTTCTCTCCCGGGATCCAAGACTTACTTTTTTGTGATTCTGGGTTTCAATCCATTCATATCCCCACTCCTTTTTTATGTTTTATGCTGAGATAGGGTCTCTTTAAGTTGCTGAGACTGACCTGGATCTTCGGCTTCTGCTGCCTCAGCCTCCTAAATTGATGGGATTATAGTCATTTCACATAGCACCTTACAGTATACTTTTTTCTTAAGCTTTGTTACTTTTATGTGCTTTATTATCTATATTTATGAAAATGTTGATGATGATGAAAAGATTTTTTTACCCTCTTATTCTAGAAAGTTGCAAATATACACACAAAAATGAATGATATAATAAACCGCCATATACCTGTCATTGAATTATCAACTCATGAATGTGCTATTTAATATTTTTTAATATTTATTTTTTAGTTGTAGTTGGACACGATCTTTATTTTACTTATTTATTTTAAGTGGTGCTGAGTATCGACCCCAGGGCCCTGCATGTGCTAGGTGAGCGCTCTACCGCTGAGCCACAATCCCAGCCCTATGTGCTGTTTAATTTGAAGCCAACTTGAGAATATCATTATATCTGTAAACATTTAGAATGTGTCTCTAAGAACTTTCATTTTTAAAAAAGACTCAATTTTTATAAAAAAATAAAAATTAATTTCTTAAGGTCATTAAATGTTCTCCCAGTTTATATTTAGTTTTAATTATTATTATTATTATTTTGGTAATGGGGATTGAACACAGGGCACTTAGCCACTGAGCCACATTCCTCATCCTTTTATTATTATTATTTTTTACTTTGAGATAAGGTCCTATAATTTGCTTAGGGCCTTGTTAAATTGCTGAGGCTGGCATCAAACTTGTGGTCCTCTTACCTCAGTCTCCCAAGTTGCTGGGATTACAAGCATGAATCACCATGCCTGGGTCAATTTTTAATTTTTAATTTAGCAGTGCTGAGGATTGAATCCAGGTTCCAGAATTTAAATTTGGTTTATATTTGGTTTCAAATAAGGTCAGTCACTGTGATTGATTAATGTGCCTTTTTATTTTCCTTAATTTGTCACTCCCCATGTGCATACAATTTATCTGTTAAAGAAATCCGATTATGCAGTAGTTTCATACATTATGGGTTTCACTGGCTTGCAGGTTGAAAGATAACACTACTTTCATGTGTAATATGTATAGCATAGAAGGCATTCAGACAGTCTTTAATAAATGGGAGTTGTGGATAATATTATTGCAATTTCATTATCAGTAAACACATAGCAGTTCTAACATAGCCTATGTTCTCAAACCTTTAAACTTTTGAGAAGACTCAATGTCATGTCAAACGTGTTAGAGTATATCTGAGCACAGCCAAACAATGAAATGCTATAAGGTTAAAGAAATTATTTATATGTTAATATGGCATACTTTCTCCAGAATACTCAAATGAAAAAAAAGCAGAGTACACAATAATATAAAGAGTATAGTGCCATATATATAATATATGAATGACACACTTCTAGGAATTCAAATTTATTGCCTCTTATGTTGGGAGAAGTTGACTAGACTATCAGAATGGGAAGGAGACTGAGCTTCAAAATTTTACACTAAGGGACACAAGAATGTACCTTTTCTCCCATCTAGTCCCGTCAAATTGCTCTAAAATTGCTAGTAGGATTTGAAAATAGTTAGTAAAACTTAACTACTCAAAGTTTAACAAGAGTTACATAAGTCTTGTTTATGTAATTCACTTTTGTAATTATTAAATTGATAATCATGAATATTTAGAAGTGATGCTGTGAGGGCTGGGGATGTGGCTCAAGCGGTAGTGCGCTCGCCTGGCATGCATGCGGCCTGGGTTCGATCCTTAGCACCACATACAAACAAAGATGTTGTGTCTGCCGAAAACTAAAAAAAATTAAATATTAAAATATTCTCAAAAAAAAAAAAAAAAAAAAAAAAAGGATGCTGTGAGAATCTAATTTAGTGTTTTCAAATGTAATAATTTTACATATCTATAATTAATGTTGGTGTAATATTTTCTGGGAAAAATTTATTAAACATTCATTTTCATATACTTATTTTTTAATATTTAAAAATTTGGGCCTGGGGATGTGGCTCAAGTGGTAGTGCGCTCGCCTAGCATGCGTGCAACCTGGGTTCGATCCTCAGCGCCACATACAAAGATGTGTGTCTACCGAAAACTAAAAAAAAATAAATATTTAAAAAAAAATTTGGAGCCTATATATATTATTTATTTATTTTGTACATATTTAGTGTCTGTAATGTTCATGGGCCTTAGCCTTATGTGCAAAATGTTTTAAAAACTCCATCATTGCAAGAGTAGAACTCAAAAGAAAGCTAAAGGATATTTGAACTTTGCAGATACTTCATGGGACACAATCTGATTGGGATGAGAAATCGGATGTGGTCTCTAACAAGGCACAAGAATAAAGAACAAGACTCATAGTCATACACCCTACTACTGTTTCAGTTGATGATAGGCTATGTATAAAATGGTGATCCCCTAAAAATTATATTGCCTAGTGATATAATTATATTTAATTTAATATATATATTAAATATATATTATATTGCCTAGCATCTTAGTTTGTATAAGTATACTCTGATATTTACACAACAGAATCAACAAAAGATATTTCTCAGAACATATCTCTAATGTGAGTGTATGTTCTGAGTTGTCTAACAGCCTAGAAAGTGGAAAATAATGCAGTGGTTTTGGTTCTGTTTCTTTCTTTGCCATATCTCTTTTATATCCTTATGTAAATTCTCCATGAATATATTATCTAAACAATTGCAAGAAAATGAAGAAACTGAATTGTTTATTTATGAACTTTCTAGTGGGCAAGGAGAGAATATAAACTTTCAGCATATTTGCTGCTGTTGTTTTATTAGTTTTTAGTGTTTCACCAAGCTGATAGTCTGGTTCTTTTCTCTTTGGCATCCAGATTTTTCTACCCCTCCAAGCATGGATATTACTGCATTTGTACCCATTCAACCATAAGTCTTGGTCTCAGCAGGAAAGTGTCAGAGTGGGTCAATAAAGATAAAGGCAGTCTCTGCAAACATTAAAATAATTTACAAGCATGGTGTATATTAATATCCCATTTTTATTTGGTACTGGGCCAGGGTTTTGCACATGCTAAGCAGGTGCTTTACCAATGAACTACATCCTCGGCCCTTTTTTAAGATTTCATTTTGAGATAGTCTCTCTTTAAGTTGTCCAGTCTGGCCTTGAATATGGAATCCTCCTGCTTTATCCTCTCAAGTAGCAGGGATACAGGTGTGCACTTCCTTGCCTGGCTAATATCCCATTTTTATAAGGAATGAAAACAAATGTGAAGGAAACATTGCCAATTTTTTGGTACGTACACACACACACACACACACACACACACACACACACACCCCAAAACAACAATAAAACAACCAATCCCTATTCAAGAAACAGATAATTTTGTTTGGAATTATTAAATGATCTATTGAAGGTAAGCATTGCGTTCTCATGGTGATAAAATCTTTAGGGGATCACCATTATATATGTAGACCATTGTTGACTGAAGTACAGTTATGGGGTGAATGATTGCATGTGAGTCTTGTTTTTCATTCTTGTGCCTTAATAGGGACAACATCATAGCATATAAACAGCAACTTACTAAGCAAAAGTGAGTCCAAGAAACCAAGAAAGTTTCTTTTTTTTTTTTTAAAATATTTTTTAGTATTTTTTAGTTGTTGCTGGACACAATACCTTTATTTCACTTATTTATTTTTATGTGGTGCTGAGGATCCTACCCAGAGTTTTGCATGTGTGAGGTGAGCGCTCTATCACTGAGCCACAACCCTAGCATCCAAGAAAGTTTCTTAAAAGCAGATGGGCTTGGATTGATTCTGTATATCAGTAGGTGTTAGGTGAATGGGTGGAGGGGAGTGATAAAGAAAAAAGAGATTTTTTGAGGAAAAAAACAATAAAGGTAACCTAGGAAGTATATGAGTCAGCCTGTTATGTTCAGTGATAGCTAAACAAAGATAAGTCACTGAATTGTGATGCCAAATGGGATCCCATGAGAGGAAGCTGTAAAGGTGCTTTAGACTGAGGTCAGATCATGGGAGTTTGGTGTATCACCATGCAAATGGACCTAAATGCTATATATAGTGGGAAACATCAAATGGCTTTATGTAGGAAAGTGACTTTGTCAACTTTCTGGTTTAAGTAGGTTATTTTTGTGTCTTTGATAAGGGCAAGTCCTGAGGTGTTAATTTGAGCTTAAAGTTTTTGTTTTTTGGGGGCATTGTGATGCATGCCTTAATTCCAGCTTCTTGGGAGGTTGAAGCAGGAGGATCACAAGTTGGGGGCCAGGGCAACCCTTTGTTTTTTAATCCCTGTAATCTGCAGAGCCTAGAAGGGTGCCTTGCAAAGAGTGTTTCCTAAAAATGAACAGTAGTATAAGAGTTGAGAGCACAGGCTCCTGAATCGTGATGTCATTATTACATAGTTCTGTGACCTTCAGCAAATTTCTTAATCTTTCTGTGACTCAGATTTCTTATCCAGAAAATAGGGAGAATAGCAGTACATACTTGTCAGATTGTTGGGGGACTTAAAATGTTTATTAATACAATGCACTGAGGACAATGCTTTTGGCTCATAGTAAGCACTACATAAATACTAACAACTGTCACTATTTCTGCCAAGAGCTTGATCCCAGAGCATATGTAGTGTACATAGGAATAGATGGATTTAGGAAACACTTAGGAGCACAGTAGTTGGATAGGATGAGGTAGATAAGGGAGAGAAGGTGTTAAGATTAATTCACATGGACTGGGGATGTGGCTCGCCTGGCATGCGTGCGGCCCGGGTTCGATCCTTAGCACCACATGCAAAACAAAGATGTTGTGTCCGCTGAAAAAATTAAAAAATAAATATTAAAAACTTTTCTCTCTCTCTCTCTCCAATATATATATATGTATATGTATATAATATATATACATATATAATATATATGTATATATATTTAAAAAAAGATTGATTCGCAGATTTAGAGGGAAGGAAATTTGTTAAGTTTTCCCACCTCTTAACCCAAATATACAGTGAGACCTCTGCTGATCCATTCTTGATAGTACAGGTATGAGATTAAGGCCAGGAGGTAGACTTTGGTATGTTTCTGTTTCTCTGATGTGCTGAGAAAGATTTAGAATCTGGCTTGAACCAAGTTTCTATAACCTTGGGATAACTTTGTTCCAGAAACCAAGTAATTGCTAAATATAACTTGTCTACCGGGCAGGAGTCTTCTACCTTCCCTATAGGCCCATCAAATGTACTTGACTCTAGAGTTCCATGCTAGAGCTGTGCTTTTTGTTATAGGAGTGGGGACCACATACCCCAAGAAACTGAGGAGCTTTAAGAATTTTGCTGCAAACCTGACATTTCTTTTTAATATTTATTTTTTTTACTTTTTGGCGGACACAACATCTTTGTATGTGGGGCTGAGGATCGAACATGGGCTGCATGCATGCCAGGCGAGCGTGCTACTGCTTGAGCCACATTCCCAGCCCCCTGACATTTCTTTAAAATCTTTTTTTAAAAATATTTTTTTTAGTTGTTAATGGACTATTTATTATTTATTTATTTGTTTATGGTGCTGAAATTGAACCCAGTGCCTCACACATGCTAGGCAAGCACTCTACCACTGAGGCCCAACCCCAGCCCCTCTTTAAAATCTTTTAATCTTAAAATTTCAGGTAAACTTTGCATTTTACTCTACCATTCATTTGTTTGTTTTAATATAAATGTAAATTTCTTTTCTCATCATACCTAAACTGATGTTCCAGGAAGATAAACCCTTTCATTTTCTTGTGTCTTGTGTACAGAACATCCTTAAGTCTAAGGAGTGTGAGTCACAAGGATTTGTGTCCAAAACCGGTTTTAAATGTCTCCTGCATATTTCCCATGATGGGAGGTGGCTTTTTGGTTAATGGGGTCCTAACTTTTACTCAACACTATTAAATTATTATTTGTGAATTATCTGTGAATCATTATTTGTGAATCTTTTGAAATGGAACCTTTGATCATTCTACAAAATTCCTAAATGAAAAGACGATAGCCAACATTTTTTGTGTCCTTACTGTGTTCCAGTTTCTATTTCTACTCCTTTCATATATCATGCAGTTTAATTATGTTGTGCTTTAAAAATAACTATTGGAGATGGTAGAATTCATGCTATTATTATTATTATTATTTTTTATCAACAGATTTCAACACTAAACTTGCACAATGTCTTTGAAACCAAGAGTAGTAGATTTTGATGAAACATGGAACAAACTTCTGACTACAATCAAAGCAGTTGTCATGTTGGAATATGTCGAAAGAGCAACATGGAATGATCGCTTCTCGTATCCTTTTAGTAGCATCTTGATAAATGTTCTAAAATTAATAAACTTACTGAAAAATGGAAATAGGTTTAAATTTATTGAACTGGGAGAACTTCCACTGTAACTGTTTCCAAATATATCATCGTTTACCTTTCCAAGTTTATCACCTCTTTTGTGGCAATCAGTATTTTATAACCTTTCATTTAACAAATACTTCGTGAGTATTTAATAATAATTGATTGGTTGATTTATAGTGGGGCTTGAACCCAGAGGTGCTTAACTACTGAGCCTCATCCTCAGCCTTTTTTATTTTTTATTTTGAGATAGGGTCTCACTAAGTTGCTCAGGGCCTTGCCAATTTGCTAAGGCTGGCTTTGAACTTGAGATCTGGCTGCTTCAGCCTCCTGAACCACTGGGATTATAGGCATGTGCCACTGTCCCTGGCTGCAGAGATACATTTAATTATATATGCAGTGGTGAATATTGTGAAAAAGGCTTAGAGTATTGTGTGCATGTGCCCTCTGTCTGTAGAGTGGTCAAGGAAGATCTCCCCAAGGATGGTGACACTTGGGCAGAGATTAAAAAAGGAAGGGAGCAAGAGACACAGATATCTGAGGGAAGAGTGTTTATACTAATTAGCCTTCCATTACTTTAACAAAATAATTGAGATAACTTATAAGGAAGAAAGGCTTATTTTGACTCATGATCCTCAGAGATTATAGTCCGTGTTCTCTTAGCCCTGTTGCTTTGGGCCTGTAGTGAGGTAAATATCTCATAATGGGAGCATGTGTCAGAAGAAGCTGCTTACCTCATGTCAGCCTGAAAATAGAGAGGAGAAGCAGCTAGATTTTAATATAATCATTACTTTTATTCCCATTATAATAAAAGTAATAATCATTACTTTTATTCCCATTATAAGACCCTCCTTGTTCTTTTCCTACTATATAATAAAGTTCATATTTTTAAAACTCAGAATTGAGTCTAAATGTAGGAAGCATTTTTGTTTTGGGAAGTGGGTACTGAGGATTGAACTCAACCACTGTTACACATCCCCAGCCCTATTTCATATTTTATTTAGAGACAAGGTCTCACTGAGTTGCGTAGTGCCTTGCCGAGGCTGAGGCTGGTTTGAACTTTCGATCCTCTTGTCTCAGCCTACTGTGCTGCTGGGATTACAGGCATGCACTAGCTGGAAGCATATTTTAATAGAGAAAATGAACTAAAATAATTTTGCTGCTTGTTGACACTCTCATTTGGTTGTAACCAAGTTCAGAGCTTTTACTTAGGATTAAATCTTGTTTCTGACTGTGGGAATTTGTGAGTGGAAAATTCATAGAGGCTTTTTTGTGTTCTGGTCTCTCTAAAGAAGTATATGTGTGAGTTAAGGATAAAATAGAACAAATATTGGCTGAAACATCTGGAAGTACTTTCATATACTAAGTACATACCGCCCTTCTTAAAAGAATAGTTGATTTGATCCTGGCTAAATTTAGTCTTAAATTTTTTTTTCATTTAATGATAGTACAAATACTGACTATTGAATGTATAGAAGCATTTTCACAAAGTGCACATACCTAAATATCCAGTAAATAGACACTCCTAGGTTCCCAGAAATGGCCCTTCTTCCCCTTTATTGGATGTATAAAGATATATTTTACTAGTTACTCATTAAAATAAAAAATAAGACTGGGGATGTAGTTCAGAAATAGACGGCCTATTATGTGTTAAGCGCTGGGTTTGATACTTAGCACTGCCAAAAAAAAAAAAAAAAAAAAAAAGAAATGGAAAAGAAAAAGAAAATAATTAGAAGAAAGTTGGGAATGTCTTACCAAAGTCTACCAGACTACCTCACAAGGAGGGGACTTCTTACTCCTTCTAGCATAGGAATTCTCAGTAAGCTGGCAGAGCTAATGAGATTTGATTCCCTACCTCCTTTCCTTTGGTAAGCATGTAATAAGCACCAGGAATTGCATGGAATTGGGAATATAGAAATGACAAAAGTAAGAACACAGTAGTATGGATGGCAAGTATATAAGTAATATCTATTATATAAAGTTTTATTGTATAAAAATACAGATTCTGAATCTGTAGAATATATGAAGTGTTATGGGGATACATGGATGAAAGAACCAGCATCCTACCATGATTTTAAGCAGACATTTTTTTTTGTAATAAAATATTGTAATATTTTCTGTCTTTGTATTAAATATAAATACTTGAGCATTTCTTAAGTAACCTTATTTTCAACTATAACTGCATTTGTAGTTAGGCTGGTCTCAGATTGCTCATGTGTGTTTTATCTTCCACATTTGGTTACCGAGGCATAGTTTATGAAGCAATTTAACATATAAGAGCTTATTTGAGTCTTAAAGGGCTCAGTAGAAATATCAGGGGAGAGTTTATTATTCTTACCATGGAGAATAGTTATGGTGATTTTACTGATCAGGTGCCATAGCTTTACCATGATATGATCTTGCAGTACAACTACCAGGAGGTTTTGACCTGTATGTTGCTTAGATGTCATTGTCGATGGGGACAAGCAAGGTGTTACTTCCTAAATGCTTTTTCACTGTTGGTAGCAGCATATTAAACACAGTATCTTCAGAATATTAGTCTAATACTATGTCTAGTTCAAAGATCATAACTTGGCTTTGTCTTGAGTCTTTTTTGTCCTTCTTAGTATAATTTTCTTAATTCTTGGTGGTGTGGAGAAGATTCCAAGCAAAGGATATTAAAAAGGAAATGGCAACTTGGACAGGCTAAAAGATGTGGGCATGATTACTGGCTAGTACAAATTAAATCTCAATTAGAGCTCATTGCTTTTAACTCCTTGTTAAGAATGCTCTGTTACAGCAAATCTACCACTGAGATGCTTAGAAATGTTACTTAGTTGGTGTTCAAAGACTTAACTGACTGGTTGACATCACTGTTACTATTCGTACTATATTTCTTATAGTAGAAAAAATGCTGAAATACAGTGAATAGCTTATATGAAGTGGGAAAATGTGTTAGATGATTAAGTTTTGTAACTGGTTTATCACAGTATTCATCTCTTGTGATATTCCATAGCCCTTTGTTGATATTATGCTTATGTCTACTCTTACATAAACCTTATTTTGTAGGTTTCTGGTTAACTTTATCACAGAAGCCCCTTTTGCTTTGATAAGAACCATTTTTTTCACAATGCCTTCAAATAATTGTCACTAAGAACTTGTTGAACAAATAAATAAATGAATCTTATAGAGCTTTATAAAGCATGGTTATGTATTTTACCTTTGACATAGATATAGAATAGTATTATAATATTAAACAGTATTGTATGCTGTAACAATATTATACATATTATGAGCCTAAACAAAAAAAAAGTTCATGTAAGTCTCATAAGTTAAAAATAACCCTAATGAAGGAAATAACCTTAATAATTTAACTAGAGATATCTATGCTTTATGTGTGGCCTATCCTGAACCTCTTGGGGAAAGACTTTATACAGAAACTAAGATTTTTTTGGAAAATCACGTCCGGCATTTGCACAAGGTAAGGACTATACATACATGATATAAATATCTTTATACTTACATGGCTATTGACTGGCACACTACTTTCCTTTTTTTAATTTTTTTTTTTTTTTTTTTTTAGTTATAGGTGGACACAGTATCTTTATTTTATTTTAATGTGGTGCTGAGGATCGAACCCAGTGCCTCTCGCATGCTAGGCCAGCGCTATACCTCTGATCCACAACCCCAGCCCTGGCACACTACTTTCCAATGCAAAACTTATGAATTCAAGTTTGTATCTTGTTTCTTAAATAGCATTTTTCTATTTTTACATTTATCCATGAGTCAAACACGATGCTATTGTGTTCTATAGGGGAAATTAGTTTAGTTGTTCAAGATCATGTAACTAGTATGTGAAAGAGCAAAATCAACTGAATTTAAAAGTGCTTTTTACATTCTTTGGATGGTGTTTATGCAAGTAAATTTCTCCTTACCTTTTGAATATACCAATCTCTTGGTAAATCTCTCTTTATTTTTAACCTTTTAGCTGCTTCTTCACATTCTATATAAAGTCTTCAAAAAACATAAAATTGAAGAGAATCAGTAAGTTAAAAAGCATTGTAAAAAGCTGTCTTTCTGACCAGTTATTTTTTTTCTTTTTTTGGTACCAGGGATTGATTCCCGAGATTCTTAACTACTGAGCCATATCCCTAGGCCTTTTTATTTTTTATTTTTGAGACAGAGTCTTGCTAAGTTGGTTAGGGCCTCATTAAGTTGCTGAGACTGGCTTTAAACTTGGGTTATTTCTGCCCCAGCCTCCTGAGGTGCTGGGATTACAGGTTTGTGCCACCTGTCTTTGACCAGTTATTTTGGTTAGTGTTCTGTATGTGAGAGCAAAATCATGGATTTGATCTGTGCATAAACAATGAATGCTACAGTGTTTTTCTGTGGATAGCATTTCTAAATTAATTTGGATTCCTGATCTTATCAGGAACTGGGGGGAGATAACTTATTGCCTATGCTAGAATCTTCATTCTACTTTTTGTTAGCTGTTGCTACAATTGTGGAAACTCACAATTACCTTGTGTAGTAAATTTTAAGTTTACTAATCTATGAAATAGAATAAAACAATCTTCATAAAACAATAAAACAATCTTCAAAAAGCATCTAACCCTGCATATGACCAAGAAGAGAAACTTTTTAAAATGTAACAACTCAAAAGTAGGTGCAATTCATCATGTGCTATCCTTAAAACTTTTGAAGGAATTGATATACTTTTTGTTGTTGTATTTATTGTCTGTGGCATGTACATTTTAATGTTCTGATGTGTGCATTTATCAGGTCATTAAAGTGCTTTTGATAGCAAGTACTCTAAAGTGGTCTTAATGTTTAATATATTAAATTATTAAAAAAGTTATTTCATTGTAAGCTAGTGAGCTTTGGTTATAACATAATTGATAACTTTGTAAGACATGTATAAATTTTGTGATTTTTATATTTTAGATTAGGTTATGTGATTATTTTTAAAAAAACTTTTAGATTTTGAAATAATTTTAAACTTAAAAGTTGTAAGCATAGTATGGGGAGTTCTTGTATATTTTACCCAGATTCTTAAGGTTAAAATCTCGTACAACAGTATGGTTATTAAAGCCAAGAAGTAAATATTTATATAATTTTGTGATTTAAAAATGATATTCTGGGCCAGTGGTATAGCTCATTAATAGAATGCTTGCGTATATGTGAGTCCCTGGATTTTATATCTAGCACTGCCAAAAAAAAAAAAAAGGGGCAAAGCAGTTTTATGACAGTTTACAATACTTAAGTAGTTATATACTATATGTTCTCTCAGATCCTATGAAAAAGAAAAGTTGGTTGATGTGTATATGACAGAAATGCATTATTATACAGCAGCAAAATTCAAACAGTTTTACCCGTGAGGAGAAAATTTCACTTGTTTAGGAGAAGGAACTTTTTTCATTACCATAATATTGTATTACCATGACAGATGACTTATACAGATTAGAAAATGTAGAATATAAATATCACATGACATACTTTCAGAATTAACCACTGTTAATATTTTAATAAGTCTGTACTTAAACATATATATTTTTTACATATTAATATTTTTAATTTTTCATATGCCTGCCTTTGGTATAGTTTTGCTTCATATAAGCTCCCCCAACCCTTTTAATTTTTTTTATTTTGAGGAAATGTCTTGCTAAAATGCTGAGGCTGGCCTTGAACTTGGCGTTCCTCCTGCTTCAGCCTCCCAAGCCTTAGGCTTCTTTGTTAGAAAGTAAAGTCTACTTACTTTGATAATCTCTTTTGCTTTTGATAATACTGCAGATCTCCTTTTTCATTAAATATATCTGTAATTCTGACGATTTCTAAATTTTTCATTGTATAGAGATGCTATGGTTGAAATATTCTCATTGCTGGGTAGATAATTTCCATTTTATATAATTTGTTACTATAAAAGTACTCTGAACATTCTTGTGTAACCATAAGATTTTGGGGAGAGGTGGGTGCTGGAGATTGAACCCAAGATCTTATATGTGCTAAACATGCCCTTTGCCACTGAGCCATACCTTTAACCCCTATGATTTTTATAGGCTCAGTTTTTAGCCATGGAATCAAACACAGTCTCCTGAGCCACTGGGATGACTGATGTGTTCCACCTTCTTGAAGAAGATGCTGTTTTTAATTTACTAATTTGATAAGACAGAAAGCGCTATTTGTGGTTTTTTTTAAATTATTCTAAGCCTTAATTGTTAAAATCCTAGTTTTAAAAACATGATACTTCATCAAAGAATTAATCAGATATAAATTGAAGTCATGTCTTACTTGAGGTCATGTGGACAGTTAATGAAAGAATTGAGATCAGAGCACCCAAGATCTTCTGAATATTCAGTGTTCTTGCATTATTTTATAGGTGAGGTTTTTTTTAAGCCAGAGTCTGACAAGTTTCATATATTTTATATGGGATCCCCCCTTTCATTTTTGCTATGCTAATAGCAAAAATGATGAAATATATAAAAGGTACCAATTTCTATAAATAGTCTTATTCACAAAAATGAGGTGATGACATATTTATATAACTAATAGATTGATCAGAGGTAATGGGTATGAGGAAACAGATATGACAATAGAATTATATTTTTCTATTTTACACTGATTGTATCCATCTATCCCAGAGACAAAAATCAAACCATTATTTTTTGTCCTTTTATCTTGAGGAATGAAACAGTTTCTTTGAAGGCTTCCCTTTCATGTCTTAGGTTCGCATTTTCCCCCAGTTGTTTTATTTGTACTAAAGGTAGTTATATTTAAAAATAATTTGTAAGTGTAATTTATAGTGCTTGATTTATGTAAGTTATTTTAGAATATTTTGATGTGTTTTATAGTTTACAGTGAAAATTATTAGTACTATTTAAGTAAAAAAATTCTTTTCTCTTAATATAGAGAGTACTGGAGTCTGAAGAACAAGTTCTTGTTATGTATCATAGATACTGGGAAGAATACAGCAAGGGTGCAGATTATATGGACTGTTTATATAGGTAAGTATACTTTTAAAAACTTAATAATGCAAACAGTACTACCTGCATTCAATACTTGAAAGATAATTTTTTATTACCTATTTTTCACTGAAATGGGCAGAATTAAATTGTCCTCTTTTACATGGACTTTCCTTACTACTAGAAAAGGTCTAGAGTTTAAGTCCTGTGGGTATTTGGGAGCTAGGTAGAAAGTTATTCAGTAGAAAAGTAAAACTTGTATGTAACAACATAACTCTGTTTTTGGAAACTATACCACTTGTTAAATCTCAACAGAGATCATTGTAAAAATTCAGTTTGGATGAAACTTAGTGGAATGAATTTAAGAATACGTCTCCTTTTTTTTTTTTTTGTGGTGCTGAGGATGGAACCTAGGGCCTCATGGATGTAGGCATTCACTGTAACCACTGAGCTATACCCCCAGCCCTATAAGTTCTCTTTTGACTTTAGCATTCAGTACTTTGTTTCATGGAAACACTTAGTTAAAGCATCAGAAATGCTCAGTAGTTTTCCTCTTAAGTTCTCCTACCCTGTGTTTCATGTATATTGAATTACCTGTATTTTTATACTGCTCCATGGTCTCTTACATCTTCCCATGTTTCCCCATACTATTCCATCTATCTGGATTGCTTTTTTCCTTTCTTTGGATGACAGGTTATGACAAGGTCTTCTGATATTCCCTGTTTTTTTTTTTTGTTTTTAAGTACAGGGTCTCCCTAAGACAGTGTTGCATTACATAATAATAAGAATGTATTCTGAGAAATATGTCTTTGGGTGGTTTCATTGTGCAAACATCATAGCCTATATATACTCAAATTAAGATGACTATGATGTCACTAAGCAATATACTCTTAGGAACCGCTGTTGTATATGTGATCTGTCATTGACCAAAAATATTGTTATGCTGTGTATGATTACTTATCCATGTAAGGCAGAGGCCTATTTATTGAGGAATAGTTGATAAGTAAAGAATAATGGCATTAATGCCTGATTCTTTAACCCTTGGTCCTAAGATGTCTTCTCTCGAAATAAATGATTATGGCTTTTAGTGGTTACAGTGATAATTTTGCCTCATATGTGGCATGGACCACAGATGGGCCACTTCTTCAGTTTCCCATTGGAGAGAAATGAAGGAGTTGAGCTGGGTCTCCACATACTATCTGTTAGCCCCACCATACTTTGTAGTAGTACCTTATTGTAAGACCAGCACTCAGCTCTCATGGCTTGTTTTCCTTTTTGCCTCACTAGTTCGTATTCCCAAAAGCTTTTATAACAGAACTGGAGTTTATTCATTCTGAGTTGCTTATATTAGAAACTTGACTTGCTTTTCAGTGACTCAGTGGCATTGGGAAGAGTGAAATATAATAAAATGAGAAACTAGTTGCTGTCAAGCACAGATTTACTGTGGCTTTGGCTTTCATAGAACAGTGTTTGTTGTACATTAAACATCTTGACATTTGATTTTCTTCCTTAATCAAAAAGTTAAGAGTTCCCTAGCTAAGGTCTGAGGGTATAGATCAGTGCTAGCTTGCTGAGCATGAGTTAGGCCCTGGATTTGATCCTCACCACTACAAACAAAATAAAACAAATTACAAAATAAAAAATTTTTCAGCGAAATCATAGAGGAGTATTGCAAATTTTAAGGATAAGGGTTAGTGTGTATGCATGCTTTTGTCATTGTTGGGATGAGTGGGCCTTAGAAGAAAGTGTTTAGCTTGTATCATGCAGTGGTATCCCTTCTTAGCTGATGTATTATAGTAAAGCTTTAAGTTGTTTTTCTGTTTGTTAGTGTGGTAGGACATAATTTGCTTGTGTGTACTAAATATCAATTAATTTAGAGCTATTTAAATTACTGCTGTTATACTGATGCTAGTTTTGAGTATTTAGTAAATGTTGCAATATATAAGATATACACCCATGTGTGTATGTGTTTGTGTAAAACCATATGAGGTAGTCAGTATCTCCATTTTTACAGTGGAGGAAATGAAGGCTTGAAGAGGTTAATGACTTTGCTGAAGATCACTCAGCTAATGAGTGAGAGGCAGAATTTAAACCCAGGTCAGTCTGATTTCAAAGCTCATGTTTTAACCTCTTCATTCTACCCTGGTCTTATTCCACATACAGAAATTTTTGGTCACTTAAGTAGATTCTGTTCTCATCATTTTCTTATACTACACATTTTTTTCTGGGGTGAATTAAATTATTCGTGGTTTTAGCTACAACTTATTCGTACCAAAGTATATGTTTATCCCAGGTAGCCTAAGTTTAAAAGAAGTGTTTTTTTGTTGTTTGTTTTATTTTGTTGTTTTTTTAAAACCAAAATGCCTATCCCTTCAGATTGTCCCATGGGTACATTATACTATTGTATATATTAAAAACTGAGCTTATTATCCTCCCTCCTTAACCCAGTAGTACTGGGGATTAAACTCAGTAGCACTCGACCACTGAGCACCATCCCCAGCGCGCCCCCCCCCCTTTTTCTTTTTAAATTTTATCTTGACAGGATCTCACTAAGTTTCTCACACTGGCTTTCAATTTGCAGTTCTCCTACCTCATACTCCCAAGTCATTGATTTCTCATTTATTCTATCTGGAAAGCTTTTTGTATTATCTTTTCTAAAGTGCAAATTTGATGACTCTCTAAAATCATTTAGTAACTTTCCACTGTTGGTAGCAAATACTTAGAGCTGATGGCCTGTGGGATTCAGTTAACAGTGTTTTGCTTGGCCTCTCTGGTGTTGGCATCATGTGATTGCTTTTTATTTATTTAATTATATTGGTAGAGTAAGTGTTGACCCTTTTCACAGAGGACATGGTTGGCAGTAATCAGATGAAAACTGCTTAATAGTTTTGCTTATTGGTAGAGTAAGTGTTGACACCCTTTTCACAGAAGAATGGTTGGCAGTAATCAGATGAAAACTACTTAATAGTTTTGCTTGCTTGGTAGTTTGGTTATGACTGTTGCTAGTTACCATCTAACAAAATGTAAAGAGGAAAAATTTGAGATTTATTTCAAAAGCATTTAATTAATTAATTAATTAATTAATTAATTTTGTTTGTGTGTTTGCTGAGGATTGAATTCAGGGGCTTAAACCTCTGAGCCATATCCTCAGCCCTTTTTTGGTGGAAAGGGGTGTCCTGATTGAACTCAGGGGCACTTGATTACTGAGCCACATCCCCAGCCCTATTTTGTAATTTATTTTGAGATAGGTTCTCATTGAGTTGCTTCGCCCCTCACTTCTGCTGAGACTGGCTTTGAACTTGCCATCCTCCTGTCTCAGCCTCCTGAGCTGTTGAGATATAGGCACCTTCGCACCTGGCTATTTTTATTATTTTTATGAAGTATTTCTAGTCTCTTCTTTACTATGATTGATTGATAAGTATCCATTGAAATATTAACATTTCAATAATTTTTCCTGCCCTACTTTTCCCTGTTGCTCTATGTGCCTGTTTAGACGCTGCCAGGCCATATAATGGAGTACTTAAGATACAAGCTTGAGAACAAATAGCTCTTACATGAGAATAGATAGATATGAGCATGAGAAGAATTCTTATACTGGAATTTTATAGGATGGAAAGGCTTCTGTATTATCTGTGCTGGGGTATGGTTCAGTGGTAGTGCTTGCTGGCATGCATTAGGCCCTGTGTTTGACCCCCAGCACTGCAAAAAACAAACAAGAATGACAGAAACAAAACAAAACAAAACAAAACATTTATTTAAGCGAGGTGCAGTAGTGTGTATCTGTTCTATCTATTTGGGAGACCTGAGCCAGGAACATCACTTGAGCCCAGGAGGTCGAGTCTAGCCTGGCAACATAGCAAGATACCGTCTCAAAAAAAGAAAAAAAAAAAAAAAAGAAAAAACCAGTTACCTTAAGCTAGTAGTTTTGTCAAGTATTGCTATAAATTGTATTGCTGTTAAGACTATATAAAAGCAAAGCATACTTATTAATTATTCAATTGAAAAAAATTTAAAGAACATGTACTAATACATTGTTATATAAGTGAACTAATCAGGTATTGGCCTTTGGGGTAGAATAAGCTTTTTAAAGAAATCATTGGAAGCTATTTTGTTTTATGATTTCCTCAAATTTACATTCATTTACAAACAAATGTGTGGTTAATGAATTTGATTGAAAATATTACACCTGCTTAAATTAAGAAAAATATTATATCAAAATGAAAAATTACTGTTCACATTTTTATTATGACTTTATTTTAAAAGTTCCTCTTATGAATTAACTGTCAAGAAATCTAGTACAAGAAATAAAGGTCCTATGAAAGAGAAAGAGAATAGTGGCTTGTCTTGTCAGATTAAAAGTGAAAAACTATGCCAAAAACATATAGTAGTCTAAGAATACACATTCAAGATCTTTGCAGTGCATTAGTGAATAAAGACCTAATCTGCATAGCTAGCTGCTATATCTTAAAGTTAACAAACCATAGTGTCAATAATTTTACTTGTTATGTAGATAAAAGGGAGCTATTTTAGAATTCATATTAGGGAATCAACATCTGAAAAGAGAATTTTTAGATGAACAAGAGATACTAGAAATAGAAATGAATCATGAGAATATTGTACATCATCCATCCAAGAGAGCAAACAGTGGCATTAGAGCTAAAAGGAAGTAATGGCAGGAGATGATAAGTAGTTTGGAAGAACAGTAAAACCTTAAAGGAGACAAAAATCAAAGGGTGATACAAGTGACAATAATGTTTTAAGTAGGATTATTGGATTGACCATAGTACCATTGACCAAAAAAACCCAAAACAAAAACTGGTTTGGAGTAAAGGATCCATATAGAAAGGCACATAATGCACACATAAATGGTAAATATATGACAATTAAGCTTCATTGACTTGGCATGCCATTGTTGAAATATTATATTTGTTCATGTTTTCTATTAGATGTGTAAGCTCTGTGTGAACAGACACCACATTTTTGTTTGTTTTTCTGTCCCCAGTACCTTGCATGGTACCTGATACATAGTTCTCAACTGATACCACTTGAAGGAGAGTAGGAGAATTCCCAAGTCTCTGTGCCAGCTCAACTACTTAATAGCAGATTGACCATGGCAAGCTTTCTAACCTCTCCAATCTGCTATTTTCTTCTTTCTTTCTTTCTTTTTAAATTTTTAGTTATAGGTGGACACAATACCTTTATTTTATTTTATGTGGTGCTGAGGATCGAACCCAGTGCCTCATGTATGCTAGGCGAATGCTCTACCTCTGAGCCACGACCACAGTCCCTGTTTTCTTATTTATAAAATGAAGATCATCTTAGTGCCACATGTATCTACCCATAGTGTTCAGCCATGCAGAATTCTTAGAGCTATGCCTGACACGTGTTATGATGCAAATAAATGTTACTGATTACTTTTATTTCCTGACAATCATGGTTTTATGATCTGGCTCTGGGCTATACTTCCAAGTTTCTGTTCTGATATTAGTTTTTGCTATCCCTGCTGTCTGAAATGTTATCCGTTTATTTATTCAGTAAGTCATTGAATAAGTATTTTTTAAGGACTTGATATTTGCCTACTACTGTTTTTGACACTGTAAGACATTCTTTAGAGGACATGGGTATACAAAAAAGGGAAAGCAATTATAAAAGGTTATTTTACAGAAAGCAAGTAAGTGAAGAAAGTAAAACAGCTGTGAATTAAATAGTTACTTTGTTGGGAGTGGGAAGTTAAGGTTAATTTTAGAGTGGGGTCAGGGAAGGCCTGAAAGATATATTTGATCTGAGATCTAAAAGACAGGGGGCCAACCATTAGAAGACCTGTGACAGGGTATTCATTGCGGGTGATGAGTCCATCTTCTCTCTGCCTTTTAATTTTGTCTCTCAATTTTATTTCTTTCTTCTCTTCTTGATTGATAGGCATGGTTTGAAACAGAATAAGATCATTAGAGTTACCATGAGAATGAAAGAGAAGGAATAAATGACACTTTGAAAGGAAAAATGATTTTCTAACCCTGGACTAAGTAGTCTAAAATGTCAAATGACACATCATGGTTGTAGGGCCTTCAAGTCTAGATTCTGGACATTAGTAGAAGTGGAGTTTGCATAAATGGTTGTGGATATTCTGCTTTGAAGTCAATTCCAGGAATTGTATTTTTCATTGTCTCCCCAAGTTGTTGGTGGAATTATGAAGTGGAAATTTTTGTTGTCTTTGTTTTAATTTCAGTTGTCTATAAATGCTAAGTGGACCCTTCATTGTGGTGTAGTGAACCTTGGAAAGGGTATGTTTTAATATACAGATTTTATGGTTGTCGCCTAAATACGCATATGGTCAGAACATTTCAAATGGATAATTTTAGTTTTTGAGCATTTAAAGACATTATAGTGAAATCTAGGATGGCGAAAATGTATACTTGAACATTACAGGCATTTCCTACACATTTTATTTTAGAATTCTATATCCTTTCAGTTATTCCTAGAGTTCATCATAGTTATTATGTCTTTGAATGTATTGAAACATGTTTTTAAACTATTTGGCTTTCCTCTGGTAGACATAGTCTTTAAATCAGTCAATTTTGCCCTTATTTTAATAAGTTAATTAAAGATATTGTATCCAACTACAACTAAAAAATAAATATAGAATTTTTTTTGCCCTTATTTTGTTATCTGGAATAATCTACTCCATTTCTTACCTACGAATTGTGATCTTCATACACATTTTTTTAAAATTGGTACATTGTGATTATACATAATGGTGGGATTTGTTGTTACACAATCATACATGCATGCAATATAATAACACAGTTTGACTGATACATTTTCCAATATTTCCCTTTTCATTTGCCTCCTCCCTCTTCCTAGTTCCTTTGTTCTATTGGTGATCTTTTTTTTTTAGAAATGAAAAGTTACACTCTGCCCCACCCCCCCCACCACTGATGATGAAGTATAAATTAGAGAACTGACTTGACTGACCATTTTATTTGTTTGTTTAACTTTTGTAAATTGTTCCTTATCTTGACTTGCCAAGAAGAGTCTAGTAATTAGCAAATTGAATTGTAGATGGTCTGACCCTTAGATAAGAGCTATTGAACCATAAGAGTATTGAGAATCTTTAGAACAAAACCCTGAGTTTAAGTGTGACTGTGATAATAGTATTTTTTCTGCTCTCCAGGTCTTATTCATTATCCCTTAGAGCTAATAATTTTCATCTTTTTATTATGTTCCTAATTTCTACATAATTAATTTCTGTTGGACTTATTACTATACTATTCCTTAATTTATAATACTAAAATTATTGTTCTAAAGTTGCAAGTACTATTCTTTAGTTTATAATCCTAAAATTATTATTATAAAATTGTAAGTTGTTTGTTCTCTTACTAATTTTGACTTGGTATCCAGTGATACTACATTTGTTTTTCAGGTATCTCAACACCCAGTTTATTAAAAAGAATAAATTGACTGAAGCTGACCTTCAGTATGGCTATGGTGGTGTAGATATGAATGAACCACTTATGGAAATAGGAGAGGTAATAAATTCTTTAACTACAAACATGATTTTATAAGTTGCAAACATGTTTTATCCAGGTATTTTTTTTTTTTTAGAGAGAATTTTTTTTAATATTTATTTCTTTTTTAGTTCTTAGCAGACACAACATCTTTGTTTGTATGTGGTGCTGAGGCTCGAACCCGGGCCGCATGCATGCCAGGCGAATGCGCTACAGCTTGAGCCACATCCCCAGCCCTGAGGTTTTTTTTTTTTTAAGAACACCAAGTTGACTGTCTTAAAACTGTCAAGATTTAAAACATTCGAAGGTTAAATAAAATACTATAATAATTTCCTAAGCATCTTTAGATAGATGAGAACAGAAAAGATGTTAAGTTGCCTGGGGTTGTGGTTCAGTGGTAGAGCACTTGTCTTGCACATGCAAAGCCCTGGGTTCGATCCTCAGCACCACATAAAAATAAATAAATAAAATGAAGGTATTGTGTCCAACTGAAAAACAAATATTAAAAAAAGAAAAGATATCTCATTATTTTAGTAATTATATTTATTTATTTTTGAGAGAGAGAGAGAGAGAGAATTTTAATATTTATTGTTTTAGTTTTCGGTGAACACACATCTTTATTTGTATGTGGTGCTGAGGATCGAACCCAGGCTTCACGCATGCCAAGCAAGCGCGATACTCCTTGAGCCACATCCCCAGCCCAGTAATTATATTTATGATGGACAAATGATAAGAATTAATGATTCTGCAGTGTGGGGGGAAACTCATTACCATTATTTAGAAAATACTGACATTCTGGTAGGCAAAAAATAGAAAAAAAAAAGACATAAAAAGAGACTAGAAGAGAGAAAACACAAGTTTATGGATATAACAAATTTATTATAACTACATAGAAAGTAATTAAAATCAGAGTACAATAATGAAACGTTTAATTCAAGTAATTTATTTAGGTTCTTGGAGTATTTTGTACATTTAAATGTGAAAGAATTATATATAATGCATAAACTAATTTTGAAATACTCTTGTTCAAATTTATATAATACATATTTGAATAGTTAGACATTGAGGACAAAATTAGAAATAGACAGAAAGTCCCTGCTCACATGCAACTTGTAAGTTTAGATGTGGGAAGCAGATGCCAAATAAGAAAATAATGTTAAATTGTGGTGTGAATGAAAGAAATAAACAGCTAACATGCAACATTAGTAAACGTTTAGCATATTCCTTGGGGAAGAAAATTCATCAATGTCTTTTAGTAAGTTTTAAAATATTTAACACCTCCAAGTAATCTCATTCTAACAATTTGTCCTTGGAAGATAGATAATAAGTGGGAAAGAATTTAAATATTTAAAAGCAATCCTTGTAGTCATTTTTAATAGGACAGTTAGTTAAAAATCGTATATAGAAGAATAGATATAGTATGATTTTGTTAAAGGTAGACATATGAATAAAGTAGAGAAAATAGTTTATAGAAACATTAACAGGGGAAAATGGTTTATGAAAAAGTTTGGATACAACATTATATGTTTAACACAAATAAAATATAGGGAAAAAAGGAGGTAGATAAAAAGATCAGCAGAGAATACCAAAATCTTTTTTCCCCCATATTATTTATTTATTTATTTTAATTGTAGGTGGACATAATGCCCTTATTTATTTATTTTTATGTGATGTTGAAACTTGAACCCAGTGCCTCCCACATGCTAGGCAAGCCCTCTAACACTGAGCTACAGCCCCAGCCCTCCATGTTTGTATTGGTGCATTATAGTTGTATATATTGATGGGATTTGTTGTCACATTTTGTACATGCACACAAGAAAATACCAATATCTTTTATTTTTTTTAATATTTATCTTTTAGTTGTAGTTGGGTACAATACCTTTATTTTATTTATTTATATGTGGTACTGAGGATCAAACCCAGAGCCTTGCAGTGCTAGGTGAGTGCTCTACCACTGAGCCACATCCCCATCCCCCAAAATTATTATTTTTTTTGTTCTTTTTAGCTATACATGAGAGTAGAGTGTATTTTGACATACATATATGGAGTATAACTTTTTCTAATTAGGATCCCATTCCTATAGTTGTACATGATATTGAGTTTCACTGGGAATACCAAAATCTTAACAGTAGCTGCTTTTAGTAGGATTATAAGTAAATATCTTATATAAAATGGTCCCTTATCACGAGTATTATCAAAACTGCTCCTCTTCCCAGAGGAAATCATCATAAACGGTTTGGTTGTTAGCTTTTCCAAGATTTACTTGTGCATTTGAATACAAATATTTCTGTATACACAAATTGCAGTTTCAATGTTACGTTTTAAAAAGAGTCCTATAACCTGTATTTTTTGCTGTTTTGATTTTTGGGGGTTAATGTGTCTGGGAGTTCTTTTAATATAATTTTTATGAGATCTTAAAACTTCAGTAATAGGGATATAGCATAACTTAGTTTCCAGTTTTTTGTTGTTACAAACAATACTGCAGTGAACATCATTGTTCACTTGTTTATTCATTAAATATTCTAACCCCTCTATGTGTCAAATACTGTTATATATGTTGAGAATATAGCAATGAACAAAACAGAAGAATCTTATAGTATGTGAACAGAAGTCTTCATAAAACATCCTGATTTTTTTTTTTAAAGAGAGACAGAGGAGAGAGAATTTTTTTAATATTTATTTTTCATTTTTCAGTGGACACAACATCTTTATTTTATTTTTATGTGGTGCTGAGGATCGAACCTAGTGCCCCACGCATGCCAGGCGAGTACATTACCGCTTGAGCCACATCCCCAACCCCATCCTGAATTTTTGATATATTTGCAACCTTTGCTTTCAGAAAGGTTTTATATATTTTATGTATTACTGTCCCCTGCCATTCACGCTATTTAAAAAGAAAGCAAAGACAAAACTTGTAAGTATTTTTTGTGCTTTTGCTTACTGTAAATGTAATTACCAATGGATCAGAATAATGTTACCCCAGGGAAAAAGAATAGGCCAGAAACAGCCTATATGTTAGAAACATAGAACAGTCAAGCCAAAAAGCAGTCAGTTTTTTAGTAATGTAATACTTACACTCTATGAGAAAAATGTGTTGACATTTAAAGGCTTAAACAAGAAAAGAAAACTTGGAAAACTTTTTTTTTTTTTTTTTTTAAGAGAGAGTGAGAGAGAGAGGGGGACAGAGAGAGAATTTTAACATTTTAACATTTATTTTTTCTTAGTTCTCAGCGGACACAACATCTTCGTTTGTATGTGGTGCTGAGGTTCGAACCCAGGCCGCACGCTCGCTAGGCGAGCGCGCTACCGCTTGAGCCACATCCCCAGCCCACTTGGAAAACTTTTGAGAAACAAAATAGGAGTACACATATTCCTGTGACCTTAGGGTAGGGAAGGATTTCTTTCTTTCTTTCTTACCAGATATTGAACTCAGGGTCACTCGGCCACTGAGCTACACATCCTCAGCCCCTTTTTGTATTTTATTTAGAGACAGGATTTCTCTGAGTTGCTAGCACCTCACTTTTGCTGAGGCTGGCTTTGAACTTACAATTTCCTCTCTCAGCCTCCTGAGCCACTGAAATTACAGTTGTGCAGATTGCAGTTTGTGAAACTGTGAAGGGATAAGTTTCTTCCATTTATAAAGAACTCCTAGGTTTCATTAAAAACAAGACAAACTTTAACAGAATAATGGGAGAAAATAAATGAGTGGACATTTCTCAGGAAAGAAAAATAAGATAGATAATAAACATAAAAATCTCAGCTTCATTCAAGCAGATGCCAGTTAAAACTGTAAGGAGGTGCTATTTTATGGCCAATAGATTAGCAAAGTTTGACTTAAGCCCTGCAGAAGCAGTTGTCAAGAATTTGGGCTAATGGGATAATAAAATATTTGAATCCTTAAAAAAAAAAAAAAAGAATTTTGGCTAATGGGAATTTTCATCTATTGGTATGTGGGTATAAATGGAAAAACCATTTGGCTTTATTTAGTAAAGTTGCATGTGTATCTAACCCTACAGCCCAGCATTTCTACTTTTAGGTATATATCAAGAAATCTCTTGCTTAGATGGGTCAGAACATAAATATAAAAATAAGCAACATTGTTCTCAATAGCAGAAAACTGGAATCACAAGCATAGATCATCAGTAATGCACTGGAAAAAATAAATCATGGTGTATTCAAATAATAGGATACTATATAGCAGTACCAATGTTCTAGGTATATGTATGTGTTTAAATTTGGATTGGTTTCAATGACAAAATATAGTTTTAAAAAAATCATGAAGAATATACAGTGAATGGCTGAAGTTCTAGCTCAGTGGTAGAGTGCTTGCCTAGCACTTGTGAGACACTGGGATCTATCCTTAGCACCACATTTGAAATAAAAAGTAAATAAAGATATTTTGTCCATCTAACTAAAAAATTAAAAAAAAGAATATACAATGATTTTTAAAATAAAGATCAGAAAAGGTCAACTTTAAATTATAATGCTTATTAGAACTTTAAGCAAAGAAATGATTTAACATAAAATTCAGAATAATGATAACTTCTGAGTGGAAAGGAAGAGGAAATTTGGGGCAACAATAATGTTTTATTTCTTAAGCTGAGTAGTGAGTACAGAGGCTGTTGTATTCTTTAAACCAACTTAAACTTTTTTTTTTTTTTAAGGTGTGAGATATTCAGTAATTGAACAAATATAGCCAACCCCAAACGAATTTATTCATTTTTTTTTGGTACTTGGTATTGAACCCAGGGGTGCTTAACCTCTAAGCCAAATTCCCAGCCCTTCTTATTTATATTTTCTTTGAGACAGGGTCTTTCTAACATGCTAAGGGCCTTGCTAAGTTGCTGAGGCTGGCTTTGAACTTATGATCCTCTGCTTCAGCATCCCTAGTTGCGGGATTTCAGGCGTGTACAATTGTGCCTGAGTCAAGTGAAATTATTTTATTTAACTTAAATCCTTTATTTCCGTTATGGTATTGGCTTCTATAGCCTGTCTGTAATACTGAGTATATAACAAGATTTTATAAAAATCAGTTATTTTTGTAAAATTTTCAATTAAAGTTAAAATCTTAATTTTGTACACATACAAGTCTGCTATGATGGTTATTGCCAAGTTGAATCATAAATTTATTATTTTCCTTTAAATTTTTCATTTCCTTCAGTTTTCATTTAAATTTTGGGTTAGTTGCTAATATTTCTTTTTGAAGGCTGGTTTTAATTTTTAAAAAAATCTTGGGTAAATGTTAAAAAATTACTAAGTAATGCAGCCTTAATGATTTTTATTTTTCCTGGCAGCTAGCATTGGATATGTGGAGGAAATTGATGGTTGAACCACTTCAGACCATCCTTATCCGAATGCTGCTTCGAGAAATCAAAAAGTGAGTTCTGATATTTAACTTCCTGAGTGTATTAGTCAGGGTTCTCTAGGGGAACAGAATGAAGAAGTAGTATAGTATAAAAAGAGATTTTACTGGGGGCTGTGTTTGTGGCTCAGCAATAAAGCACTTGCCTAACGCATGCGAGGCCCTGGGTTCAATCCTCAGCACTACATAAAAATATAATAAAGGTATTGTGTCCAACTACAACTAAAAAGTGAACATTTTTTTTTAAAAGTGGGGGGGATTTATTAGATTGGCTTATGCAACCAAAAGCTGGATAGTCCATAATGGGCAACTATAGGCTGAGACCTCGAAGAATTAGTAGCTGCTCAGTCCAAGAGACTGAAGCCCCAGAACAAGAGGGATCAATGGTGCTACCCTAGTCCAACACTGAAGGCTTTTGGAAACTCCCTAGAGAATCACTAGCAGAGTCTGATTTGGGAGAGTGAAGAAGCAAGCGTCTGATACCCCTAGATGATCGCAGTAGCAATCAAGAACCCGATTCAAGAAGAATCTAGCTTGCATTTGCTGCTGCTTTCTTGTTCTTCCAACTTTTATTTCATCCAAGCCATCATCCTATTGGCATATGCTTATGGAGGGTCTCCACTTCAGTTGGCTATCCCACATGGCCCAAATCATACCCAGAAGCCTCTTAATCATTGGCATCGTTTTTTTTTTTTTTTTAAATTGGCACATTATAATAGTGGGATTTGTTATATTCATATGCACACCCAATAAAACCATATAATTTGATTCATTTCATTCCTCAGTCCCTCCCTGTTCCCTCCCTTCCCTATCCCGATTCTCGCTTCTTCTTTTGTTTTTAATACTTATTTTTCAGTCGGACACAATATCTTTATTTATTTTTATGTGGTGCTGAAGATCGAACCCAGGGCCTCGCATGTGCTAGGTGAGCGCTCTACCAATGAGCCACAACCCTAGGCCCCAATTATCTTCTTCCACTGGTCTCCCTTCTATTTTTTTTTAATTTTTCTAATTAATTTTACATGACAGAAGAATGCATTTTGATATATTATACACAAATGGAGCACAACTTCTAATTCCTCTGATTGTACATGGTGCAGTCTCACCAGTAGTGTGATCATACATATATAGGCTAATAATGTGTCCCATTCTACCATCCTTCCCATCCCCACAGCCCCTCTCCTCCCCTCACTTCCCTCTGCACAATCCAAAGTTTTTCCATTCTTCCTTACCCCCCACCCCTACCCATGGATCAGCATTCTTTTATCAGAGAAACCATTCAGCCTTTGGTTTTTTGGGATAGGCTTATTTCACTTACCATGATGTTCTCTGGTTCCATTCATTTACTTGCAAATGCCATAATTTCATTTTTCTTTAAGGGTGAGTAATATTCCATTGTGTGTATATATGTACCACATTTTCTTTATCCATTCATCTGTTGAAGGGCATCTAGGTTGGTTCCATAGTTTAGCTGTTGTGAATTGAGCTGCTATAAACATTGATGTGGCTGAGTCACTGTAGTATGCTGATTTTACCTACCAACCAGGGAAAGCCTGGGACCAGGTGGACCTTCAGAGAAGAAGTAATATCAATACTCATCAAATTATTCCATGAAATAGAAAAGAAGGGAACCTTTCCAAACTCAATCTATGAGGCTAATATCATTCTGATACCAAAACCATATAAAAACACATCAAAGAAAGAAAACTTCAGACTAATATCCCTGATGAACAGAGATGCAAAAATTCTTAATAAAATTCTGTCAAATTGTATACAAAAACATATTAAAAAGATAGTGTACCTTGATCAAGTGGGGCTCATCCCAGGGATGCAAGATTGGTCCAACATACAGAAATCAGTAAACGTAATTGATCACATCAATTGGCTTAAAGACAAGAATCATATGATCATCTCAATACATGCAGTACAAGCATTTGACAAAATACAACACCTCTTTATGTTCGAAACGCTAGAAAAACTAGGGATAATAGGAACATACCTCAACATTGTAAATGCTATCTATGGTAAGCCCAAGGCCAACGTCATTTTTTTTTATTTTTTTATTTTTTAATTTTTTTTGTTATTGTTGGTCGTTCAAAACATTACATAGTTCTTAATATATCATATTTCCCAGTTTGATTCAAGTGGGTTATGAACTCCCAATTTTACCCTGTATACAGCTTGCTGTATCACATCAGTTACCCTTCCATTGATTTACATATTGCCATTATAGTGACTGATGTATTCTGCTGTCTATCCTATTCTCTACTATCCTCCCTCCCCTCCCCTCCCCTCCTCTCCTCTCCCCTCCCCTTTTCTCTCTCTACCCCCTCTACTGTAAATCATTTCTTCCACTTGAATTATCTTGTCTTACCCTTCCTTTCCTCTTATATGTAATTTTGTATAATCCTGAGGATCACCTTCCATTTCCATGTGATTTCCCTTCTCACTCCCTTTCCCTCCCACCTCTCATCCCTGTTTAATGTTAATCTATTTCTAAAGCTCTTCGTACCTACCCTGTCCTTGGTTACTCCCCTTATATCAAAGGAGTCATTTGGCATTTGTTTTTTAAAGATTGGCTAGCTTCACTTAGCATAATCTGCTCTAATGCCATCCATTTCCCTCCAAATTCTATGATTTTGTCATTTTTTAATGCAGAGTAATACTCCATTGTGTATAAATGCCACATTTTTTTTATCCATTCATCTATTGAAGGGCATCTAGGTTGGTTCCACAATCTTGCTATCGTGAATTGTGCTGCTATGAACATCGATGTAGCAGTGTCCCTGTAGCATGCTCTTGTTAGGTCTTTAGGGAATAGACCGAGAGGGGAATAGCTGGGTCAAATGGTGGTTCCATTCCCAGCTTTCCAAGAAATCTCCATACTGCTTTCCAAATTGGCTGCACCAATTTGCAGTCCCACCAACAATGAACAAGTGTACCCTTTTCCCCGCATCCTTTCCAGCACTTGTTGTTATTGGACTTCATGATGGCTGCCAATCTTACTGGAGTGAGATGGTATCTTAGGGTGGTTTTGATTTGCATTTCTCTTACTGCTAGCGATGGTGAACATTTTTTCATGTACTTATTGATTGATTGTATGTCCTCCTCTGAGAAGTGTCTGTTCAGGTCCTTGGCCCATTTATTGATTGGGTTATTTGTTATCTTATTGTCTAATTTTTTGAGTTCTTTGTATACTCTGGATATTAGGGCTCTATCTGAAGTGTGTGGAGTAAAGATTTGTTCCCAGGATGTAGGCTCCCTGTTTATCTCTCTTATTGTTTCTTTTGCTGAGAAAAAACATTTTAGTTTGAGTAAGTCCGATTTGTTGATTCTAGTTGTTAACTCTTGCGGTATGGGTGTCCTATTGAGGAATTTGGAGCCCGACCCCACAGTATGTAGATCATAGCCAACTTTTTCTTCTATCAGATGCCGTGTCTCTGATTTAATATCAAGCTCCTTGATCCATTTTGAGTTAACTTTTGTGCATGGCGAGAGAAAGGGATTCAGATTCATTTTGATGCAAATGGATTTCCAGTTTTCCCAGCACCATTTGTTGAAGATGCTATCCTTCCTCCATTGCATGCTTTTAGCCCCTTTATCAAATATAAGATAGTTGTAGTTTTGTGGATTGGTTACTGTGTCCTCTATTCTGTACCATTGGTCCACCCGCCTGTTTTGGTACCAGTACCATGCTGTTTTTGTTACTATTGCTCTGTAGTATAGTTTGAAGTCTGATATCGCTATACCGCCTGATTCACACTTCCTGCTTAGCATTGTTTTTGCTATTCTGGGTCTTTTATTATTCCATATGAACTTCATGATTGTTTTATCTATTTCTACAAGAAATGCTGTTGGGATTTTGATTGGCATTGCATTGAACTTAGAGAGGACTTTTGGTAATATCGCCATTTTGATGATGTTAGTTCTGCCTATCCATGAACAGGGTATATTTTTCCATCTTCTAAGGTCTTCTTCAATATCTCTCTTTAGGGTTCTGTAGTTTTCATTGTATAAGTCTTTCACCTCTTTCGTTAGGTTCATTCCCAGGTATTTCATTTTTTGGGGGGATATTGTGAATGGAGTAGTTGTCCTCATTTCCGTTTCAGAGGATTTGTCGCTGATATACAGGAATGCATTTGATTTATGCGTGTTGATCTTATATCCTGCCACTTTGCTGAATTCATTTATTAGCTCTAATAGTTTCTTTATAGACCCTTTTGGGTCTGCTAGGTATAGAATCATGTCATCTGCAAATAGTGATAATTTAAGTTCTTCTTTTCCTATTTTTATGCCTTTAATTTCTTTCGTCTGTCTAATTGCTCTGGCCAGTGTTTCGAAGACTATGTTGAACAGAAGTGGTGAGAGAGGGCATCCCTGTCTTGTACCAGATCTTAGAGGGAATGCCTTCAATTTTTCTTCATTCAGAATGATGCTGGCCTGTGGCTTATCATACATTGCTTTTACAATGTTGAGGTATGATCCTGTTATCCCTAATTTTTCTAGAGTTTTAAACATAGAGGGATGCTGTACTTTGTCGAATGCTTTTTCTGCATCTATCGAGATGAGCATATGGTTCTTATTTTTAAGTCTATTGATGTGGTGAATAACATTTATTGATTTCTGTATATTGAACCAGCCTTGCATCCCAGGGATGAATCCTACTTGATCATGGTGTATAATTTTTTTGATATGTATTTGAATCCGATTTGCCAGAATTTTATTGAGGATTTTTGCATCTAGGTTCATTAGAGATATTGGTCTGTAGTTTTCTTTCTTTGAAGTGTCTTTGTCTGGTTTAGGCATCAGGGTGATGTTGGCCTCGTAGAATGTATTTGGAAGTTCTCCCTCTTTTTCTATTTCCTGAAATAGCTTGAAAAGTATTGGTATTAGTTCCTCTTTAAAGGTTTTGTAAAACTCTGCTGTATACCCATCCGGTCCTGGGCTTTTCTTAGTTGGTATTCTTTTGATGGTTTCTTCTATTTCCTCTATTGTTAATGGTCTGTTTAGGTTGTCTATATCCTCCTGACTCAATCTGGGCAGATCATAAGACTTAAGAAATTTATCTATGCCTTCACTATCTTCTATTTTATTGGAGTATAAGGATTCAAAATAATTTCTGATTATCTTCTGTATTTCTGAAGTGTCTGTTGTGATATTGCCTTTTTCATCCCGTATGCTAGTAATTTGGGTTCTCTCTCTTCTTCTCTTTGTTAGCATGGCTAAGGGTCTGTCGATTTTATTTATTTTTTCAAAGAACCAACTTTTAGTTTTGTCAATTTTTTCAATTGTTTCTTTTGTTTCGATTTCATTAATTTCAGCTCTGATTTTAATTATTTCTTGCCTTCTACTTTTTTTGCTGTTGTTTTGCTCTAATTTTTCTAGGGTTTTGAGATGAAGTATGAGATCATTTATTTGTTGGTTTTTTCTTTTTTTAAGGAATGAACTCCAAGCAATGAATTTTCCTCTTAGAACTGCTTTCAATGTGTCCCATAGATTCCGATATGTTGTGTCTGTGTTTTCATTTAACTCTAAGAAGTTTTTAATTTCCTCCTTGATGTCTTCTAAAACCCATTGATCATTCAGTAACCTATTGTTCATTCTCCAAGTGACGCATGATTTTTCCTTCTTTTATCATTGATTTTCAGTTTCATTCCATTATGATCAGATAAGATGCATGGTATTTTCTCTACTCCTTTATATTGTCTAAGAGTTGCCCTGTGACATAATATATGATCTATTTTTGAGAAGGTTCCATGTGCTGCTGAGAAAAAAGTGTAGCTACTTGATGTTGGGTGGTATAGTCTATACATGTCAATTAAGTCTAGGTTGTTAATTGTGTTATTGAGTTCTATAGTTTCCTTATTTAACTTTTGTTTGTAAGATCTGTCCAGTGGTGAGAGAGGTGTGTTGAAGTCTCCCATGATTATTGTATGGTGGTCTATTAGACTCTTGAACTTTGAGTTTGCTTGACGAACATAGCTGCACGATTATTTGGGGCATATATATTTATGATTGTTATGTCTTGTTGGTGTATGGTTCCCTTGAGCAGTATGAAGTGTCCTTCTTTATCCCTTTTGATTAACTTTGGCTTGAAATCTATTTTATTAGATATGAGTATGGACACTCCTGCTTGTTTCCGCAGTCCATATGAGTGGTATGATTTTTCCCAACCTTTCACCTTCAGTCTATGTATATCTTTTCCTATCAGATGCGTCTCCTGTAGGCAGCATATTGTTGGGTCTTGTTTTGTGATCCATTCAACTAGCCTGTGTCTCTTAATTGGTGAGTTTAAGCCATTAATATTTAGGGTTATTATTGAGATATGGTTTGTTTTTCCAGTCATATTTGTTTATTAATGTTACTAAACCTGATTTGTTTTCCTCTTTGATTACTTCCCCCCTTTACTGTCCTACCTCCCACTGTTGGTTTTCAATGTTATTTTCCATTTCCTCTTCCTGTAATGTTTTGCCAAGGATTTTTTGAAGAGATGGTTTTCTAGCTGCGAATTCTTTTAACTTTTGTTTATCGTGGAAGGTTTTAATTTCATCTTCAATCCTGAAGCTTAATTTTGCCGGATACACGATTCTTGGTTGGAACCCATTTTCTTTCAGTGTTTGAAATATGTTATTCCAGGATCTTCTAGCTTTCAGAGTCTGTGTTGAGAGATCAGCTGTTATCCTGATTGGTTTACCCCTAAATGTAATCTGCTTCCTTTCTCTTGTAGCTTTTAAAATTCTCTCCTTATTCTGTATATCGGACAACTTCATTATAATGTGTCTAGGTGTGGATCTCTTATGATTTTGCAAATTCGGCGTCCTGTAGGCTTCTAGGATTTGGGATTCTGTCTCAATCTTCAAGTCTGGGAAGTTTTCTCGTATTATTTCACTGAATAGATTGTTTATTCCTTTGGTTTGGAGCTCTGTGCCTTCCTGTATCCCAATGACTCTTAAGTTTGGTCTTTTAATATTATCCCATAATTCTTGGATGTTCTGCTCATGGTTTCTTAGCAGACTTGCTGAGCTGTCTATGTTCTTTTCAAGTTGAAATACTTTGTCTTCATTGTCTGATGTTCTATCTTCTAAGTGATCTACTCTGCTGGTAGTATTCTCAATTGAGTTTTTAAGTTGGTTTATTGCTTCCTGCATTTCTAGGATTTCTATTTGTTTGTTTTTTATTACCTCTATCTCCCTGTGAAATTGATCTTTTACTTCCTGGATTCGTTTATGTAGTTCCTTGTCAATGTGATCTTTCATTGTCTGATTTTGCTGTCTCATGTCTTCCTTGAGACTCCAGATCATCTGAAGCATGTATATCCTGAATTCTTTATCTGACATTCCATCTGTTGCAGCTATTACCTCTTCTAAAGTTGAGTTGACCTGCATTGCTTGTGGTCCTTTCTTTCCTTGTCTTTTCATACTGCTCGCGTTACTTTCTGCTTGGTGAAACTGATGTGTTTTTGAAATTTACCCCCTATTTATTTATATTGCTCTTGTATAGTTGGGAAGTCTCCCTTGCAGGGCAGTTGGTGGCTGTGCTCCTCCTCTAATTAGGGTGGTCTGTCTACCACGCTGGTCGGTTGCAGGTCTGCCCCCCCTGTGGGCGCGGGTGGCGGCTCTGCTCTGCCCCCACTCCATTTGTGGTGACGTAACTACCACGCCCTCGGGTCGTTGGTCCTGATCCGGATGTGGGCGGCGGCTCTGCTCGATCCCCACTCCAATTGGTGTGACGTGTCTAGTACGCTGGCAAGCCTCTAGGCCTGTTCCGCCAGTGGGTCGCAGGTCTGCCCACCCCGCGGGCTGGGGCGGCAGTTCTGCACAGCCCCCACTCCCAATGGGGGTACCTGACTGCTTCTCCAACAGGTGACTGAGCCCCCTCCGGAAACGGGCGGTGGCCCTGCTCCACCACCACTCCAACCAGTATGACGTGACTGCCTCGGTGCTATGTGTCCACCACGCTGGCAGGTTACCGGACCTGTCCTGCCAGTGGGTCGCAGGTCTGCCTACCTTGCAGGCTCAGACGACGGCTCTGCACAGCCCCTATTCCAAATGGAGTTACTTGGCTACCACGCCGTCGGGTCGCTGGTCCTATTCTAGGCGTGGGCGGCTACTCTCTTCGGCCCCAGCTGCAGTTGGGGTGTCGTGATACCACGCCGGCGGGTCACTTGGCCTGCTCTGGGCACAGGCGGCAGCTCCACTCTGCCCCGCCCCCCCCCGCCCCCACAGCACCCAGCAGGACCCTACCGAGAAGCAGTCACTGCAGGTTTCCCAGCCCTGGGCTAAAGTAGCTTCGGGAGCCAGAACCCAGCCTCTCCGATCCCGAGGCATGCTCGCTGGGGGCTGGCTCCAAGGAGCGTGTCACACTCCACTGGGCGCAGGCTCAAAGACGCGGTCCCCACGGGCTCCCCAGCCCCGGGCCAAAACTGTTCCGGGAGTCAGAACCCAGCCACCCCAAGCTCAGCGCACGCTCCACTTGGAGCTGACCTCCACAGGCAGTCTCCAAAGGTTCCCCAACCCTGGGCCAAGGCTGCCCCGGGAACCAGAATCCGGCCGCTCAGAGCCCAGCGCACGCCTTGCCAGGAAAGAGCCCCCAGGAGTATTCTCCACAGGTTTCCAGTCCCGAGCCTATGCAATCTGTCTGCGAGACGCAGGCAAATACCAGCCTGAAATCACCTGTTCCGTAGCTGAATGAGCTGAGATCAGTAGAAAACAGGGATGATTACATCATCACTCCAAGATGGCGGCTGCTGTCCTCCTCTGTGGTCCGACTGGCGTCAGGAACCGAACTGGACCGCTTCTCTCCTCTATCTCAAAGCCGGAACTCACCACTAAGCGCGGCCATTGTACCACTGACGGGAGCCCCCAGAATCCGCATCGCTGCACCCCCGTTCCGGCGCCTCGACGCTTCCCAGCGCGTGCGCCGCAGACTCCAGCTGCGGGGCGTTCCGCCGATCAGGCAATGCGACCCTCCATGTGGAGAAATCATGGAGAAATCGCCCTTGACCGGGCTCCCCCAGCCGAACCTCGCACGATGGAAATCCGTCCACTAGATTCTGGAGCACCTCAGTTTCACTGGAAATTCCCAACAAGATAGCCTTCAGCTGTTTCACCTCATTTTTCTCCCACTCAGTGACGCGGCGCACTGGGGTGATGCACTCCCTTCGCCGCCATCTTCCTCTCCTCTCAACATCATTTTAAATGGAGAAAAGTTAAAAGGATTCTTTCTGAAAACTGAAAGAAGACAGGGATGCCCTCTTTTACCACTTCTATTCAATATAGTCCTTAAAACTCTAGCAAGAACAATCATAATAAAATAATAAAATAAAAAGGTTACAAATAGGAAAGGAAGAACTCAAGCTATCACTGTTTGCTGCAGACATGATTCTGTATTTAAAAGACCCAAAAAATTTCACCAGAAAACTTCCAGAACTAATAAATGAATTCGCTAAGTAGCAGGATATACAATCAACACCCATAAATCAAATGCATTTTTACACATAGCCAGGAATCCACTGCTTCCTGTTAATCCAATCAAGCTGACAATTCAAATTAACACTGAGTCCGTTTTATTTTGCTGTTTGGCAAGTTTTTTTAAAACAATGTACAGTTGCATTACTATTGACCGGGCTTTGACTGTGTCTTATTGTAAATAGCCTTGTTTTACTTGTTTTTTTTTTTTTTTTAGTTGTCAGTGGACTTTATTTATAAGTGGTACTGAGAATCAAACCCATTGCGTCACGCATGCTAGGCAAGTGCTCTACCACTGATCCACAACCCCAGACCTTATTTTACTTTTTAATTGCCAATATTTTAAAGTTAAAGAGTTGAAACAGAATTAGTGGCAGGTGTGAGACTTTAAAGTGTTAATAGTTTTGTATCTTGAATATGATTGTAGTGACATGAATCTGGACATGATCAAATTGCATAAAACTATATAGACACAAATGATTGTAAAACCTTGCAAAATCGAATAAGTTCTATAAATTGTATCTTATCAGTTTTCTGTTTTTATATTGTATATTGGTTATGTAAGGAGAAAGTTGGGTGAAGGATACATAAGACCCTCTGTTATTTTTGAAACATTATGTGGGTCTATAATCATTTCAAAATTATTTTTTTTGTTTAAATAGTGCATAAAATGGGAGTGTTCCTGTTTTATTCCTTCCTTTTACCTCAGACTTTTCTCCTCTTTAGTAACTAGATAACAGTTTGGTTGAACTTTTATATTTGTCTATTTAAAAATGTACAATGCCATTCATCCCTTTTGGGGGTATCTTTACAGTTCTTGGGAGAATGGTGAAAGCTGTGGATTCTCTCTGCACAAAAATTCTTGGTATGCATGTGTTCAAAAATTTTTCATCTTTAAGAAGGTTTATGGATTCCCAAGGCCAGAATTGCAGCGCCTGGGAATTAAACCCAGGGCCCTGTGCATGTTAGGCAGGTGCTCTACTACTAAGCCACATTCCCATCCTTCTACCTGCATTTTGTTAGATTTTGAGGTACTTGGTATTTTCTTTCTTTTTTTTCCTATTGGTTGTTCACAACATTGCAAAGCTCTTGACATATTTCATACATTAGATTGAAGTGGGTTATGAACTCCCAATTTTTACCCCAAATGCAGATTGCAGAATCACATCGGTTACACATCCACATTTTTACATAATGCCCTATTAGTAACTGTTGTATTCTGCTACCTTTCCTATCCCCTACTATCCCCCCTCCCCTCCCCTCCCATCTTCTCTCTCTACCCCATCTACTGTAATTCATTTCTCTCCTTGTTTATTTTCCCATTCCCCTCACAAACTCTTATATGTAATTTTGTATAACAATGGGGGTCTCCCTTCATTTCCATGCAATTACTCTTTTCTTTACCTTTCCCTCCCATCTCATGTCTCTGTTTAAAGTTAATCTTTTTTTTCCTGCTCTTCCTCCCTACTCTGTTCATAGTTGCTCTCATTATATCAAAGAAGACATTTGGTATTTGTTTTTTAGGGATTGGCTAGCTTCACTAAGCATAATCTGCTCTAGCGCCATCCATTTCCCTGCAAATTCTATGATTTTGTCATTTTTTTTAGTGCTGCGTAATATTCCATAGTGTATAAATGCCACATTTTTTTTATCCATTCATCTATTGAAGGGCATCTAGGTTAGTTCCACAGTCTAGCTATTGTGAATTGTGCTGCTATGAACATCGATGTGGCAGTACCCCTGTAGCATGCTCTACTTGGTATTTTCTGATAAAAATCACATAAAGTATTTGTTTTCTGCTAGTATACAGAAATGCAGCTAACTCTTGTATGTAAGTCTTATATTCAGCCATCTTGTTAAATTCTATTTTTTCTAATAATTTGTGAATAATTTAGGATTTTCTTTTTTAAATTAAATTTGATTTTTATTGTTTTTAAAATTATATTTGAAAGCAGAATTCTTTTTGACATAATTATATAAACATGGAAAATATCTTGTTCTAATTCAGACCCCAGTACCTCTCCTTTTTCTTCCCTTTTCTTACCGCCTGCTTTCTTCTCTCTTGATCTTTTAGTCATTTATACATAGTAATTAAAAAAAATAATTTCTTGTGGATGGTTAGATTCAATGCCATATACTTATATGTACATAGGAAATTTAAGCTATCATAATATAGCCAATGAGAGTTTTATTTTCTCCCTCTGTGTATGTTTGCCTTACTACATTGGCTAGGACCTCCAAAGTAGTGTTAAGAGAAATAATAACTTTTTGCATCTTTTTCTCATTCTTGATTTTAAAGCTTACATGTGTATCACTATATATTTAAGATGATGCATCCTTTAGTTTTTGTTAGCTATTCTTTATCTGAATAATGAAATTAATTTGAATTTGTGTTGAATTTTATTTTATTTTTAAAAATTAATTAATTATTATTATTATTTTTTTGTGGTGCTGGGGACTGAACCCAGGGCCGACTGCATGTGAGGCAGGGACTCTATCAACTGAGCTACATCCCCAACCCTGTGTTGAATTTTATAAAAATGACTTTTTTCTTATATTGAGTGATCATATGGTGGTTTTCTTTTTCTATAGATTGCTGATTTAGTGAATTTTATTTATGGGTTTCCTAATATTAATGGATTTTCTAATGTTGTCTAATATTAAAGTATCCTTTTATAAATAAAATAAAACCTGGTTGGTCATTGCCTATTATAGTTTTTATACATTGTTGCATTTGATTTGCTAATATTTTATTTAGAATATTGCATCCATATCTATGAGTGGAATATGCCAGCAATTATTCTTTCTTGTAATGTCTTGGGGTATGGTATCAGGTTTATCGTTGCAGGTATTCTATTTCTTTTATTTATTGTATTTTGTTAAATTTAATTGATTTATTTATTTTGCAGTACTAGGGATTGAACCAGGGGCTCTCTACAACTGAGCTATATTATCAGCCTTTTTTATTTTTTATTTTGAGACAGAGTCTTACTAAGTTGCTAGGCTGGCCTCAAACTATGAGTCATCCTGCCTCAGCCTCCTGAGTTACTGGGATTGTAGATGTGTACCACCATGCTTGGCCTTTTTTTTTTTTAATAGAAAAACTTACATAAAATTGATATTATCAATTTCTTAATTATGCAGCAAAACTACTGCAAAACCATTGTGCCTAGGGGTTTTTTGTTTTTATGACATTTTTTAACAATGCCCTATTTTTTTCCAAGTCTTAATAGTGGTCAAACTTGTATTTCTTCTTAAAATCAGTTATGAAAAACTTCTTTCAAAATTGTTGGAAAGTAGTTGTTGACAGTATTCGCTATTAAAATCTTTTTATTTAGATACTGAAGTGTTACAATGCTAGTGTAGAGGATTTTGTATTTCCTGCACCAAACTTCCCATGACATTACAATCCATAGTATGTGTTTATAAACATTAGTTATAATATTGTTAACTAAAAACTTTTATTTTAATTTCCCTAGTTTTTCTGCTTGATATCCCTCATTGTATATCAGGATTTAATCCATATCACAACATCACATTTAGTGAATGTCCCTTTGATCTCCTCTAGTCTGTATTCTTATACATCTCATGTGACCTTTACACTTTGGAGAGTAGGAGTATTGAAACTAGAATTGCTCTACCACTCAACTACATCCCTTTATTTTTTGACACAGGGTCTTGCTAAGTTGCTGAGGCTGGCCTTGAACTTAAATCCTCCTGTCTCAGGCTTCCAAATTGCTACAGTTACTGGCTTCTACCAATGTGCCAGGCTTGACCTTGACACTTTTAAAGAATAGGTATTTGTGGGGCTGTAGATGTGGCTCAGTGGCTGAGTGCTTGACTAGCACTCGTGAGACACTGGGTTCCATCCTTAACACCACATACAAAAAAGTAAGCAAATAAAATAAAGGCGTGCTGTCCATCTATAATTACCAAAAAATAAAAAAAATAGCTATTTGTATAAACTCCTGAATTTTGTCTGATGTCTGATGTTTTTTTGCAAGATTAGACTGAGATTATGGATTGGGGAAAGTATTATTAGGAACTATGTCTTTATCACATCATATTAAGTAGATGATAGCAACATGACTTTTTATTGGTGAAAACTTTGATGAATTGGTTAATGCATTTCTTTTTCTTCTTCACTTGTTTTAATCTCTTCATAGTATTATTTATTCATTTTGATCACCTTTACTGGATGGTTGTATATTCTGTTGTGATATCCTTGCAAAAAACCAACTTTGGTCTTAATTGATCTTCTCTGTTTTCTTTTTCATTACTTTGCTCTTATTTTTCTTTTTTCCCCTCTTTTTTTGGAGACAGATGACTTTTAGATTCTGCTGACACAAGTCCAGAATCCTTGGGGAAGTCAGTTTTAAAAACTTTAACCAGGGCTGGGGATGTGGCTCAAGTGGCAGCGTGCTCGCCTGGCATGCGTGCGGCCCGGGTTCGATCCTCAGCACCACATACCAACAAAGATGTTGTGTCCGCCAAGAACTAAAAAATAAATATTAAAAAAATTCTCTCTCTCTCCCCCCCCCACTCTCTCTCTCTCTTTAAAAAAAAAAATAAATATTAAAAAATTTCTCTCTCTCTCTCTCTCTTTCTCTTTAAGAAAAAAAAAAACTTTAACCAAATTATTTGTCACTATAATTTGAAATTTTCTTACACAGAATTGAGGGACTGTTATACAATAAAGGCCTCAAAAATGGAGGTTGAGGCAGTTTTTGTCAGCAGGACCACACCTATTCCTCCCTCCCCCCTTTTTTTGGGTAGTGCCAGTCCCCACTCATGTCAATGAGTAGAATTTCTGATATTAAAAATATTCCTGATATTAAAAAGTTATTTTTGTAGCTGATACTCTCAGTTAAAGGAATTAAAGAGGGCTGGGGATGTGGCTCAAGCGGTAGCGCGCTCGCCTGGCATGCGTGCGTCCTGGGTTCGATCCTCAGCACCACATACCAACAAAGATGTTGTGTCCGCCGAGAACTAAAAAATAAATATTAAAAATTCTCTCTCTCTCCTCTCTCACTCTCTCTTAAAAAAAAAATAAAGGAATTAAAGAAGTTAATGTAGTTAGCAGTATACAGAGCTGAATGTTAGATCTCAGTAATAACTTTTAACTTCTACGAATAACATAAGAAAAATTTATTGAATTTAACTCTGCTTATATTTTCCTACTCTAATAAAATTTGTTAAAGTAGAGTAATTTGAAATAAGAAGGTAAAATAAAGTTAAAATTGGTATTTTTTTCATTTCCAAAATGGAAAGATTGTGACTTAAAGAATAACTTTATACATTTTTGTGATTTGACTGCTAAATATTTTTCATTTGATGCCAAAAGGATCTTGTTCCTTTGTCTAGAAAATTCAGTTATTGCATGAGAGTGTTAATACTTGATGATGAAGTTATTTACCATAGTGCCCAGAGGTTAATAAGTGTTCAGGAAAATTATCTATGCCCAAGTACAAACTTTTTTAATACTTTCATCAAGGTAACCAGCTTGTATAAGAGTTATTAGATTCTTGTATAAAGTCTGTCAGCTCTACTTAATCTTTGTCACTTGATAATGAATTTAACTCACTTAGGTCAGTAATAACTTCAAATCTACAATGTGTTCATCAGGTTGAAATTACCTTTTGGTAGGATTGAGGCTTTTTGCTCTTTACTTTTCTTTCTTTTATTTTTTTAATCCTTAGGAATTATGCTGTTTTACTTTCTTAAGTATGGTAAAATCACTGGACATGCAGAAAAATTCTCAGCTAACATGATTTGACTCCATTCCACACCTCTTTATTTTTAAAACAACCTTCTCTGAATCATTTGAGTGAACAATAGCTAGATTATAAATTCATAGATTTTGATTTTCTTAAAAATGCTATATTGCCTACATAAATGACTTCATTGAATTAATTCTAAAATAATGAAGGTTGATTCAGCTGAGTTCTCTTTCAATCCTTAGTTACTAGTTTTTAGTATGTAGTTTTATATGAGATTAATTTACTTTGTATAAATAAGCAAGTACAAATAGGGTGAGGAAAACATAGTATGTAGAGATATTTTTTGACAAGAGCTAGGTAAGTTCCCTAGAGCACTAGAAAAAATAAAAAATGAGAGGAAGTGGAGACAAGGTTTTATAGTAAAGAGTTCAGGGTAGAGACCAATGATATGCCAGCAATCTTTAACAGCTAGATCTGATTTTATTCCTGCTTAGATGGGTCTTAGTGCTAAAATTATTTAATGTAATGTGGAACAACGAATCTTATCATTATGCATTATTTATAATGTACTGATAAAATAATTAAAAAGTAAAATTATGTAATGTAGTCTGAGAAGTTATTTTCATGATGGCCAAGAATTGTTAGAAGAAAGGTTATGTATTTGTCCTAGTTCTTATATACATAGCAACATTGTTTTTATGTAGTTAGCTTTGATTAAATACTATAGCTTTAAAATTGTATTCTAGCAGTTATATATGTTTGTCTAGCCCTATGATTCAACTACTTGTCCATTAGCCAAAATGGTTTGCTTCTACCACACGAGTGGTTATCTTTAACTAACAAATAGCTTTTTTGATTTGGTTTAGGTAATCTCCACCTTAGTTCATTTTTAATTATTTTTTATCTTACCAAACTAATGTACTTTCTTCTTCTTTCAACTACTGGTTGCTACCCTCAGAAAGAGAGATGTTTACTTTGTACTATAACTTTGATTATGTGGTGGTATATTTTATGACACATCACCATCTTCATCTTCTGTGGATTTGTTGACTATAATTACACATAAAATTGTTTTTTAATTTTTTTATTGTATGAGAAGTATGTAGGTCATAAAAGACATATACATATACCTTTAATATTAAAATACTATAATAACAAAGGTGTATGTGTGTGTGTATACATATGTATATGTATACATATGTATATGTAATGTGGTCTAAGGAGTTATCATGATGGCCAAGAGTTGTTAAAAGAAAGGTCATGTATCTGTCCTAGTTAAACACAAATAATTTGCTTTAGATCATCCCCACCTCAGTTAATTTTATAATTATTTTTTATCTTACTAATGTACTTTCTTTTCTTCCGACTACATGTAGTCTTAGACTCATCAGTGAATACATTAATTTGGTTGCTACCTTCATTGCATACATACACACACACACACACACACACATATATCAGATTATGTGCTCAACCTTCTCTGAAGATTCCTGAAAAATGAGGGTCACCTCAAACTTGAAAGAAGAAACTTACCTATCAGGACAGTGAAGGATTTTTTGGTTTGTTTTTAATGTAAAATCACAATGTTTTACTAAATTAGAATTCTTAAAGATCATGAATACTGAAATACTCAGTGAAATGTAATTAGGAGTTTTGTGGCTTTTGGAAGAAGTTGTCCTTGGGTGGAATGAGATCTGTAGGGAAGATGAGAAGATCTAAAAGAATGCAGACAAAGAATAAGGTGGTAGCATAGTGTGACAGAGGGAGAAAAGGATGAGCTCCTGGCCTGAGGAGCTGTCTCTTTTAAGGTGCAAACTGGTCCAGACTCTTTTGCTCAGTTGTATTTTGGAAAGATAGTTTCCCTTGTAGGATATAAATACTATAGCAGTCACCTCATATTTCAAGCAGTTTGAAAAAATTGTTTCAGTGAGGTACTAGATGTAAAAGTGGAATATAAGTTGTAGAAGTTTTTTGTTTAAGAGAGTCTGTGACACACTGTTTAATTTTGTTTTTTAATGTATCTTTACAATCTGCACAAAAAATTTAATCCTAAACTGGAGAATGCTCTCACTATATAGATGAAAGACAGAAAAATCAAGTATAATTATTTACAGTTCTTTATTTTATTTTAACCACATAATCTGCATATTTTTCGCTGTGCTTATTTCAATAGGAAAGAAAAAAGTAATTGTATTCATATATTAACGTACCTATATTTTAGAGGAATATAGTAGAATCATCAACTAGGACAGTCAGTACCAAACAACTGAAAAGTTGTTTATAATATTAAAATATTATAATTTCCTCAGCCTGAATTTAGAGTATCAGAATTTAAATATCTTTAGTGATACATAAAAACATAAGCATAACTAAATCAATACGTGGTAGCATAAATTATAGCACTTAGTGATGTAAATGTTTTGCAAGACCTTTTACTCTTACTATAAAATTAAAATAACATGAATTTGTATGGTAATATGTTATATATAAAATTATAAAAATAGAAGAAAGTAGATTTTAAAAGTAGAAGCAAAAGGAATCACTTAGAATTGCCTAAGGATATTATTGAAAACACTAATTGTGTTATGCTAATTGGATTCAAACTTGCTTTTCTTTCTCCCAGTATTCTGTAGTTCACTTTCTAGTGTTTAACAAAAATTAAAGTTAAGATGAAATTCATTCTTCCTCTTTGAAGCTTCCTCTTTGAATTTGGAGCTATATAACATAGGATGCTGTGACTGATTGTATTTTCTCTGACATGCATATGTTTGGTATTCTGTTTCTTGATCATTAAGACATTAGAGATTTCATTGAAGAAAAATATAATCTAAGTTAATATAAAATCTTCTGGGTGTGGTGGCGCAAGCCTGTAATCCCAGTGGCTCCATAGGCTGAGATAGGAGGATCTCAAATTCTAAGCTGGCCTCCGCAAAAGCGAGGTGCTAAGCACCTCAGTGAGACTCTGTCTCTAAATAAAATACAAAATAGGGCTAGGGGTGTGGCTCAGTGGTTGAGTGCCCCTGAGTTCAATACCCAGTACCCCCCTCCCCCCAAAAAAAATCTAGGGATTTTTATTCTTTTCCATCTTTTGATTTCTGAACTGTTTTAAAATTTTTTGCCTATTGTATGTATTGATTTTCTTCCTTATATTTATAAGTTATTTATGTTTTGAGCCTCTGTTAGTTGAATGAATATGAAGGTGATTATTTTCATATTTAACTATTTTTATTGTTACCTAGTAACTTCCAGTATCTATCTTGTGCTCTTTTTCCTTAGTCTGTTAGATACAAATCTTGTTATTTCAGTTTTCCTTTGGACTTTTTTAAAAAAATTTTTAGTTGTTGACAGACCTTTATTTTACTCATTTATTTATATGCAGTGCTGAGAATCAAACCCAGTGCCTCACATATGCAAGCAAGTGCTCTACCACTGAGCTACAACCCCAGCCCCTCCTTTGTACTTTTGAGGGTGTTTTGTTTGTATGTGTTATTTAAACTTTTTCTTACTTATAGTTATTTATTTTTTAAAAAATGTTTATTTAGTTGTAGATGAACACACAGTATCTTTATTTATTTTTATGTGGTGCTGAGGATTGAACCTAGTGCCTCACACATACAAGGCAAGCACTTTACCACTGTGCTACAGCCTCAGCCCCTCTTCCTTATATTTATAAGTTAGTTATTTATGCTGGAGTTGTGGCTCAGTTGTAGAGCCACTTGCCTGGCATGTATGAGGGGGTCCTGGGTTCTATCCTCAGCACTACATATAAATGAATGAATGAATGAATGAATGAATGAATGAGTGAATAAGATCCATTTACAACTAAAAATATATTTAAAAAATTAAGTTATTTATGTTTCTCCAAAAGTAACTGCTAGTCTGAATTTTATTTCTTTTTGGTTTTATTATATAAATGTGCAACTCTAGGCTCTATAGTCTTATCCGTCTTTAAAATTTTTTTTTTTGTTGTTTTTTAGATCTTTTAATCACAGGTCCCCCTGTCCCTGCCCTTATATCTCATTTATCGATGAATCCTGACTTTTTAGTCTTTAGACTTTCCCATTGATCAGATCAGATTTTGCTGATTGCATGCATGGGGCATATTTCAGTATGTTGCTTTATGCTCTGTTTTCTGCAAATTGGCAGTCCAGTGCTTATTGAAACTAAGATTTGAGCCCTCTAGCAAGACTATAAGTGATAGTGTATTCTTCCATAATTTAGTATATTCTTCCATAATTTCTGATGTTCATTTTTTTGTTAGCAACCATTGGTGCTCAGTAATGACATCAGTTAATTTATTGGGGTTTGTAAATTGAATCACTATAATTCTCTTATTTTGTTTTAACTCAATTAATTCTATAAAGGTATGTTTCCCTCCCACCTACTGTTTAGTTGCACAAATGGTAAAGTACATATAGGAAAGGCAAAATAACTCCTTGTTTCTTTCCTCTTCTTTAGTCAGTTTTTAAGATGTATTGGTTTGCTTTTATCCTCAGGTGACCATTTTTTTTTAAAAATATGTCCTGATAGAGCTGGGGCTATATATAGCTCAGTGGTAGAGTGTTTGCCTAGCACATGTGAGGCATTATGTTCCATCCTTAGCAGCATCACAAAAATGAACAAATAAAAGCATGCTGCTCATCTACAAGTACAAAAAATTAAAAAAATATATATTATGGGGGCGGCTCAGTGGTAGTGCACTTGCCTGGCATGCATGAGGCACTGGGTTCTATTCTCAGCACCACATACTAGTAAATAAAATAATGGTCCATCAACAATTTTAAAATATTAAAAAAATACATTATGATAAACTTATAGATTTAAACATTTGGTATGTTTCTGTTCATTGTAAGTCTTACTTTAATACAAATTAAATTGCTTTTTGACTAGTTGGTGCCAGTGTCCTTTTGTCATGACCCTGGTAATTTTTGGTAGCTTTTGGTATGTCAAGATGTTCCAGACATATCTTGTACATTTTGTTTTCCAGACCTGCTATTTAGCTACTCAATGAAAATTTTAGTTCTAAATATATAAGTGAATATTCCAGATTTTTGCTTAGTCTTTTTCCTCTCCACAAGGTAAACCCTGTTATCATTTGGCTTTATACCAGAGTCCTCACTTTATACTCCTGAGTATTGAAAGATTCATTGACTGCCTAAGGTGACATTAGCATATCCAGAACTCAAGTAGTCTGACTCCAGAAACCCCGAATTAGTTGCTATGCTAAACTACTGCTGTTAGACCACATTATTCTAGCTGAGTGGTTCCATTATTCTGGTTATTTCATTATGATTATTGTAGGTGCCTTTCACTTAGTTCTGTTAAAATCAAATAATAAGCCATATTTCTAAAAGTTGTTTATATTCTTTTCTCTAGACTCATCTCCTGGAAACACTGTCCTTAGATGAGGCCAGATGCAGATGCCCAATTCAGTCAATGCTTTTACAAATTGCTAACACCATTATTTCACAGTTACCTCTCATTATGTTAGCCTTCTGGTCATGGTGGTGTACACTTATAATCCCAGCTCTTCAGGAGGACAAGGAAGGAGGATCACAAGTTTGAGACCAGCCTGGGCAATTTAGTGAGACCCTGTCTTAAATTAAAAGAAAAGAAAAGGCTGTGGAATGTAGCACATTGGTACAATGCTTGCCTGGCAAACCTCAATACCACAGAAAGGGAATGGGTAGGTAGAAGTGAGGGGAAAAAGAAAAGGTCATATTTGTAATTACCTTGTGGAAGTTTTCCTGGTTTTGATATTACAGGGTTTGGGTCTTGTAAAAGCAGCAAGAAGGCTCCTCTTTAAACCTTGATTCTTGTGATTAAGTCAGAAAGATTGCAGACTATAGCTCAGAGTAGCAGATATATATGAGTTTATTAGAAAGGATAGCAAAGGGGGAGAGTGAGTGGGTCCTCTCAGAGAAGACAGGGGCAGTATGCCTCTTCTGCCCTCCAATTTTATTGGGAGTCCCAGGGAAGTTTGTAGAGAGTCCTGCCCAGGTCCACCTCTCGACTTTTGGTTGACAGCAAGGTGATGTCAGACTTTCAAGTCACCACTGTCATGACAACTCTAGGTCACTTCAGCTCATGCCTGACCAGTTGTAATTGGAACCTGTTCTTAGAAATTTTATGATCAGGGGGAGTTCTAGAATCTGGTGTGTGAAAGGGTCACAATAATCCCCCTTTGGGGTAACTTGTGTTCCTCTCATTGGAATTATTTTCAGCCTGCATTTCTGCAGATAACATTTTACTGAGGAATGTAAAATATCCTGTCCACTTAATTCAGGCAGGGCTGCAGATAAATTGCTTTTCAAAGGTGAAAGCATGTGTGTGTTAGCATAGTGGGCCCATTTTATAGAGTATTCCCTTAACCTCATGTTCATTTTCCACTCACATCTGTCCACTCTGTCATTGAAAAGGGACAATAACAGGATTGAGGCTGAAAAATTTTTAGATAACCCAATTTATCAAATATTCAAATATTACTCATTTATGGGTTGATCTCATTTGTCCTAAGCAAAATTCAAAGGCAAAAAAATGATATGTTCTACATAGATAACATGGGTCAGATCACTATTTCACCAGATTGAATATGGGCTCAAAAAAGACCTAGTTTTTTGAGACATACAGTACATTATCATTATCTATAGTAATATCCATTATCTACGATTCAATGGCACAACAGAATTTCTTATACCTGTTGACTTATAACTTAGAATTCATTGATAAACCTTCCCCATTTCACCTCATCCCCCACCTTTTGATAATCACCACTCTACTTTCAACTTATGAGATCAAGTTTTCTTTAGATTCCACATGAGTCAGGTTATAATGATACTTATCTTTCTGTGCCTGGTTAGTTTCACAGCATAATGATTGCCATTTCCATCCATGTTGCCACAAATGACAAAATTTCATCCTTTTATTGCTGAATAGTATTCCTTTTTATCCATGTACCAGGTTTTGTTTATTCATTTATCATTTGGTAGACACTTGCTTCCATTTCTAGGCTACAATGTACATAGGAATTCAGATGTTTCATCAACATACTGATTTCATTTCTTTTGAGTATGTACCCAGTAGTGTGTACATACTAAGCATGTACCCATTAGTAAATCCATTGCTAGATTATGTAGTCGTTATATTTTTAATTTTTTGAAAAGATTTTCTTACTATTTTCCAAAAAGGCTGTACTAATTTACATTCTCACCAACAGTGTGCAAGGGTTATCTTTTCCCCTGAGCAATAATAACAAAAACCAGCATGGGATTGGAACTAAAACAGACTGGTAGACCAATGGTACAGAATAGAGGACGTAGAGACTAACCCACAAAATTACAATTATCTTAATATTAGACAAAGGTGCCAAAAACATTCATTGGAGATAAGATAGCCTCTTCAACAAATGATGCTGGGAAAACATGAAAATCCATATGCAACAAAATGAAGTTAAACCCCTATCTCTCACCATGCACAAAACTCAACTCAAAGTGGATCAAGGACTTAGGAATTAAACCAGAGACTGTCTGTCTAATAGAAAAGTACACCCTAATCTTCATCATGTGGGATTTAGGCCCCAACTTCCTTAATAAGACTCCTGTAGTGCAAGAATTAAAATCAAGAATCAATAAATGGCCCTTTCTTATCTTGAAGCATTTCTTTTTCTATTAGTTCTAGAAGTTTCATAGTCTTCCATTTAAATCTGCTCTATTTTGAGTTGATCTTTGTAACTGATGAAAGAGAAGTGTCTACTTCATTTTTTTTTCATGTAAATGTTCAATTTTCCTAGCACCATTGATGGTAAAGACTGTCTTTTCAACAATGCATGTGTTTAGCATATTTGTTGAAAATCAATTTGATATGAGGATTTATTTCTAGGCTGTCTATTTTGTTCCATTGATCAACATGTGTTTTTGTGCCAATACCTTGTAATCTTGATTATTGTAGCTCTGTAATTTGTTTTGAAATTAGGCAATGTAATGTCTCCTGCTTTATTCTTTTTGCTCAAAATGCCTTTGGCTATTTGGGGTTTTCAATATTTCCATGTACGCTTTGTTGGGGGAGGAGGGTATTTGGGATTTAACCCAGAGGTGCTTTACCATTGAGCTATATCCCTAGCTTTTTTAAAATCTTTTACTTTGAGATCAGGCCTCACTAAGTTACTCAGACTGGCCTAGAACTTTGAATCCTCCTGCCTCAGCCTCCCAAGTTGCTGGGATTATAGGCTTCATATACATTTTAGGATTTCTTTTTTTTTTTTTTCCTGATTTCTGAAGAATGTCTTTGGTATTTTGAAAGGAATTGCATTGAATCTGTAAAACACTCTGGATAGTATGGATATTTTAACAATATCAGTTCCTCTAGTCCAGAAATATAGGATGTCTTTCTACTTTTTTTGTGTCTTTAATTTCTTTTATCAGTGTCCTATAATTTTCATGGTTAAAGATATTTCACCTTGGGGTTGGGGATGTGGCTCAAGTGGTAGTGCGCTCGCCTGGCACGCATGCGGCCTGGGTTCAATCCTCGGCACCACATACAAACAAAGATGTTGTGTCCGCTGAAAACTAAATATATATATATATATATAAAATTCATTCTCTCTCTCTCTCCCTCCAAAAAAAAAAGATATTTCACCTTTTTGCATAAAGTTATTTATTTTTCTTTTGTTTTTTTTGTGTGTGTGGGGGTAGCAATTATAAGATAGGATTGTTTTCCTGATTTCTATTTAAAATAATTTCTATTGGCACATAATAGTGATGCTGACTTTTGTGCATCCTATAATTTTGCTGAATTTATTTATTTTTATAGTTTTTTGAGTTTTCTGTATAAAAGATCATGTCATTTACAAATAGTGGCAGTTCAGCTTCTTTTCTAATTTGAATGGCCTTTATTTCTTTTTCTTGCCTGATTTCTCTGGCTAGGTCTTCTAGTGCTCTGTTGAATAAAAGTGGTGAAAGTGGCCATTCTTGTTTTGTTTATGATCTTAGAAAGCACTCAGCTTTTCCCCCATTCAGTATAATGTTAGTTGTTCTTTTATTGTAAATGGCCTTTATTACATTGAAATACTGAAATTCAAGCCATCAGGATTAATCTTCCAGTATTGATGAATTTGTGTATACTTTATTAAAATTAAATTATTGGCATGTTTAATTTAATTAACAAAACTTTATTTAAATAACTTTGTATGTATTAACTATGTATACTAAGTTTAGCTATGATCTGAAAAACTTTATTTTTAAGCTTTATATGTCCTTTGACTTCTAAGTGCTTTATAATTTGATTAGGGCAATGAAATAAACAGTCATATTTTGTCATTCTCAAGAATATCTTGTGTTATACCCTATTTTAGTGATCGTGGTGGAGAAGACCCAAACCAGAAAGTAATCCATGGGGTTATTAACTCCTTTGTTCATGTTGAACAGTATAAGAAAAAATTTCCCTTAAAGGTAAAAAACCTCCTTTAAAAATATAATCAGATCTTTAATTTCTTGAATTATTTGTTGCAGTTTTTTCCTAATATGATTTTAATTATTTTATTCAGTTTTATCAGGAAATCTTTGAGTCTCCCTTTCTGACTGAAACAGGAGAGTATTACAAACAAGAAGCTTCAAATTTATTACAAGAATCAAATTGCTCACAGTATATGGAAAAGGTAAGAAATAACACATACCATAATTACATACCTTTACTTATTATATATCTGGCATGGTTTTATTTAACATAATTTTTTAGTTAAAATATTCTTTGGTGAAAAAAGATTCTGTTTATTTCATCATTAACTCTTAAGTTATGATAACATACATTTATTAGTAAGCCATTGCTCTTACTATAGCTGTTATACTTTTCATCATGCTTAATAAATCCTGATTGCTTTTGATAAATTCTGATTGCTTATCATTAAGCATAATTTTGCTTATCCGTTAAATTAATACATATATCCATTTGGGGTATATAATAGGTTTGTGTGCTTAGTGATTTGTTTAAGAAATAGGATAAGTACAGAAATTAGGTGTTTGGACTCTTACTATTATTTTTAAATGGAAGGAAAATAAGATAATTCTAGATAGTTGTATAAGTTACTCTTTTAGTCTGTTAAGTTCTTGGAAGGCTGATTATAAGCAGAAAACTTACAGAAAAATTTTAACTAATCATTAACCAGGGGCTGGGGTTGTGGCTCAGTGTTAAGAGTGCTCACCTAGCATGTGCAAGACACTGGGTTCGATCCTCAGCATTACATAAAAATAAATAAATAAAATAAAAGTATAAAAAAAATCAATAAAACAGCACATTATCATGTTTAAAATTTCACACTTATTTTTGAGTAGTAAAAAGTCACATCATAAATTTAATCATCATAGAAGATACATTGAAATTTTTAATCAAGGTTTTTATCTGAAGTATTGGATTCAAATATTTTATTATTGGATGCCTTTTGTTAGTTGGTTTAACCAAGAAGATAAAATATCTTCCACTACAGTGGAATACCTATAGTCTATTCTCCATAGAACACATGTCAGGAATCATCAGTGCTTCTGATATAATGTTACACAGTCCACAAAGCCCAGAACTAGAAGTCTGAGTTAATTAATTCTCTTACTACTTTTATCACTAAATAATGCTAGATCTTGAGTGAACAATCTAAGACTTTCCCCCCATCCATTAAGTACAGGTTAGTCTAGGTAAGTGGTTCTTAGCTCTTAGCTTTTATTGCATCTTAAACTTTTTTTTAAGTGTCTAGATGTAAGTCAAAGAAATTGTACAAACAGTAACCATGATGCATACAAACCTTGTTATATCTGACTCTCAAGAAGAGGCCATGGCAAATGATGGAAATACTTCAGATGTCTATCAAGAGTTGAAAGAATAAGCAGTTGCTAGGGGTCTAGCTTGGTTGGTAGAGGACTTGCTTAGTACCTGAGAAGCCATGTGTCAATGCCCAGCATCACAAAACAAAACAAATAGCAGATGTGGTATATACACGACAATGGAATAGTATTTGGTCTTAAAAAGGAATAAAGTACTGATACAATGTGGATGAACTTTGAAAATGTTAAGTAAGCCAGACACACACAAAAATAAATATTGTATAGTTTCACTTATATGAAGAATTAGGCAAATTCATAGAGAAAAAATGCAGATTAGACATTATGTGTGGAAGATGGTGTGGGATGTTATTGCTTAATGGTTATAGAATTTCTATTTGGGTTAAGGAAAAACTTTTTAAAAATAAGATAGCTATGTAACATCAGAAATGTAATTAATGTCACATGAATTAGATGTTCATGAAAATGATTAAAGTAGCAAATATGAAAATATATTTTAAGATGATTTTAAAACATTTTGTATTAATATTATATTAATATACCAACTATGTATTTTAAATTGTGAAATTATATTTGAAAGTGCTAAAAAAATTGTAGGGAATTGAAAATAAATTATGTTCAGAAAATGGTGTTAAGTAGTTTACTACAGGAAATGGTGGTAAACCATATTTACTTCAAGGGCCAAAGTCCTAGATTTTGATCACAATATATTATGTTAATTAACAGACTCTTTAGGATAGCCTTGCCCTTTTTCTCTGCCCTAGTTTTGGCTTTTCCCCATCTACCAATGTTATTGTAGCTATTTGAAGACCTGTATTGAGGCAATCCAACCTAATGTATGTTTACTTTGATATGTACCTCCTTTCCCCAGGTCACTATTGTTTTACTTTTCCCCTTCTTTTATCCTCCTGCAACCACACTCTAATTCCTGTTGCATTTAGTAATCTAGTAAGCTGTTTAAAGTCATATAATACGATATAAATCACTATTAGGCTTAATTTTTAAGGGACATTTTTTATTATATTTTGATCAAAAGCTTGTTAACCAAAATGACTTTCTCAATTAATGAAATTATGCGATGAATACCTTTTTAATCTAGGTAGCCTCTTGCCTACCCTAAATTTCTATGACTGTCCTGAACTTTGACTTAATGAGTTAGCATAATAGAAGAGATAGGAGTATGGGACTCTCCACAGTTTTGAGCCTCATTTTCCTTGAAAGATATCTAATTAGGTATCCAGGAATGATTTTTCCTTCCCACCATTACCAGGCAGCCCTAACTTCCAAACAGTCAAGTGTACATAATTCCATGGGACCAGTTAGGTTCAGAGTTTTTAGTCACATAGCTTCACATCACAGAATGTCTTCTGAGTCTACAAATTTGTATATATATGTGCCATGCTAACATAATTTTCATCACAACAGTATTGGTTGTTTTGTGTTGAAAATTAGTCAAATTCTCTGGTTCTTATTAATGTTGACTAGAGTGTTGTTTTGTACCTTGATGCTCTTTTTTTCTTTAATTTTTTTGTGTAGGGCTGGGGGAATGGGGTATGGGGAATGGGGATTGAACCCAGGAGCACTTAACTACTGAGACACACTCCCATTCTTCCCTTGCCACTCGCTTTTTTTTTTTTTTTGAGACAAGATTTCACTAAGTTGCTGAAGCTGGCTTTGAATTGTGATCCTCCTGCCTCAGCCTTCTGGGATCATAGGCATGCATCACCAAACTTGGCTCAATGCTTTTTATATACGATATAAGCTTTTGTAAAGTTTTTTTTTGTGTGTGTGTGTGTGTGTGTGTGTGTGCTGGGAATTGAACCTAGGGCTTTTTGCATGCTAAATAAGCAGTCTACCACTGAGCAGTATCTCCAATCCTAAAATGTCTTATTTGACTTTGACTCTGATTAAGTATATTTTGACTTTTAAAATTTTTAATGAAATATTTATCATAATTAATGATCATGTACATACTGTGTTTGTTTCCATTTTGTGAGAGCAGAGACCAAAGTAAAATAATTAATGTAATCTACTTGATGTAACTAATTTTTTAGTTTGGTAGTTAATTATTCATATAGAAACCACATGTTCTGGTATTTATTGTTACCAACTTATCCTGTTGCATGCTAAGTTTTCCATATAATATGAAGATTAGGGTTAATAAATAAAGATAACAAGCAGACTTTATTCTTGTTTATAAGATTGTGATGGAATATAGGTGAACACTGGTAGCTTAAATAAGACTTTGTAAATGATTTATGGATTGTGGGTTTAAATTAGTCATGTAAACCTCATTATCTTTTCTTTGTTTAGTAGAGCCATTAAAATTTTAGCTGCCTGAGTTACTTACTGATGTTATAATCTTTTCTGTACAGGAAAACTTTGTAGCTTATTATTTTAAGAATATATTTTTATAGGTTCTAGGTAGATTAAAAGATGAAGAAATGCGATGTCGAAAATATTTACATCCAAGCTCGTATACTAAAGTGATTCATGAATGTCAGCAACGAATGGTAGCAGACCACTTACAGTTCTTACATGCAGAATGTCATAATATTATTCGACAAGAGAAAAAAAATGGTAAGTGCTAACACACATAAGTGTGAGTAGAAATTCAAGTATATCTCATCTTCCACCCACCTTAAATTTAAAAGCATATTTTTTGATATCTTTAAAATATTTTATATATATTTTTATAGATTATTACTGTATTTTGAAAGACTTTTGGAAAGTTCATATTCAAAGTATATTCTTAAGTCAAAAAAGAAAAACTGGAAAAATGTGTTTATGTAGTTTAATTTTTGGAAAGTTTATATTCAAAGTATATTCTAAAGTCAAAAGAAAAACTGGAAAAATGTGTTTATGTAGTTTATATATCAAAGAAGCTACTTTCTTTAATATGTTAGTTCCTAACAGACAGTAGGAATAAAGGCAAAGGAAATATGAATATATTTTAAATATGTGAAGATGTGCATACTCAATTCAAAATCGGGGAAATATAAAATAAAAATACACTGTGATACCACCAAATAAATGGTAATTATAACCAAAAAAAAATTAAATGATTCAGAAGAAGGGAAAATAGAATTAAGAGTTATTGAATAAGCCAAGCGTGATGGCGCATGCCTATAATCCTTGTGGCTCAGGAGGCTGAGGTAGGAGGCACTCAGGTTCAAAGCCAACCTCAACAATTTCATGAGGCTGTAAGCAACCTAGTGAGACCCCATCTCAAAATAAATACATGAAATAAAAGGGCTGTGGATGTGGCTCAGTGGTTGAACACCCTAGGGTTTAATCCCTGATACCACAAAAATAAGATTATTAAACAGCAGTTAATAAACATAAGACATGTATGCCACACCTATGTAGAAAACTAAACATTGATGAAAGCAACATTGATTTATAAACCCAGGGCAATCTAATATAACCCACCCCCACACACTGCCTTGCCACTTTTTGTTAAATACTGAAAATTGTCCTCTTGGCCTAAGAACAGCCAACATGATCTTAAAAGAGCATTTTAGAAAGACTTTTAGAGGATAGCAAGACATGTAAAACCAAAGTTATGCAATGAGGCATTGATATAAGGATAGGCAGATAGTCCACTGAAGTGAAACAGCCTATGCATATGTAAACACTTGATAAAGTCCCTTAGTTCAGAGGTAAAGTGCCCCTGGGTTAAATTCTCAGTAAAGTAGGGGGAGAAAGAGGTACTACAAGGTAGTACCACAGAGCAGTGAATGAAAGGTAGTCTTTTTCTATACATAATGCTGAGAAAAAGAAATTTGATCTCTACCTCAGATCCCTTATACAAAATCAATTCACAGGTGTTTTTTAACTACATGTGAAAAGTAAAACAATAATACTTCTTGAAGATAATATAGGCGAATTATCTTTATAACCTTGTGGTAATGAATAAAATTTCAAATGGGACACAAAAAACAGTAACAATCAAAGAAAGAAGGATCCAGTAGACTACATTAAAATGAAAAATTTTGGAACATTGAAAGTCCTTTAAGACAAAGGGAGCATCAAAAGACAGTCATAGGTTAATATATTATAGTGAATGGAAAAGATTTATATCCAGAATATAAAATAGTCAAGAAACTTCAATAAGCATTGCAGAATAGAAGCTATGCAAATGGCCTTACATGTACACTTAAAAAGGTATTTCAGTCTCATTAAATTAGGGGAATGTCAATTAAACACACAAAACCACAGTAAGATATGAATATTTCCTTATATATATTTTGGGGGTTGGGGTGGGGTACCGGGGATGAACTCAGGGGCACTTGACCACTGAGCCACATCCTCAACCCTATTTTGTATTTTATTTAGAGACAGGGTCTCATTGAGTGCTTAGTGCCTCCCCTTGCTATTGCTGAGGCTGGCTTTGAACTTGTGATTCTCCTGTTTCAGCCTCCCGAGCCACTAGGATTATAGGCATGCGCCACCACACCCAGCTTCCTTATATTTTGATATACCATTTTAAAGACTGAAAAGAAGATGTATTTGGAAGTGTGTAGAGTACCAGGATTTTGTTGTATGCTGGGATGAGAGAATAAATTGATACAAACACTTTGAAAAACTGACACTGACCACTAAAGCACAATCTGTGCATATTTTATTATCCAGCAGATCTTCTAGGCATATAACTCCCACCCCAGGCATGTAGGTATGTACTAAAAGATATGTATAAGAATGTTCATAGCAACGTTATTTGTGATATCTCTAAACTGGAAGCAACTCAAATGTCCAGTAACAGTGGAATGGATAAATACAATATATTTGTACAATGGAATATTACAGAAAAGTAGAAATGAACAGATTAAAACTAAGTAGAACCTTATGATCCTTATAAATACTATTTTGAAAAAAGATGCTAGTCATAAGAGAACTGCATGATTCCATTTTTATTGATAGCTCAAAGATTAATCTGATTTAGTAGTCAAAGCAGTGGTTACCTTGGCAGAGGAACAAGAGTAGCGACTGAGGATGCATGAAGGGAACTTCTGGGTATTGGTTAAGTTTGTTTCTTTTCTTTTTTGGATACTGGGGATTGAACTCAGGGCAATTGACCACTGAGCCACATCCCCAGCCCTATTTTTTAATTTTATTTAAAGACAGGTTCTCACTGAGTTGCTTAACGCCTCGCCTTTGCTGAGGCTGGCTTTGAATTTTCGATCCTCCTATCTCAGCCTCCTGAGCTGCTGGGATTACAGGTGTGCACCACCATGCCCCGATTAAGTCTGTTTCTTAACCCTAAGTGTGATTATATGGGTGTGTTTTGTGTTCACTTGTGATAATTCACTGAATTGTACTCATGATTGGCATACTTTTCTGTTTCTGTATATTCTTGAACAAAAAGTTTAAAATAAAACTCACTGCACTAAGACATCATATTTCACCTCTCATTGTCAGAGATCAAAGTGTTTGATGACACTTTCTTGGCAAGGGACTTTCCTGTTATTGGGATCTCTATTTTGAAGGAACTGCCTATAAGATTGACTCGGCAATCCCATTTTTCAAGATCTATGCTACATATATTCTTGCCCATATATAAGATTATTAATCGCAACATTATATAATATCATCAGATTTGAAACAACCTTAGTTTCCATTAGGTTTTAAGTAAATGTAATATGCCTATATGGTGAAGTACTCTGCAATTGTAAAATATCTAGAAATGCTTTATATACTAATATAAAATACCTCTAAGTTAAAATGTGTTTTGCAGCTACAGAAATACACTGCACTATTTATATAAAAAGGATCAGGGTAAAGAATATATATTTTTATGAATATATAGAATATGTATATGTATATTTTCTTGAATGTATATTTAGAAGGATAAACTACTGTAACTACTGTAACATTGCTCTCCTGTAAGGAGGGAGACGGGGTGGCTGGGAGATAAGGCAAGGGGGATGTAACCTATATACTCTTGTATTTTGGCATTTTGAGCTATGTATTATCTACTAATTTAAAAATATCTGGGAATTTAATAATGAAATTTCTTTTCCCCCTCAGACATGGCAAATATGTATGTCTTACTCCGTGCTGTGTCTACTGGTTTACCTCATATGATTCAGGAGCTGCAAAATCATATCCATGATGAGGGCCTTAGAGCAACCAGTAACCTTACTCAGGAAAATGTGAGTTGTGTATAAGGAAATAGAAAGTGTTTTTTTTTTTTTCTTAATAATATTTATCAAGAGTTCTTCTTTTGACTGTTAGAGAGGAAAGAAAAAGTCTTGTCAACAAATAAAAAACATCTTTATTCAAATATTTTAAACCTAGAATTTGTTGGACCCATTTTGGAATTATCAAGTTATTATTAAACCATTAAATGAGACTCTTTCTTAGCCACACTGATATGTTCATTTAGCAGTTAACTTCTCAGAAAAAAATTTGTTTCCTATTTGTTCTTGTTTATTTGTAATTGGCAAATTACAAATAAATTACAAATATGTTAGTGACCTTCACATCCCTATTACCTTCTCAAGAGTACTCTACCAACCAAATAACAATATTTACAAATTGCATTTCTTTCATAGATGTTTCATCATGATGGACTACCTTTTTGTTATTACTAGTATTTGCTTGATAACAAGATAAATATAACATGAAATGTAACTTCTACCTTAGTTGAACTGATCTTTAATATAGTTATCTGTGTATGGACATCGTTGCTTAAGAATGCTTATTAGATGCTCATTATTGGTATTGTAGACTTGTCTTTAGCAAGTAATAATTCTTAGTTTTTATGTTTTCCCATGGGAAATCATAAGTTTTCCAATTTTGTGGAATAGTTGGTTGTCTTATTTGTTACTCTTCTTAGTTTACATTGTTAGGTTTATAGAGTCAGGGTATTGAATTAACATTGAGCATAGAACAATGGAGTCTTGTGTCAAGGCTGGAAGATGGAAATGTAACAAAATGCATTTGCAGTGAATTCAAATCCGCTACCTTAGATACTAACTTCTCCAGTTATATGTGTAAGAAATGGGAGAAAGAAAGGCAGAGAGAAAGAAGGAAACGTAGTTTTCCTTGGTAAATTTTACACTTTTGTTATTGTTGTTGTTGTTTTAGGGATTAGAACCTAGGGCCTTGTGCATGCAAGGCAAGCACTCTACCAACTAAACTATATCCCCAGCCCATAACTTTGCTCTTAATCTTTAACAAGACTAATTGTATTCTTGATTTAGTTTAAAAGGTGGTTTTATATTTTGTATTTTATATTTAAATTTAGATGCCAACACTGTTTGTGGAGTCAGTTTTGGAAGTACATGGTAAATTTGTTCAACTAATCAACACTGTTTTGAATGGTGATCAACATTTTATGAGTGCATTGGACAAGGTAACTTTAACATATATATTATATGTATATAGACTAGATGCATATAAAATTCTCTATCATTTGTTAAGTAGTGTCAGGATTAGGCTTCTAAGTAGGAGATTTTTGATCTAGACATGGAGATAAACTTTAAGTAACTAACTTAAATCTGAAAGTCAAAATAGGAATAACATAAGTTTTAACTTATTAAATGAATTGTTAAACTGAATGCCTGTGTAATTTCCTATTATTATGCTATGTAAGCAGAATTGTTTATAAACTAGTATCTTCTGAAAATGTATGTATGATTTTAATATTCTTTAGTACTGATTATTTCTTCACATATACCACATAGGCTATATAAAATATTTGAATGGAAAATATATTTCACAAACTTGATTATGTTATTCTATGTAGGAAATTTGTAAAGTTTTTTAAAAGTAGCATTATTTTATTTATGTTCAAATTTTAGTTTAAAAAATACCTTGTAATAGGAATGGAGCTCTATTGCTTTTGGACCTTTGGCAAGGCAGAACAATTTGGTGGAAGTGTGTGGTGGAGGAAACATGTTCACCTCAGGGCTAGGGAAGGAGGAGAGAGTTTCTCAATATCCCTTTCAAAGGCATGTCCCGGTGACCTGCCTGCCTTTATTAGGCCCCACCTCCTAAAAGTTCTGCCACCATCTATGCACCAGTGTCATAGACTGGCTACCAAGTCCTCAACACATGGCCTTTGGGAAACATTTAAGATTAAATCATAGTAGATGGGTTTTTTTTTTTTTTTCTTGGACAGCAGTTATAGCATATATTGAACCACCTGAACTTTTGCCCTAGTGCTGGTGGCTAATTTTTACACACCTGTTTTCTCTTTAGGCCCTTACATCAGTTGTAAATTACAGAGAACCCAAGTCTGTCTGCAAAGCACCTGAATTGGTAAGTTTGATGGTTGCTTAAATATAATGTTATGAAATGAGTTAGTATTTGAAAAGGAAAACTGAGCACAATCTCAAATTAATTTTTTTGGGGGGGGGTAGCATTTTTCAGAAAAAAATAGATGAAAAATTATTTTCTACATACTGTTTTTTTAAAGAATAACTGGAGGAAAACATTTTATTATACAAAGTTTGGGTTTTAAAGCGTATCTGCTTTAGCTGGGTACTGTGGCTCACTCCTAACATCCCAGAGGCTAAGGAGGCTGAGGCAGGAGTCTCGAAAGTTCAAAGTCAGCTTCAGCAACTTAGCAAGGCCCTAAGCAACTCAGTTAGAACCTGTCTCTAAATAAAATACAAAAAAGGGCTGGAGATGTGGCTCAGTGGGTAAGTGCCCCTGAGTTCAATCCATGGTACTCACAAAACAAAACAAAACAAAGAGTGTATCTGCTTTGAAATAATATACATTATTTTTATGGAGATTTTGTTATATTTATAGTTAGTAGGAAATCTGGTAAGTTGTTAGTAACCTTTGAAGGAAACTTGCTTCCAAGGTTATTCTAAGATTTTAAAAAGTCATTGTTCTTTGTCAGAAATTACAGAACTACTCAAAACTCAACTACGTGTTCTTTTAGAAATTTATATTATTTTTATCCCTGTTTTGTCAGTTTTTATTTGATTTTTGAGTTTATTTTGTTTTTTCCTTCTAGTGTTTTGTGTTTTTAAAATTTACCTTGCCACATATATTTTAAATTAAGTAGTTCATGTTCATGATTTTTAAAACATTAGTCTAGAATGTCAAAGCTTCCATCTGTTGATTTTATTTTGTATTGTTGCCACTTTACCTTCTTTGAGGCATGATAAGTCTAGAAGGGCCCTTTATAAGACTTATTATCAATTTCTATTTGAGCTTGCGAAGTACTGTGACAACTTACTAAAGAAGTCAGCAAAAGGGATGACTGAGAATGAAGTAGAAGACAAACTTACGAGTTTCATTACTGTTTTCAAATATATTGATGATAAGGATGTTTTTCAAAAGGTAAGTTATAAATAGAAAAGTTTTGATTTGCATCAACTGCTTTGTGTATTTTTGAACTTAAAGTCATTAGAAAGGAAGTAAGTTTAAAATTTTTTCTTTAATGTAGTTCTACGCAAGAATGCTGGCAAAACGTTTAATTCATGGGTTATCTATGTCTATGGATTCTGAAGAAGCCATGATCAATAAGTTAAAGGTATTGTAAACTTTGGACATACCAATGCCCTAGAATTTATTCCACCAGTACATAAAGACGTTTATTGCAGCATTGTATATAGTAACAGGAAATAATTCATCAACAAGGACTGGATGGTTAAATGTATGCTGGTGTATTCATATAATGGGGAGATACAAATACTGCATTAAAAGGACAAAATGTCTCCATATATATTGATACGGAAAGATCTCCAAGATAGTTTCTTTACAAGAATTTATAATACTTATAAATGTATTTTCTAAAATATTCCTTATAAGTATTAAAGTGCAGTTGAACTTCAGTTAATTTTATATCATTTTAACTTATACACTGATAAAAATAAATTTTTCATCACTTCATAGCTGATATTAAAAATATGTCTTAAATACTCTCCTTTTTTAATTGACTGTGACTAGAGGATTGCCAATAATCTTTCAAGTATATTTATGCTATGTATAAGCCCAAAAGATATCTTACTAATAGTAATAAAGCATTTTGCAGTGTTGAAATAGCTATGTGGATTGTTATAATAGTTTCTATGTTTAAAGTTAATATTTTAAAATTATTTCATAATTATGTATTTTCTTTCACTTCTACATTGAAAAGGAAAGAAATTTTTAAGAAGTTTTAAATAGCTTCTTGGGGTTTTAAATAATGTAGGCCTTGGGTGTAAGCATTACATGCAAGGATTTTTAAAGAACTAACATTAGCAATACATTCTTATTAATCATTGTGATTTATTATTTTTCTTTTTGAATCTTTTTTTCACAGCAAGCCTGTGGTTATGAGTTTACCAGCAAGCTACATCGGATGTATACAGATATGAGTGTCAGTGCTGATCTCAACAATAAGTTCAACAATTTTATCAAAAACCAAGACACAGTAATAGATTTGGGAATTAGTTTTCAAATATATGTTCTACAGGTATGAAAATGTGTTTTCTTATTAGCATTTATGAATCATCTCAGTATGCTGATATAAAGAATTAATAACTGAGTGCCTAATGGCTTCCATAGTTACAATGATTCAGAATGAAATGTGCCATGATAATACTTTTGATTTTTATTAAAATTTTGAGGAAGGAAAAAGAACTTAATGCTTAAACATTTTATAAATATTTTATTTCAAGTTTTGGGTTTTTTTCCCTTCTAGGCTGGTGCATGGCCTCTTACTCAGGCTCCTTCGTCTACATTTGCAATACCCCAGGAATTAGAAAAAAGTGTACAGATGGTAAGTTTGCAGGAAGACATTAACAAATCAAAGGAATTTTAGTTGTGCATGCTAAGCACATACTATACACTGATCCATACCCTCAGGCCCAGTAATTGTTTTTGTATTATATCATTTTCAGTGTTTTCCCTAAGTCTTAATGGCTTATGTGCTAGAAAAATATGTTTACAAATTAGAGTCTGTATCCTTCAGAAAGAATGAATTATTATGTTTACTAGTCTCAAAACTAAAATGTTGAGAGTATAAAAGCAGTTCCTTGTCATGATTTTTCTCTTATTCTTAGTAAATCTAGTATCTGTTCTTTTTTTTTTTTTTATCACTGAGTTATATGCTCAGCCCTTTTTTTGGGCTGGGATGTTGGGGATTGAACTCAGGCGCACTCGACCACTGAGCCACATCTCCAGCCCTATTTTGTATTTTATTTAGAGACAGAGTATCACTGAATTGCTTAGTACCTTGCTTTTGCTGAGGCTGGCTTTGAACTCAGGATACTCCTGCCTCAGCCTCCCGAGCCATGTGGATTACAGGCGTAAGCCACTGTGCCTGGCTTAATATCTATTCTTAAGCAGTTTTAAACTTAGAACTTTTTTATATTGGAAGAAAGTTTAGAACCCAGCAATTAAAAAAAAAAATCTTAATTCCATTTGAATTTTGAACCATTTATATACATTATTTACCCCTTATAATATTTTTATTTTTGCCTTGAAATTTAGATAAATGTATGTGGAATGAGAAATAATCCTAGAAAAGAAATTTAAGTAAAAATTGCTTTAAACTTTGACTAAGTAGAAACCCTAGAATGCTGACCAAAAAGTTTCTAAAGAAACCATGGAGAACATCTTTTTTTTTTTTTTAATAACAACTGTTTATATAATTCATACAATATACCATTCACTTTAAAGTGTCAGTGATTTTTTTTTGTTTCCATAACATTTTTTTTATTCTTTTTTTTTCATCCATTTTTTATTGGTTGTTCACAACATTACAAAGCTCTTGACATATCATATTTCATACATTAGATTGAAGTGTGTTATGAACTCCCAATTTTACCCCAAATGCAGATTGCAGAATCACGTCGGTTACACATCCACAATTTTACATAATGCCCAATTAGTAATTGTTGTATTCTGCTACCTTTCCTATCCCCTACTATCCCCCCTCCCCTCCCCTCCCATCTTCTCTCTCTACCCCATCTTCTGTAATTCATTACTCTCCTTGTTTATTTTCCCATTCCCCTCACAACCTCTTATATGTAATTTTGTATAACAATGAGGGTCTCCCTTCATTTCCATGCAATTTCCCATTTCTCTCCCTTTCCCTCCCATCTCATGTCTGTGTTTAATGTTAGTCTTTTCTTCCTGCTCTTCCTCTCTTCTCTGTTCATAGTTGCTCTCATTATATCAAAGAAGACATTTGGTATTTGTTTTTTAGGGATTGACTAGCTTCACTAAGCATAATCTGCTCTAGTGCCATCCATTTCCCTGCAAATTCTATGATTTTGTCATTTTTTATTGCTGCATAGTACTCCATTGTGTATAGATGCCACATTTTTTTTATCCATTCATCTATTGAAGGGCATCTGGGTTGGTTCCACAGTCTAGCTATTGTGAATTCTGCTGCTATGAACATCGATATGGCAGCATCCCTGTGGCATGCTCTTTTAAGGTCTTCAGGGAATAGTCCGAGAAGGGCAATAGCTGGGTCAAATGGTGGTTCCATTCCCAGCTTTCCCAGCAATCTCCATACAGCTTTCCAAATTGGCCGCACCAATTTGCAGTCCCACCAGCAATGTACAAGAGTACCCTTTTCTCCACATCCTCGCCAGCACTTGTTGTTGTTTGTGTCAGTGATTTTTATCTAGAATGCTTAGGAACTAAAATCTTTCAGATTTTTTTCCCCCAATAGATTTGAGATTATTGAATAACCATATCTTATGGGTATGAAACCAAGTCTAAACACAGTTCATTTATGACAATATACACTTTATGTGCATGGCCTGAAGATACTTTTATAGAGTATTTTTAGTACACCTGCCTTTTGACTGTGACCCACCATATGAATCATATGAAGTGTGGAATTTTTTGCTTGTGGTATCATGTCAGCCTCAAAAAGTTTCAGATTTTGGATCATTTGAAATTTGAGATTTTCAGATTAAGAGTACTTAAACTGCAGAATATCCACAGACTTTGGCTGCCATCATTTTAGAACATTTTCAATACCTAAAAATTGACCCTAAAGAAATCTTCTATTTATTAGTGGTTCCTGTTCATTTTTCCCTTATCTTCTCCTTCCACTCTAGGCAGTTTACTTCCTGTCACTGGATTTGCCTATTTGAATATCTCATGTATGTGGGATTATATCAGATGTAGCCTTTTGTAAGACCATAAGCAATTTAGTAAGACCCTGTCTCAAAATAAAGGAATGTAGCTGAGTGGTAAAGCACCCCTAGGTAAAATCCCCAGTACCAAAAAAAAAAAAAAAAAAAGAGAAAGAAAAAGGCAAGTATTTTATTTTTGTCTTTTTTTTTTTTTTAAATACAGTGTAGACTCTAGAATCGTACTTCCTGATTTCAGATATTTGTTATAAAATTAAATATACTCTAACTTTGGGAAAGTAACTTTTTAATCTTTTGTTAAACCTCAGAATATTGATAGGAGAATGAAATGAGATGATCCGTTAAAGCACTTAGTGTGGTATTTAGTAAATACTCAGTGGCAGCTAATAGTAGAAATAATAGTTACAGCAATTTTATTTGTAGCAGTGGTGGTGATAGTAGAGGAGAGTAGTATTACTGGCTGTAGAGTTGAGGATACCACACACAGGTAGACTTTTAGTAGTCAAGTTTGGGACATTTTACAAGAAATAACATGAAGAAGAGCATCTATCTTTGGATGATCAGAACATTATGTTAGGTTATTAAGTGTTTTGAAGTTGCAAACTAGGTCCCTGGGGTAGCTAGATAAAGCATTTTAATCTATTTGTGACTAGGCAGGAGAAAGAACATTGACACTGTCTCTTTTGACAGTCTTAAAACTTACTTTTCTTTTGGGGGGCCGGGATTGTGGCTCAGCAATAGAGGGCTCGCCTCGTACGTGCGAGACCCTGGGTTTAATCCTCAGCACCACATAAAAATAAATAAGTGAAATAAAAGTATTGTGTCCAACTACAACTAAAAAATAAATAAAATTTACCTCTTTTTAAATTGAAATTTTACTAAAAAGTCATTTGGAATGAATCAGTCTCTTTCTCCATCATTAAAACTTACCTCTTTTTGAAACCCTTCTTCTCCAGTTGAAGTTAAGGGAGAGAGTGGGGGCCACCAAAAATAGTTCTCTTTTAACTTTATGCCCTTTTTCCTTCTCTCTTTAATTATTTTCCAAGAAGGGTTTTTAACCCCTTGAACTTTATTAATTTACAACCATTATCAAGTTTTAGTTTCTTCATTTACAAATAGGAAGTGAGTTTTTCTGACTAAAATTAGGATTTCAAGACTACTTAGTTCCTCTAAGTACCAGTAGAGGGAGTTTATCCATATATTTGGAGTTTTTAAATTTTTTTATTTTTTATTTTTTGCAGTCCTGGAGATTGAACCCAGGGAATTGAGTATGCTAGGCAAGTGTTCTACTACTAAGCTAAGCCTCCAGTTCTTATCCATATATATATAAATATTTTTTTTCTTCCCCTAATGAATCCAAGTTTTTAACTACATAAAATTGAAATCATGTGTGTACTTAAAAGTATACATTTTCACATGTAAATTAATTTATTTTGACTTAGAAATGATTCGTATTTTTTAATCTTAAATATAGCCATTTACCAAAAATCACTTCTCTTTTACACATAATTAAAATCTATTAATTAGCTGTCTTTTGGAGATGAATGTTTATTATCAAATGTCAACTTTTAAGATCTTTTTAGTTTTAATTAATAAATCCTGAAATGATATTTGAAAAATGCTGTCCTTTAGCTTGTTTACTTTTTAAATTGTTTTTCTTTTAGTTGTAGATGGACATAATATCTTTATTTTTATTTATTTATTTTTATGTGGTACTGAGGATTGAACCCAGTGCCTCACATGTGTTAGGTGAGCACTCTGCCACTGAGTTACAGCCCTAGCCCCTAGCTTGTTTACTTTATTTATTTATTTTGGTCCTGGGGATTGAACCCAAAGGTGTTTTACACTGAGCTATATCCACAGCTCTTTTTATTTTTTGAGACAAGTTCTGACTAAGTTGCTTAGGGGCTTACTATGTTGCTGAGGCTTTGAACTTTTGATCCTACTGTCTCAGCCTACTGAGTTGTTGGGATTACAGGTGTGGGCCACCATGCCTGGCTTACTTGTTTACTTTAAAGTGAGAAATTTAGTTATCATATATGTCTTACTAATAAACTTTGATAATACAATTACTTAACAATGTAATTAAGCAAGGTCTTGCAACTTTTGTCTTTGTAGTACCAGGTGAAATAATAATTACATTTATAGCTTAGTCTTTTTTATTCTTGACTAGTTATATGTGTGAGAGTCTTTAATCAGATTTTAATCTTAAGGATGAAGGAATATTTCCTTTTGGCATATATCATCAATATAACCTATTGAGTAGTACTAGTTGCTGGGAGTATAAAAAAGTAAAACATAGTTTCAGAGCTTGCAATATACATTATCTTGAAGCTAGTGCAGCACTTAAATGGTTTGTAAATAACATTTCAAAGGTTGAGTTTCTTATTTCTAAAGATGTTTTGGTTTGCTTTTTGTCCATAAATTGTGTTTTATGGATAAATTATGAGTCGTATATTGTAATTGAATTTTATTGTCACTCTGAAAGGTTATTAATTAGTCAAGCATATTTTCTTCTGGAATCCTCTTCTGACATACTTTGATTAGCTGTCTGAATTAGAATCAGGAGGAAGACAAAATTCTTAAGTATCCCAGGTGCCAGCCATTTCCTATTTATCATGTAAAAGGTTTGGTGGAGGAGGATGCTTTGCCACTGGAGAGAAAGCATGTTCAACAAATTTCAGCTTCCTAGAGCTAGGCAAACTTGGAATAAACTGCAAAAAGAATTTATTGATTCTTTTTTTTTTTTTTTGAATTTTTTAATGTTTTATTTTTTAGTTTTCGGCGGACACAACACCTTGTTTGTATGTGGTGCTGAAGATTGAATCCAGGCCGCAAGCATGCCAGGCGAGCGTGCTACCGCTTGAGCCACATCTCCAGCCCCAATTTATTGATTTCTTTTGGTTAGAGCTTTAAACTTTCATAGTAAGGATGGATCATAGTATAGCTAATAGTCAAAGTGTTGCAATTGCTTTTTTAAAATCTATTTTCAAAATATATTTGATATGTAGCTAAAAGTTTTAGATGTTACATATGGCACTTAATGCTAACCATATATGTACAGTTCTCAACTTTGACTTTTTGGCTACAGTTGTGTATTTTTTTAGCTTTATAAAGAAATAAACTTTTTATCTTTTCATATTTCAGTATTATTTTCCTACTATAAATTATGTACTAGCTCTTTTTCGTTTTTCTTTTCTATTTTTGGTACTGGAGATTGGAACTCTGGGCCTCTTGCACACTAAGCACATGCCCTACCACTGAGCCATACTCCCATCCCCTGTAAAAGATATGAACTCTGTATTTTTGGACTCATGTCCAGTAATTACACATTCAATCCAGGAAAGAAGGTTTTAAGGTTTACTTACATTGAGGCTTTGGCTGTGGCTCAGTGGTAGCACACTTGCCTAGCATGTGTGTGGCACTGGGTTTAATTCTCAGCACCACATATAAATAAATAAAATAAAGGCCTATCAACAACCAAAAAAATATTTAAAAAAAAAAGATTTACCTACATTGACAGAATTTAAAATTTACTCATTCACAATAATATCAACAAAAGAATATCCAAAGAAGAGTTCCCTAAAACTTTCTTTGGATTAGTGTTTAAGTGTAGAAGTTAAATCATATGTAATACTTCATAGCCACACATCTCTTAATTGGTCTGCCACATCAGTAAGAGTATTTTTTGGCAAATATGATATAATAAAATTATGACATTTTTATGCTGAAATGTATGTGATGGTGCATTTGGTCAGTAATTAGAATTTATGAAGTCTAAGTAAATATTGTTCGAAAATAACGAATCATTGACTATGTCATTTCTGAATTTAAACCAGAAGTAAAATTTGCAAATGATGTGGTTTAATAGAAAAACCTTAATAAGGTTGTCCATTAAAAGAGCTTGGATAGATTGGTATCATTTTACTGATAGTAATAACAATTTACTGTACTGCAGAAATGATTCAAGAAGAAAAATAACCTACAGTGAGTGTGGCTGTTTACCTTTGTGCAGGCAATTGGCGAAGTTATTCTGCCCCACCCACCTACTTTTTTTTTTGTTGTTGTTAAAGGAAGGAGAGTCTTGCTATGTTGCCTACAGTGGCCTCAAACCCTGGGCTCAAGTAGTCCTTCGGCCTCAGTCTCTGGAGTAGCTGGGACTACAGACATGCATGATTGTGCTTGGCTACTATGATTTTAATATTGATGCTTTGATGAAGTACTTACGTATGTATAGGAATGTCACAGTATAAGATGCTGCTACCCCAGGCACAAAGTGTTAACATAAAATTATTTTGCAAAGATCAGTGGTTTTATTAAACCTGTTGTAATGTTATACCTCAAAAACAAAACAAAAACTCTGAGATAATGTTTGTATGAGCACAGATATGTTTTCTCATCTGTAAAATAACAAGGTATATCAGATGGGCTATAATGTCTTCTAACGTGAACTTTTAAAACTTTTTTATGTGGGATAACTAAGTAGGACAAGCTATAGTAGCTGAAAATAATTTGATTTTCTTTTCTTTACAGTTTGAATTATTTTATAGCCAGCATTTCAGTGGAAGGAAACTCACATGGTTACATTATCTCTGTACAGGTAAACTGCATTTAATTATAATTAGTTTTTCATAACAATGCTGTTTATAATGTTGCTGCTTTTAAAGGAAGTTTTTAAATTTCATAACAATTTATTACATTTCTATAGCCAACCACTTTTTATAGGCATTGGGAAATTTATTTAGAAACATAGACTTGATGGGTCATACAGATACTCCTAAGAAATCTATTTTGTTAGTATACCAGGATCCTTAGAAATTTCAGTAACTATTCTAGCACCATAAGGAGATCTGGTTATTTACTTGTTAAACTGTAGTGGACTGCAGTAAAAAAATGCTTTTTTGAATGTCTCAATTAATTTTCAATAGATTCCAGTTTAAGAAAACTTTATTCACTATTTAATAATTTTCTTTGCTTCTTTTTGGAACAATAAGGGCTGGCTTATTTATGGTAGGGTTAATATCTGTATGACTGAGCATTTTGTGCAGTTGTGCTAAGTTGCCTAAAGATTTAGCCAAAGCAAACATTCAGAATTTCTTTTTGACAAACTATGCTTTGAAACATGCAACGACTCAACTTTCCCTCTATATGAAAATGGGGAATGTGTTAATCTCTTAAGAAATGGTGCAAGGAAATCTGATCATCTGCCATAATCTTCATTAGAAAACTTTTCTCCTCTTGCCTAAGAGAGATTGCATCTAAGTTACCATGTAACTTACTATTTGTTTGACTAATTTATACCTTGGAATATGATGACTCATTATGTTAGTAACACATATTGCATTATCTACACAATTTTATTGAACAAATTGAACATTCTAAGTTTTTAGTACACTTAAATAAAAAGCTGTTTCTCGATGTTTCTTCATAAGTGGTCACGTGATAGTTGACTATTTTACATATTTTGAATTTTTTTTATTCTCATTTAGTAAACATAATTCATTCTAAAGAAAAATTTTACTTTTACTGTTCTAGATTTTGTTTTCTAAGAAAACTAATATATTTCAATGTAACTGAATTTAGTTTGCTTTTATGTCCCCTGAATATTTGTCTTGTAGAATTGAAGCTCTCTGGTCATTTTGTTTTTATTTTGAATTTATTCATCTAACAAAAGGTATCAAACACCATCCATATTTAGTGCTTTTTCTGGAGTTCCCATATATGACAATAAGGGTCCAAGACTTCTTTAAAATATTGATTTAGATCCTGGACTCATCACTAAGTGTTCTTTTTTGTTAAGAACCTCTTTCACTTAACAAAACACACAGTATAATCAAACTTTTCCTTTTTAACCTATTTCTGTATCCTCCGGTTATTGAAAACCCAAGAAACAGCTTAATTCTTTGTATTATAAATTATAAATTATTTCATTATAAATTATTATAATATCTGTGTATTATAAATTAATTCTTTGTATTTATAAATGATTGGAAATGGGATATAAAATAGTATTTGGAGAAATTTACAGTCAGAAGACCTGAAGTTAAGTGGTTTCTCACCACTTAGTAGCTATGTAACCTACAGCATGTTACTTAACTTCTCCAAACCTATTTCCTCATCTTTATATTTGTAATTCATTTATCAACTCAAAATGTATTCTGTGGTCCAGGTACTTCTAAATGCCAGGTAGACAGATCCTCAGTTCTCAAAACACTTATGTCTAGTAGGAAGGCAGATAAATAGTCATAGTGCAAAGTTTTGAATGTTTTTAATAGAGAGGCAAGGCCCAGGGTATTCCAGTATTATATAGAATGGTGGTGACAAATGGGTACTAAGGAAGTAAAGCTTCTGGGTAAATGATCTAAGTGATTTTCAAGAACTAATCAGACTTAGCCAGGACAAGCAGAGAAGAATGTAGACAGTGTAATACCAACAGAAATAAGAATTTCAAGCAGCAAACAATCTGGGATATCAGATATGACAGAGATACTGAGTGAGAACATGCTGGAAATTGCATTGGATTTATGACTAGGACTTCAGATAGCATCATGATAAGAGAACAACTTGATGAAGAGCTACAAATACTTGTTGGAGAGATATATACAGACAGTGTAAAGAAAATCATTACATAGTCTGGATATAACTATTTTTTATTTATGGCAGGGCAAGGAGTTGCAGGAATTCCAGTTCTGGTGAAAGATAAGTTGAGAAATGATGAACCTTTCTAGTTAGTACAAAGTATCTAACTTTTCTAGTTAGTACAATTTATGAACTGTAAATTGTTATGTACATTGGTAGTTACTATTATTTGTCAAAATGAGGTCTGGCAAAATTGCCAAATTGAAAATCACACCACTAGTTGGGCACTGTGTTGCACATCTGTAATCCTAATAACACAGAGTATGAGGCAGAAGGATCACAAGTTCAAGACCAACCTCAGCAAGTTAGCAAGGCCCTAAGCAACTTAAAAATTAAAGGCCCTAAGCAACTTTCAAAATTAAAAAAAAAAAAAGAAGGAAGGTATATACCATATTGTTGCACATACCTTAAAAGGTAGTGACTCTATTCCAGTTAGGTGTGGTAGCATACTGCTGCAATACCAACAACTTGGAAGGCTGAGACAAGAATTTCAAATTTGAGACAGAGTCTTGCTCAGGTACTTAGGACCTTGCTAAATTAAAATTGCTGAAACTGGCCTCAAACTTGTGATCCTCCTTCTTCAGCCTCCTGAGTAACTGGGATTACAGGCATGTACCACTGTGCCTGGCTGTAGTACACTCTTAATGATAATTTTTAATATATGCCATTTGTAGGAAGTAGATTTCTAACATGTTAAGCTTCCTTTCATAAAAATTCAGAGTAGGGATTTCTCTGAGTGTTCCTGTTCAAATAATTCTGAAACGTATTTCTGAGTGTCACTTCTTTTTGAAATAGGTCTAGGTGTAAAGGATAATACTGATAGTGAAAGTTAAAACAGGCATCTGTGAAGTAACAGTAAGTTGGTGAATGAAGAGCTTTAAAGTCAAAGCTCATTCTGGTTTATTTTATAATTTATAATATCGAACAAATAAAAGAAAGCACAAAGTCTTGATCAGAGTTACTAATTATCCCTGAGCAGGGTATGCAGCCTCTGGAGTAATTTCATGTAAAATATAGCTTAACTTAAAATGAAGAGCTTTAAAGTCAAAGTTCATGCTGGTTTATTTTATAATTCATTACTTTGTGTGTAGTCACTAAACCATGACTTTATGCTTTAGGAAGTTCTTTTGCATGTTATCTTTCCATATTTTTTTACATGTTACAAAGCACATACATGTTTTGATACTCTTTTTTACAAGATTTTCCATGTGCTAATATGCTGCTGCCTCATTGTTAAAACCCATGGGTAAAGTAATGATATCTTAATTGTGATTTATATTACATACACAAAACTAGTAATACCTCCATTCCCTGCAAACAAAGCAAAATGACTGCATTGTTAGCTGGAGTGGCTTTAAAATAATTTAAGAAGTCCTTGGTTCTCTGTTGCAGGGGGAAAATATCTGAAATAAACAATTATTACTCAGATAATTCTGAAATGTTTCTTTGAATGATTAGTTTACTGTCTCAATTTTTGTCTTGATTATAGGTGAAGTTAAAATGAACTATTTGGGCAAACCATATGTAGCCATGGTTACAACATACCAAATGGCAGTTCTTCTTGCCTTTAACAACAGTGAAACTGTCAGCTATAAAGAGCTTCAAGACAGTACTCAGATGAATGAAAAGGAACTGACAAAAACAATCAAATCATTACTTGATGTGAAAATGATTAACCATGATTCAGAAAAGGTATGTGGTAATGTTCCCCAAAACTTTAAAAACTGCAAAGATCCCATAAAAAAGTGTGAATATTGATACTGCTTAAAGTAAGACTATAATTGTCATTCCTCTTTGTTCTCTGAAATGCACTTGAACTAGCTACATTCCTGCAAGCCCAATATAGTTGTTAACTTAGGAGTCAAGGGAATGCTATGTAAGCTGGTGCCTAGGTCTGTTTTCTGATTTGATTTATTTGTCCTGTACTATAATGTTCTATACTGTAATGTTACTGAAAAATTGTAAAAGAATTGCCATCTATGGGATTCTGATTGAATCCTGTAGTCTAAAATTTTTAAACTGTAGACTGTTATAACTCCTTCTGGTTCTCCTTCCCCCTTATGTGTTCAGTTAATTTAATTTCATGGTTTTGAATCGGAAATGACAGCCTATTGATATATATGTTATATATAGCCTTAACTAGTATGATTCTGTCCCAGGTGCGCTAGTGTATCTTAATGTCAAGACTCAGTTAAAGTTAGAATAGAATTGCTTTTTGCTTATTTAACAATTATTTTTCTCTTAATAAATTCAATAATAAATTGAGTTTAGTTCTTCATGCTTGATCATTATTAATTTCAAGTTACTTGCAGTAAACTTATTTTTTATAAATATATCTTTAAATGTAGGAAGACATCGATGCAGAATCTTCATTTTCATTAAATATGAACTTCAGCAGTAAAAGAACAAAATTTAAAATTACTACATCAATGCAGAAAGATACACCACAGGTAAGTGATTTTTAATGGCATATTGTTTTTTAATGATAAAGCATTGTGTTTTTCTTGTGTGTGTGTGTGTGTTTTTTTTTTTTTTTCCTTTTGATACCAGGGATTGGACTCAGGAGTATTTAATCATTGAGCCACATCCCCAGCCCTTTTTTGTTGTTGTTGTTTGCTTGTTTTGAGACAGGGTCTCACTGAGTTCCTTAGTGCCTTCTACGTTGCTGAGGCTGGCTTTGAACTCTCAAATCACTGGGATTATAGGTTGGTGCCACCACACCCAGTTCTAACCTTGGATTTAACAAGTTCAGTTGACCCTGAGATCAAACAAAACTTTGTATCTCAAAACCAATAATAGGATACATCTTTTCTGGTTTATTCTTTGTTCTTTGCATTTATGAATGTACAATCTAACAGAACTCTGTTGGCATTTTTCATTTTTAAAAAGTAGTAATGGTTATCTCGGGGGGCTGAGGCAGAAGGATTGTGAGCTCAAAGCTACCTTTGGCAATTTAGCGAGGTCCTGAGCAACTTATCAAGACCCCTGTCTCTAAATAAAATATTAAAAGGGCTGGAATGTTGCTCAGTGGTGAAGCATCCTCGGTACAAAAAAAAAAAAAAGGTAGTACTAATGGGAAGCTCCAGGGATTAACCACTTATTAACCACTGAGCCACATCCTCAGCCTTTTTTTAAAATTTTGAGATAAGGTCTCACTAAGTTGCTTAGGGCCTAAGTTTCTGAGGTTGGAGGAACTCATTTCTTTCAAAGATATGTTGTCAAGTAGAAAATGTTGCTCAAACTTTGATGCACAATGGGAACTACCTGAGGATCTTGTTAAAATGCAAATTGTGATTGAGTAGGTCTAGAGTGGTGTCCAGATTCCTGGGTGAACCATTGTGAGTAGCTCATGATTGTTTTTTTAAAACTCAGCATTGACTGTTGCTTTCGTCTGGCATAAACTGTTCATATCACTTATTCTCTTGATTGCCTCTTATTTTCAAGCTTTGGACTCAGAATAGGATATAAAGGTCTATAAGATAACAGTCCCTTTGCAGAGAATTCCCATGGTGGAGACACATGATAATTAACGGCCATGAACTTTGAACCTTAAAGTGTTCATGATCCTGTTTTCTTGAAGTCTAATGAATGATTGCCTATGATTCATGGATTGTATTTTATCTTTGCAAGGCTATGATGAGGAGTCTATTGCCGTGTTATGGCCAGCTGCCATGTCTTGCTGCTTCTGTTTCTGTGAACTCCACAGAGATAGCTTCTCTCTGGCCTATCCTTCATGACTGTCCTTGAGCCAAACAGAACCCTACGTAACTCTTTCCCTTGAAACTTGATCCATGTGCACTTGGAGATAATTATTGCATTTGCTACAACTCCATCTGCATTGTGATACAGAGTCTGTAATCGTTGCTAGGACAACATTCTTGAAAAATTATTATTCTTTGTCAGTTAAGTCCTACTTTATTACTTATTGACATTACCATTATAGTTTATAATAATGTAATTTTTTAAATAACCTTCGAATGTGATATATAACCCAGAATAAATGTTTTAGCATTGGTTATGTGATATTGGGCACAGGATATCTGTAATTTGTTACTCATTATTGATTGAAAATTCTTTTAACTTTCTGATAAATTGAATTAAAAACAAGTTCAATGATAGTGGCTCATTTGCTAATTTTTCCTTCTTTGAAACAGGAAATGGAGCAGACTAGAAGTGCTGTGGATGAGGACCGGAAAATGTATCTTCAAGCTGCTATAGTTCGTATCATGAAAGCACGAAAAGTGCTTCGGCACAATGCGCTTATTCAAGAGGTAAGACGGGAAAAGTCCTCAAGACTTCTTAGGTAGAGGATATTGTCAATGTACAGATTAACTCTGCTTCTTCTTAAACATGATACAGACATAACACAATCTCCAAATAGCATAGATTATCAAAGAGATATTGCACTATTTAATGAGAATAGTACTTTCTTAAAATTTTGGTGTTAAATTTGGATTTGCTTTGGCTTGAATTTGGAGATTGAAATTCAAACTCGAAGATCCAGACTTGACAGTTTATTGAGACTTCTTTACAGTTATTAAAGGAAGTTGAATACATCAAATTATCATTCATTTCATGTAAACAACAGTGTTTTACCATGTGATAGAGTGCTGAGCTGGACAATGGGGATGTAGTGCCAAGCAGCTAAGATGTGACAGCACTTATGGAATTCATAATGGAGTAGAAATACATTATTAACAAACAATAAGCAAGTAAATGGAAAACTATATTAATATGCACTGAAAGGAAGACATACAGAACTAGAAGAATTATACAGAGGTCCTGATATATATATATATTATTGTCTCTATTATTGTCTCTATATAAATGGTACACCAGGTACCACTTATATAGAGACATGAAATTCCATTTGCTGGAATTATCATGGTGGCTCACACCTGTAATTCCAGCAACTCAGGAGCTGTGGCAGGAGGATCATAAGTTCAAGACCAGCCTCAGCAATTTAGCAAGACTCTAAATAACTTAGTGAGACCCTGTCTCAAAACAAAAGTAGTTTTGAGCACCCCTTGGTTCAATCCCCAGTACCAAAAAAGTCCTGATATAGGGGATGTTGGAGAAAACTTTCTAGATAAAGTGATGTTTTGAGCAGAAAACAGAAAATGGAGTTAAATGGAAGTGTGAGGATGTGTATGAGTGTTTAGATAGATTACTTAGTTTATGGTTTCATTTAATTATGCATAAACATTATTAAATTTTGTTTTGTTCTATACCATAATTCTTTCACAATGTAAACATTACAGTTTTTTTCCTTACTTTGAATAAAAATTCTTTTCAACTGGCATGTCAAAACTGGCAGATCTGATTACTCTTTCCCTGTACACTGCCTTGCTTTGCTTAAAAAATTTAATATTGAGCATGTGTGTGGTGGTAGATGCCTGTAATCCTAGCTATTCCAGAGACTGAGGCAACAGGATTGCAAGTTCAGGGCTAGCCTCGTCTCAAAATTTAAAAAAAAAATTAAAAGGGCTGGGTATATAGCTCAGTGGTAGAGCACTCCTGGTTTTAATCTATAGTACCACAAAAAAATAAATAGAATTTAATATTGTTCATGCAACTTACTTATTTCCCCTATGAAGTCTATTTTGAATGATTTTATTCAGTTTAATTAATATAAGCTGAATATAATATTGGTTAATATAACCCAAGTTAAGTCTGTTTGTTAAAATCTCAGTAAACTTGAGAAAGCTTACTTCTAATTGTTTAAAAATATTTATTGATAGCTGGTTCATTCGTGGTAGTTTGACTTCCATGTCTCTCTTAACACAGGTGATTAGCCAGTCAAGAGCTAGGTTTAATCCAAGTATCAGCATGATTAAGAAATGTATTGAAGTTCTGATAGACAAACAATACATTGAACGCAGCCAAGCGTCCGCAGATGAATACAGTTACGTCGCGTGATGTTGCTCTCCTCCAGTGTGGGTGTGAGAAGATCATTGCCATCACCATTCGGTGTGTTCCTGTGGGAAAAAGCAGGCCTGTGCCTCCATAATTTGGTCATTTGGCAGCCCCTGTTTTTCTGCTGTTTACAACATCACCAGTGCCACGTCATGAGCGTCAAAAGAAAATGCCTAGAGATATTTCAAGCTCATGTCATTATGACATTTCTTAAAACTTTTAAAAGAATGAGTGAAGTATTGCTGAAATGTGGAAATTTGGTTGGGTACCATGCTTTCTCTCCCCTTCACGTTTGCAGTTGATGTGTTTTTTTTTTTTAATGTATCTTAAAGGACATAAAATAAAAACTTAAATATTGTAATATGACAGATAACATAATAATTGTATCTACATTAAAATGACAAACATGATATTGCTGCTTGTCAAATAAAAAAAATAAAGAAATAGAATGCCTTTTTTTATGTGGTTGGAGTATCAAGATGGCCACAAAATAATATGTATCTATATAAAAATATTGATGAGTGATGCAAGCATCTAAAGCAGCTTTGTGTTTTTATCTCAATGGTTTAATTTACTTTCATTAACTCCTCCATGAAAAATGTCTAAAATTATTGCATTCAGCATTAAAAAAATGCTTTATTTTTATGGATTTAGACCTGCATTGGATATGAACATTTTGAATATGGAAGACATAATTCCATCAGCAGCTTCTAGTGATATGCTTATACCACGGACACATGTATGAGTAGTATGTAGTGACATCAACCTGGTATAAACGGAGCCTTTCATTCACATTTGTCATACTACTGTTTTTATAACACACTAATTATAATATAGAATAATATCTCAGTTTTGCCTTCCCTGAGTTGTAGGAGACCCTCTGATAATAATCTATTCCTTCCATTTCCCTCTACCTGGTATACTATATCCACTCCTGTAAATCACACTTTGCCTTGCAGTGCATAACCTAAATAACCTTTCTTAAAAAACAAATCTATTTGGTACATTATGCCAGGTACATCAGGTACCACTTATATATATATATGAGACATGAAATTCTATTTTGTTTATTATAAATTAGTGGGAATATTAAAATACTTTGGTATATTGTCATATTTAAATTCTATCTGCCCCTGGCCCCCACAACATATAATTTTGTAAAGCTGGACTATTTTAAAGAATATCCCATACAAATCATTTTCACTTTTAATACTTCAGTTTGTATGGCTAACAGATAAGGCAGGTCTTTTAAAAAATAACCACAGTTATATTATTACAAATAAACAGGAATTATTTAGAGTCACCTCACATGTGGTTTGATCATATTTAAATTTCTCTTGTTGAAAAATGACTTTTACAATTGGTTTATTTGATTACACTTTTTCTGACTTGTGTTAAGTGTTTTAAAAATCATCTGGTCATGGTGGCACAGTCCTGTAATCCCAGTGGCTCAGGAGGCTGAGACAGGTGAATCTTGAGTTCAAAGCCAACCTCCACAAAAACAAGGTACTAAGCAACTCAGTGAGACCCTGTCTCTAAATAAAATATAACATAGGGCTTGGGGTATGGCTCAGTGGTTAAGTGGCCCTGAGTTTAATCCCCCTAAAAAAATCAACTGAAAATTACTTATCAAGTGTATTTCTCTTACCTTTCTTCCTAGAGAGGAAATAGTGGCAAACTCTATAATATTGCACATTTACTGTCAAAACCCAAAATGCTTGTTTTGAGAACTTGTAAGTTTTCCAATTGGTTCCTTTTTCTCTTAGACACTTATAAAGGTTAAATTAAGACTTACCCTGGTATCTAATTGTCAAGAAAATATATCATATTTAAAAAATGGACAAAATAGTTGTACTAAGGTCTACATAAAAGACAAAGTTTTCTTCATATTTTCTCCCCTTTTTACTTAAAAAGAAACCTATTACACACATACATGAAGAAGAGGACAAATACATTCAACCAAGTCACTATCCAGAAAGGGAGCAATATTTAGAATTTATTTTTGCACACACTTTCCCTAAGGAGAATGTAGACAGAGTTGCAGTCTCATCACATTAACTCAAGCAACTGAAATATCACTGTAGCTCGGGGTGCAAACCTGGGAGGCCCTGCTGTACAACGCTGAGTGCTTGTGGGAGAAACTGGTAAGCTATGAAAAAAAAAGAGGAGGTAGGAAGAGGGTTTTCTTATGCTTTTTAAAAAATTGTTCTAGTTAGTTATACATGACAATAGAATGCATTTTGAGACTTCATACATAAGTGGACTATAACTTCTCATTCTTCTGGTTGTACATGATGTGGAATCACACCAGTCATGTAATCATATGTGTACATAGGGTAATAATGTTTAATTTATTCTGCTATCCTTCCTACCTCTTTGCCCCCTCTTCTCACTTTACTCTCCTCTCCTAATCCAAAGTGCCTCTGTTTTTCTCTAGTCCCCTGTTGAGAGCCACAGCTGAAGGGGCCCCAGCAAACTTCCAGCTGCCAGCTGATGATTGGCTCACAGCGGCCCCAGCAAACTTCTAGATGCCAACTGATTGGCTCCTCTGCGGTGAAGCTCATTGGGCTGTTTCCCCGCCCTTTCAGACCACGGAGCTGCTCATTGGGGGACTTTTTTTGGCTCTGCCCATGAGACCCAGCCAATCAGCCTCAAGAGCAGGAGGGGTGGGGGAGGTGGAGAGGCTTGTGGGAAGCCGGTGGTGGCAGTTGGGCTCTGAAGGTTTTCCTGAAGAGCTGTGTGGTGCGGTGTGTGTGTTCAAAAAATAAAGTTCGTTTCTTTTGACAAGTGGCACCTGAATTATGCCCAGCCAGACTGCGGCATTCCCCTCCCCCCTTATTATGAATTAGCATCTGCATATCAGAGAAAACATTCAGCCTTTGGCTTATTTCACTTAGCATGAAGTTCTCCAGCTCCATCCATTTACTGACAAATGCCATAATTTGATTCTTCTTTCAGGCTGAGTAATATTCCATTATGTGTATATACCATATTTTCTTCATCCATTCATTTGTTGAAGGGCATGTAGGTTGATTCCAAAGTTTAGCTATTGTGAATTGAACTGCTATAAACATTGACGTGGCTATATCTCTGTAGTATGCTGATTTTAAGTCCTTTGGGTATAAACCAAGGAGTAGGATAGCTGGATCCAATGGTGGGTCCTTTCAAAGTTTTCTGAGGAATCTCCATACTGCTTTCCATAGTGGTTGCACCTATTTGCAGCCCCACCAGCAATGTATGAGTATACATTTTCCGCCACATCCTCGCCAACATTTATTTTGCTTCTTTTCTCTATAATTGTCATTCTGACTGGAGTGAGATGGAATCTCAGTGTAATTTTGATTTGCATTTCTCTAATTGCTAGAGATATTGAACATTTTTTCGTATATTTGTTCATCAATTGTATTTCTTCTTCTATGAACTGTCTCTTCAGTTCCTTAGCCCACTTATTGATTGGGTTATTTGGTTTTTGTGTGTGTGTGTGTGTGTGTTGAGTTTTTTGAGTTCTTTATATATTCTGGAGATGAATGCTGTATTGAAGGTGTATATGGTAAAGATTTTTTCCTATTCTATAGGCTCTCTCTTCAAGTTCTTGATTGTTTCCTTTGTTGTGAAGAAGCTTTTTAATTTGATACCATCCCATTTACTGATTTTACTTCCTGTGCTTTAGGAGTCTTGGTAAGGAAGTTAGTTCCTAAGCTGACATGGTAAGGATTTGGGCCTACCTTTTCTTCTGTTAGGCACAGAGTCTCTCTGTTCTAGTGCTTAAGTCTTTGATCCACTTTGAGTTGAGTTTTGTGCTGGGTGAGAGGGGTTTAATTTCATCTTGTTACATATGTAATTCCAGTTTTCCCAGCACCATTTGTTGAAGAGGCTATCTTTTCTCCAATGAATGTTTTTGGCACCTTTGTCTAGTTTGAGAAATGTATTTATGTGGGTTTGTCTCTGTGTCTTCTATGTACCATTGGTTTTCATGCCTCTTTTGGTGCCCCTACCATGCTGTTTTGTTACTAGTGTTCTGTAGTATAGTTTATGGTCCATTATTGTGATGCCTCCTGCCACACTGTTCTTGCTATGGATCGCTTTGGCTATTCTGGGTCTCTCATTTTTCCAAATGAATTTCACGATTGCTTTTTCTGGTTCTATGAAGAATGTCATTGGGATTTTAATAGGAATTGCATTAAATCTATATAATACTTTTGGTAGTAGGGCCATTTTGACAATGTTAATTCTGCCTATCCAAGAGCATGGGAGATCGTTCCATCTTCTAAATTCTCTGTTTCTTTCTTTTCACCTCTTTTGTTAGATTGATTCCCAAGTATTTTATTTTATTTGAGTCTATTGTGAATGAGGTAGTTTTCCTAATTTCTCTTTCAGTAGATTGATTACTGGTGTATAGGAACGGGTTTGACTTATGGATGTTAATTTTTATCCTGCTACTTTGCTGAATTCATTTATTCTAGAATTTTTCTGGTGGAAATTTTTTTTTTTTTTTTTGTACTGGGGATTGAACCCAGGGGCACTCAACCACTGAGCCATATCCCCAGCCATTTTTTGTATTTTATTTAGAGACAGGGTATCACTGAGTTACTTAGTAGCTCCTCCTGCCTCAGCCTTCCAAGCCTCTAGGATTTCAGGTGTACACCACCGTGTCCAACTCTGGTGGAATTTTTTGAATCTTCTAAATATAGAATCATATTGTCGGCAAATAGTGATAGTTTAGTTCTTCTTTTCCTATTCATATTCCTTTAATTTCTTTCGTCTAATTGCTCTGGCTAATTCTAGGATTATGTTGAATAGATGTGGTGATATGGGCATGCCTGTCTTGTTCCAGTTTTTAGAGGGAATGCTTTTAATTTTTCTCTGTTTAGAATGATGTTGGCCTTGGGTTTAACATAGATAGCCTTTACAATGTTTAAGTATGTTTCTACTTTCTTTAGTTTTTCTAGTGTTTTGAAAATGAAGGGGTGCTGTATTTTGTCAAATGCTTTTTCTGCATGTTTATAGATGATCATATGATTCTTGTCTTTAAGTCTGTTGATGTGATGAATTACATTTATTGATTTCTGTATGTTGAACCAACCTTGCATCCTGGGATGAACTCCGCTTGATCAAGGTACACTATCTTTTAAAAATGTTTTAGTATGCAGTTTGCCAGAATATTATTGAAAATTTTTGCACATCTGTTTATCAGGGATATTGGTCTGAAATTTTCTTGATACATGTCTGTCTGGTTTTGGTATCTGGGTGATATTAGCCTCTTAGAATGAGTTTGGAAGGGTTCCCTCCTTTTCTATTTTATGGAATAATTTGAGGAGTATTAATGTTAATTCCTCTTTGAAGGTCTTGTAGAACTTGGCTGAGAATCTGTCTGGTCCTGGGCTTTTTTTAGTTGGTAGGCTTTTCATGGCATCTTCTATTTCTTTGCTTGAAATTGATCTGTTTAAATTGTGTGTGTCCTCCTGGTTCATTTTGGGTAGGTGATATGTCTCTAGAAATTTGTCCATGTCTAAAAGATTTTCTATTTTATTGAAGTAAAATTTTTGCTGTAGTCCATCTGGGCAAAATAACCGAGAGGTGACAAGCAACTTGAAGGTTGAAGTGGGAACTACTTTATTTCGAGTGAACTCAGCGGGAACTGAGTGAGAACTCAAAGTAGTGGGCACCCAAGGTAGCAGGAGCTGCTTCTCTGTGGGACAGCAGAGGTACATATACCCAACTAATTACACACAGCTTAACTTAATTAACACCATCTAGATACAGCAGTCAGTCATTAAGGAATCCTCATCATCTTTTTTTTTTTTTTAAGATAGAGAGAGGAGAGAGAGAATTTTTTAATTTTAATTTTTTAGTTTTTTTTTGGCGGACACAACATCTTTGTTTGTATGTGGTACTGAGGATCGAACCCGGGCCGCAAGCATGCCAGGCGAGCGTGCTACCGCTTGAGCCACATCCCCAGCCCAATCATCATCTTAATGGCTTACTGGCTTTGCTTCATAATCCACTCCTCCCGGCAACGTGCCAGGCGCCATCTTGACTTGATTTGCATCCCCAACAAATTTTCAAAACAGTTTCTAATTGTCTTCTGTATTTCAGTAGTGTCTGTTGTGATATTTCCTTTTTCATCATGAATTTTAATAACTTGAGTTTTCTCTTTTTCTTCATTAGTGTGGCTTAAGTGTTTATCAATTTTACTTATTTTTTTCCAAGAACCAACTTTTTGTTTGTCGATATTTTTGAATTGTTTTTTTTTGTTTTTATTTTTGTTTTCATTTCATTGATTTCAGCTCTGATTTTATTATTTCCTGTCTTCTGCTTTTGGTGTTGATTTTTCTTTTTCTAGGGCTTTGAAATGTAATGTTAGGTCATTTATTCTTTGACTTTGTATTCTTTTTTTTTTTTTTTTGACTTTGTATTCTTTTAATGAATAAGCTTAATGCAGTGAACTTTACTCTTAGGAGTGCCTTCATAGTGTCCCAGAGGTTTTGATATGTTGTTTTGGTGTTCTCATTTACCCTTAAGTATTTTTTTTATTTCATCCCTGATTTCTTATTCAATAGCAGATTATTTAGTCTTCAGGTATTAGAGTAGCTTCTATTTTTTAATTTTATTACTGATTTTTAATTTCATATTACAATGATCTGATAGAATGCAAGGTAGTATCTCTTTTTTTTTGTATTTGCTAAGAGTTGTTTTTATATAAAAATAACATGAACAAAACACTCCAGTTTTTAAAAAGATTATTACTACTGATAATGTGTAAATTAGTAATGCATTTTATAGCCAGACACATACAACCCTTATTGCCATTCTATCATTTCCCTTTGAAGCCAAATATTTTAATTACTACTGTAGGTACAGATTGTATGGTTTAGTATGAAGTGTTATAAAAATTTGGCTTAATATAAACAACAGGGGATTTGGCCTGGGGATTGTTTTATAATCTATATATGATACAATGCTCTTACACTTTTTTAAAAAATATATTTTTAGTTGTAGATGGACACAATGCCTTCATTTTATTTATTTATTTGATGTGGTGCTAAGGATTGAACCTAGTGCCTCATGTGTGCTAGGCAAGTGCTTTACTACTGAGCCACAATCCCAGCTCTGCTCTTATACTTCTGTTCATTTTCTTAACCTTTATTGAGTCAAAACTATGACAAGAGCTTCAACATGTTATTTTGTTTAATCTTCAGATAATCCTGTTAGATAAGCAGTGTTTCTTTCTTATAATAGGAAGCAAAATAAGGAAATTTACCATAAACTACAGCAGAATCTGAAGTTAAAAACCATCCAAAGCTGTGGACCTTAGATAACTGTCTCTTTCTACATTAGAATAGCCTGTAAGATAAATTGAAATAACTACTTTCATACATAAAGAAATTTTCCCAGACTTTTAAGAAAAAAATTCTAGTTAAATAACATGATAAGTAATTCATATTTTAGTTTCTTTTTTATGCAGGGATTTCTTTATTTAATATAAGTTTTAAATAAGAAAAATACCTTTGAATAATGGAATAATAAAACAAGGCATAGGAAGAACATAAAAGGGAATAATGAAATAAAAGTAGAACACAAATATCTTACCATCTACTATACATATTTTATTAAAAAAATAAGTTAATTTGCAAATCGCTTATGCCCTGTTTTACTCTTCTGCACTTAGTATAATAAGAAAACAATTATACATCAGAGTATTTATTAATTAAATAAAACAATAGCCTTTTAGGAAAGTAATGAACAAGTTGTAAATTCATTATTAATAAGAAAACTACAGAAAATGTCACGTATTAATCTAAATATTTACAGTGGTGACTTCAAATGGTGATAAGTATTTAGAGAATGAAAGAGCCATTTATTTGAACATTATAGTAGTGTTTCAAGGGACATGTTGACACACATACAGAATCATATTTTAGTTTCTTTAAATATTTAAGGGGATATAAATATCAATGGTTAAGGGACATATCTTGGCTCACAGCTGATTCATGGCAAAAATACTTGTGAGTTTAGTATTTAACATTTGTAGGGACAGCTTTAAAACATTTCACAATATCTACATCCTTAAGGTTAATATCAAACTGTTAACGATTGATAAAATTTTTGAGCTATTTGACAAAGGATAGTTTATTCAGCTCTAAATTTTTTGTTCCAAGGAAAATTCTTGTTTGAGCAAAGTCAAAGTAAAGATTGTGAACCCTAAAATTATTAACGCTAAAGGCTATTGCACATGAGTTGTAACTAAATGAATGAAAATTAATATGGAGAGACTTTTTAATAAGGTTAAAGATTGCTATGCTTATGAAGTGTGTCAGAGGCCAAAGGTATAAGATAGGATTTATTAAAACCATGCTTCACTAATAGGGACAAAGATTTCCATACTCAAGGGATGTAATTATCTAGGAAACTCTTTAAGAATTTTTTACCCTGACCTTACATCTCATTCACATTCAAGAAATTCCTGTTCCTTTCATTGTCTAGCAAACATTTACAAGGGCCAACATATTATGTTGAGTATAATGGCTACAGAGAACCAAAAAGATACGATCTATGCCCACATGGAGCTTCTAGTCTTGTATTTTTTCATAAATCTATCATTATAGATGTAAGGGCTTACGAAGGAAAATACTGGGTATTATGAGGAGTACTTCTGGGAGGATGTAAGATAAAGGTGGAGGATTTATTCTGCATAGAGGTAGCAAAGATCCTGAGGTAAGAAGCAGCAGCTAGCACTCATGAATCTGAAAACCAGTATGCTGAGTTAAGGGGATTTTAATCAGGGAAGTAATTCCATTATATGTGCATTTAAAAAATGATGATATGTTGCTGGGGTTGTGGCTCAGTGGTAGCGTGCTCGCCTAGCATGCATGAGACACTGGGTTCGATCCTCAGTACCACATAAAAATAAAGTTAAGTCCATCAATAACTAAAAAAATATTTTTAAAAAAATGATAATATTTTCATAGCCTGTGTAGTAAATGTGAGAATATTAATTTCGTTATATTTTACAGTTTCTATATAGTTTTTGCTTTGATGTTTGTGACTGTCTCATGATATTTGCAATTTTAGTGGAAAATGAATAATCTGGACTAGTATGAAGAATGAATAGTGTGGAATTAGTTAGACCTCATCAGGAATATAAAGCAAGCAGTAATAGTAATGGTGGTGATTATTTCCAAAGGAATAAGTAGGTAAAATTGACATGATATGAATGGGGAAAGGTAATTCATGGCTGACATCTAGGGCTGGGGCTATAGCTCATTGGTAGAGCACTTCCCTAGCATGTGTGAGGCCCTGGGTTCCACCCCTAGTATTGCAATTTTTTTTTTTTTAACAAGGTTATGGGAGGGGACACCTACACTTTCAGCTTTCACAACTAACACCATTTTACAACTTACATGAATGGTGGACCAGGATGGAGAAGGAAGATTATAGGCTTGGTTGTAAGCACTTTGGACACTTTTGATATACCCAAGTGAAACAGACAGTTGGTTATGAAGTTCTGAAACTACTGCATAGATCTTCTGCTTCTGAGCCTTGGAAACTTATTGAAAGAAGCTTTTTGACCCATTCTTATTTCTCTGATGCTTTAACCTATAGGAATTAACAATGTCCTGGTTCAGTGTGACCAAAAAATAACAAACATTTATTTCTTTTCTTTTTTTTATTATTAGTTGTTCAAAACATTACAAAGCTCTTGACATATACAAACATTTATTATCACATGAGTACATTTTAAATGAGAAACGCAGAAATGAAAAGAAATGAGAATTTTTATTGAGTCCTTAATGTACATTCTAGGATTTGTCTCCCTGTATTTCAGTGAATGGCCTCATCATCTCACTTTGAGGAGGACACATGTACAGAAGCAGGGACATTGAGCCAAAAGCACATCTGACACCTGATTGTTACTTACATTCACAAATATTTACCAACTACGGATTATACATTGTCCTTAAGGATTTTACATTCCCTTACTGGAAAGTTTAAAGATATTTATCAGCAAAAGCAGGGAATCTTTGGAAACCAACTTGGAAAGAATTAGAACGAGAAAAGGAAGGTTTTTAATTTTTTACTAATTTCTTTTTCTCCATTGACAATAGCTAACTATTTATAGTTACAAGCAATTGAAAAATCAGCCTGTGTTGAAGTTTGCCACCTTTAGGAGGAAATAAATTTAATCAGTTGCTATTTTTATATTGGATGGCAAAATTGATATTTTCCTGGGAAGAACTTTGGTGTTGCAGGAAAAAAATGAAAACTTTGACTTTTATAGCCAGCCCTGTTTAGCTATTAACTAACTCAAGGGACTACTACTAACAAGCACTCAATCCTTCTATGCTCAGACTCTGGATTCTTTAAATGAGTGGTAATAACTAATTCATTTTGAATCCTGTGAGACCTTCAATGAAGACTGACAGGCTGACTCATAAAAGGCAAGGATATGACTAACTGAAGAATTTCTTGGAAATCACAGAACACAGTATTAGAGTGCTGTGGTTTCTGAAAATACAGCTATATGTGAACAAAAATATACTCTAATACTCTGTTTTATTAGAGTTCTCCAGAGAAATGAATTCAATAGGAGATAAGTACAACATGAGATTTATCCTAAGGAAGTGGCTCATGAAATATAAGGTTTAGAAGTCTGCAGTCTGGAGACCTAGGAAAGCCAATAGTCTGAATTCCAGTCTGAGTATTAAGGCCCAAGAACTAGGAGTCCTGGTGGTCAAACTTTCATTCAGTTTGAACTCTCAAAAGATTGAACTATGCCCACCCTCATTGGGCAGGACATTCTACTCAATTCACTATTGAAATGCAGCTAATCTCTTTCAGAGCATTCTCATAGACACATCAAAGAAATCTTTACCCAGATATCTGGGCAACTTGTGGTCCAGTCAAGTTGATATATAAAATTAAACATCACACCTATATTTGGTCATATACTCATCATAATTTGCTTTTAGTTCCTGTGCTGGGTTGATTGGTGCTCCCCCGCCCACCAAAATAAATCATATCCACTCAGAACCTCTATATGTGATCTTATTTGGAAATAGGGTCTTTGCAGGTATAATAAAGTTTAGAGGAGCCCATAATAAATTAAGGTGGGCCCTAATACAATGACTAAGCACTTCATAAGATGGACATACAAAGAAAACCATCTATCTGAAGACAAAGAGTTTGGAATGATGTAACCATAAGCCAGATAACTCCGATTTCTGGCAATTATCAGAAGTTAGCAAGAGGCAATAAAGGATCTTCTCCTGGAGTCTTCAGAGGTCATGTGGCCCTGTGTCCTCTAGAACTATGAGAATAAATTTCTGTTATCTTAAGCCTCTGTGATTGTTATTGGCAGTCTTGGAAAACTAGTTGAGTTCCCCTTATAAGTGTTTAAAATGGTTTTGCTTAAATTTTTTGAGGTTCTTGATATTTCAGATATTTTATAATTTTAATTAGGAGATCACACTTTGGTATAAAAGTCAACATAAAATTTTCTAAATTTCCCGTAAAAATCTTAGAAAAGATAGTTCCCAAAGAATTAACATTTGGGAATATTTGAAGTATATACACATAACAAAAAGCCACAAGTACAGTTGGTTGTCATATTAGGAGGTAGAAGATTGTCCTTAAACCTCCCATTCAATCTAATGTGAGCCTGTGAATGCTACTGTTCTTTGGGTACAGTCTTCACAGCAGCTGCTGCTACATTTTTCTATAAATGCACACCATTGCTCCCACACCTAAGAAAATGAGGAAGACTTGGAGCAAAACAATCACCTATATTCAACTATTCAGACATCTGCTGTTGGTGAGTATATAATATGTCTGTGAGTCCATGCTAAAGAAATTCACAAAGAGGAAAAACCGTCCTGGATCCTGACATGAATCTACTGTGCTCATGAATTCTAATTGTTTGCTGCTTAAAAAAACAAAACAAAACAAAACAAAACAAAACATGCTTCCTTGCTTGGTTCTTCCTCTCTTCATTGGTCTCTTAATACAAGTTTTCTCTTACAGTCCTTAGATTTTCTTTTTTTCTATGCACATAGACCCTTTAGTGATCTTATCCAGTGCAATACCTTAAATACTGTCTGCATACCATATTAAGCATCCCTCTCCCACCCTAGAGGTATATGCCAGTTGCCATCACAACTTCCACACCTGAATGGCTACTGGACACCTCCTAGTTTAGCATATCCAAAACTGAACTCTTGAACTTTGTTATGGTCTAAATATTTGTGTCCCTTTATGAATTTCATATATTGAAATCTAATTCCTAATACAATGTTATTAAGAGGTGGGGCCTTTAGGAGTTGATTTAGGAAATGAAGGTGGGGCCCTCATAAATGGGATAGGCATCCTTGTGTAGAGGTCTAAGGGAGTTTGTTTGCCCCTTGTATCATGTGACAGTGAGAAGGCAATATCTAAGAAGTAGAATAAAGAAGTCCTCACCAGACACAGAACTTGCGTGATCTTGGACCTTCCAGCTTCTAGAAATGTAAGAAATAAAATTTTGATGTTTATAAATTGCCTAGTCTATGGTATTTTGTTGTAGTAGCCTGAATGGGCTCAGACAATCTTCCTCTGGCAAGCCCATATAGATTCTACTGTCAGCCTTACCCGTCTCAGTGAATAGCAACTCCCTTCCATTTTCCCAATCCAACAAACTTGGACTTTTCCTTTACTCATCTCTTTCTCTTATAGCCCCACATATAATTCATCGGGAAATCTTGCCAGCTCCACTTTCAGGACATATTCAGAACCTCACCGGAGACAATGACAATTGTCCAGCAGAAGAGCAACTGTCTAAAGGAGTAGGTGGCCAGATGAATGGATCAGGATGATTATAGGCCAGGAACACTCAGCCACATGGACACTCAAGTTGCCATCAGGAAAGAAGTCAGCAGAAATCAGAGTTCTACCTACTGAGTCTGGGAAATGAAAGCTAGGCCCAAGATAGGAGAAACCAAACTACCTGGCAAGTTTCCATGACAGAGATCTAAGTATGAGAAAAAGGCCAATCCCCAGTTAATCCAACGAGAGCCCAAAGGTCTCAGAAGTAGGAGGAAGTTCACTCATCAGAATGGACACCAGACCAGCCTGACTTAACAGTCCTGGAAAATATGCCTCTTCCATAGTAGGGTTGGTCTGGAGACTGGAGTGGAGCTACACCTCCAAGGGAGGTCAGGAAGTTCCAGTTTGGGGAGACTAAGAGATAAAATTGTAGAAGTCAAGCTGGCTTGATAATATTCTAACAGGAATTGCCATGGAATCCTGCTTCTGAAACACTGGGATCCCAAACAAGAGGGAGGGAAGACAGGAATGGACATCATGAAGATGCAGGTGTGATAGTTCCTGGGCTTCATGTCTTGTGGCTCCCAAAGGAATCAAGAGATGGATTGGGTCTTCAAGGTCAAACATTTCACACACTGAAAAAGTCACTTCCCAGAAGATTGACTGCTGGTCTCCACACAGACTCCTAATATCACTAGTTCAGGCTGCCTCTTCAGTCTTTCCTCCTTTGGGTCCCCGCACATGCATTCCATTCTCAGGGCCATGTGCACGGTCACACCCTCTCACAGCCAGTACATCCAGATCTTGTGCATCCCGAGCCCCATGAAACAACAAAAACCCATGGTATTCCTATTCCTCTCCCTCCTACTTACCTTTCCCATTCCACTGGCCAAGTCCACCAGGCTGGGCTTTAAGCAAGAGCCTATTCCCTTGGTTTTTGTTCAGCTATCATCTTCCCCCTAAGATTGGGACCTTGCCCATACCTTAAGTGGTCAGGTGGTGAAGGAGCACAGGTATTGTATCTTTTCCCTGTTACATCCTGCCCTCTACCCTCCCTACCACCAGTTGTTATGAACCTGAGGAAAGGCCTTGGAAACCTTCCTAGCATCCCTGCAGTTGTGCCCTGTCTGCTGGACTGGAGTGTCTGTCATGAGCCATCCATGGGCTGCATGTACATCAAAGCCTAGTGGATAGAAACATCTGGTATCTGAGGATGACTAGGGAACATTTTCTCTGGTGAATTTCCCAGAGACATCCTGAATTTCTATCCCACTCTGCCATGAACCACACAGCACCTGAGATGGGTGTAACCTGCCAAGATGCCAATCAACCTGCCGACTGTAAGACATCAAGAAGCAAGACTCCATCCTTGAAGCCTTTGATGTACCCCCTTAAATAAGCCACCAGAGCCATCTTTCCTTTGTCTAGTTCCAGCTCTTGTGTGGACTGGATGTATCAGGGGCTCTGCTTTTATAAATATATTTTTAAATCTTTGTACTTTGTTCTTCACTAATTATTTTAGACTTAGTTTTTAGGTGGCTTACACCTTCCTCAGCAGGAAGAACTACTCCCCAATGAGACCCTGGCCATCACCCCCATTGTGACTGGAGTACCCGCTTCCAACAATTTCCTGAATGGTGCTGAGTTTCCTACATCCTTTGACGTTGGGCTTTGAGCTGCCAGGAAGTCCTTGCTAAAGTCAGACTAGTTACATTGATTGTTGTCCATTCCCTGGTACCACTTCTCCAAAGGTTTCTTCCCTAGCCTCACTCCCCCTATGTCTCATGCCCAAGACTACTGGTTCTAGTTTGGCTTTTTGGAGCAGCAGAGAATATGTCATTCCCCCCACTTTGTAGTAGTTCTTCACGACTTCTTTGCTGCTAACTCAGCATTCCTTATTTATATTGATTTCTAAATACTTTTCTGAAATGGTGCCTGTACTTTTGCTCCCTAAACTCCTGCTGGGCAGTGCCATTTGTTAAAACCAGATCAATTGTTTAAGTGCTCCCTGATCCAGAGGCTCATGAAGTGCCTTTAATGAGTAGGATCAGAAGAAGATGTGGGCTGGGGTAGAGTATACAGGTAGAGCTCAGTGATAGAGTACTTTTCTTAGCACTGCGGGGTATGGTGAGGTGGGAAGTCGCTTTTGAATCTAATCCCTATTTCATTTTGGAATGAAACAAAATATTCTGCTTTGTCTTGTTGGCACCCGCCTGTAATCCTATTGACTCAGGAGGCCGAGGAAGAAGGATCTCAAGTTTGAGGGCAACATTGTGAGACCCTGTCTCAAAATAAAAACATAAAAAGGGTTGGGAATGTAGCTCAGTGATAGAGCACCTTTGGGTTCAGTCCCTGGTACCACAAAGTGGGGGAAAATGAAAGAAAAAAGAAAATAAATAAATTTTTCTTTCACTTGTAGCAGAAATAGTCAAAGAAATACCTTAGTTCTCTGGGTTAGAGTACAAATGTTGTATAGTGGTTCCCCTGTGAGTCAAAAGAATCCCCAGAATTCCCAAAGAAGTTTGTTATGTGAGTCAACAAATGCTACTCCCAAGGTTGAGGGCTGAGGGCACTAGCCTAACATTGCTCAGGTAACTGGAAACCCGTTCTCCAGAATGGAAGGAGGGGTACAGGCCTTGATTCCACTAAGAATCGAAGGGTCTAGAAAAGTCTCAGACCAAAATATCTTCCAAATATTACCCTTTATCTCCGTGTCTAAAATTCCCCTATCTAAACTTCCTTGAGTTTAAAGTTTCAAAGTTCCTGATTCTCTGATTCTCTGATGCTTCTGTTTTTTTTTTTTTTTTTTTTTTAACCAGATGAAGCAGCAAGTCACCTTTCTGTTGTCATGAAGGAGACGGGTCCCAAGCCGTGAACTCTGGTGGGAAGGAAATAGTTTGAAGGGCTCTGCAAGTGGGACGGTCAGGTCAGCCTAGGAAACTGAGAAGAATCCCTGAGTATGTACAAAAGGCAGGGCCACTGGGAGGAAGCCAAATTTGGAACACAAAATGTTTTCCATTTTGCTGGGTTGGGTATCTATGTCTCCCTCTGGTGGTGGTAAATGCGGGCATTATTGATTTAGTAACCTTCAAATACTGGTGTGTGTTTTCACTCTTGGGACATGAAGTTTTCTCCCAACAACTATAGTGAAATATTTTATTATGTTGTCATGGCAACTGGTGCTCCCACAGGCTGCAGGAGCTGAAGCTGGAGAGTCTGGCTTTGGTGGAGGGCGGGGGCTGCGCTTTTGTTCTCAGCCCAATGGTGCAATGCAGACATTTTGAAGATGCTAAATTCTAATCCACAGCTTGTCTGACTTGATCCTGAGAAAATGACTTCATATCTTTTAATATGCACAAATGATAACATCATTGTGAAAAACGAGATGAGATAACCTATTTGAAGTTCCTAGCAGTATGCTGGATGTGCTATTTTTAAGTAGCATTTGCCTTTCCATAGATTCAGGCTAGATAGGCACCAATAAAAAATACTGCTGTAAATATTTCTCTCTCTTCAGCCAAAGAATAATTCTTTCCATGGAAGTTATCCAGGTTGCTTGTCCCTAAATTATACTAATGGGACCCTGAGAAGCTTTCCCTTCTAATTCCTTTTCAAAAGCCAGCCCCCTTTCCTGAGTGCAGCAGAAGTTGAGGCCAGGAGGCAGGTGAAACTTGGAAGCCCCCTTGCTGTGGCAAGGGAAATGACATTGTTCCTGCCCAGGACCATATTCCCATGGGAAGAATAGGAATGAGACCAGTGGTAGGGAGCCCAGGGCAGGGATCAGAAGTTCCTGTCTGGAGGGAGCCGTGCTGGAGATTAGAGCACTTAATGGTTTCCAACGTAGGGGACTGCAAGGACAGAGAGGTAGTGTTCACTGGCATGGGTCTACAAAGGGCCAGCTCTTGCAACTGAGGACAGTTGTTTCCTTTCAGCATGCCAGTTGACATATCACCCACCACAAAAGCAGCCATCTTAGATTTTGTTAGATGACGAAAGTTTTCTTTAGTTCATTCTGAACCCAGAAGGTGCACAGAGTCATGACTGAGCAGAAACTAACAGCCCAATTGAAGGGAAATGATTCAAGGAAGATCAAGAATTAAGAGTCACTCAACAATTGAAGCCAAAAAGTAACAAACATAATAAACTGAAGAGACTCTATTCCAGCATAAAAATACTTCATGGAAATAAGAAACATGATTTTTCATGTTTCAGATTTCAATTGATGAATTGAATGTGATGACTGTAATCTGAATGAGTAGCCCAGACAGTTCAGTGAAAGAAAAATCTCAAAATGAAATCACAAACATGAAAATATTGAAGTAACTAACAAAATACTTGAAGGTTAAATCCAGATGAATTTACATGTGAATAATAAAGTTTCTAGAAAGGAATATAGCAGCCTCTAGAAGCTGGGAAAGGCAAGGAAACTGATTCTTTTCTAGAGCCCCCAAAAGGAACAAAGCCCTGCTGACCTATTCTGGACTTCTGGCCTATATAACTGTAAAATGGAACATTTTATATTGTTATAAGCCAATAATTTTGTGACAATTTGTTACAATGACGATAGGAAAGTATGCAACATACATTGATGATCATTGCCCGAATCAACTATGATTGCAAAATGGTGCTTTTCTAACCCTCTCATTCCTTCTACATTTTAATTGATACTTGGTTAGTCAGCTTTCCACTGCTACATCAAAATAAGTCAGCTAATCAACTTCTAAGGAGAAAAGGTTTGCTTTTGGCTCACGGTGTTGGAGGTTTTAATTCGTGATCAATTAGCGCCATTGATCTGAGTCTGGTGCATGGTAACCCATCATGGCAGGAGTGCATGGCGTAGGAAAATAGCTTACATCATGGTCAGGGAGTGAAAAGAACAAGAAAGGGGCCAGGGTCCCATAATCCCCTTCAAGGGCACATTCCCAGTGATCTCAAGAACTCTCATTAAGCCCCATTCCCAAAGGTTCCTTAGCACCTTCTAATAGTGCCACTCTGAAGACAGCTTTTATCACATGGACTTTTGAGGGACACTTATTGAAACAATAACAGCATTCTACCACATGGATTAAAGTCTGTTGTTTTATTTTGATGTTCCAATTGTCCAAGATTTGTCCACTGGGAAGGCCTTCAAGCTGGCTCCTGTGTCCTTTTGGCATGCCCCAAATCAGCAAGATGACCCAGGATCACATCTATTTGGCTTCCTTCAGCTCTGGAATTAGCCATTTCTCCAAGCAGCCCTGGTTCCTTCAGTGAGGGCAGTGTTTAGAAATCAAGGACTGGGGACTTTGGTGTCATTGCCTCTTGGCCCAGATGAGATCTTACTGTAAGTAGCTGTCATTCTTAAACCTTACTACGTTCATAAATAAATCAAGAGTCAGTAGAGTTGTTACTTGGTTAAGTCACATACACAAAACCAAAATCAAAACTCAAGCCTGTTTAAGTCTGAAGTTTTTTTCCGCACTATCTAGTCTCCTTCAGAATGCAGAGTTAAGATAGTAAGTTTTACAATGAGACTGGTTTAATAGTTTGGGACCCTATAATTTTGCCAGCCTGGGTGAAACTAATTCTGCCCATGCTTGCTCTCAGCATCTTTGGGTGCTGCCTTCACTGTTGGGGCTGTGTGGAAGTGATTAACTCACAGAGCACACATATTCTAGCATCAGCCAGAGCCAATAACTGCCATCAGGGGCTTGTTCCTTGCCTGAATGGCGAAAGCAGGGTGGAAATTCAACCTATGACCTAATGTTTAGTATTTTTGCTCTATTTATTTGTTATAGCATTAAGCTTTCACTAATGCCAGTGATTGATTAAATCTTTAGATTTAAGTAAAGAAATAAGATCTGACTTCTACATGAGTCTGTAGTCCAGTAATACTAGACTTGCTAGTATCAAGTACTCAGTTTTCAATGAGGATGAAACTGACCTTAAGAATATTATTTGATGTCATCTGTATTTTCAGGGATCCAAGTGCTGTGGTTTGGATCTTAGATGTGCCTCCAAAGGCCATGTGTTGAAGGCTTAATCCCCTGCCTGTGATATAATTAGGAGGTGGTAGAACCTTTAGGAGGTGGAGCCCAGTGAAAAGAAAGGCATGCCCTTGAAGAGGATACTGGGATCCTGGCCCCTTCCTGTCTCTCTCTTTATTCACCTATAGTGACCAGGTCTGCATCACATACTCTCAACAAGACCAAGTGACCATGAACTGAAACCTCTGAAACCTTTCCTCCTTTAAAGCTTGATTTTCCTCAGGTATTTAGCCATAGCAACAGAGCTAACTGACACACCAAGAGTTTAAATATAGCTCTTCTTGCTCTTTTTCTTCTCTTAACTGTGAGTAGGCAGAGAAGGAAGAAAAACATATCTCAGGTCAGGTTCCTAGAGAGGCAGGCACTTAGAACTAGTTGGTGTCCCACCAAATAGTTTCTGTCATGATGGTAAGATATTGGTGGGAGGCAGCCTGAAGCAAAATTTGGGGCTAATATCAAGTTGATGTATCTCCTGGCTGGTCCAGGTAACTCTGTACTCAGCCCCTGTCACCTTTGTTTAGAAGGGAAGCTGATACTTAAAGAATGGTGTGTTAGTCAGCTTTTTTTGTTGCTGTGACCAAAATTTTCAACAAGAATAACTTAGAGGAGAGAAAATTTATTTTGTCTTATGGTTTCAGAGGTTTGAGAAGACCATTACTCTAGGCCTGAGTTGGGGGTAGAGCATCATTACGTAAGGGCACGGTGGAGGGGCACTGCCCACCTCATGGTGGCCAAGAAGCAGAGAAGGAAAGAGAAAGGGGCTTCAGGGGTGATGCACCTTCTAGGGCATACCCTTATTGACCCATCTCCTCCAGCCACACCCCACCTGCCTACAGTTACCATCCAGTTAGTCCATTCAAACTAGGATGGACAGCTCCCACAGTCCAATCATTTTACCTCTGAATATTCCTGCATTAAAATAAGAATTTTGGGGGTGGACACCTCTTATCCAAACCATAACAAGGGGGGATGATGAGGATCTCCAGCTGGCAATTTTTTTCTGCTAGTTAGTGAACCAGGGTTCCTGAGAGATGGGAGCTGCTAGATTATTCCTGGAAAAGGCATTTTGTGAATAGACGGCTCTGTGTGGGCAGAGCCATCATCCATGGCGGCAGACTTCCCCCTCTCTCCTGGCTGTCTCAGTCCAAGCACAGTGATCTGTGACCCTTACCACAGGAAGGACCTGTTGTCACTTATCTGTAAGTCCCAACATGTCCTAGATTACGTCCCAAGAGTTAGGGACATTTTTTTTCCCTCCACTCCATCTTTTAATGATCCAATCTTCATTACTGGTTTTATTCCTGTGGGCACTTCTAGAAGGATAAAGTAGGGAAATGACCCTCATTGGTTCCTTTAGTTACCTCTTAACAGCTTTGCTCAAAATGTGAAGTAAATAGAACTATATGTTACATAGGATTTGTGGACTTTTCTTTGCTTTTCATCCCTCTCCCACCTCTTGGTGGTGTGGAGAATTTCACTGTATTTTTCCCAAATATGAATCAGTCTAAAACTTATAGACAATCTAAATACAGTACAAAAACTCTTTTTTTCTGAATGATTTGAGAGTATGTTCCTGACCCGATGCACACACATCCCCTTACTCTTAAATACGTTACATGTTTTCCACAAATGAGGATTTTTTTTCCTGAAAAACTACAATAAGACACTTGAAATCAGCATATTATTTTATAATACTACTATCCAATCCTCAAACTCTATTTAAGAATGACCAGGCTTGGGGCTGGGTTGTGGCTCAGTGGTAGAGCACTTGCCTAGCACCTGTGAGGCATAGAGTTCAATCCTCAGCACCACAGAAAAATAAATAAATTAATTAAAGATATTGTGTCCAAATATATATATATATATTGTTTTAAAAAAATGATCAGAGTGAGGAAGTAGCTCAGTGGTAGATCACATGTTTAGCATTTTACTTTTCTGTGCTTGGGATTGAACCTAGGGTCTTATTTATTTATGCTAGTCATGCCCTTTACCAATGAGCTACATCCCCAGGCCAAAACAAATATTTTATCATTAAAACCCCTTGGGTCTTATTTATTTACCTATTATTTATTTATTTTGTACTGAGGATTGAAGCCAAAGGATTAACCACTGAGCTCCATTTCCAGTCCTTTTTATTGAAAAATAAAAACTTGAAACAGAGTCTTGCCAAGTCTGGCCTCAAATTTGCAATCCTCCTACCTCAGCTGGAATTGCAATTTTCCCAAATAGTTGGGATTACAGTTGTGTGCCACTGCTCCCAGCTTATTTATTTTGAAAATAAACTTTTAATTTGAGGTCAATTTTATATTTGCAGAAGATTTGCAAAGATGATAAGTACAGAGTCTCTGTTTTTTCTAATGTTATCTTGTATTACCTTGGTGCATTATTAAAACCAAGAAGACAAGGTTAATTCTTCACTTTATTTGGATTTTGTCAGTTTTTCCATCAATGTTCTTTTTCTTTCTTTGGTACTAGAGATTTAACTCAGGGGCACTCAACCACTGAGCCACATCCCCAGTCTTATTTTGTATATTATTTAGAGACAGGGTCTCACTGAGTTGCGTAGTGCCTCACCATTGCTGAGGCTGGCCTTGAACTTGTGATCCTTCTGCCTCAGCCTCCTGAGCAGCTGGGATTACAGGCGTGCGCCATGGTGCCAGGCTCCATCAGTGTTATTTTTCTGCTCCAGGATATTATCTAGGAAATCATAATACAGTTAGTTGTCATTCTCCATATCCTCTCTGGTCTATGATAGTTTTATAGTTTTTCTTTGCCTTTCATGGTCGTGACAGTTTTTGAGGAGCCAAGTATTTTGTAGAATGGTCTATGTATTAGTCTTCTGTTAGTGTGACAAAATACCTGAGATAAATAATTTTTAACGGGGAAAATTTATTTTGGCTCACAGATTCAGAGGTTTCTGCTCAAGGTCACTTGGCCCCATTGCTTTGGGTCTGAGGTGGCATAGTACATCATGACAGGAATGCAAGGAGGAGGCCTGCTCACCTCATGGCCACTGGAAAGCAAAAAACAAACAAATAAATTAAAAAAAAAACGAGGAAGAGATGAGGAAGGACTGGGATTCCAATATCACCTTCAAGGACACGTCTCCAGTGATCTAACTTCCTTCCACTAGGCCCCACCTTCTAAAAGTTCTACCCCTTACCAACAGCATCAGACTGGGGAATCAGCCTTCAACTTATGGGCCTTTGAGGAGCACTCAAGATCCAAACTCTAAAATCATTTCTTATTCTGAGGTTAGAAGAAGTCACCTATGTTTTCGTTTAAAAATTAATTTTTTTTTGATATTCAAGTTCTTTAATCCACTGAGGTTTCCTTATTATGGTAGGGATACATGTTCATTATTTTCCAATATGAACCAATCTTTTTTGTCTTCGACAGTTTTGCTTTTCATGAAGCATTTATCATGCCACTGCAGTCATATATTAATGTTCCTCATATGCAGAGTTCTGTTTCTCAGCCCTCTATTTATACCACTGGTCTATATGTCAATAACATAATTGTCTTAATTACTATAGGTTTATCTTAAGCCTCAATATCTGGTACAGCAAGTTTCCTCTCCTTTACTCATATTCTTCAGAAGTATCTTGAATAAAATAAACTAATAGCAACAACAACAACAACAAAAAAAAACCCACATAGAGTGTCTTGGATATTCTTCACTCTTCCTTATACATTTGTCATTTTTTGTTAATATTTATTTTTTAGGTGTAGATGGACACAAAACAATGCCTTTATTTTTATGAGGTGCTGAGGATTGAACCGGGTCCTGCCTGTGCTAGGCGAGTGCTCTACCGTTGAGCCACAATTCCAGTCCCCATTTGTCATGTTTTATAAAAGCAAATGAACACATAAACTCTGTTGTGGATTTTGATTACAGTTGTATTAAATCTATAGACCATTATGTGAACTATTGATACTCTTAGGTTAAGCTTTTCTGCCTATACACATAAGATGTCATTCTCTTTATTTAGGTCTTCTTCAATGATTTTCAAAGAAGTTATATATTTTTCTATGTATATGGATCATATATGTAGACCATTTTTTTTCTCTCTTCTCTAGAGAAGTATGCATAAGATTTGAAATATCTATTCAGGGTACATGACACCTGACTTCAGTCTTGGTTTCTCAGGAGGCTGAGGCAGGAGGATGGCTGGAGTCCAGGAGTCTGAGGCAAGCCTAAACAACATAGCTCACTATGTTGTCTCAAAAAAAAAAAAAAAGAAAAGAAAAAGAAAAAGAAAGAAAGAAAGAAAGAAAAGAAAAGAAAAGAATGATCTAAGGGCTGGGTGTGTAGCTTAGTGGTAGAGCACTGGTCTAGCATGTGCAAAGTTCTGGGTTCCATCCCTAGCACCACAAAAGAAAAATTAGAATAGTTTATTCTTCAAAAGGTAGACCTGCCTGTAGAATTACCTGAGTTTGACATTTTGTTTGTGGAGTAAAAGCCCATTTCTTTTCTTTTCTTTTCTTTTTTTAATTTTTTTTAGATGTTGATAGATCTTTGTTTTATTCATTTATTTATATGTAGTGCTGAGAATCAAACCCAGTGCCTTGCACATGCTAGACAAGCATTCTACCACTGAGCCACAACCCAGTCCCATAAAAGCCCATTTCTGACATTCATCATACTGTTTATCAAGCCACTAATTCCATAAATGAAAACCTTTGTATGACTCACTTTGCTAGGAGAAGCCCCGTCCTTTGATTAACATGTGGAGGGTAAAGGGTTTGGAGTAGCTGATTCTGCTGTTTAAATTTGGGTTGGAGGCTAATGACCATTCTTAAAGAGTGAGTTCCTGGTTTAAGAAATGAACTTCTTGCCAGGCACGGCGGCACAGGCCAATAGTCCTAGCAATTTGTGAGGCTGAGGCGGGAGACGTGCTTGAGCCCAGGAGTCCCAGTTTACCTGGCATACAGAGTGAGAACCAGTCTCAAAAACAAAAAACAAAAGGCTAATTTCTCTTAAAGTACATCTTAAATGAACACACCCCACATTATCCTTGCCAAAGTGTTTTAAAGAAAATGACAGTATTTTAAATGAATTAATCTTTGTGTGTACTTTAAAAATCTATTTTGCGATCCCAGGCTGACTTTTTGACACTGAGTTAATGACTAATTGCTTGCCTTCTAACTTGCTGAAACATGCACACCTGGAAAGAAAAGCTCTCAGTGAAGCAGAGGTTAGCTCCATGAGAAAGAGGAAGAAAAACAGGAGCCCATAGCAAGCCTGAGCAGGTTTCTTAGGTTTAGTTCTTAAGATTCTGTCCTTGAAGAACAGATTGAACTCTTGCTCCCAAAGATAAGATCAGCATTTTGGAGGAAATGTCAAAAACTTAAGAAATCAAAATAAAGCCCTTCTTAACTACTTCACTCAGGTAGACTCATTGAATATCTCTTTAGTGCAAGACATCTGATAGACACCAAGCATGCAAAGAATAATTCTTGCCCTCAAGTAATCACAGTCTAATAGGATTTAATAGAGGTTAAATATGCACAGGGCATTATGAAAGATGAAGATGGGTGTTCTTTTCCTGGGAGAAAATGATACTCCAAAAAAATAAACCAAGCCTAGGATGACCTGCAGAGTATAATTATGACTTTGTTTTTCAGTAAAGAATAAATGATGAATTCTATTCCGAGGTCTGAGTCAAACTATCTAGTCTTCCAATTCTCTTGCTGAAGCCAAAAAAAAAAAGTTAGGTAACTTAAAAAAAAAATCTTCCTAAAAGCATCAGAGAGATAAAAAAGATAGTAAAGAGCTACAAAAGTAAGATCTGGAATCCAGAGAATTAAGTCTGCCACTTGAGAGTGCTTTTTCCTCGGGGATATTTGCTAATCCAAAAGAGATGGCTGAGCAGCTCTCTCAGGGTAAGGAGCAAAAATACTGGACTCTAGAACTGGCTAAGTGAGGGCCTCATATAAATCCCTCTGATAAGGACTGGTATTCTCAGGGGATACCTCTGAGGAATCAAAGAAAACATGAGGCTACCATGACATTAACTGCAGCCTGTTTTCTACTCATCTAGATTATCCAGAAAATCTCAGTGGATGCCAGGTTGAGGAAATATTGGATTGTTAGCATGCTTAAGACCCTAGCAGACACATAAGAAAACCATCTCAAAGTATTAGCAATACTTGAGGGATTTTGGTTGAACAATTTCCAAAACTAATAAAGCCAGTTTTCAGAAAACCAAGACAATTCCAAACAGGATAAGTGAAAAAGAAATCTACACCAAACACTAGAAAAGTCTTCACAACTTCTACAAATAATTGCAAAATTGAAATGATTAATACAAAATCAAATATAAACTTCTATATGAGGGAGTAAGGCCAAATACATGATAACTTATTTTATTGGTGCTGGAAAAAGATTCTAGAAACAGATTCATGGATACTCCAGATAGTGTAATTACTAGAAACAAACTGTAAAATATCCCTGTCTTTTATGTGCATGGAGATAAAAGATAAAATTTTTAGCAAGATAACTATTAAAAGTGACATTTCACATTTGAAATAGTTGTCTGAGTCTAAATACAAGAAAGAAACCCCACAGTAATTTAAACAGGAGAAAATTTAATATAAACAATTTCTTATGATGACAAAGAAAACTAGAGCAATAGGGATCAGCTAATAAGAAGAAAACAGAGTGCTAAATATGATAGGATTAACATATATAATGAACAGTCACTAACTCCAGGGCTGAGAGAGAACACGAGGAATAATCTTATCCTATCCACAGGACTGAGATTCTAACCGTGTTGAAGGTTGTGGTCAGCTGTGGCTTACTAGATGGCAAAGATGTACTGATAGAACTTGATGGAAATCTGCCCATTAGGGTACTGGGAAAAACTGTTCACAGGGAAGGGTGCCACTAGAGATGCTCTACTACAACACAGCCAGGGAGGCAGTGCAGGATGCATTATTAAAGTTGGGTTCTGAGGAAGATATACCTACTTACAGAAGTCTGGTGCTGGAAAAGCCATATACTCTTCGAGAGCTGCCTAGAGCATATACTGTAACCAAAAAACAAAATCCTTTTTCTGCAATGTCTTTCTAGCACTTTCTACTGAGATAGCTTCAGGCCAGCTAGTGTGGTAAAGAAAATCTTAAAAGGGAAAAGGTACCTTTTTTTTTAAATTTTTTAATTTGTTCATTTTAAATACACATTAAAAGATACATTTTGTAAAGCAGACTAAGAGTGAATAAATAAATTGATGACATCTTAGAATTTTAAAATATTAAATAACTAAAATTAAGAACTCAGTGGATGAGTTCAGTAGTAGACCAAACTGAAGAGAGAATTAGGAACTGAAACATAGATCAGAAAGATAGAATATATAGAGGAAAGGATAAGAGACATTTCTGATAGAGTTAGAAGGATCTAGAGCTGAATGGTTCCATATGGTTAGCTACTGGCTAGAAGTGGCTATTTAAATTTATATTACTTACAATTAAATTAAATTTAAAATTCAGTTCTTTGATCATACTAGTTACATTTTAAATGCTCATTAGCTTCAGCACAGATACAAAACATTTCTGTCATTGTGCATGTTCTGCTAATGCTGGTCTAAATATTTGCTTATTTGAGGTCCCATAAATAATGAAGAAAATTATGTAGAAGCAATACTTGAGGGTTTTGATTGAACAATTTCCAAAAATAACAAAGCCAGTTTTCAGAAAACTAAAAGAATTCCAAACAGGATAAGTGAAAAAGAAATCTACACCAAGAACTAGAAAAATCTTCAGAAAAAAACCAGAGGACAAGTATGCCTGCTGTCACCCATTTTATTCAGCATTGCTTAGCATCTTGGAAATCAGAGGCATAATAACTGGAAAGGAAAGGTGAAGTGTTATTGTTTAAATACAATATTATTATGTAATTAGGAAAAATTTTAAATGTACAGATAATTAGAATTAATAAGTTAATTATTAATTATTAAGAATTAATAATGTTAGAATTAATAAATTGCTGAATACAAAGTCAACATGCAAAAATGTACCCATTATTGACTTTTTTTTTTTTTATTGTTGGTCGTTCAAAACATTACACAGTTCTTAATACATCATCTTTCACAGTTTGATTCAAGTGGGTTATGAACTCCCAACTTTACCCCGTATACAAATTGCTATATCACATCAGTTACCCTTCCATTGATTGACATATTGCTTTTCTAGTGTCTGATGTATTCTGCTGTCAGTCCTATTCTCTACTATCCCCCCTCCCCTCCCCTCCCCCATTATTGACTTTTGAAAATTAATTTGAAAAGGATACCACTTATAATGACATAAAAATACAAACTATTAAAAATAAATCTTACAAAAGATAAGTAAAATCTCTATTTTTGCAAGAAACTAAAAATAAAAAAAATTGGAGAGATATTTCATACTTATGAATTGGAAGACTTGATATTATGAAGATATCAGGTGTTCCTGCCAATTTTGTTTTTGTCTCTTGGTGCTGAGAATCAACCAAGGGCCTCACATGTGCCAAGCACACATTCCACCAATTTGCCTCAATTGGACTATATATTTAGTTGGATTCCATCTTGATAGATTCTTTTTGTTCATTTTGTTTTGTTTTGTTTTACAATACAATTGTAAAGTCTATATGAAAATATAGAAAGTCAACAATAATTAAGACTCTCCTTTGAACAAAAGCAAGGTAGGAAAGCTTGCTCTTCTAAGTATCAAGACTTATAAAAGATCATGGAACATTAAGTCAGTGCTGTATTGGTATTACAATGGTAGAATAAAATAGAGAGCCCAGAAACAAATCCTTGAGCATATAGACATTGATTCTTGCAAGAGTATCACTGCAAAGCAATTGGGAAAAGTGAACTTTTAGAATATAATGTAGGACTGGGATGGTAGTTCAGTGGTAGAGTGCTTGTCTAGCATTCATGAGGTCCTGGGTTGGATTCCCACTTAACTTTTAAAAAAAGTATGGATAGATAACCTATGTTAGAATAAAGAATCTTCTGTATTGGGTGTTTAACTCACTGGCTGAATAATTTCCTGACATGTGTGAAGCCCTGGGTTTAAGTCCCAGTACCACACACACACACACACACACAAAGAGCTTTTATTCATGAAAAGACTGTAGAAGCAGAATAAATAAAACTAGCCAAAGGCTAGGAAAAGATATTTGCAGCATGCATCACTGACAAATATCTATAATATGGAAATAGTTGCCATGAATCAAGAGAAGGACAATAAGAGAAGGACAAATAGTACAATAAAAAATTGGCAAGAGATTGAAATTTACAAAAGCAGTAATCCAGATGGTCAAAAAACAAACGACATGATGCTCAACCTCATTACTAATTAGAGAAATGAAAATTAAAAACACAATGAAATACCACTACCCACTCAGCAGAAAAACTAAAATTTTTAAATTGGATGAAAACAAGATTTAAAGCAAATGACAATTTTATGTACCACTGGTGGAAGTAAATTGGAACAAACCCTCTGATAAGCAGGTGGCACTGTCTTCTAAAGTTGGAAATACCCATACCCTGCAACCCAGTAATTTTACTCTGAGATATATAACATTCCAAGTATGCTCATATCAGTGCAAAGAGAGGTATAAGAATATACATGGCAGCAATTTTGAAATAGCAAAATTAACAACCCAAGAGTCCAAGAGTAGAAAGAACTCTTTCCACTTGCCCATCAACGACAGAGGTAAAAAAAATGGTGGTACACTCATGTAAGAAGTATGAGGGACACTGTATTCTTTGAAAGTAATGAAGATAATCTACAATTTTATGTGGCTGCAGGTACGAATAGGCTCAAGTAACAACCAAAGGAACAAGGAGCCTAACGTGAGTTGGAGAAAAACAAATCCACCAAAGAGAGAAGCCCTGGGAGGCAGACACCCTCAATTTTCAGCTCCTAAAACTTCAGTCTTACCTGTTTCTACATCTCCCATTCTTCCTCCTCTTTCTGGCAATAAGTGTGTATGTGGAGGTGTGTTCATCCTCAGGATCCCTTCTTGTTTCTATGCCCTCAGCTTGCCGTCTTGATGAGAGCCCCTTTTCTCCCAGTGTTCTTTATCTTAGCAGTTAGTTGCTTTGCTACGTGTTCCTGCTGGCATGGAAGTAGGTACCTGTTCTGTCTGAACAGAGTAGGTAGGTACCTGTTCTGTCTGAACTACCCCTCATGGTCATGGCCAGGTTCCCAAGGTCACATGGAGGGGGATTGGTGATTACAGTCATCTGATTGGTTAATGGTCTCACCTCTGCCTTGATGGTCAATGTGAGCACCAACAAACTGGTATTATGATTTGCATATGAGGTGCCCCCCCAAAAGCTCCTGTTAATGCAGGAATATTTAGAGATGAAATGATTGAATTGCAGGAGCTGTAACCTAATCAGTCCATTCTAGTTTGGATGAACTAACTAGGTAGTGACTATAGGCTGGTGGGACATGGATGGAGGATGTGGGTCACTGGGGGCATGACTCCAGAGTTGTTCTTCCTGTGGCCCCTCCTCTCTCTCTGCTTGCTGAACCTGCCATTAGTTGAGTAGCTTTCTGCCGCTGGACCTTTCCCCATGATGTGCTGCTTCTCCTTGGGCCCAGAGAAAAATGGAGTCAGCTGGTTATGGATGGAGACCTTTGAAACCATGAGACACAAATAGGGTTTTCCTCCCTAAGTTGTTCTTGCTGAGTTTTTTTGATGAAAAGCTGACTAGAATAGAAATTGACCAAGAAGTGGGGTCATTACTTTAACTAACTTGACCAGGTGGCTCAGAAGTCTTTGGAAATGGTTTGTAGGAGGGATTTTTTTTTTTTTAGGTTAGAGATGTAGAATTTTGTAAGTGGAGCCTTAATGGGAGATTCTGGTAGGAGCTCAGAAAACCAGAATGCCAATAAGTATGTAAAATCCTGAGAATTCAGAGGGAAATGAGGGCTCCATTAAGAATTGGATTAGAGACCATTTTTGGCAAAGGACTTGGCTACATTTTACCTGTGTCCTGAGATTTTTATGTGAGGCTGAATTTAAAAGTGGTGAAACATTTAATCTGGCAGAGGAAAGTTCAAGGCAGTTTAGTATTCAGTCAGCGGCATGGGTATTGCTCGTGACGTTTAGCCAGGTTTACTGTGGGAATTGGAAGCAGAAAACAGAATTAAAGGATTTTATTTTATGTTATTTATTTATTTATTTGCACTGGGGATTGAACCTGGGGTGCTTAACCTCTGAGCCATGTCCCTAGCCCTTTTTATATTTTATTTAGAGATAGGGTTTTGCTGAGTTGCTTAGGGCCTTGCTAAGTTGCTGAGGCTAGCTTTGAACTCACAATCCTCCTACTTCAGCCTCTGGCACTGCTGAGATGACAGGCATGTGCCACCATGCCTGGCTTAAGTTAAAGGAATTTAAAGACTTTCTGTTTGGCCAGAAAAGTGCATGTAAAGCTGAGACTAAGGAAGGTGTATTTATTGAAGAGACTATACCCTCTAAAGAGGTGCTAAGTACTTTGCACAGAGATGTGGGGAAAGACGCCTCAAGAGCATCGCTGGAATGTGCAAAACCATACCCACTGAAAGCTTAATGGTGTAGAAGAGAAAACATCTATGAGAAAAGTTCATGGGGCACTCTTCTTGGACAGGGGGCTAGGACATTATTTCACCATGCTGAGCCACATGGACAGAGGCCACTGCAACCCCAATTCCAGGGGGCCCTGGTGTTGTGTGAGCTGGCAGTAGACCTTGCTGTGTCATCCACATGGTTCTGGTTCTTCAAGACTGCAGGATGTGCACAAAAATCAACTCAAAGTGAATCAAAGACTTAAGCATTAGAACAGAGACCCTACACCTAATTAGAAGAAAAGTAGGCCAAAATCTTCACCATGTCAGCTTAGGAACTGACTTCCTTAACAAGACTCTTAAAGCGAAAAAAGTAAAATCAAGAATCAGTAAGTGGGGGCTGGGATATAGCTCAGTTGGTAGACTGCTAGCCTAGCATGCACAAGAATCAAACTAAAAATCTTCTTCATAGCAAAGGAAACAATAACATAAAGAGAAAGCCTTCAGAATGGGAGAAAATGTTTACCACACACACCTCACATACAGCACTAATCTCCAGGATATGCAAAGAACTCAAAAAACTTAACACCAAAAAAACAAAAAAAACAAAACAAAACAAAACAAAAACCCAATAACCTAATCAACAAATGGGCAAAGGAATTGAACAGACACTTCCTAGAAGAAGAAATACAACTGATCAACAAATATATGAAAAAAATGTTCAACATCTCTAGCAATTTGAGAAATGCAAATCAAAACTACACTGATTTCATCTCAATGCATTCAGAATGATGAGGATGTGAGGGGGAAGTATACTCATACCTTGCTGGTGGGACTACAAATTGGTCTATGGAAAGCAGTATGGAGATTCCTCAGAAAACTTGCAATGGAACTACCATTTGACCCAGTCACCCCACTCCTAGCTAGGTTTATACCCAAAGGATTTAAAATCAGCATACTTACAACCACATCAGTGTTTATAGCAGTTCAATTCACAATAGCTAAACTATGGAATCAACCTAGATGCCCTTCAACAGATGAATGGATAAAGAAACTGTGGTATATATACATAATGGAATATCACTCAGCCTTAAAGAAGAATGAAATTATGGCATTTGCTGGTAAATGGATAGAACTGAAGAATAATTATATATATAAAATAAGCCAATCCCAAAGAATCAAAGGCTCCATGTTTTCTCTGATATGCAGATGCTAATTCACAATAAGGTGAGGGGAAAATAGAGATAATTTGGTCTAGACAGAGGTGAGTAAAGGGAAGGGAGGAGGCATGGGAGTATGAATGGTAGTAGAATGAATCAGACATTAGTACTGTTAGGTGCAGGACAGGCTGAACTAAGTTGTCTGCAGGGCAGGCTGCACAAATATTAGCTGCAAGATAACCCATGTACCCCAACCCCCCTCTGTCTGGTCCTTTATCACCTGTGTGCATCAAGTCTGAACACTCGACACCCCCCCACCCCGCTCAAGGCTTAACACTTAACCCCTCTTGTGCCAACAAGGCAGCTTGCAGACCCCAGAGACCCCATTAGATTTGAGAGGGGCCTGCTGGGCCCCTCTCTCTTGCTCTTGCTCTCTCTGTCTCTCTCTCTCTTGCTCTTGATCTCTCTTTCTTCTCTCTCTCTCTCTCTCTCTCTCTCTCTCTCTCTCTCTCTCTCTCCTCTTTTGCACTGCTGCAATAAAGATCTCTTGGTTGCTCTGAGTGTTGTGGTCACTTTCCTTTCAAGTACCCTGTGTGCATACATGATTACATGACCTGTGTAACTCTATATCATGTACAACCAAAAGAATGAGAAGTTATACTCCGTTTGTATGTGATGCATCAAAATGCATTCTAGTGTCATGTATCACTAATTTGAACAAATAAATATATATGTAAATTAATTTTTTCCAGTCAATAAACATGGGATACCTTCCATTTATTTGTGTCTTCCTCAATTTCTTTCAACAGTGTTTTATAGTTTTCAGTGTACAGGTCTTCTACCTCCTCGGTTAAATTAATTCCTAAGTATTTTTTATAGACATTGTGAATGTCACTGTTCATTTTTTTCCAGATAGTTTGTTGTTAGTATATAGAAATGCTGATTTTTGTATGATGATTTTGTATCTTGCTGTTTTACAAAATTTATTAGTTCCAACAGTTTTGGCAGATTATTCAAGGTTTTTCTACATATATGGCAATTTCCTTGGCAAACAGAAAAATTTGACTTTCTCTTTTGCAACTTAGATGTCTTTTTTTTCTTCCTCTTCATGTATTGTTGGATTTAATTTGCTAGTATTTTGTTGAGGACTTTAAATCTATATTCAACAGAGACATTAGCCTATGTTTTGATATTAGAGTAATTATGGCCTCTTAAGATGGGGTAGAAATTTCTTCTTGAATTTTTGGAGGAACTTGAGAAGGATTGTTATTAGAATTTTAAATGGTAGAATTTAGAAGTGAACCCATCAGGTTTTAGACTTCATTGATAGGAGTTTTATTTATTTTTTATTACTGATTCAATCTCTTTATTCATTATTGATCTGTTTAGATTTTTCTTTTTTTTTGATGAATTGTAACATTCATTGTGATATTCATTGTTACATATTTGTACACTCATATAATGTCACAGTATAATCTGGTCAATTTCATTCCCCAGTATCTTCTCTTTCTCTCCTCTTCTCCCTCTCTTTGATCCTCTTCCTGTATTATACTGGTTTCCCTTCTATTTTCTTTTCTTGTTCTTGTTCTTATTCTTTTTTTTTTTTTGGTAGCAGATATTGAACCCAGGAGAATTTAGCCACTGAGCCACATCTCAGCCTTTATTGTCTTTTATTTTGAGCTAGAGTCTCCCTAAGTTGGCTTAACACCTCACTAAAGTGTTGAGGCTAATCTCAAATTTGCAATCATCTTGCTTCAACCTCCTGAGTCACTGGATTACAGGCATGTGCCACCACATCCAGCTCTGTTATTTGTATTCTTCTTCTTCTTTTTTTTGGACACAATACCTTTTTTATTTTTTATGTGGTGCTGAGGATCGAACCTAGTGCCCCACGCATGCTAGGTGAGCACTCTACCTCTGAGCCCAACACCAGCCCTGTTATTTGTGTTCTTGATGGCTGCTCATAAGCCTTTCAATTATGAAAAGCTCAAGGAAGTCATCCAAGAATGAAAATCCTTCAACATTTTTAGATCACCTGACCAAGACTTTATTACAATATTCTAATCTGGACCCTGAGACTCCAGATGGGAGACAATTACTAATGACAACTACTAATAAGAGATTCAAGTACAGCATTTATAAATAATTTTTCTGACTTGGGAATATTTGCCTGGCATGTGTGAGGCTCTGTGTTCTATCCCCAGTACCACATAAAAAGTTTAAAAAAAATTCTTTTTCAGTTAAAAATTTCAGTAGGGGGTTGGGTTGTGGCTCAGTGGTAAAGCTCTTGCCTTCAACATGTGAGGCACTGGTTTGATTCTCAGCACCACATAAAAAAATAAATAAACAAAATAAAGTGAGAATATCACTCTTGATATTTTTAAAAAATTCAATAGACCTTTTTAATAAACAGGATGGGTGCAATCATACTTCTACAGGCAATAATAATAACATGGCTCAACATAAATCTCACACTGTTATGGTTTGGATGTGAGGTGTCCTCCAAAAGCTCACCTGTGATGCAATGCAAGAAGTTTTAGAGAACTGATTGGTTTATGAGAGCCTTAATCCTTTGAGTTAATCCCCTGATGGAATTAACTGACTGGTATGTGGAGGGGGTCAGTGGAGTTTTGCCTTTAGGGTATATATACTTGGCATTTGGTGAGGACCTTTTTATTTTACATAAGCTGCTTCCCTCTGCCACACTCTTCTGCCATGATTTTCAGCCTCACCTCGAACCCTGAAGAATGGAGCCAGTTGTCTGTGGACTGAGACAGGGAGGGGTTCACCTGTGGCTTTGAAGCTTACACATTTTTTTTCTTTTATCCAATCTTCTTTTCCCTACAAGTCTCCCTGATTGGTTTCCCCTAACATTCTCCTTCCAAGTCTCCTCCCTAATCTTGTCTTTTCTGATCTCTTCCTAATCTCATTTTCTCTGAATCACCTCTATAAAAGCCCCTGTTCCTGCAGAGGAGAATCACAGCCTTTGGGATAGGAGAACCTGGTGTTTCTCTGTTGCTACCAAAGCAATAAACCTTCATTTTCCTTTTTCTCAAAACTGAGTCGATGTTATTGGATTGGTATCAGAGATCAGGACCAAGCTTTCATTGGCGCCATCGCTCAGATGGGACTCCCCTGCCTTTAAGCAGGACCCCCATCCCACCATAGATCACCACCTGAGCAGAGACCAACCCGCGCCCATCTTCTTGTTCGCCTCCTTTGCACCATCAGCCTACGAATCGGTGAGTCTCCCTCTCCAGACCAAATGCCTCCTCTGAAAGGCAAGTGACTCACCCCAGATGGAAATTCAACCAAGAGATTTTATTGGGGGGCTGCCCAAAGGGGAAGAAAAGGAGAGGAAAGGAGCAGCAGCAGCATGAGCCTGCAAGCTTAAGAAGGGTTGCTTTGGTGATGTGGCGGGTGCTGATTGGCAGGGTGACTCAGGAACAGGCAAGCAGACACTGTCCTGCAGGGATTGGTTGAGAAAACTTGACTTTGGCACCCTTGGGAGGGGAGGGGGAGGGGTAAGGGATTTTGTGATCTTCTCAAGAGAAGAAACTTAACTTTGGCGGGGAGAAACCCAACGGGGGAAATAAAACCAAAGGGCAAGGTCTCCCACACACCCAACATTCCTCCCTTTTTGTTTTTGTGTTGGAAGCAGGGTGAGGAGATCCTCTGGCTACTTCCTGTGTGAAGGGAGGGAGGAATGGTCAGGGTGTGGGGACAAGAGAAGCATAGCTGTAAAGGCCAGGGCACTGAAGATGCAAATTTCCTTGGGGCTGAAGTTGATGAAAGTTCCTTGAAGCACTAGGTCAAGGATAGTCTCCATCCAATCCTTGTCCTTGCCAATAGGGGTGGGGAGTCAGCCAGCTGTCCTGTCGGAGGGCCTCCATGAACTCCACGAATCAGGTGTGCCACATCATGAGCCTAAAACACCAAAGATACCCAAAGGCAAGGAGAAGAAGAGGGACGAGGGGACACCTGTTAGACCAGGACGCAAGAAAAGACCACTGACTCCAATTAAAGTCAAATTAAAGCAAGCTTATTATTTCCACTGGCCCGGCTGCCTCTCCCACCCAAAACCCCGGGAACAAAACAGCAGCCGCAGCTTTCCTGCAGCCCAGCTTTATAGCCCAGAAAGTTACACAAAGCGGGGTTACAGATAACAGAACTCTGACGAGCATCACACTAATGGTAGTTTACATTTTTGCTGGCCCCGACATCAGAATTTATGAAGGTCATTAGAGCCTCAGAGAGGGCCGGTATCTGGTCAGGGAAGGCCAAGATTTGTGAGGCGTCACTAAAGTTTCAGAGAGGGCTGCTATCTGGTCAGAGAGCCAGGCATGGGTGAGTTCAAAGCACAGGCAGGCATTCCAAGCAGGTTCAGGATTTGCAGTAATTTATAGTAAAGCCGAAATTAGCTTTTCATGGCTTTGTGGGGAGATGACTCCCAATTTTAAGAAAAGATCAGGTTGGGTCTATCAAACCTCATTAGCTTCTGGCTGGAGGTCCAGTGAGAGGGACTGGCTGAGAAAAGACCAGCAGTCAGGAGGAGGCACACCACAGCAAATGGGCCTAGGAACCCTGAGTGACAGGCTGGTGAAGTTCCCACGTCGTGTTTCCGTTTTGTAACTCCACATCCACGATGGTGCAGTTCCATTAGCAGTTGGTGAAGCCTTCATGTAAGGGACAGGTGTCCTCCGAGGTAATAAGTAGCTGGAAATCCCTGAGGAGAAGCTGGTTAAAGGTCTGATTAGATATTTTGCCTATTTCTTTCGGCAGGAGTTTTATGATTCATGGTAGAAAGGCATAAAACAAGAAAATCCCAATTATCGGGACAATCTGGGATGTCTGACAAAGCAGATGAGTGGATGTGAGGGAAGTGGATGCCAGGAGGGTGGCAAAGAGAAGGGTGGAACTAGAGTGAAGCATGTTGTTGTGAGGGTTTCTCAGGTTGAGGAAGGTCCTCCTTGGAAGGGGGAAGGTGCCCTCAGGTGAGAGATGTGGAGCTTTAAAGGATTCTCAGGAGTGGTGGAGCAGACGTATTTGTGGGAGGAGGACGGTGGACCGTCAGTGTGGGCTCCCTCAGTCGGAGGCAGGGCCAGTTTCAGCCTGGAAATGTGAACCATGCAGTCAGACTCCTGTAGGTGGGCAGCAGTGGAAGTGCACATGATAACCATTAGGGGGCCCTTCCATTTAGGTGTCAGGACAGGCATGTCACCAGAAGGAGGAGAGACATACACTCAGTTGCCAGGGGTTAGGGGAGAGACGTGTGACCTGGAGGGATCAGGTAATAGAGTTTCCTGATGTTTCCAAATCTGTTTGGATAAATCTAAGAAGGGGATGACTGAGAGGTTCTAGAAGAAAGCAGGGTGAAGGGGTCACCTCAAGTGGTAGGGGTGGGCGTTCATAAATCACCTCAAAAGGGGACATTTGAATTGAACTTTTGGGGAGCACCCAAAGGCGACACAAGGCAACTGGGAGACGTTAATCAGGCGTCCATCCACCATAATAGTGACCCTGGGCTCCTGAAGGTGATGGTGGTCATCGGGGAGGGCATCCCAAGGACCACAAGCCAAAGCAATCCTTCTTAAGCTGAAGCTTGCAGGCTAATGCTGCTGCTGCTCTCTTCCTCTCCTTTTCTTCCCCTTTGGGCAGCCCCCCAATAAAATCTCTTGGTTGAATTTCCATCTGGGGTGAGTCACTCAGCTTTCAGGGTCAGCACATCTAAACCATCACACCATCTCAGCTCTGGCTACCAAACATACTCTGCATAGAGGTAGGGTTTATTACATCATTATGCTAATACATACGGATTCTTTGGGTTTACAGACATCTTTGGGGCATTGCTGGGTTGTATGTGTGTGGAAGAATCTGTAATTGGCAGAAGGACTACCCCTTAAGCTGGGCATTATTGCTAACAGTCTTATTCTACATTTCCTGGTTACTTGACAGTATTTTACATGGCAATCTATCATTTTGGGGCTCAGGCACCTCCTGGGTTTAGGACTCCTTCTCAAGCCACATTTTCCTGGTTTGATAGGTATTTCTAATTTTGAATATTCTTTGATAGCTTCTCATGCCTACTAAGTACAATCCCTTCCCTCATTTATTCTCTCAATTTCTGCTTTCTTCCATTTCTTTGATAAAAATTTCTGATTACTGCCAGACACAGTGGCACGTCCCTATGAACCCAGCTACTCTGGAGGATGGTAAACTCAAGGCCAGCCTTTGGCAACTTAGCATGACCTTGTTTTTTTTTTTTTTTAATTATTTTTTTAGCTATAGTTGGACACAATACCTTTATTTTATTTTATTTATTTTGATGTGGTGCTGACGATGGAGCACGTGCTAAGCGGGCGCTCTACGGCTGAGCCACAACCCCAGCCCCATGACCTTGTTTTAAAATAAAATTTTTAAAAAGGGCCGAGAATGTAGCTCAGTGCATGAGGACCTGGGTTTAATCTCCAGTACCAAAAAAAAAGCAAAGCAAAGCAAAAACAAAGAAACGGGAAAAAAACATTATTGGTTACCAATATTTCTAACTACTCGCTGGGAAACCAGAAACAACATTAATGCATGAGTAAGAAATATTTTTGATTCTCAGTGCAGGGAGAAGAAGGAGTAGGTCGTGATGGCGATGCCGGAGCTGGAAGTGCTGTCCCCTGCTGCAGTCCCTGATTTGGAGTGGTATGAGAAGTCAGAAGAAAGGAATGCCACTCAGATAGATCTACTTGAGACGCCCTCTGCCCAGGAATCTTCCTACCCTTCTGAGCTCTTCTGCTCAAGCGACTGTGTGGTACCAGTGGTGTTTCCTGGGCCTGTAAGCCAGGAAGGCTGCTGTCGGTTTACTTGTGAACTTTTAAAGCATGTCCTATACCAACGCCAGCAACTCCCTCTGCCCTATGCGCAGCTTAAGCAATTCTACCCCAAACCTTCTCCCCAGGCAGAGAATGCAGCCAGGAAGACACCTCGAGTCACCACTGAGGCAAGCAGCAGGAAAGGCCAGCACACACTGGCAGAACTGGACAGTGTCCTCAGCCATTTAGAGGACCTCTTTGCCCGGACACTGGTACCACGAGTGCTGATCCTCCTCGGGGGCAATGCCCTAAACCCCAAGGAGTTCTATGAGCTTGACCTGTCCGGGCTGGTCCCCTGCAGCACCGACCAGACCCTGAGCACAGCAGCCTGTTTGCGCAATCTGTTCCGAGCCATTTTCATGGCCGATGCCTTTAGTGAGCTTCAGGCTCCTCCGCTCATGGGCACCATTGTCATGGCACAGGGGCACCGTGACTGCGGAGAAGATTGGTTTCGACCCAAGCTCAACTACCGAGTGCCCAGCCGGGGTCACAAACTCACTGTGACCCTGTCCTGTGGCAGGTCTTCTTTCCCAGCCATGGATTCAGAGGATTACATTTGGTTCCAGGCACCAGTGACACTTAAGGGCTTCCACGATTGAACCGACGAGGGATTTTTCTTGACTGTAAAAACACAGTAGCCTTGTCACGCACCTCTTGCTTGGAGCTGGGATTGCTTCCTGGTAGAAAAGAAGGCTCTGTCCTCCCAGCTATTTGCCTCCCCTCTGACTTCCTGGTGGGCTGATGGTATGTGGCGGTGACTGTAATAATCATTATTGAGGAACAATTCCGAATTAAAGGTTGATTTTTCCCAGAGGATGCTGGGTCAGGTGTTTCTATTTAGGATTGGAAAGCAAAGATAGATTCTCAGACAGACTTTTCTATGGAGGTATCTCTTTTCTGCTTTTTTCAAGTTTCTATCAGAGTAATAAAGTGGGTGTGACTCATGAATTTAAATATAATGTGAATAGAATCATTAAATTTTCCTGAAACTTTTGACTTAGAAAAAAGAAATATTTTCAAACCCTAAAAATAACCCCTTCCAACTTTATCTCATTCCTACCATAAATGTGGGCTGAGGGCTGGTAGTGTAGCTCAATGGTAGAGCACTTGTCTGGTGTGTGAAAGGACCTGGCTCCATCCTAAATGCTGTAGGAAAAACAAGCAAAAAAACAAGTAAGCAAACAAATGGTCTAAAGAACCCCCAAAGCAGGAGAGGAAAATAAACACTCATGCTATTTTTTTTCCAATGTTAAAATTCCACATGCTGCTATAAGAACAAAGAAGGATGAATTGATTTGTAAAGAATAACTGAGTCAATGTTATCGAATTTTATTCCTGCAACTTTGTGAGATAGTAAGGACAAATATTATTGTCCCATTTTACAAAAGAGAAAAGTGAAGGGCAGAAAGACTACAAGACTATCTTAATAGGGAACTAGAACCTTTGCTTTGAGAATGCAAATCCAAAGGTCTTGATTCTCTACCCCACAGCCTTCAAAGTTTATTGCTGAGTCACTATTTCAAAAGTAAGATGAGCATTTGGAGATGACTAAGCAGTAGATCATTTAAATTAGCCTTTTTTTTTCATAATAAAGGTGACAAGTGTCAAGCCATCAATAGACATTCACTCACGTGTTTGCCTTTGGGACAAAGTCTTATAATTATGGGACAGCTCATAACTATAGTGTGAGTTGTTTTCAATATGGAGACAACTGGTCTAAAGGGAGACCCAACTGTGACCTCATTTGTACCCATGTCTAGTTAATGTCTGAGAATTTTTTATTATTATTAGATAAACTCGAATCAAAACAGCTGCTTTGATATTTAGAATCAATATTTTCCCTGCTTTTCCAGAAGACAGGATGAATATTTAAGTGACTAAAGTATCCACAACAATAGATTCATGCATAATGATTCCTGCTGTAGAGCTCTGTGACCAAGATTTTGACCCCTCATATTTGAAAGCATGCTAAATACTCTTACAGCTCAGTCACCGAACACAGAAGAACTCCAAACCAATCTTTTGCATAATTCAATTCTACACTGGTGACAAAAGCATAATTGGTAGATGTGGTTAGCCCAGAACTAGAGCAGTTTCTTTTGACATTGGTAGTAGTACAGCTTGTGCTCAGCTCACTGAACTAATTCTAGCACGTCAAAACGGGAAGGCTGGGCTGGGGATGTGGCTCAAGTGGTAGCGCGCTCACCTGGCATTCGTGCGGCCCGTGTTCGATCCTCAGCACAACATACAAACAAAGATGTTGTGTCCGCCGAAAACTGAAAAATAAATACTAAAAAAATTCTCTCTCTCTCTCTCCCTCCCTCCCTCCCTCTTTAAAAAAATGTTAAAAAAAGGAAAGGCTTCTAATTAGAGTAAACTAACAGCATGAGAAAAGGAAGCTTTGTGGCACCTGTGACATCATCAGACATCATTTAAATGCTTTGGTAATAAAATAAGCAACTTCAACTAGGTGGTCATCAGTTAGTTCCAGCCCTAAAAATTGTTGAGATTCCATAAAATGTAAACTGAATAATGCTGTCTAGATATTGAGGAAAAGAAATAGTAGTGACTCAGAGTGAAAAGCTCCCTAAATTAACATTCCTTCATTCATTGTCCAATCCATTGAATATTTATAAATTACCTAATCTAGAAACCAGTAAGTATTTAAAATAGCTTCATCCCAACTCTACTTGTCTTGAAATATTGCATCAATGCATGATTTTCTCCAGGCAGTTTGAGCTAATATTGCTTTCATACTCTGCCCCCATTTATTCTTCCTCCCTCTGTATTTAATCTAAGGGTTCATATTAAAATGCTGTCTTGCCAAGGAATAAGTCCAGAACTTGAGAGATTCACATTAAGGAAAATAATATGAAATTCCAAATAAAAATATTAGGGCCCGGCATAAAGCCAGGAAAGAAAATTGAAGTTTCATTACATTTATGGTAAATTACCTGTCTCCAACATCTGAAAGAGCTTAAATACATACAGTCCATTAGCTGTACAAAACCAATGTTACTATGAGATAAACACACACACACACACACACACACACACACACACACACACACACACAGAATCCAGAACATAGAGCAAGAGATTATTTGTTCCACTGAGATTAGCCCCTTGTCTGCTTCCCTTTTCTCTCCTTTTTGCCTTCTCACCTGCTTGAATTCGGAACCCCCCAAAGACCACCAGAGGCCAAGATCAATGTGAGCAGCAAAGAGGTGTTTATTGTGAGCTAGCTCAGTCCTCCGAGCACACACACACAGCAACTGGTGACACTGAGAAGCCCTGAGCCCAGGGTTTGCAGCAGTTTTAGACACTCTTTGGGGAAGGCAGGGACCCCACATACATCCTAGCATCTCTTAGAAAATCATCACACATGGCGGGAAAATCATAAAACAACTCTAAAACATGATTAGCACATTCACTGGCGGGTACAAGTTGGGTAGGGGTGATTGGTTAGTACCAGAGGGGGATTTATTTGAACTGATTGGTTTAAGTCAAGAGAGGAGGACTTGCTGAACTACATGGTTTCCCAACATGTTATCAACCACTATAAACTACTGGGAGGGTCATCTGGCATCCCTGGTATTTTCCCTGTCTCATGCTGATCAGTGGTTGCTAGGGGGTTGCTATGGGTCCTCACTTAGCCTGACTGAATCAGGGACACCTGACACAGCACATCTCTCCTGTTATTTGTAGATGAACCACTCAGCAGGGTGGGTATGTGCCTAGGAGTGCTCTGTGGGTCTTTCCAAGGACAAGGGTCACGCCCCCTTCCTAGAACAGGCTTTGCTCTGAGGTAGAGGCTGGTTTTTCACACCTTTTTTTGTTGGTTGGTTTTGGGGATTGAAACTAGGGGCGCTTGACCACTGAGCTATACCCCCAGCCCTTTTACATTTTATTTTGAGATAGGGCCTCCCTAAGTGGCCCAGGCTGGCCTTGAATTTGCAGTCCTCCCGCCTCAGCTCCTGAGTTGCTGGGATTACAGGCATGCACACCATGCCCAGCTCCTTTCAGCCTTTTCTATTCCTCATCTGCTTTGCCCAGAGGGACCTTGATGTAGTGGGAGTTGGAAGGAAAGTGAGGAACCTGGAGACTGGCAAATGAGAAATGAAAGACGGAGATCAGGTCGAGATACACAGGAGAGGTTGTCAGAGGTGACAAACAAAGGCCATCTCTCATAGAGAGAGGCAACACAGGCTTGAGGTTGGAGACTTATGAGGGAGGCTCAGGAATTAAAGCCAGGTGGGTCCTCAGGCAGGTAGTGAAGGGTGGGGTTGGTATGAGGGAGTAATGAGCCTTTCTCAGAAAAGCCCTTGGAAGGGAAAGCAAAATTTTTCTTAAAATGGTGGCTGTCACTTAAGATGGTCATCCAGATGCTAAGCAAAGACTTTATAGTAGTGGTAGAATTTGGGGGCTTCTTTTCCAGTTTTAATGGTATTAAAAATAGGTAAAACATTAGGAAACTATAGTAATGTGCAAATACTAGGCACCCAATAAATCAATGAAAAACTAATTCAATTTATGTAAACCCAGAATCAAAATGCTTAAAGATACATTCAGACTCCAGAAACAGTTGAAACAAACAGTATGACATTTAATAAGAATTAAATGGGACAACTTGGATTTTTTTTCCAAAAAAATTAAATAATTACGTACAACAAAGGCAGTAGTTATGAAAAATAATGAATTTAGCTGGGTGTGGTGGTGCACACCTGTAATCTCATCAACAAATGCTATATAGAAAAAAATTTACAAAAGTGACATGCTGGTGGAGGCTGGGGATGTGGCTCAAGCGGTAGCACGCTCGTCTGGCATGCTTGTGGCCCAGGTTCAATCCTCAGCACCACATACAAACAAAGATGTTGTGTCCGCCAAAATTAAAAAATAAATATTACTTGCAGAAATGTGGGGCTTTAAAAAAAAAGGTGAAATGCTGTAATGGAAGAATGTATTTACACACATAGGTAGCTATAAAAGTCAAGAAAAATACAATAGTTTCTGAAATAAAGGGGGATAAGATTGTAGGATAAATAAGAACATATAAATGCTATAAACTGAAAATCCATGTTCCTCCCCCCATCCCCAGCCTACCCCACCCCATGAATTTATACACTGAAATCTAATCCACAGTGTGATGTCATTTTGGGGTGGGGCTTTGACAGGTGATTAGGTCCTAAAGGTGGATCCAGCCCCCACAAATGGAATTTGTGCATTTTTAAAAGAGATTCTAGCTGGGTGTGGTGGTGCACACCTATAATCCCAGAGATTTGGGAGGCTGAGTGAGGAAGATCATAAATTCAAGGCCAGCCTCAGCAATTTATCAAGGCCCTAAGCAACTTAGTGAGCCCCTGTCTCAAAATAAAAATAAAAAGGGCAGGGGATGTAACTCAGTGGTAGAGCACTTGTCAAGCATGTTTGAAGACCTGGGATCATCCCCAAGAACCACACCAAAAAAAGTAGATAAATAAAGAGATGCTGGAGAGCTCCTTTACCCCTTCTGCCATGTAGGGGACACATTAACATTCCTTCATTCATTGTAGCTATGAAAGTCGAGAAAGATGGACAGCCTTGTATGAACCAGGAAGTGTGTCCTCGCCAGGCACACAATCTAATGGTGGCTTGATCTTGGACACATCAGATTCCAGAACTTTGAGAAATTATATGTGTTGTTTATAAGCCACCAGCCTGAATGGCTTAATATAATGAGTCTGGCGTTATTATAACTTATTTAAGCAATAAAGAAAAAGGATAAATATACTTGCATTGCTTTTAGCTGTTTGGAGAATGGAGTGGTTCTTCTCTGAAAAGGAATTGCAGGTAATGAGTTCCAAAGTAGTCAGATGGCCAAGATTTTATAAACAAGGGTAGATTACTTCAAGTTTGTCCCATAGCTATCAGATGCATAAAGAATTTTCAGAAATATACATTTTTAAGAATTGACAGTAGTTTGGATAAAAATGTGGTAAGAGAGACGGAGAAATGGAAGACTTGAGAGATATATGATGGCTTTGACATTAGAATTGAAGGGCAAAGAAATTACCAAGGATAAATCCTAGTTTGCAGACTTTAGAATGTATTAGCTATCTATTACTATCCAACAAATTACCCCAAAACCTAGTGGGATAAATATTTATGCTGAGAGTTGGGGATGTGTCTCAAGCTGTAGCATGCTCGCCTGGCATGCGTGCGGCCCGGGTTCAATCCTCAGCACCACATACAAACAAAGATGTTGGGTCTGCCAAAAACTAAGAAAAAATAAAAATTAAAAAAAATGTATTTATGCTGAGCATGGAGGCACTTGCTTCTTATCTCAGCTGCTCAGAACTATCAGGCAAGAAAATGGAAAGTTGAAGCCGGACCTAGAAATTTATCTAGATCTCTCAAAATTTACAAAAAGGTCTAGGAATGTAGCTCAGTGGAAGAGTGCTTGCCTATCTAGCATGTATAAGGCCCTATAGTCAATCTCTAGAACTATAAAAATAAATGAATAAATAAATATTTACTTGTTTATTTATTATCCGGGGTACTCTACCACTGAGCTATATTTCCAGTCCTTTTCAAATTTATATTTTTATTTTTGTGGCACTAGGGATTGAACCCAGATCCTTGCAAATTCTAGACAAGTACTCTACTGAAAAACCAGCCTCTACCTCACAGCAAAGCCTGTCCAAGGAAGGGACATCACCTTTGTCCTTGGAAAAACCCACAGAGTACTCCTAAGCACATTCCCACCCTGCTAAGTTGTTTATCTACAAATAACAGGAGAGATCTACTGCACCAGGTGTCCCTGACTCAGTCAGGCTAGGTGAGAACCCATAGCAACCCCCTAGCAGCCACCAATCAGCATGAGACAGGGAAATACCTGGGATGCCAGATGACCCTCCCAGTAGTTTATGGTGGTTGATAATGTGTTGGGAAACCATGTAGTTAAGCACAAACACCCCTTTTGGCTTAAACCAATCAGTTCAAATGAATCCCCCTCTTGTACTAACCAATCACCCCTACCCAACTTTTTCCCGCCAGTGAATGTGCTAATCATGTTTTAGAGTTGTTTTGATTTTCCCGTGGTGTGTGATGATTTGCTAAGACATGCTATGATGTATGGGAAGTCCCTGCCTTCCCCAAAGAATGTATAAAACTGCTGCAAATCGGGGCCTCTCAGCGTCACCAGTTGCTGTCTGCTCGTGGAGGACCGAGCTAGCTCGCAATAAACACCTCTTTGCTGCTTACATCTATCTTGGGTCTCTGGTAGTCTTTTGGGGGTCCCGAATTCAAGCAGAACATATGGGGGCTCATCCGGGATCCCCCTAATAAGCCTACCCAGACACCCAGATCAAGAGGTAATGAAAACTCGGCTGGTAAGTGAAGGCATTGCCAACGTTTAAGTTTCTGTACTCTGGTTGCATGCAGGTTCTGGTTCTGTGTTGTGTGGTTGGCAAAAGGTCCAGGTGGACGCACCGAAGGGCAGCCGAAGGAGTTTGTGGGAGATGTCCCCAGCCCCTTTCTGGGTTCTGAGTGGATTGCCTGTAATAAGTATTTTGTGAAGTATTTGGTAAAGTATTTTGTAGCTGATGGATCCGAGGTCCACCTGAGCCTTTAGTTTCTGGGTAGCAATCCTCGATGGGCTGCGATTTCTGTGGCAGTGCTGCGAATTTTGTGTTATGTGTGTTTGTTTCTGTTGTTCTGTCTGTCTCTACCCCAACATGCTGGCAAGAGAACTAATCTCCCAATCTGGGGTCCTCAGACCCAATCTGAGGGGGATGCTCCCCCAATCCATTTGTCTGAAGGGAAGGCCCAGTTGGCTTGGGGCCAGCACCCACTTTCGTTTTTTTGACAATCTGAAAAGGGAATCTGTGTTTTTGTGTATCTTTTTGTGTCTTTTTGTCTCTGTTAAGTGTGGTGGCATTGTTTTACTTTGGACAGATGCAGAGTCCCAAGTTCCAATCTGCCTTAGATGTGTGGAGGTAACTTTAGCTAAATTTTAGCCTAAGAATGTCCCTAGCATGCCTCTCCTGTAAGGGACCAAATGTCAATAGAACTGCCAGCTTTTCTGTTCTCACCTTTTACACCCCTTTTAGCCGTGTTTTAAAGAACTTTGATAAACTTTACTCCCCTTTGTTAAATGGGATTAGGGAAGCAACATTTTCTTTTCTTCCCGTAGTTGCCTTGAGTGCACCCACTGCAGAGGGAAATGCCTGCTGGGGGTCTAAGAACTTTGATATCTCGATTTTACTTTTTCTCAAAACTCTGTCCTCATTATTAAATTGGCATTAATTGGCTTCGGGGATGGGAACCAAATTTTCAATTACAAATTTTGACACCCCAGGAAGGAGCCTGCCCTCTGCTTTCTTGGGGAGCCTAGCACTCTGAACAACTGCATGCCGAGGATGTAAGATGAACTTTTGGGGAGCTGACTACTGAAAAGTTAGGAGATTTGGAGAGTGCCTGGTGCCTGGGGTCAGACAAAACCAGAGGAACTAATCCTGCAAGTAAAAGGAGGGGCTGAGGGACTCCCAGCAGCTGCCGAAGCCATTTTGCTTTGGGGAACTCGCTCTTTCTTACCTGCACTTTAAGGATTACTCCACCTCTGTCTACTTAAAAAAAAGGCACAATGAATGCAGTAATGTGTTGATATTATAGATTGATTCTTGGGGATGATCTTGGCTGAATGTGTATCTAAAAGATGATTTTTTAAATTGTAACAATCTGGTATCTGAATGGGTTTCTGAAGCATTGCACAATCTTGCAGTTAAAGGTTGGGTTTAGGTAATTGTTTAGTTCATGATTTCAGATAATTCATGCCAGAGAACTTAAATATTTAGGATGGAAAATTAAAGAACTCTACTTCCAAGTTGGCCAGTAACTCCCAATCATTTATTATTTTTTCATCAATTTTTGAACTGGGTAGCCTGGGAAGATTTCACTAGGTGTACCAGTGCATTAATTTGGGCAAGGATAGTAGATTATGATATGATATCTGTTCCCCTCAGTGTGTAGGATTTAGGAAAGGAAAGTGTTGGATTGGGTCGTTGGTCTGGCTTATTGAAATGACATTGAATAGCAACAGTCTTGGGAATTTTTAAAGCTTAATTTTGGATATACATGATAGTGTGTGGTTCTCTTTGGGAATTTTTTTTCAGGTGATTTAATGTAACTCAATACTACTTTAGGAACTTCAGAACAAAGAAAATGACTTAATGATTCTGAAGAAATTTCTTCTGACGGTAGCTTTTATATTATCAAGTAAGATCCTATTTTCAGTTTTGTGTAAGCAAGTTTTTCTAGTGTAGGAAGATGTAAAGATATGAAATTTTGTGAATTGTATCTTAAACTTGTATCATAATTTTCAACATCCAAACCTGAAAATTGTGACTTATGGTTAAAATGCCTTAGGCATGAGGCTTCTCCTCAGAATTCCAGTTTTTCTTGCTCCTTCTAGACCTCAGCCAGGACTTAAGTTGAAATGCAATAGAAGAAGCCTGTGAGCTCAGTAGGAGACTGATCTGAGGCCAAAAAAATAATAATAATAAATAAATAAAGGTGTCTTTTACCTGAACTCAAACTAGATTAAACCAAAAAGTAAATTGTATGGTATTTACTAATTACTGTCCAGTCATTTTTTCTAGGACTCTTGCTTTTTCTTAGATTCTGTATTTTTTTGAACTCATAGTTTTGATCCTACAGACCTAAGTTAATGTTTTTCTGATTTTTGATCAACTGTGGAGTTTTTTGAACATTGCAATGAAGATTTCACCTGAGAAAAGCTACAAGGCCTTTACAATTGTGTTATGTGTGCACCCTTGTGTTATGTGTTGTATGTCTGTATGTGCATATGTCCATATATCATACAATAATATGACAATTGGCAGATATATGAGGAGCCTCATGAAATTAAAAAAAATTGATCCAAATATCTTTGACTTGTGTGATTTAAATGGTTCAATTTAAATTGGGTAAATGGATGAAAGTAAAGATGTCTTTAAAATTAAGCTTATAAGTTTTCTGGGTGTTCAAAAAAAAACCCTAATAAAAAGTTGATGTCTATGAAATAATCTGCCTAAATTCAGAAATTTACAAGGATTATTTCAAAATGTGAACAGAAAAGGAGGTTAACAGATGGAAAAGAGAAATTAGAAGGTTCTAGGTATGGATTTAATAGAGGGAAAATGTGTTTCTGGTTAAGAGAGTCTATGTGATTAAGTAAATAAGAAGGTTTTAGTAAGTGATAAAGAAGGTCTGTGTAAGTTGGTTATATGTGTAAGTTTTTTGAGCAAGTAATCTTAAAGAAATTAAACAGCTGGTTACACAAGAACTGTTGTTTTAGAGAATTGTGCTATGTTATTTCTTTAAAAGCTAAACTTGGCTAATATAAAAACATCAATGTAATTGTGGTGCTATTAATGTGTTCATATCTTCCAGGTATGAAAGTCTGTAAGGTAGAAGCTTTAAAAGAGCATTATATCAAACTGTATGGTAATTTTAGGCTTAAAAGAAAAACATGTTGGAGATTTATTTATATCATTTGTGTTCTATAACTGGACTTGTTATAAATAAGATATGTAAAGTTCTATGTTACTTTTTACACTGAGATACAATTTAAATGTATTTTTAAGTTAATGAGAACCTAATCTGTGTAAAGGTTGATATTGTAAAACACAAAAGTACTTTTCTACTTTTCTACAAGAGGTTAAAAGCTTTCAGCCTTTCTTTAATTCATGTTTTAGATGTGATATTATATTGTGTTAGTTAACATTCATGTGAACTTGAGCAACAATTTATGTAGGCTTTGTAAAATGATGTTTAAGAAGCAAAGATCAGCTTCAGAACTACAGTACTTAAGATTTATGAAGAGCCCTGCCTTACCTGAGATAAGGCTCTGTGTCCCATCTCACAACATGTAAAAACGACTATGAAAGAAGTAGGCCAGATTTCAGTACATTTAAAGTTGTGTCCAAAAGTTGGCTTTTGTCAAGATTACTAGGATCTCAAACAAGGGATTATAATGTATAACTCTGCCAAAATTCAAGGTAGCTATTACATGAACTAAATATGTTTTTACTCTTGTTAATATTATTTTGTCGTTTTCTTATAAATGGTCTAAAGATTGCCTGTTAATGTTTTGCAGAGGTACTGATTTAAGAACACACAACTTGGGTTGATTAAGATAATGAGTTATCACCTACAGGATAGAGAGATAGACATTATGCCCAGTACTCTTAATATAAGGCTGTTGAAATTTATTTGCTGGATGTTTAAGATTAAGTTTTAAAATTAAAGTTAAATTAAAAGGGCCAAGAAAACCAATATTTGGCTCTTGCCCTCTGAGTCAGTCTGAATTCAGGGAACAGGGGACATCTCTAAAGAGCTTTGCAACTCTGGGCCACATAACCTCCCGATCAGGGAGATTAATGAGACCACTGAGAACAGAAAGCCAATCAGTGCATTTGCTATGAAGAGGAGGGTCATCAGAGAAGGGAGACATCCCTGATGCTTTTAAGGGAAGCCACATGGTCAAGCAAGGCCTGGACCCATCCTAACGCAAATGGCACTAGCTGAACTGAGAAGCTGCTGTAAAGTTCCCCCAAGACTCCCTGGGAAACTCAGCTGACTGTTAACAATAGATAGAAACAAAAGTCAGTTTGACTACTTCATCTTAAACACTTAGCAAAGACAGTTAAAACGAAAACACAGCTATTCCTGGGCTGCTGCAGTCTGGCTGGGCACAAAATAACCGAGCCGCCACGAGGCACTTGTAGGTTCAAACAGGAACTAATTTATTGCCCAAACTCTCACCCACACTCCATGCGCACTTCCCAGGAACTCCCTCACCCTCCACCAGGCTCCGTGAGAACTCAACGGGAACTCAACAGGAACTCCGAGAGAACTCAAAAGTAGCGGGCGCCCGAGGCAGCAGGAGCCACCCTATTGCCGGACAGCAAGGGTCTATATACAACTGAATACACAGACTGTTTCAATCCAGCATTATCCAGTCACAGCAATTATATACAGCTTACCTTAATTATCATCATCTTAATGGCTCCCTGGCGTCACCCCTCAACCACTCCTTCTGGCAAAATGCTAGGGGCCACCCGACTTGGCTGTGGCTCTCAACATCTCCCCCCTTCTGTTTAATTAAACAACAAGCATGTGGCTTAGGGACCGTGCCTGTCTTAGGTTGTCTGATACTACATATGGTCCTTACATGTCATCAGATGAACTGACCTCAAGGTGTCAGCCTCCTGTCTTAGGTTGGTACCATTGCAATTGGATCTTACCCATCATTGACTACCGGCCCAGCAGACAGCCATACTTGTGGATAGGCCTTTGTACCAGTGGGGGGTGAGGTTCTTTGCCTCACCTCTGTTGGCCCCCAAATTTTAGCTGAATGATCATCACAAGCAGAAGGAAGGAGGATACAAAATGCCACAACAAGCCAATTGATGGCTCCTTTTGGAAAAATTGTACCACCAATGACACCATCAGCAAAAATACCCGGCACTACCACAAGTCGCTGCACCAACAGATAGTTCACAATGCATACAAGTGATACATAGTCCAGGCAAGTTCTGCAAGCAGTTCAAAGCAGAGGAATCCATCAATATGTCCATTTCCTCCCAAAGCAAATCAACTTCTTGATTGAGCATCACTTGTTGAGTTACATTATTCATTGATGCATCAGTTTATACAGTTTGTTGTGATAGCTATTGCAGAAGCTGTAGTTTGGTTTTATCTTTGTCTTCACCGGCACTGGGATGAGGATAGGAATTCTGGCAATGATGTCTAAAAAAAAAATTATGTAGTATTCCAGCAGGCACTAAGAAAACAATTTTCTGAACAATTTACACAATCCTGAACAGAATTATTAAATATAATGAAAAGGAAAGGTGAACGTAAACAAACAGATCTGTTAACCTCCTTTTTTTGTTCACTTTTTAAAACAATACCCAATTTAAATTAAACCATTTAAATCTTGTGAATAATAAAAAAATATTTGGATACATTTTTTCATGAGCTTTCCTCATATATGATATATGGACATACACACATACAGACATACAACACAAAACACAAGTGTGCACACATAATACATTCAACACATAACATAATAGTAAAGCATTGATGCTTCTTTTAGTAATCTTAGTGCTTCTTCCCCATTGGTGAGTAGCTATAAACTACATTGAGACATCTCTTGTTGCCTTTGCTCCTTTCCTTCAATTTTTCTTCCAGTTGCTCTCCTCCTCCTCATCCTTCTCATAACCCAATACACCATATGCAGAGTAGAAGCTCTAGATTTTGATGTCATGGAGATATAAAGTACCATTTTACAAGCAATTTGAAAGTTCTCCACTTGGTCTATAGATCCTTGGACCCCCAAAGGTGAAAACTTTTGGACTTCTTATGTAGAATGTATTAGCTGGGCGTGGTGGCACACACCTGTAATTCCAGAAGCTCGGAAGGCTGAGGCAGAAGTGTTATAGTTCAAAGTCAGTGTCAGCAACTTAGTAAGGCACTAAGCAACTTAGTAAGACCCTGTCTGAAAATAAAAAAAAGAAAAGGGCTGGGAATGTAGCTCAGTGGTAAAGCACACCTGGGTTCAATTCTGAGGGTCTCAAAAAAAAAGAAAAGTTTAGAATGAATTTTAGAATGTATTTATTCCTAGGAATGAGACTCCCAAGCCTGCCCTTCCCTTTTGTATTTTGAAGAAGATTCTTGGAACTTCTATTTTTCTCCTAGTTGATTCTTTCTTCCTTTGATTGGAAGATAGAATCCGGGCTTGTATTAGTTACTATAACTAAATACCTGAGACAATTAACTTGTAAAGATAAAAGGTTTGATGTATAACTGACGTGATTCTGCAATCTGCATTTGGGGTAAAATTGGGAGTTCATAACCCACTTCAATCTAATGTATGAAATATGATATGTCAAGAGCTTTGTAATGTTGTGAACAACCAATAAAAAAAAAAGATAAAAGGTTTGTTTTGACTTATGATCCTGAGGTTCCAGTCTGTGACTGAGTGTGCCCATTTCTTTGACCAGGCAGCACATTATGTCAAGAGCATGTGGCAGAGAAAAACCTCTCACCTCATGAGCCAGGAAGGAAGTCCAGAGAAGAAGAAGAGGAGACAGTGACCCGTCATTTTCCTTCTAGGGCACATCCTCAATGACTTAAGGACCTCTTGGAAGGTCCTACCTCCTTGAGGTCCATAGCACCAACCAATAGTGCCACCCAGGGGACCAAGATTTAACAGACAGACCCTTGGGGGATATTTAATGTCTGAGTACAGTACAAAGTATACCTTGGTCTTTGTAGACCTACACATAGGGGGGCACCCAGAACATCCACAGGACACCTCCCCCCCACCGTTCTCTCCCTCTCCCCCATCATCCACCTCAACTTTGAAAGAGAAGTGCTCAACTGGAACAAATTGCTTTAGGGCTACAGCCTGGCCTGTGGTCACTGCAGGGTCCTTCATGGTGTGGAAATCGACAGAAATGGCTGAGGGAAGGTAAGAAAAGAAGGAATGATTCCCATTTTGGTGAGGGACTGGCAGGGTTTTTGTTGTTGTTGTTGTTTGTGTTTTTAAGATTTCAGAGTGTTTCAAGAAGCCCTCTGGATTCTCTGACCCCTTGGGTTAGGGTCTGACTTCAGGCACTTCCCCATAAAAGTACCTCGTTCCCTGGTCCTGAGCTGGTCAGGATCCACCAACATCTGGGAACCTCCACTTCTTAGGGGAGGTCTTCACAGTCCTGAGGCCTGCAACCTGCAGCAGGGATGCTCAGATCAGGCCCAGGACTGGGCCCAAGATCATGGCCTTACCACTTACTGTACTCCCAGTCCTTCAGGATCTTCTCGCAGATTTGATGCTATTGACCCAACTAAATCCCCTGTGCCACCTGATTCTCTTGTTTTTTTTTTTTTCCTTCCAATTTGTGCTCATTTCAATTCAACAAGCCTTCCTTGAACTTCCAAGGAAGTTGTGGTCTCTGCCTTCAAGGAGCCTTTAACTTTCTAGTAAAAATAAGACACTTGTACCAAAAGAAAAATGTAAAATGTGGTGGTTCAGCAAATAGAGGAGCAAAGTGCCCCCGGAGCCTAGAAGAGGAGAGTAGTTCCAAACAAGAAAAGGGAGGAAGCAGTCACAGGCCTGGGAAGGCTTAGGGAGGGGGTGGCATTGAGATGGGCTTGGTGGGTGGAAAGTGTTTCAGGAAGCTGAGATGGGTGGAGAAGTTCGGGGACAAAGAGACAGCTTGCTTGGGGAACTGTCTGCATTCCAGTATGGCTCAAGTACAAGCTTGGAAAGAGAGAGTCTCAGTAACATTATGAAGGAAGTTTTCAATGCTGCCATTGAGAGTCTTCATGCTAGATTTAGAAACTAAAACCTTTGTGGACAAAGGGGAGCCAGGGAAGAATTTTGAGTCCAGAAATGCCCAAGCCTCCATCTGGGAGCCATTCTTATCCCCACCAAATTTACCTGTCAGTCACCGAATCTACTAGTCAGTTACCAAATTCACATACACAACCTTTTTAGAATCCACTCTGTCGAATGTCTCCGTCCTGACGGACACCCCCAGTCTTTCTTCACACCACCATCTTCTCTCACCTAGATTTAGGAATCACAGTTTTCTAGACCGCCTCCCCTCCACCATATCCACTCCTAATTTATTTTTCTCTCGCTGCCAGACTTGGTCTTTGTCAAAGTATAACTCCAATGGTGTTGATTTCCTGCTTGGAATCTTTCAAGAGCTTCAGGCCACCCTGGGGATAAAGCCAAAATTCCTTTCATATTACACACCTGCTTCCTGCTACCATACTCAACTATCTTTGATTTTGCAATCCCTTTTGTGGGAATGCCTCTTCTGCCCATCACCTGGCTTAACCCTGCAGGTTGGCCAAGGTCCAGTTCAGGGCACTCTTCCAGGGGACCTTCTCAGACCCCCTCCTCCTGCTTGGTCAGCTCCCCCAGGCTTCCTGCTGTTGGCGGTGTTGAAATGGCCTGCCTATTGATTTTCTCCCTGCTCTTGGCTTTATTTTAGCATGTGTGTTTCCACAAAACAGGTACTTTCCACAAAACAGGGTTCAGCAAAAAGGGTCTTCAAAAGGATAAATATATATGCACTTTCTCTCCAGATTAGTTGACTTCTCCTGGCCCGTATTGCTCCTACCTCCCCAGAACAAATTATTTGCTTCGATTTCTTCTCTTCTTCATATTATCTTTCTGCCCCTAATTCTGCCCAAAGACAAGATTGCGGTGTACTAGAAAGTATACTAGAAAGGACCCACATAAAATATTTCACAAAGCCTGAAGGAAAACCCATGAAACTGTTAACTCTTTGGAAGAACAGGCCAATTTGGAAGACGATATTTTGATTTTTTTTCCCCACATTTTTAGTATTTGCCATATTTACTATATTTTATAAGGGGGAATTATTTATTTATTTATGTTGTGGTGCTGAGAAACACACCCAGGGCCTTGTGAATGCTAGGCAAATGCTGTACCACAGAGCTACTCCCCCAGCAGCTCATTTATTTATTTATTTCTAAGAAAAAAGCATTAGACAAAGATGTAAAGAGCTTGGCTTAAGTCAGAGTAACAAAATAGTTGTGCATGGTAAACTCAGCTCTGTCCCAAAGTAGGAAATCAGAAAAAAAGTGTTTATAAAATCTCTGTGGAAGGACATATAAGAAATAAAGAACATTAATTGCTTGCGTGAAAGTGAGCTAGGAGGCTCAGGCGTGACGAGACCACATTCTCACTATATTCCTGCATACATTTTGAATTTTGAACCGTGCGAGTGTATTATCTATACAAAAAATAAAGTTTGGTTGGACACAGTGCTGCACACTGTGTCCTATAATCCCACTGACTTGGGAGGCTGAGGGAGGAGGATCACAAGTTCAAGGCCAGCCTAGGCAATTTAGCAAGACCTTGTCTCAAAATTATAAAACTAGAAAAATAAAGTGTGTGTGTGTGTGGGGGGTGTAGCTTAATGATAGAACACCCCTGGTTCAATCCTCAGTACCTAAATAAATAAAGTGTAAATAAAAAGAGGGCTGGGGCTGTGGCTCAGTGATAGTGCACTTGCCTGGAATGTGTGAGGCACTGGGTTCGTTTCTCGGCACCGCATATAAATAAATAAATAAATGTTTATTGACAACTAAAAAATTATTAAAAAAAAAAAAGCTGAGCTTGAATTCTTATCCACAAGATAACTTTAGAAATGCTGTTTTGCCATCTGTAAAAAGGAGAAATCAGCTGTTCATAGAGTTGTGGCAAAGAGCTGGTGGCATATAAATGCAGCTGATAAAACTCGGAGGTACCACACAGAGGTAGGGACTTGTCCCCTGGCCTCCTAATCCCCCCTGCCCTCCCTCCTTCTCACCCCTTCCTGTCCTCCAAATGAAGCTGTCAAGGCCAAACTGCACTTCTGCCAACATCTCCCCCACTGGAATCGCCTAAGTTGGCCCTGTGCCTGTTGGAACACAGCTAACAGTGTGTAGGAAAAGCCACACTTCGGAGGTCTGGGCATTTCAAAGAAGCCAAACAGTTCTTTCTGTTTTCTCAGGCTCTCGGTTTGCCAGCTAGTTCCACACATTAAAAATATTTGGGGTCAGCACTACGGTTTTCAACCATAGTGGATTCATTTTGTTTCATGATGACTTCCTTATAATAGCTCTGGGAAAAACTGCTTCGGGCCTTGTCCCAAACCATATTCTGGCACTGCAGCTGCATTCAATACGGTGTCTTTGGGTAGTAATTATGAAAAACGTCGAAATATCCTCAACTTACTAGGGTTTGGTCTGGAGATGAGGAACTGTTGGGGTTGAGTCTCTAATGGCTGTCATCACCATGACCTTCAAACTGTGTGAGGCAGGAAGAGAAGGTTAATTTACCATGTTTCTTCCTGTTCTGATAACCCTGCTTTTCTCTGCAGACCTGTGTTTTTTTTTTTAAGGCCTTTATGTGCATATTTTTTGAGTGTTGACAAAAAGGATGAAGTTGAAGTAGGTACAGGCACTTCTTTTGCTGCCTGGGAGAGAGTTACCCAATTTGGCAAAAAAAAAAAAAAAAAAAAAAAAAAATACAGGACACCAAGTTAGATGAAAATTCCAGGCACAGTAGAATACATACCTGTGGCTCAGGAAGCTGAGGCAGGAGTATCGCAAGTTCAGAGACAGCATCAGCAACTTATCGAGGCCCTATGCAACTTAGCAAGACCCTGTCTCAAAATAAAAATTGAAAAGAGCTGGGGATGTGGCTCAGTGCTTAAGTGCCCCTGGGTTCAATCCCTGGGACCAAAAACAAATTAAAATTTAAAAAGGGCTGGAGATGTAGCCTCATGATAAAGCACTCCTGGGTTCAATCTCTAGTACCCTCTACCCAGCAAAAAAAAAAAAAAAAAAAAAAAAAAAAAAAATCCAATTAATTCATCACTTTTAAGTTTAAGTATGTCCCATGCAGTATTTGTGCATACTTATATTGTAAATTTTTCATTGTTTATCTGAAATTCAGATTTAACTGCATGAGGACACCCAGGAGTATTGATCTGGCTGCCCAACCAGTGAGGGAATCTAATACAGGCCTCTTTAGCTCTACAGAGCAGACAAGAGGCCCATTTCTCTTGCTGTTTGGCCTGATGTTACTTCTTTCAACCAACCTTCCACGTCTGGACCACAAGATCTGAAACCTGAAGGGGCAAGGTTTCAGCCCACTTGCTTGGTTACACATTTACTCCAGATCACTGTACCTTCGAGTAGCTGGCCTCCCGCTTCCAAAACAGCATCTGCATTCCTGGTTCCTGCCCTCCATCCACATTCACCTGTAAGTTCCTAAGGACCACCCCACTGAGCTCTCTGGGGCTGCCTTCCTCCCTCTCCAGCAAAGACCCACGGATTCCTCTTGAGTTTCTTCTGCATCCACTCAAAGGAATAATTCAGCCTGAGTACAGCCCATAGAAACCCTATTATCTGAAACCGGGAATGATTTTGAGAACAAGAGTAACAGTGCAACCATCCTGAATTTATTCCACCCTCTCTGGTGAGCTCAATCTGTTTGGGGGAGGTGGAGGTTGGGGTGGACTTCCTACAGTCTCAGTCTAGCTCGGTTGGTAAATCCCCAATAGAATCTGGGCCAGTGTCCTCAGAAAGAGTTGTGTCTCCTGAGAAAACAGAATTCAGACTCACTTCCAAGTCACTTCATAGTGCCTGGTGTCCTTCTAGCCTGTGGTGTGCCCACTCGCTCAATGCTTTTCTGTCCTGGGAACTTCCTTTCAATCACAGGCTGTGTGAGTAGGGAGATCTTATCAGCAGGTGGCCACCAACATGGTGTGCAAAGATGACCCCTATGACTCAGTGATGTTTAGTATTCACATATTTGGTTTAGGCCAAAGGGTATAAAATGCCCAAATCTGTGTTCATTTGCTAGGACTGCCATAACTAAGTACCTTGAACAGAGTGGCTTTAAAACAACAGAAATTTATTTATTTATTTATTTATTTTTTTGTGGTTCTAGAGACTAAGAGTTGAAAATCAAGATGTTGGTTCCTTCTGAAACCTGAAGAGGAAAATTCCTTCCTTCTTTCTTCCTAGCTTCTGGTGGTTTGCTGGTCATCTTTGGCATTCCTTGGCTTGCATGGACACATCACGCTTATCCTCCATCTTCACAGGACACATATTGCCTGTGGGCCAAATATTCTCTGTGGCTATGCATTTTAACAAAAAAAGATAAAAATCAGAAAAGTTCACACAGAAATCTAGATTCCTTAGGCTGTTGTAATGATGACCACCTTTGTAATTGTGACATCTGCTAGGAAGCAAGTGATGGTCTTACCACACAGAGAGCAGGTTGTTTTCCAAGAATAAGTACAGAAAAATGGTGAGGGAACCAGGTCTGAGTAGGGAGGTGAGAACTGGGAGCACTATACCCTCTGTGGAACCAGGGTTAGGGCAGGGCCAGGAGAAGTGAAAGGCAGAGTCCTGCAAAGTGTGCCTCTAACACCAGCAAAGCTAGCGGTGACGTTTTCCACTAGCAGGGGAGGGGTGAGGTTTGTTTGACAAGTACCTTTTGCTTTTTGGAATTGGGGGCAGAGCTGGATGTCTGAAACCCATCCTGACATAGCCTTGCCACTATGCAGCAATCCTAATGTTCAAATCAACTGTCCTCATGTCCCTGGTTCTCTGCAGAAGCACCAACACAAACTCTCAAAGATTTCCTACTTGTCTGATAATTTCCTCAATCACCAGAAAAGGATTTTCCAGGGATACTTTGGAGGTGTTTAAAATCCATACGAGTTTTGGCTAAGGAAGCGTTTGTTGTGGTTCCTGGCTGTGCATATTTCCATCTGGCTTCATATGGTTCCTAGGACTGTCCTCACCACACAAGCTAATTAGAGTTGTAATTTTCAGTAATATTTCTTACATGTGTAATTTTTGTGCTACTTAAAGCTTTTGCCGAGAAAAGTCCCACAAATTGTCATCTTTGTTTACTTTTCAGTTTATAAATCAGAGTGTGCAGTCATTTGTTCACACCCTTGCTCCAAGGCAACACCACTTCCACTGCTTAGTTTACCCGAAGCTTCCATTTTCCTGGGTAAGAACTGTGTCTTTTTTTTTTTTTTTTTCTTTCTTCTTCCATCTGTAAAAAGCATTTGGCTTTTTAGGGCTATTTCCTACAAAGCTATTAACCCTTTAAAAAACTCTTTAATTAGGACTGGGAATGTGGCTCAGTGGTGGAACACTAACCTACCATGAATAAAGTCCTGGGTTCAATCCTTAGCACCAGAAAACAAATGAGGAAAGAAAGAAAGATAGAAAGGAAGGAAGGAAGGAAGGAAGAAATGAATGAAGGAAGGAGAAAGAAAGAAAAAAGGATTTAAAATATAATATATAATATACTACTGAGCTATATCCCAAGCTAATACACACTCAATTTGTAAGCTTTCAATCTCTCTGTAAGAGTTGGTGCGTATGGGAGGACCCAGAATGGTGAGAGTAGGATGAGTTTCAACTGCTGGGTGGTCATTGAGGCCAGGTTACTGGGAGTCCCCTTGTTGGCAAGGGGCTTTACCTAATGACTGTATGCGGTAGACCTCATAATCATCCATGTGCTACCAATAGGATTGCCCGTCTCTGAATCTAAAGAACTTGCCCAATGTCACTAAGCTACCAAATGACACAGTAAGAGTGTGAACTCTGGTTTCTCTCATAGCAGGGCTCAATTCTTAACAACTTTACTCTCCTTCCATCTGTCAAGGTGATTTTCTGCCCACTACCTGGGAAATCCTGGAAGGAAACACACCCTTTTGTGGGAAGGAGGAAAGGCAGTAGTGGTGAGGTAAGACATATTTTTGGCCAGGTCATAGCTCAGTGGTAGAGCATGTGCTTAGCATGTGCAAGGCCCTGGGTTCAATCTCCAAAACCACACACAAAAAAGACAGAGAGACATATACACACATACTTTTCATTTTATTTGCTCATGTGTTATTTGACTCTGATACATTGCTAATTTATTACTTGGTAATTTTAAAGAAACAATACAATATTAAAATTAATTAACGAATAAATAAATATTTGAAATGGAAAGATCGACAAACTGCCTTATTGTATGTTGTTGACTTTTATAGCTGCCATTGTAAGTCAGTGGATGTTGAAAGTTTGTGAAGTTACTTTACCTGCATCATTTTTGAACAAAATTCATTTCTAGACTTTGCCTCAGCTTATATTATAGCTTACTTTATGACACATCTTATTTATGTCACTGTGTGTGTGTGTGTGTGTGTGTGTGTGTATGTGTGTGCATGTGTTGTGTACGTGTGCGCATGATGTTGTAGCAAGCCCCTTCGGGACACTGAAACTCACTTCTCATTGCACCTTGTGCCATCCACTCTTAGTGGTATCCTGAGCAAATTGAGTAAAGATTCTGATTCTGGTAGGTTTTGCTCGATCAGTTGGAACGTATGGAAATAAGAGCAAGAAATATTTTGTTTTTGTTTTTTAATTTGAAAAACTCAGTAAATGAACAACGTCAAAAGACAAAATTGTAACAATTTAGCTTAACAATCTTAATTGGCTTTATTTTTTTTTAGAATCAGCAGCAAATAAATTAGTAAAACAATTTTTTTTCTTATGTGATAGCAGAAGAAAGCTATATAGAGAAGAAAGGACTGAAGGAAGCAGAAAAAAAAAGGCATATTGGTCATTTCAAAGTCACTTTCCTTGTAAGTCTGGGACAGGGAGACTGAACGATAGAAAAATAACTAACTCTTTAACACTGGGTTACTCTAGTTTATCTGTTCTGTAAACAGATTAGGCAAAGGAAACTTCATTATCATGCTGATTGAAGTTGGCCTCTTTGAGGGGGGTTAAGGGAGTAGTTCAGAGATGGAGTAGTTGCTTAGCCCGTAGGAGACCCTGAGTTAGATGCCCAGCACTGAGAGAAAAGGGAAAAAAAAAGAATTAGGGGTTTTATACCATCTTAATATTTTAATAAGGGAAAATAAGGTAGAGAAAGCTCTGCGTATAGGAAGACAATCAATTTCTAGGAAAGATAAATGGAACTTAGAATGGATGGGATATTTGGTAGTTTCCAGACAATGTCTGTAGGTGTAGTGAGGACTTCTCATTGTCTCCAAGGATGAGAGTTAATTTTCCCTGGTTGTTCCTTGGGAGGGGATTTATGATAATTGAATCATTTGGGAGGATCCCCTTTTAAGTAGAAAAGGAATTTCAGGGAAACTCAAACAATTTCTGCTCAAGATGATATTTTATGCCACATAGTAGTGTATTTGAACCCCATCAGGAATCATATCAAGTTCACAAAATCCTGTTGAAACTTTGCATGTATAGTTAATACATATCAGAAGTATAGCTAAAATGGCTCCGTGTTGCTTCTGAAAATAGGGCTTAGGAAAAGCATGAGACTACTGTCTTTCATTACAAATCCATAATTCTTTATTATCAGCATTCTTCGTGAGACAACAGAACCCACTCCAGCTTTTTTCTTATGAAGAGTTTATTAAAGAATAAACTCCAAGAATACTGGGGAGATCTGAAGAGAAAAACTTTCTATAGTGGTTCCCCAAAGTACTGCAGAAATGACCCCCACGGGAGTGATGGTCTCTACCTTGACTAGGGGCCACCATGTCAGATGCCCACTACTCCAGCTGTCAACAGCAGGACAGGGCTTCCCACCACCCCTGCAAAATGCAAACCTCACACCTCACCTCTTTCCCCACTCAGTGTCAAATCATGGTGTACAAAGGTCTCTGTGATGGACAGAACCCACCTGTATGTTATTGACACATGCTGGGGATGATGATGATTTCAATTACCTTACTGGTTGGGGCTACAGGTGTAGCTCTGTGGTCAAAAGCATGCTTAGCATTCATGAGACCCTGGGTTCTACCACCAGCACCAAATAAATAAATAAATAAAATGCTGTGTTGGAAAGATGGGTTTATCTTACATGGAACGAAAGAATTTTGTTTTTTAAAACCGTGCACACATATTGATAAAAATAATTTTTTAAAAAAAGACCATTATGATCTTCAAATAGAACCAATTTCCAGCACTTTTGTTTTATAGGATGAGTTGGCATTTTCAGGTGGGTGGATAGAAAGTTATTTGATGATTTGGTCTTTTCTCATACCTTCATTTGAGGAAACTTTCTGGCTACAGTTAAATAGGAAGTAAATAAGGAGCTATGTCTTTAATTAGGACAGACGGGCATTGAGAGAGCCAAGGCCTTCTTGCCAGGGTCTTGTTACAGGCTCACACTCTGACCTTCCCCCTTCCCTGATCCCCTTAAGATCCAGATCCGTATTAATGTTTGAAACTTGATTATCTTAAAAGCAGGCTCCTGAAATCCTATCATGTCTTTGGTCAGACAGCAGATGGAGGATCCCCCCAGAGAGATATGTCTGTGAAAAAGGAAGAAGTTGTATATGCTAAGTGGAATATTTATAGCAGTTGGCGACTTAAGGAATCCTGGGCTGGGAGTGTAGCCTGGGGTAGAATGCTTGCCTAGCCTGTTGGAGGCCCTACGTTTGGTCCCCAGCCCACAACAAACAAAAACAAAAACAACCAATCTAATTCTAAAACTCTGTGTTTGGTATGAGGACCTCCGTGATGGCCATAACAGAAGATCTGGGTGTGAGTGGACATTCGACTCTTCCCCTAAACTCTATGCACTTCCTCACATTGAGCGCTACTATGTCCAGGTTGTGGCTTCAGGCTTTGCCCTGGGGAATTGGACAAGCACTGCTCTGAGGGTTCAAAAAATGGGAAGAGAGCGCTGGGGACACAGCTCAGTGGCAGAACATGTGCTTAGAGTGCCTAAAGTCCGGTTCAATCCCAGCAACTCAAAACAAAACAAAACACAATCATGAAGAATTGTAGCCAGGGATGGTGGTGCACTCTTGTAATCCCAGAGGCTCAGGAGGCTGAGACAGGAGGATCAAGGGTTCAAAGCCAGCCTCAGCAAAGGTGAGACGCTAAGCAAATCAGTAAGGCCCTGTCTCTAAATAAAATACAGAATAGGGCTGGGATGTGGCTCAGTGGTCGAGTGCCCCTGAGTTCAATCTCCAGTATACCTCCCCCCACAAAAAAAGAAGAAGAATTGTAACCATGGGTAGCTTTAGATGGATAAAGGAAAAGCCATAAGAAGATTCCCCTCCTTGAGTGGACAACAGACTAGAAAAAATCATGATCAGACTTCATGACTAGAGGTAGAATCTTGTCCTTTTCCCCTTTCTTCCTATCCCACCCCAACCTTGCCCACGACCCTAAAGCAAAATTCTTTCTGGGGTCTTGTTCCAGGCTCACTTTGTGAGTGGCAACAGTGGCTATCTTAGAGATACAGAGCTATGAAAAAAAAATTCAAACTTGATTTTCAAGTCCTCCTGGATACCCAGCCTTGTTTAGCTACTTCCCAAGTGGTTAAACCAATGATTCCCAAGTTCTGGTTTTAGGATACCTTCAGGTCTCTTTAATTATTCCAAGGAAGATTACGAAATCCTAAAAATAAAATCATCTTAATTTTCTGCACTTTAAAATAAGAACACACCTTGTACTCTGGAAAAAATCACACACTGTGAGAGGAGAAAGATTATGAAATGCAGTTCAATTCCAACAGATTGGCCACAGCAATCAAAATTCCACTTTATATTTGGGTAATGCTTTGTGGTTTCGAGAGCACTTTCTGATTATTGGGTTAGTGATGAAATATGTAAATTAATACAAAAGATGCCTGTTCTAGCCTCAACATTGCACTAGAGGTAGAAATATTCTCTTGGTATACAGCTCTCATAGGTAGAAGCTCCCATGTAACAGTTCAGCTTCTCAATAGCTGTATTGGTGAAGAGACTCAGGCCCGGGTCTCAGTTGCTTGTTTGTACAAGGGGACTGGTTGGTGAGGATTTCGGGTCACTGTCACAGAGACAGAAGGGGAGGCACCTTTGGGCTGACTTTTCCTCAGAGACAGGGCTAGTGGGGTAGTGGAAGCCCAAGGTTGCAGCACTCCAGCCTTTTCCCTGGCTGTCAACATCAATTTGGATGAACAGCATTCTTGGTTTTACAATGGGAAAAGGAAGTCATCCAATCCCATTGAATTCACGTCTTTGGCAAGCACTCTGTGACTGCCAAACTACTTTCTCCATGGTTGTTTGTTCAAGTGTGTCTCCCCTTTACAATGTTCCTAGGGTGCTAGGGAGGTCTGGGGGGTGAGGATCTTCTTGGGTACCCCAAGGAGGGACTTGAACCAGCATAGAGGGATGACACCCCAGAGCTTGCTGAGCTGGGAGAGCCAAGGCTACAATGCTCAGACAGGAACAAGGAGTGTGGACTCCTCGAAGACCTGCTTTTCTTAAAATGCCGCTCTGAGTCTTCCCTTCGATGTGTGCAGGGCCCTCTATATTCCTTGAACTCACAAGTATGATGACATCTGCCATTTTTGCAGATCAAGATACAGCCCCAGGCTCTCAGTTGGGAAGGCAAAGGGACCTGTTCTTCCACCTGCTGTTCCCAGGCTGCTCCCCTCCTGGACAGCAGCAGTTACCTTTCTAAGGTTGGCAGGGATTTCCTGGAAGAAAACAAGGCACTTGTGGACTTTGGATGCTCAATTTACCTTTTCTAGCTTCTTCTATTGCATGGCCTTCCCAGCAACCTAAACAAGTTGCTAATACAAAGTTCTTACTGTACTTTAAAGTTTATAGCCAGTCCTTCAGACCACCCTGGGAGGCAATAGGGGTTGGCAAACAGTTCATTTCCTTGGTTATTCCTCTAGAAGTTTTGGTTTTCTGTTTTGAAGATGAAGAAATGTGAGGTCAAGTAAGTAATGGAGTGAGATCCAGATCTGTTTTTATCTCAAAGCTCACGATCCTAACTAATCTATGTTCCTAACTAATTTATGATTAGAACAGGGTTTTGTTCAGAGCTTCGAGGGTTTGCTCCCATGGAGGTTTCTGAATCCATAAGAGGTGATATTTATTCACTTCTTTATTTTTTGCAATGTTAGTGCTGGGGATAAAATCCAGGGTCTCGCATAGGTTAGTCAAATGCTCTATCACTGAGCTGCATCCCAACCCACAAACTTGTTTTAAGAAAAATAAACACAAGACACAAAGGAGAAAAACAAAAACAAAAATAAGCCCACATCTGGTGGGAACAAAATGTGGAGCGGTTCAGGAAGGATTTCTTCTTGAGCAAGCAAAGTTCTTTCCCACTTCTTGCCTCTGGCTTCACCCTGCTTAGCACCCACCCACCTGGTTGACTCCCATCTGCAGGGCAGAATTGGGATTTCTACTGGTGTTTTTGATATTGCAGTGAACAGGATGGCTCAGAGGAGATAAATGACTGACTGAGTGAATAACCAATGGTGGAGAAGCTGCTCAAATGACCAATAAGACCAGCTAGAAAAAGTTAGCAAAGAGTAAAATTAATGAGGTTTTGGGTATGTGTCTCCCGAAATCTAGTTCAAAAGGTATATTGAGAATCTAATGAGCAAATTAAAGTTTGAAACATAAAAGGTAAACTATAAAATTGTATCAATAATTCACATAACTCATGTTTGATATTCATATGTAGTATGTATAATGATTACTTTTGGATGTGGGAGTAGAACTCAGGTTCACATGCATGCTAGATATGAGCTCTACTACTGAGCTAAGCGAAATAAGCCAGTCCCCCCAAAATAAAGATATGAGCTGGGTGTAGGAGTAGAAGTCAGGTTAGTTAGTTGGGTGTGGGAGTAGAACTCAGGTTCTCATGCATGCTAGATATGAGCTCTACTACTCATGCTAAGCGAAATAAGTCAATCCCGCCAAATAAAGGCTGAATGTTTTCTCTAATATGCGAATGCTAATTCACAATAAGGGGGGCAGTGCACTAGAGAATAGAGTTACTCTAGATTAGGTAGAGGGAAGTGAAGGAAGGGGAGGGGAGGAGATGTGGGGATTTGAAGGATAGTAGAATGAAACAGACATTATTATTGTATGTATATATGTGACTGCATGACCAATGGGATTTTACAACATGTACACTCAGAAAAATGAGAAATTATTTCCCATCTATGTATGATATACTAAAGCGCATAAATGCATTCTACTGTCATGTATAATTAATTAAAACAAATAAAAGTTTTTAGAAAAGTAAAATTCTTAGTCTTGAGAATAGAAAAACATATCTCAGAAAAATCTTTATTATTTCTTCTTTTAATCAGCCACATCTGATTGTATGCTTTTAATTTGTTCAATACTTTTGCTGTGTGAAGTTAGATTGAATTTAAAAAATTGTCATCCTCTAGGGTATGATATGCATTACAGAAAATTACTGTCGTCATTCTGCATTTACAGAGACAATTACAAAAGGGAAAATTTGAGATCTTGATTCTACTTCATTTTCTGCAATTATAAAAAGCAAATGTCTATTTTCATTTGGGAAATGGAATATATTTTATTAAAAATTAGATTAAAAGATATGGATAGTTGTCACTGTTCATACGTAGCTTCAAACAGTGAAAATTCTTTTTTTTTTTTTTTGTTTTTTTGGTGGTATGGACCTCACACATGCTAAGAACATGCTGTAACACTGAGTTCAGAGAATGTTCTTAATGTGATATTTTACTCTTACTCATTTATTAACTTTCATTAACAGGCTTGGGTAGAAGGGAAGGGAAGTTTCTGAAAATTACTTCTTTTTTAAAAAAATTTTTGTTGTTGTTGCTAGGGATTTAATACAGGGACATTTTACCACTGAGCTACATCCCCAGACCTTTTCATTTTTTATTTTGAGACAGGGTCTTACTAAGTTGCTTAGGGCCTCACTAAACTGCTGAGGCAGCCTTAATCCTCCTGTCTCAGTCTCCCCAGTGGCTCAGATTACAGGCATGTGCCACTATGTCTAGCCAGAAATTACTTCTTTAAGAATCCTTCCTGGGTATGGTGGCATACACTTGTAATCCCAGTGGCTCTGGAAGCTGAGACAGGAGGATAAGGAGTTCAAAGCCAGCCTCAACTATTTAGCAAGGTGCTAAGCAACTCAGTGAGACCCTATCTCTGAATAAAATTTACACGAAAGACTGGGGATGTGGCTCAGTGGTAAAGAAAAACAAACAAACAAACAAAAAAGAATCCTATATTACGCATTTCATATATATATATAAGTATATACATATATATATATATATACTGAGAGAGAGATAAATATAGGTATAGATATAGATAATTATAGTGGTTATATATATATAATAATGCACATGTATGCATTATGAAATATATGTAAAAAAGGTTTATTTTGGCTGGGTGTGGTGGTACACATTTGTAATTCCAACTCCACAGGAGGAGTGAGATAGGAGAATTGCAAATTTGAGGGCAGTCTGTCTCAAAAAAAAAAAAAAAGATGTAGTTCAATGGTAAAAATACTTCTATGTTCAATCTCCAGTATCACAAACAAACAAACAAAAAAAAACCCTCTAGATCCAATTTTTCTGCTTAAGCCCTCATGGTTTGCTATATGAATGTGATATTGGCTCATATAGAATATATCACTTTAAAATGATTCATATAGCTAAGTGTCTTTAGCAGGCTTGCCTCCTTTTGTTATTGAAGAGTATAGACAATTCTACATTAGTACTTTCTGACACTACTGTTAGTCTAACTGAGGGCAACCACCATTCTTCCAATTGCTCAGGCCAAAAGTTTTGGAATTTAGTAATGTTCTATAGGAAGTGCTTTTGGCTCAGCCTTTGGAATATATCCAGAAGTGCCACCCTGGGGTGAGTGAGGCACTGGGTTTGTGCATTGGTCTATTCCCTCAATCTGCCTTGGTCCTTTTTTCAATCTCACTTCCTTTCAGAATATGAGTCAGATCAGGTCCCTGTCCCCATTCAGAGCCCTTCTCACTCTAAGCGGAAGCCAAGGTGCCGAGGAAGTGTTGCCATGCCCACACTCAGCCTCCCACCACTCCCTCTGTGTGTTCTATTATCACTCTGCTCTGCCAATATAACCTTCTTTGTCCTCAAACATTCTGGGCATGCTTCTCTCTCAGGATCTTTCTCCAGCCATTCCCTTAGCCTAAAATGTTCCTCTTCAGGATATTTGTTGTGTTAATTCATTTCAACTCCTTTGGGTCTTTGCTCAAATCTCACTTCTCAGTAAGACCTATTCTGAACTCTCCTATTAAAGGCAGCAAATCACCCTGTGCACAAACCCTCTCCCTCCAACAGTGCCAGGCTCCCTTAGCTCAGAAGCCTTCTCTCTCTCTCTCTCTCTCTCTCTCTCTCTCTCTCTCTCTCTCTCTCTCTCTCTCTCTCTTTTGGTGCTGGGAAGAAACCCTAGCCATGGACCTGCAGCTGCTCACTTTCAGGAGGGCAGAAAACCCTTTGCCCAAGAAGCCAAAGGTTGAGTGAACTACAAGTGCTGGGCCAGAGAGGCTGAGTGTGAAACAGGTATCATTTGTTATCAGATCTGAGATCTCACCTGACATACAGGTGATGCTGTGGGCTGAATATCCTCAGAAGTGTCGGATCCTGTGTTGACCAATAACTTTATAAATGACACCTTGCTGCCTGATGGAACCAATTCTCTCCATTTTTACAGGTTGTTCTTATCCACTGAGAGATGGATCCCATGAGACGCTATGGCCTGCAGGCCTTGGCTAGGGCCCGAAGTCTCAGAGATTTACTTGCATAATTTACATTTGGGGATTTAAAAAGCTAGTCCTTTCCCAGAGGTAATGTTTCCGAGCCCTTGTCTGGAGATGTGCAGATTCTGTTAAAAAGTGTACCCAATGCAAAATAGGCCATGTGTTGTGACATGTTTAGAATGCAACTAGGGAAGGAAAACTGAATCACAGCTGTGAAAATGTGGTCACAGAGGAGAAGGCATCAGGGTAAGAGTTTGCCAGGTGACTCGAGCAATGTGTTGGAACAGTTAGCCCAGCAGGCTGACTCAAGTCCTCCCGCAGGCTTGGCAGGGGAGGCTGCTGTTTCACAGGCTATCTACTTGATAAGAGTATTCTTTAAGCATATCAGATTTCCTTTGTTCTGTTTTTATATTCACTAAGTAACTTTCTCATCTTCATTTGCATTTCCAAGTGAAGTTTTCCCACTGGAAAGAAACTGTGATAACTGGTTAAAACAAGCACGGTCATTGGGCATGACTTCCATGGAAATGAATGCATTAGCACTTGGCCATGCCCATCTTCAGTCTTGAGCTTGGACTTAGAAAGTTGCTATAGTTTGGATCTGAAAAGCCCCCTAAAGATTCGTGGGTTGAAAGCTTGGCCTTCAATGCAGCAATATTCAGGGGTGGGGCTTTGGTGCCTTAGAGAAGCACGCTGAGGCAAGCATATGAAGCAGGGTTTATTTTAAAAAGGGGTAACTTAGACTTCTCCCGGGAGGGAGAAGGGGGCCATAGCGGTATCCTGGTATCCTAAGAAGTGAGGTGTGAATCCTTTTTATATGTCCTAGGCTTCCTTTGTTCTCCTGTCTTTCCCCCATATCTTTCTCCTTTCTGTATATGTTTTTTTATTGGTTGTTCAAAACATTACAAAGCTCTTGACATATCATATTTCATACATTAGTTTCAAGTGGGTTATAAACTCCCATTTTTACCCCAAATACAGATTGCAGAATCACATTGGTTACACATCCACATTTTTGCATGATGCCATATTAGTGACTGCTGTATTCTGCTACCTTTCCTATCCTCTATTATTCCCCCTCCCCTCCCCTCCCATCTTCTCTCTCTACCCCATCTATTACAATTCATTTCTCTCCTTGTTTTTTTCCCCATTCCCCTCACGACCTCTTACATGTAATTTTGTATAACAATGAGGGTCTCCTTCCATTTCCATGCAATTTCCCTTTTCTCTTCCTTTCCCTCCCACCTCATGTCTCTGTTTAATGTTAGTCTCTTCCTCCTGCTATTTCTCCCTGCTCTGTTCTTAGTTGCTCTCTGTATATCAAAGAAGACATTTGGCATTTGTTTTTTAGGGATTGGCTAGCTTCACTTAGCATAATCTGCTCTAATGCCATCCATTTCCCTGCAAATTCCATGATTTTGTCATTTTTTATTGCTGCGTAATACTCCATGGTGTATAAATGCCACAGTTTTTTTATCCATTCATCTATTGAAGGGCATCTGGGTTGGTTCCACAGTCTAGCTATCGTGAATTGTGCTGCTATGAACATCGATGTGGCAGTATCCCTGTAGTATGCTCTTTTAAGGTCTTCAGGGAATAGTCTGAGAAGGGCAATAGCTGGGTCAAATGGTGGTTCCATTCCCAGCTTTCCCAGGAATCTCCATACTGCTCTCTAAATTGGCCGCACCAATTTGCAGTCTCACCAGCAATATACAAGAGTACCCTTTTCCCCACATCCTCGCCAGCACTTGTTGTTGTTTGACTTCGTAATGGCTGCCAATCTTACTGGAGTGAGGTGGTATCTTAGGGTGGTTTGATTTGCATTTCTCTGACTGCTAGAGATGGTGAGCATTTTTTCATGTACTTGTTGATTGATTGTATGTCCTCCTCTGAGAAGTGTCTGTTCAGATCCTTGGCCCATTTGTTGATTGGGTTATTTGTTATCTTGTTGTTTAATATTTTGAGTTATTTGTATACTCTGGATATTAGACTCTATCTGAAGTGTGAGGAGTAAAGATTTTTCCCAGGATGTAGGCTCCCTATTTACCTCTCTTATTGTTTCTCTTGCTGAGAAAAAACTTCTTAGTTTGAGTAAGTCCCATTTGTTGATTCTAGTTATTAACTCTTGGGCTATGGGTGTCCTTTCTGTATATGTGACTAGGCCCAGGAATGCTCCGTGGGACAGCCAAAATGTGGGAAACAGGTGGGCTGAAGGGGGAAAGGCAGGACGGTGCAGATTAATTCACAACCTTATAGCTCCCTGTAGGGAGGGACAATTCCTGGGGCAGCTCACCTGAGCAACAGTTTGGAGCACTGCAGGTTCTTGATGAGGGTGATGAAGGAAGGGTTCTGAAAGAATTAACGTTCCAATCCCTCAGGGGACAGTCTCCAACTTCCTGGGATTCACTCAAGATTGGCCTAACTCGATTTACCCATCTATAGGGTCTGCCTGCCTAATTCTGTCTTCAATTGGGTCATCAGGGCTCTGACCTCTTCAGTGAATTAATTCATTGATGGATTCAAAGCTGAGTGAGCTTTTTGGTAAGTGGTGAAAACTGGAGAAGGTGGGACCTAGGTGGGTTCTTGTGAAGTGTGCTCTTGGGGGCCCTATTTCTTGTTCTCAATGCTCCCACCACCCCATCCCTGTTTCCTGGGTGCCATGAGCTTTTTTTCTGCCATGCCTTTCTACCCTGAATTCTGGCTCACCTCATGCACCTGGCTAAGGAGCAGATGCCCATGGACTGAAACCTCCGAAACTGTGAGCCAAAATAAATTCTTCCTCAAGTTGTATTTCCCAGGTATTTTGTCACACTGATGGAAAACTGTCTAATCTGTGGGCTTCGTCATGTGGTGGAGTCAACCCAGGCTTGGAGTGAGTGAAATCTTAGTCTCATTCTCAGTTCCCCTATTCACTAATATATGATCTTAACCTTTTTACTTCGCCTCTGAGCCTCACTTCTTTCCCGTGTAAGACAGAGATAACACAACTTTGCAGAGCTGGGATGAAAATCAAGAAAAATCTAGGCAAAACACTCAAGATAAAGTAATGTGGTAGACATCTGATAAATGGTGCCATCCATGGTGATACCAGAGTTCTTTCAGCGAGCCGCAGGAGCAAAGCCACACCTGGAGTGAGCCCAGCTATAGGCAACAACCTGGCCAGTCAAGTTTGTTTTGGTTTGGAACATCAGAAAAAGCTCTGAAGACAGAAATCTTTAGGAACCTAGGTCTGGTTCCACCACTAGTTGGTTTAGTGACTAAAGCAAGTGACATAATTTTCTTGGCCTCAAGAGCTCTCATCTGTTACATGATAGAGAATTGGGCCAGATTGAATTTTAGTGTTTACTTAGACGGTACCACATTTCATGAAAGATTTGAGAGAGCTGATTGAACCAGATGATTTCGAAACATTTTATGCTTTAAGATTACATGGCAGAAGTGTTCAAATGTGCACACTTCATATATCTATGCAAGACACCTGGCACAGATTTGGGAAAGAGGAGCAAGACTTAGAAGAACCAGGCAGCTCCCCATTCGCTGCTTCTGGAGATGGAATGGCCGCAGGTGGGCTAGCCTACTTTTTACTTCTCCTCAGGCACAGTCTAGACCACTGGTTTCAGTTTTCTTTGAAGAAAGCTTTCTTGGTATTAGAATCACCGAGGGTGAGAATTGAGATGCTAGTCCTTGCCCCTTCCATTCTGATTCTGTCATCATGGGCTGGGGGCCAGGAATAGGCCTTGGGAGTCAGCCTGAGCCATTCTGAGGTAGATCTATGACCACCTGGCCCCGGATATTTGTTTCCTCCCATGGTTCTTTCTGCTGATCCTGTCCTGATTCTGGTGCATAAGAGGGCAAGGAAAAAGAGGCCCTGCTCACTGAGGAGGAATGAAACTCTGCTCGCTGCAGAGGGCTGGATGGCGTCCGAATCAATGCCAACAAATGTTTCATGATTTTGTCAACTGGAATCCTGGGAGAGAGAGAGAGAGGTCAGCATCACAAACCACCATGAACAGAATACAGAAGTAATAGCAGAGGAAGAAGTATCAAGTCAAAGGCACTAAAATGATGGCTACTTTCACAATATGACCTATCTTCTCCTGGAACCCTGTTGGCCTGGATGCGGACTGACAACATCGGCACCCGTGTGCCAACCTTTGGTGGTGGCTTCAGAGCAAGTGCCCTTGGTGGGAGAGGGAAAAGCCTCTTCAAGGCTGTGTGGTGAGCCTGTGATCAGGGCAGGTGTGTGCCTGGCTGCCTGTGCCTCTGAAGTCACCCAAATAAGGGGCATCTTTTCAAGTTCTGCTGGGGTGTTTTAAAATGCTTTATCCTGAAGGAAAGATAGGCCTTTCAGGGAAAATATTTCCTTGTATTTGGTGAAATTTTTATAACTGAAGTTTTGTATCAGAAGCAAGATATGAATAGTATGGGATCATAAGGGAAAGACTAAATTTAGTTTTCCTCATTCATAGATCACATAGGGAAGAGACTGCAGTGATAAAGGCTCAGAACGATTTGGATCTTCTGGTTAAAAAAGAGTAGGCAACAAGGACATTTCTGAATAAAGAGCAGTCATATCAGTATGTAGTATATCACTATGTAGTATATCAGTCATATCAGTATGTAGTATATCACTATGTAGTATATCAGTCATATCAGTATGTAGTATATCACTATGTAGTATATCAGTCATATCAGTATGTAGTATATCAGTCATATCAGCATGTAGCCCTGATATCAAAGTACTACTGGGAGACACTAACATATGCTGATCCTGTGACAAGGATGGAGGGGCTTGAAAGACAGGTGGAAGAAGCAAATAGCAATTTGGAACATGAATACCTGAAAAATAAAAGCCATTTCTTCCCTGAGTCAATGATGATTAAGACAATGAATTTCAGAAACTAACTTACTTGAGCTGTTTCAGGTCTTTCTGTATGAACTTGGACAATTACCTAAACTGCTCTCAGCTTCTGCACCCATAATGTAAAGACAATAATATGATATATTTTGCTGGGTTGTTTTGAGGATTAAGTCAGTTAATAGATGTAGAGCATTCAGAAGGGTCCCTGGCAGATAAAACTCCATGAAAGTTAACCATCATTCAAAAGGAGTGGAAGGAAAGTTATACTTAGGATGAAGATGTTAGTTGCCAAGTTCTGTCTTAAACAAGTTTCAGTATTTTAAGTGAAACTTTTAGGCTGTGGGTGTAGTTCAGTGATATAGCACTTAGCTAGCAAGCATGAGGTCCAGGGTTTAATCACCAGCAAGACACACACACACATACACACACACACACACACACACACACACACACACACACACACACATGAGTTAATGAGCTAGAAAAAAAAATCAGAAATTGTAAATTATCAATATCATTCTTCCCTCTTTTTATTTACCCCCATGTAAACATGTTGTGTTTTTTTCTTCACCAAAAAAATTCCTCCTTGGCACATGAATTGTTATGATTTGGATACAGTGTGTCCCCAGAAAAGCTCATGTGATGTGTTAGGTAATGCAGGAATGTTTGGAGGTGAAGTGATTAGATTATGAGAGCTGTAACCTCATCAGTGGATTAATCCATTTGAATTAATAATTTGAATGGACTACTGTGTGGTAACCTTAGGCAAGTGGGGCATGGCTGGAGGAGGTAGGTCACTGGGGATGTGCCCCTGTAGATTATGTCTTGTTCCTGGTTCCTTTCTCTCCCCCACGCTGCCCCTTCTCTTCTTCCTGGCTGAGAATAAGCTGACATAAGCTGAGAAACTTTCCTTCACCATCCTCTTCCATCATCAGGCCCAGAGCAATGGAATTAACCAACCATGCACTGAACCTCTGAAGCCATGAGCCCAAAATAAACTTTTCCTTCTTTAAGTTGTTCTTGTCAGATATTTTAGTCACAGTAATGAGACATCACACAAGCTCATTCAGTGACTGCATCGTTTCTCTCCTTCACTTGTAGCACAACTCTGAAAATGTTGACATAGACTCCATTTCCAACGAACCTCATACCATTCTCTCCAGAGCCTTCTCCAGTCAGGCTTTACCCCCGATGAGATTACCATTTTCAAGTTGCCCAGTGACCTTTAGGAGCAGTATATACACACAATAGTTTGGATTTTGAGTGTCCCCCAAAGGTTCTGTGGTGCTATCGGGACATAGTGAAACCTGTAAGAGGTGCGCCTAGTGGAAGGAGGTTAGGTTATTGGGGGTGTGCCTTTAAAGAGGGTCCTGGGACACTGAACCTTTCCGGTCTCTCTTTGCTTCCTGGCTTCCATGAGGGCGAACATCTTCCTCTGTTACATACTCCTACCATGATGTTCTTCCTTGCTGCAGGCCCAGAGGCAACAAGGGCCACATGGCCATGGACTGAAACCTCTGAAACTATGAGCCAAAACAAAACCATCTGTCTATTAAGTTGACTCTCTCAGGTATTTTGCCACCGTGATGATAGTTTGAGACTCACTTCTCAATCCTCTTTCTTGACCCATCTAAACCCCTTGGCACAATCAATCAGCCCCTCTTCCTTACACAATTATCAGAAATTGGCTTCTGGGTCAGGCATGGTGGTGGCACATGCCTGTAATCCCAGCGGCTCAGGAGGCTAAGGCAGGAGAACTGCGAGTTCAAAGCCAGCCTCAGCAATGGTAAGGCGCTAAGCAACTCAGTGAGACCCTGACTCTAAACAAAATACAAAATAGGGCTGGGGATGTGGCTCAGTGGTTGAATGCCTCTGAGTTCAATCCCTGGTAATGCTCTCCCCACCCCCTAAAAAAAGCAATTGGCTTCTGGGAGGCTGCACACCCCTAGTTGTTTTTCTACATCCCTGGTTGCTCCTTTCAAGTCCACTGGGTTGTTCCTCCTCACTCCAAAACTGCCTGTGGTCTGCTTCAGGGCTGGCCATTGGTCCTCTTCTCTTCACTAGGTGATCTCATCTAGTCTCCTTGCTACCAATGAGCTGATGTCTCTCAGTTTTACATTTCCAGGCACGAAAAGCAAAACTGTTGCTTTCGTTCCAAATTTTCTGGTCAACTGTCTTGTTGAACAAGTATCTTCAACCTCATGTGTCCGGCATGGAACTCCTGCTCTTTCTCCCTAAACTCACTTCTCACATAACTTCTCATTGAGTTGCTGTTATAGACTGAATGATGTGTTCCTTCAACACACAGAGATGCATATGTTGAAGTCCTAACCTCCCCCAAGTGACCTTATTTAGAGATAAGGCCTTTAAAGAGATGATTAAGTTAAAAAAGAAGTCATCATAGTGGAGACTTGATCTGATAAAAGTGGTACTGGTATCCTTTATAAAGTAGGAAGAGACCTCAGAGCTCTCTCTTATCACATGAGGATACAAGAGGATCATTCTCTGCACATCAGAAAGAGAAAGCTCACCAGAAATAGACCCTGCTGGCTGGCACCTTGATGTTGGACTTCCCAGCATCCAGAACAGTGCAAAATAAACTTTTGTTGTTTAAATCATGGAGTCAATGGTCTTTTGTTATGGCAGTTCAAGCTAATACAGTCCACCCAACATCTAGCATCATCTTTGACTCCGTTTTCTTTCACATCTTACATTCAATCTCAGCAAATCCTGTTGACTCTGTCTTCAAAATACACCCAGATTTTATCTATTACTTATCACCAACATGATTCAAGCTGCTGTGATCTTTCTTAGCTTGTTGAAATAACCTTCAGGCTGCTCTCCCTGCTTTGGATTATACCACTCCCAACACCAGTTTATTCTCAAAACAGCAGCCAGAGCAGTGTTTTTTCATGCTAAAACAGATTGTGTGTCATTTCTGTGCTAGAACAATTTGAACTGGCTTCCCATTTTGCTCAGAGAAAAGTCATCGTCCTTATGAAATGCACTTCAGGGTCCTGTACACCCTGTCTATGCTGCCCTGTCCCCACATTACCACCTGTCGTCACCACCTTGACGGCTCTGTCTTCCCGTGTTCTATTCTTATCACGTTGGCCTTCCCATAGTTCCTTGTATAGATTTGCACATGCCCGTGTTCCTCCCAGTTTCAGGTCTTGGCTCAAATGTCATGCTCTCAGCGATGCCTTCGTGACTACCCTATTTGGAATTGCAACCTCCCCACTCACCACCACACATAACCTCTTTCCCTGCTTTGTTTTCTTCCACAGCTCTGTTATCATTGAACATTGTGCAATTGTGTATAGTTTTCTTGAATGTTTGTTAACTATCTTCTGTCACTGGAATATGAAAACAGGCTGGGGGTGTAGCTCAGTGGTAGAGTGCTTGCCTAGAAAGTGGGAGACTCTGGGTTGCACCTCCAGCACTGAAAAAAAAAAAAGAAAGAAAGAAAAAAGAAAAGAAAGCAAGCATAGGTTCTGTACAGTATTCCCAGGCTGAAAAAAGCATCTGCCACAGAGTGGTGCCCTATAAGTATTTGTTGAATGAATGACTCTTTCTTTACATTTTTGAGAAAACATGATCTTTTTTACTAAAGTGTTCTTTGATATTGGTTGGCATAACTCTCTTTAAGTGAATACTTTTGCTCTTAAAAGAATAATCTCTCTTTTAAGAAGCCCCACAGCTCACTAAATCCAGACAGCTTAAATCATAGGGTCACCCTGAACTGCATAGTCCTCATTGTAGGAAAAAAAAATCTATCAAGAAAAAAACATTTTGAATTCTGCATTTATAAACCTCAAGGAAAAAGTAACATTATAATAGTATTTTTAAAAAGTAAAGGTTGGCATAGTAAAGGATGCTTTTAAAGACAAATTAGGCTGGGCGTGGTGGTGCACACCTGTAATCCCAGCAGCTTAGGAGGCTGAGGCAGGAAGATGGTGATTTCAAAGCCAGCCTCAGCAAAGGCGAGGCACCAAGCAATTCAGTGAGACCCTGTCTCTAAATAAAATACAAAATAGGGCTGGGGATGTGGCTCAGTGGTTGAGTACTCCTGAGTTCAATTCTCAGTATCCAAAAAATAAAAAAGACAAATTAATTGAGATACTTGAGTCCTTTTGGAAAACAAAAACTCAACCTTTACCTTCCACTTGGTGACTGAAAAGGCTTCCAAAGGAGCCTGAGAAGTATCTATTCTTCTGCTGTTGGAATAGCCCTTGAAGAAACAATGTATGGGGGCTGGGGTTGTGGCTCACAGGTAGAGTGCTTGTCTAGCATGTGCTAGGCCCTCAGCACCACATAAAAATAAATAAATAAAATAAAGGTATTGTGTCCAACTATAACTAAAAAATAAATATTTAAAAAATTATCCAAAAAAAGAAAGAAAGAAAGAACATATGGGTTTCTAACAGTCTCAGTAGTCTCCCATGGATTCACCTGTAGAAAAAGGAAAATTATAGCTGCAGGTATGATGTCTTCCCAGTGCCCCTCTTGGGTGTGCGGCGAGCACTTTCCCTGGATACCTGCAGCAAGCAATGTCCTTTCAGGGCTTCTTCCTCTGTTCAGGAACTTCACCCTGAGCCCCAGGAGGATGCCTGACAGCTCACAGGCTGCAGCCAAAAATTGTTATTAGAACACTGTGTCCTAACGTCTCCTGCAGAGACTTCTGACATTTTTGCTTTAGAATCCCCTCTCCAGGAAAAGCCTTCTACAAAACAAATCTAAAATGATCTAAGGTCATAAAAAGTATTCTTAAAAAAAAAAAAAAAGTATTCTAACAAAGAGGGGGGTGACTACCCAACTGTCCACAAGAGGCACCTTGACCAGGCAAGCTGAACTGAGTCTGCCCTGAACCTGCTTGCTTCCACATAGGAATTATTCCTGGTTTCTTCATCCTGTGAGGCCAAAAAATAAGTGCCGGTTGTGACAAATCTACACTACCCCCATACCCCTATTTGGTGGAGAACTCGTTATGGAGAGCCTGGTCACTGAACTTGGCTCCTGCCAGCCCTTGACTACAAGGTCTGATTCTGAGTGATTTCAGTTTACCCTTCAGAAGTGCTTCTCTTGATAACTATACCTTGCCTTAGAACTTTCTGAGACAGGTTGGTAAATAGCTAATTATTTAAACTTTAAATAGCAGGAAAGGATTAAGAAAAACGTATAATCAATGCTTATATGGCACCTTCAAATACAATCCCTTATATGCTAAAAGCCAGTGTTGCTCTCTGTCCTTTGCCACTGAACTCTGGGGGTCAGAAATGATTTGTAAATGTCTTTTAGTATGTACCTAATCTTGTTGCATACAACCTGGTTAAAATATCAAACAGCTCAGAAGGCCTCTGTGAAACAAAACAGGACCTTGTTCCATCTCTCTCTACCTCTCTCTGCCTCTCCTTTCCCTCGAAGGGTACGTTCAACTTTACATAGTCATAGTTAACATTCATGTTTCTCAGTGCTCTATCTATAGATTCATTCCAAACTTTCAAAACAATCTTGTGTAAATGTCAGAGCCTGTTAAGATCTTTTGGTTCTAACTCTCTAGGGCTGTGTCCATGTGAGATCACAAAACTCTGGCATGGCCCATCCAGTTATCTTCCAATCATCCCCTTTGGGGTGGCAGGAGTCTATGCAGGCAGTGGCAGATCCCATCATGTCAAGACTCTTCACTCTGCACGTACCTATATATCTGGAGACTGGGCTTGCGAGGCACCACACAAGAGTTGAGCAATTACCTGGGAGGTAATTACTGTCTGAATCTTGCTCAATGCCTTGCTTTAAAAATCAGTTCACCCATGTTCAGGCCTCCAGAAGGCCCGTTAGAGACTTCAGGCTTTAGGACAAGAGAGTTGGCAGAGATGGAAACGTAGGATTCAGTTTAGTAGTTAGTGCCTATTGACATCACCCTGTACAAACTGCACAAAAATAAAAACTGTAGATAGAAAAAGTACTTGAAAAAAGTTACAGAAATCCTTTACAGCAAATTATTATTGTGATTACTGAGGACCCACATTCAGGTCATAGCACAGTACACACCAATAAGGTAAGGATTATATAGCTTTTAGTTTTAGACTGGACTCAAATGCACCAAGGTTTGATTCTTGGCTTTGTGCCTTATGAGCAATTGATTCTTTTCAACTTAACCTCTATGCATCTGTTTCCTAAGACATAAAGGATACCTATTTTATAGATCTTGTGGGATAATGAACCTAACATGCCCAGCATGCTCTGTCAAATGGTACAGATCAAATAGATGGCTGTCCCTTCTTGGCTCCTTCCCTCTTTTCTGACCCTATTCCTAAAGGATTTTCATGCTCTGCACTCTAGCTGATCCTATTTCCGGCAAGGCTGGTCTAACAGCTGCAGACTGACCTTGTCTTCAAGTGTGTTTTTTTTTTTTTTCCAACTACAGTTTCTGGAAAAAAAATTCCAGCTGTCTCCCCAATCCTGTTTCTGCTGGCTGGATTTTTATTTATTTATTTATTTATTTATTTTTTTATTTATTTTTGGTGGTGGTGTTGGAGATTGAACTCAGGGTCTTGTGCTGGCATACTATCTATCTATCTATTTATTTATTTACAGTGCTAGGGATTGAACCCAGTGGTCCTTAACCATTGACATCCCCAGTCCTTTTTGTTTTTTATTTTGAGACAGGATCTTGCTAAGTTGTTTAGGGCCTAGCTGAGTTGCTGAGGCTGATCTTGAACTTGCAGTCCTCCTGCCTCAGCCTTCCAAGTCGCTCAGATTATAGGCATGTGCTACTGTGCCCAACTGCTGGCTAGAATTTTTAAGTTTTGAAATATTGTACCTTTTCAAGGTAGAATAAAAGTAATATTTTCCTTTTTTTATTTCTTTATGTGCATTACTACAAGCCTTTAGAGATATGGTCAGTCTTCATCATTGTAAGTCTAGAGAGTTGGGGAGAGACTAAAATGATAAAAATTCTAGTGTTTTGTGATTATTGAATGAATTAAGATCCCCAAATCTGTGAGTCCTTGTGTCCTGGTTTCACACAATGAGGCACAATACGCATATGTACCTCATTATACTGTTAGTGTTATTTTCCTTGGCCAAATTTTGAAAAGGTACCATAGTGAGAAAACCTTCATACAATCCCTCCAGTTTCCATTGAGTGTGCATAGAAATGTTATGAGAGGCAATGTGCTATTTTATCCATTAAAATTTTGTGTGTGCACATTTCCATTTAAAGCCTACTGACAATAATTATAAAAGAAATAAAAGAACATGATTGATAGGCATAAACATTGATGGAAAGTACACTGGGATATACCATTATCACCAAGCAACCCGTGCATCAGAATTAATGAGCAATGCAATTGAATTCCATGGCTACATTTTATAAAATCACTGAAATACTCCTTGGAAACTTTCAAGGCATCGTCAATCTTCTTCAGGCTTGTCTTAGTTACAAAAATGAAATAAAAGATAACAGCCAGTTGCTCCAAGTTTGAACATTCAAGCACTGGATTATCCTGACCTTCTGGGTAAGTTTTCTTTTATGGCAACAGCTATAAGCCTCTTTTCTCCCTCTCAATGAACTTTTTATTTAGATGAAATTTAGATTTCATCTAAATAACAAAATTATTATGGTGACAAACAGAAAGTTCCATATAATTCATACCCAATTTCCTCTAATATTCCATCTTATTTCAGGATGGGATACTTGTCAGAAATGATGAACCAATATTGACATATTATTATCAACTAAAGTCCATACTCAGATTTCCTCTTATTTGTTTGTTTGTGGTGAGAGGAATTGAACCCAGGGCTTCATGCATGCTAAGCATGTTCTCAGCCACTGAGCTACACCTCCAGCTCCTGAGTCTTTTATTTTTGAACTAGAGTCCTTTTTCTATCCCAGAATCCCATCAGGATACCACCACATATCGCCTCATGTCTCTTTAGACTCCTCTCGGCTGTGACAGTTGTTCAGACTTTCCTTTTTTTTTTTTTTAATGATCTGAAAGGTTTCTACAGCCAGGTGTCTGTAGAATGCCCTTCTACTGTGATTTGTGTGTTTTTCTCATGATTAAGCTAGGGTTATGGATTTTCGGAGGAAGGTCAGTGCTGTTCTCATCACATCACATCAAGTGTACAAACTATCCACAGGCATTATCACTGCTGATGTTGACTTTGACCCTTTGGCTTTGGAAGGTGTTTATCAGGTAAAGGTACTTTCCCCACTTCCTCTTCATCCTCCTTTTAAAATGTTTATCAGAAGAAAACATCTCTTCTCACTAAACTCTTTCAGAGCACTGGCTTTCTATCAATGAGTGTTTATTATGTTGAAGTTGTCTTATGAATTAAGAACATTGTCTCTGAAAATAATGCTTCCTAAATCCTGATATCATGTCTACTAGCATCTCCTGAATGGTTTGAGGGGAGAGAGTGGTCATATATTGGTTAGAAATGCAGTGAGAAAAAAATTTCTCAACAGAAATATTCAGCATGCTTAGGAGCCATTTTTATGGATATTTAAAATTATATTTATTATTTTAATTTTCTTCCTATGCTCCAAATTAATTTTCCTGTTTTTTTTTTTTTTGGTACCCAGGATTGAACTCAGGGGCACTCAACCACTGAGCCATATCCAGAAACCTATTTAATATTTTATTTAGAAACAGGGTCTCACTGAGTTGCCTGGCACCTCGCTTTTGCTGAGGCTGGCTTTAACTCGCAATCCTCCTGCCTCAGCCTCCAGAGCCACTGGGATTACAAGCGTGTGCTACTGCATCCAGCAGTTTTCCCATTTTTAAAAGAAACAATTCTCTGAAGTAATCAAAATAAGTCACTTAAATAGCCATCTGTATTCTTCTATATTCAGATATATATATATGATAAGTCTTCAGTAGCTAGAGATAAATTTAATATAGAAGAATATATATATTTGTATTTGTATATGGTGTTTGGAAGATGTCTATACACTTTACCTTTATAAGAACATCATAAATGTAAAACAGAATACATATATATCTATATCTATATCTATATCTATATCTATATCTATATCTATATCTATATCTATATCTATATATTGCAGTGTACCTTCTAGGCAAATGCTCTATTACTGAGCCATCCCCATATTTTGTTTTTTATTTATTGAATACTAGATTATCTGGTGTGGATCAGCATTTTTAGACTTTGCAGGTCAACAGATTAGTAAGAGTGGGGCGATATCAGATGGAAGAAATCAATGGCCAATGGACAGGTTGTTGGGAAGTGTCCCAGGACTGCAACCTGCATCCACCACTTTTAATTGTGGTATCAGCTGAAAGTGGTTTATGACAGGATATTGGATGGATGAAGGAAAGGTTTGAGGATGGAAGAAGCAGACTCTATGCTAAGATTCCAGCCCCTAAGGCCACAATCAAGCAGTGGGTGCCAGGGGTGCATCAGCATGCCATCTGCTGAACTGGCAGAACTGCTGGTGCAGAAGCACCCTGACTCAACCACAGTGCACCCCCACAAGTTGGAACCCTCACGCCCCGCCTTTCCTCCTACTGAACTCATTTCTAAATCCAAGTCTTGCATGTTCATCTAATTAGCAGAATCTAACTCTCATGCAGAACCTTAGCTACTTGGGAGCTTGTGAAATGTCCTTTCCTATTCTAGCTTCAGAAAGGGAGGCACATTAGAATAGGGCTGAAATATAAAGAAAATGAGCAAACCGCCACTGTCTGGCATGCCACACAGACTCAACAATATTGCTCCTCCAATGGATAGGGCAACAAGAAAACAATACTTCCTAGGACCAGAGAGAGGAGAGAAATGAGGTTCTAGACTCAAGCCCAGATGATACCTCTTGATAAATTAACTGGTTGGAGCTGGTAGATGAATTGAGTTGTCATCAAGGTCTGAGTCCCAATCACAAAGGGAAAGGCACTTAATGAGGACTGTCTGTGACACCATGCAGTGGGTATCTAAACCAAATGAAGGGTGGACAATAAATTTTCATTTTCATGTTCCTGATAATTAATTTATAATGGCTTCCCTGGAACACTAAATGAAAAAACTTTCTAGGTTCACTGGAGGAGAAAGATTTATTAGTAATATCCACCATAGGCACAAGTCAGGCTGACTTGAATATTTATCACCTTTTTCATGATAGCCTCCGGACACCAGTAACAGGAATAGAGTTTTCCTCAAGTTCCTTGTCTGTGTTGAAGAATAAAGAGAATGGGGTGGTCCAATGAACTGGGAGATAGAGGTACTTAGAGATGACTCAGAGTCGAGAGAGAAAGAGGGCAACACGAGGTCACTCCTGAAGGGAGAAAAGTGGTGGTGTTTGGGAGATGCCTGTACACTTTACCTTTACAAGAACACCATAAATGTAACACAGAAAGCCAACAAGTCAAGGCACTTTCTTTTTGGCAATGGGACAACTGAACTATTTATTTATTTAAACACACACAAAAAGGGGGGAGTGGTAATTGACTTAAATAATGGAAATATCCAGTCTGACTTGATTCATAGTCTCAAATGACTTGAGCAAACGATGAATCTCTGTTGGCTTCATTTGTAAACTCCAGATGGCAGCAAGATGGCTGCCAGCAGCGCTAGTGCTACATGCTCCTGAGCAGTTTTAGACTCTGATTCAATGAGCACAGAATTACACATACACCAGTGTTACTTTTCAGTCCAATTAAGTCTCAAAATATGAGTTACATATTTCTTTAAACATTTGCCAGAATGACTAAAACTAAAGTGGCCTGTATGTGATTCTGTAGAAGTTGGTTCTAAATCATTGATTGTTAAGGACATTTTATAACTGAATTTTCAAATTGTTGTAGAATTCTTCTAAATGTTCTCCAAAGTTGCTCAAACACTCCACAATCAACCTTATTTTTACTTTAGATTCTTTTTTCCTCACTTTTCTTTATTTCTTTTGTCTTCCAATCCTTTATCAAATGATCTCAATTTAAAAGATAAATATAAAATGCCACTTTTGAAATCTCATGATTGCTGGGCATAGTGGTGCATGCCTGTAATCCCAGAGGCTCTGGAGGCTGAGGCAGGAGGATTGAGAGTTCAAAGTCAGACTCACCAATTTAGTGAGGCCCTCCCTAAAGCAATTTAGCAAGACCTCATCTTTAAATAAAATATAAAAAAGGGCTGGGAATGTGGCTCAGTTGTTAGGTGCCTCTGGGTTCCCTCCCAAGTACACACACAAAAAATCATTATTTCAAAATATACAGCATCTTTTAAAAATAGGGGCTAGGATAAAAATAATAAAACTTTAGAAGTATATAAAGAAAAACATGGAGCCTCATTTTAATACTCCTTACCAGAAGAGAGAGAGAGAGAGAGAGAGAGAGGGAGAGTATATGTGTGTGTGTGTGTGTGTGTGTGTGTGTGTGTGTGTGTGTGTGTGTGTGTAAATCTTGTCTGTGATGGACAAAGTTTTATATTCCTTAACTTGGATATTCAGAATTTACATTTTTTCACTCAAAGAAACATGTCCTCAATCTGCTATATTAACCCAGTGACAGACAACTTTTTAAAAATTAGGTTTACATTCATCTTTTTCTCCTCATATAAATATACACAAACATATAAATATATCTAATCTAAATTTTAAATTATTTTATTTAAATCTTTTTAATGAAAAGATAAATTATTCAATTGGAGCCTTATTATTACAACTACTGTTACCAGTTATGCCAATACTCTTCATGCATATGGCTGCCATCACTCATGTCCCTAAATAAACATATGTCAGCTGAGCTACTGAAAAGGTCTTATCATATTTCTTCATGACATTGTTATTGCTACCTACCTCTTAATAAAGTGTTTATTACTTAAACACTTTAAATGATTTAAATTAGATGAAAAATTATCTCTAGAATTACATTTTAAAGAAGACTCTGGTGTGTGGCTGACGATGTAATAAGTCTTACTAAATGCATTGTCTGGGACAAGCCCCAAAGCATCTGAGAGGCCATTAGGAATAATTATCCCGAGTGGTATCACTCATAGCCTGGAGTCATCTTGTCTGTTTTCTGTAAAAAATGCTGAGCACATTTTCAAAGTCCTGAAAATGGAAAACAGCACAGAGCTCAAGTTTTCAAAAGAGGCTCTCTAGATCACAGTGCTACTGAGCCCAGGTCTTCACCATGCTGCCCGCATCCCTCTATGGGCAGTTCACAGGCAGCCCTGCTTCTGGAGCACAGGACATCAGCACTCCATGAGCAGCCCCTGAGGCTGGGAATGTAACTCAGTGGTAGAGCGCTTTCCTGGCACATGTCAAGCCTTGAGTTGCATCCCGAGCCCTGGAAAGAAAGAAAAAGAGCAGAACATTTTGAAAATTTAAAGACTAATTACTTTGTCATAGAAATGGATCTGTTATTTAAATATTGGTTTCCATTCAACATATTTTGTTAAGAGAAGGATCCTCTTTTCACCACAATGTTTAATTTGCAGCCAATCCCCCTAGGTGAAGTGAACTGTCATCTTTGGCCTGGGTAACTCTTTTACTTCACTGCCTGCTGGGTGAAACCGTGGGGGAACTTAGCTCTTTTTCTTGACAACTAACTATCTAGAGTCAGCCGGTCAGTTCTCATGAAGAACAAAGTGACAAACAGATGTCAGAAGCCTCGGGAATGGAATCATCTCTCTTCTCTCTCTGTTCATTTTTAATATTTGGTGTGAAAGAAAAACAAAATAGGACATGGGTATATAAACAAGAGGGAGGATCTGGAAAAATGGGAAGAAATGCAGATTTTTAATCTGAAAGTTTCAATAATCTAGGTCTCAACCTCTCTCTCTCCCTCTGTCACTCTTTCTCAACAGATATTCCAACAGTCAGGGTCCCACTTTCTCCTTGAAATCTTATAAGAAGCCAAGATTCTTGTGGGATATACTTTTCCTAATGAGCTAAGTTAGTTTTTATTGCTGTTGTTTGCTTTCAACCATAAAGATTTACCAGCTGTTATTTGGATCTTAAATGTAATGCAAAGACCCATATGCTAAAAGTCTGGTCACCAGCTCGAGATGGAACTCTCAGGAGGTGGGACCTGGTGGGAAAAAGTTAAGTCACTCGGGGCATACCTTCAAGGGAATATTGGGACCCAAACCTCTTTTTTTTTTCCCTCTTACTTTGTTTCCCAGTCACCATGAGGTCAGCAGCTTTTTACCACCACATATTCCTCACCATGATGTTCTGCTTCACAACAGGCTCCAAAGCAAGAGAGTCAACCAGCCATGGTTTGAATGAAACCTCTGAAACGGTGAGCCAAAGTAAATCTTTTCTTCTTTTAAGTTGATTTCTCAGTTGATTTCTGACCCACCAACAGAACGCTGACTAACACGCTAGTTTTTTTTCCTGTTGGCAGTAGATAATGCATATATTTCAGCTGAATTCAGGATTTCTATATTAGTGTCTTACCACTTTTACAAATGGGGAAATTTAGTCAAAAGGATGTGCCTCTCATTGCTATACTGGTGAGGTGATTAGAGCTGAGCTTTAGATGCAGGAAACGTGCCTGCTTGGAGAGAAATTAGAGGCCTCCTAGAGACCTGTGGAGGCTTTTACATTACCCAGGCTTAAGATGACAGCAGGGAACCAGGGGGATAGGGAATGTGCTTTTGATGAGACACATTGAAAATGGGAATTGTGCCAGGCACAGTGGCACATGCCTGTAATCCCAGTGGCTTATGAGGCAGAGCAGGAGGATCATGAGTTCAAAGCCAGCCTCAGCAGAAGCAAGGTCCTAAGCCACTCAGTGAAGCTCTGTCTCTAAATAAAATACAAATTAGGGCTGGAGATGTGGCTCAGTGGTTGAATGCCCCTGAGTTCAATCCTGGGTACCCACCCCACTCTCCAAAAAAAAAAAAAAAGAAAATGGGAAATGGGAATTGGCAGCTGAGAGGGCAGGGGATGAGGGGGAAGTACAAGTCAAATGTGAGGTTAAGGCCTCGGTGACCAGTGCACCTGCCACAGCACTATGCCCCAGTACCGCGGCACTTTAATCAGATTCCATCTCCTTGGCCAGGATATCACATCCGTTAGTGACAGGGCTGGGATTAGAGCAGGCTCTCACAGATAAGTCAAGCCCTCATCCTGGGCTTAAGTGCATCCTTGACAACTTCCCTCAGCATTCCAAATGCCCTGTATTATCTTCCATCTTTAAAAGACTCTCCTTCCAGCTTCAGCCCTCCCCTTCACAAACAAATGGAGGCTACTGCCACCATTTCCCCCTTCTGTATAGGATTTCCACACCAGCCACGTCACAGCCACTGTCCCAAATTGGATGGACTCTTCTCCACTCTCCTCTTAAATGTCCTTCTCTTAAATGTCCATCGGCAGAGGTGTTCCCTCCTTGTTCACCCCTCCTTCCCTTCAGCCTCCCTCCCTCTGTTTCCATGGAGACAGCCTTCTACCTCTTGGCTGCTCCTCCTGGTCTGTGTGTTGGCAGCTTCCTCCAAGGCTGACTTCTCTTCTCCTAGCTCCCTCATTCCCAGGTCTACTTCATCATTTTCAGATGCTATTGGCATAATGTCAAGAGTCAAATATATGCTCCCAGGTCCCTTCTTGAACTCGAGGCTCACACAACTGCCTCCTGGACTTGCATGTCTCCTGCACATTCCGTCGTAACAGGTCCCACATTCTGCTCCTTATCTCTCCTCCCCAACCTGCCCTCTGTGTCATCCTATTGTTCTCATGGTGTCATGGTAGGAGTTGTTCTGAACATTTTCCTCTCCCTCTTTTCCAGTTCATTAACCAGTCCTACTGGTCCCACTTCCCAAATCCATGTCACACCCGTCTGCTTGCTGTACTACAGTTCCCCAGCCACAGCCAAAATTTGAGTCCAAGAAATCATCTCTCGCCTGCAGTATCCCATTAGCATGCTAACTGGGCTGCCATTTGGCCTCTCCCCTCCACTCCACCCCATCTACTCTATAAGTGGTTTTCAAAACTATTCAAGAGTAAATCTAATCATGAAAATCTCCTCAAAACAACAGATTCCCCTCGTGTAAAATGCAATCCCAAACCCTTTACCAATTACCAAGGCCCTAATGTCTTGTCTTCCTACATATGCAGTGTCCTCTTGAGCCACTCTCTGTCTGTTAATCATACTAGAGCCACTGCAGTCTCCTCCTGGTTCCTCAACTTACCATGCCCTCCCCACCTCAGGGTCTTTGCACATCCCGTTCCCCCATGCCTAGGACTCTCTTTCCCCACATTCTTTGCCTGGCCAGCTGTTTCACATCCTTCAGGTCTCAGTTTAAATGTCAGAAATTTGTCCCTACCCACTCTCATCCAATCCCCAGACAGGCTTTACTTTATTGAGATAGCCTTTATCACGTGTTGTAATCATATTCATTTATGTGATTGTTTAATATCTGTTTTCCTCATCACTCTGTAGGCTTTGCTTATTTATTCATTTGGAAAAAAAATTATTTCCTATTAGAAGTTAATTAATTAACAAATGGAGCCAATGTGATCAGAGAGGTGGTTGGGAACAGAGGCCACAGAAGGCCCTGGAGATGAGGATAGAGCCTGTTTACCTTGGACACCGATGGCTGGTGGTCCCCTCTCTGGGAGCCATTAAGAGGGCTTAATTGTTAGTCATCATTGTCATCACCACCATCTACCTCAGGTCCCTTCATGGTAAAATGAAGATAGTAGATCTACTTCATTCCTTGGTTGCATATTCCTAAGACACATGAGCCATAACACTGCTTTTGATATATCTTCAAATGAGGTGTCCCTGGTACTAAAACTGTAGCAGGATTCAATGGCAGGACAAGTAGAGGGGCAAAGCTGGCCTTGAATATTCCTGAACATTGGAATTACCCTTGCTGCTCTAGGTTACTCAGAACTTAGACAACCACCACATGGGCCAAGTCAGGAAAATGGTAACATTTGCTCTTTGCTTTCTTTATGCACATGCAACCAAAAAATAGCCACAGTTAGTTGAATTCAAATCTGCTTCATGCCACACACATGGCCACAAATAGGCCAGCAGAATTGCTCCATTATTCAGCTTATTCCTGATCAAGAATTATGAAAAGTGGGGTTGCCACAACTTTGTGCCTACAATGCATGTATTCAAAAGAGGGCATGTTGCAAATCTATTAAACTTGGAAAGTTTGCTCAAAGAATGTGTTCAGGCCAGGCGAGGTGGCGCAGGCCTGTAATCCCAGCTGCTCGATGCAGTAGTGGGGAAGTCCTTTGTGTCTCAAAGAGAGAAAGCAACATTTGTGACCATAGCCATAATTATGCATTATTTTCTATAGACAAGCAGTCTGAGTCTCAGAAGGAGACACCATTGTTTTATTTATTTTATTTTCCTTTTTTCAGTGCTGGGGATGGAACCCAGGACCTGGAGCATGCTAGACCAAGACTTTATCACTGAGCCACACCCCGGGCCCCTCCCTGAGAGAGGACACTGAAGAGCAAAATAGTTCAGCCTTAGCCCTCATCCCCCTCCCACACCACAGCACAGGGGTAAGCAGGGTGTGCTGGTCAAGAACTGGTTACAAACTCTCTGGGGAAAAACCGTTTTTGTATATGTGGTTTATTATAAACCTTACTGAAAAGAAGGGTATGTAGCACACAATTTACTATTAATAGTGAAATATACAAATTTTTTCAATATTTACCATTTTTACTATAAATTCCAAATCACTAATTCTTGCAGAAGCCTTTCATTGATTTCTGTCAAACCACTGTGTTGATAGGTTACAACTGATAAATAGGTGTGGGACCATCAAAAGTGCTACTTTTCCTTTAAAAGCCAGATGAAAGTGAAACAATGGAGACACATGCCAGAACTTCAGTCATTCATTCAACGACTTGAGCAACCTATTTGCTGAAATGGATAATGGCTTTTGAAAACTGGAAAAAAAAATTTTTGATATTGACATTGCTTTTTATTCCTATCACTTTCTTTTCTTTTTTTTTAAGAGAGAGAGAGAGAGAGAGAGAGAGAGAGAGAGAGAGAGAGAGAGAGAGAGAGAGAGAGAGAATTTTCTTTTAATATTTATTTTTCAGTTTTCGGTGTTCACAACATCTTTATTTTATTTTTATGTGGTGCTGAGGATCGAACCCAGAGCCCCACGCATGCCAGGCGAGCACGTTAATGCTTGAGCACATTAATGCTTGAGCACATCCCCAGCCCTCCTATCACTTTCTTAAACATCGACAATAAATCAAATAAAACTCTGATTTGCAGTATTGGCCAATTTTCATGGTATAAATGCTGCCACCACTATGATGATTTCAACCTATAAAGTGTACTCACATACTATTACATATATTTCCATAATATGGATATAAGAAAATATAACAACATCAAAGCATAGAAAATAGAATAATTAGGAAGTGATGAGTTTTTTTTTATTGGTTATTCAAAACATTACAAAGATTGCAGAATCACATTGGTTACACATCCACATTTTTACATAATGCCATAATAGTAACCATTGTATTCTGCTACCTTTCCTATCCTCTACTATCCCCCCTCCCTTCCCCTCCCATCTTCTCTCTCTACCCCATCTACTGTAATTCATGTCTCTCCTTATTTTTTCCCATTACCCTCACAACCTCTTATATGTAATTTTGTATAACAATGAGGGTCTCCTTCCATTTCCATGCAATTTCCCTTTTCTCTCCCTTTCCCTTCCACCTCATGACTCTGTTTAATGTTAATCTTTTCTTCCTGCTCTTCCTCCCTGCTCTGTTCTTAGTTGCTCTCATTATATCAAAGAAGACATTTGGCATTTGTTTTTTAGGGATTGGCTAGCTTCAGGAAGTGATGAGTTTTGATTATTACCTTTGTTTTAAATATAATTCATATAATTAAAAATTTTAAATTTGTGGTAAAATACATATAACATAAAATATAACACAAGTAATTTTTAAGTTTACAGTTCAGTGGGGTTAAGTACATTCCCATTGTTGTGCAAGTAATCTCCAGAACTTTTCAGCTTGCAAAACTAAAACTCTACAGCCATTAACAACTTCTGGTTTTCCTTTCTTTCATCCCCTTGCTATTCCCATTTTACTTCTGTTTCTGTAGTTGACTACTGGAAGTGGTTTTCTTTGATTCCTAGTTTGTTGAGTGTTGTTATTATGAAATGATGTTGGATTTTTTCCCCAAGTGTTTTTTAGGCATCAATGGAATTTATCATAAGTTCTTTTCCCTTCATTTGGCTTATAAGTGCATGAGCGTATGTAAAAATATGTATATGGATTTTCATATGTTGAACCATACTTGCATTCCAGGAAAATATCCCACCTGGCTATTTTGTACAATTCTTTAAATGTGCTGTTGAATTCGGTTTGCTGGAGTTTTGTTAAGGATTTTTGTATAAATAGTCATCAGGCGTATTGGCAGTAGTATTTTCGTAATGTCTTTGGCTTTCATAACAAGAGTTTTGGTTGCCTCATCAAATGAGTTTGGAAGTCATCTCTCCTCTTTTATTTATTTTTTGGATTTAACTAAAATTTTCCTAAATCAACTTTTCACATGATCTGTGTGCTTTTCAATCAATTGACAAATTCCTTCAAACTTAACAATGGTCTTTCCTGAACCAGTATGAATGGACTTCAGCACAACTCTGGAAGTGATCATGCCTGAATTATTTGTCTGTTTTGACCAGGAGCCTGAATGGAAAAAGGAAAAGCATCTACTTTTTTTCAGGGAGAACTCTCTGATATTGGCTGGGAAGAAATATTTTTCCTAATGAGCCCAACAAAGACATACATAGGAATGTTTATTGCAATTATCCTTATAAATGCCCCCTGACTTATAATGATATTTGACTTATGACTTTTTGACCCTAGGATGGTGCAAAAGAGATACTCATTCAGTAGAAACCATACTTCAAGTTTTAAAATTTGATCTTTTTCCTTGTTAGCAATATGCAGTACAGTTCTCTCTCATGGTGCTGGACAGCAGCAATGATCTGCAGCTCCCAGGCAAGGGTAAACAACTGATACATGGACAGTGTTGCCAAGCTATGGTGGTCAGTAGGTTATGTATATTGGAAGCATTTTTGACTAAGGATATGTTCATCTTATCATGGGCTTATCAGGGTGTAACTCCATTATAAGTGAAAGGACATCAGTACATTCATAATAGTTTAATATGAAAGCAACACAAATCTCCATGTGGAAAATAGATTTTGATCTATTTACATAATGAAATAATAACTCAGCCATGAAAATGGATGAACTTCAGCTGCATGCAGCAACATGGATGATTCTCATACACATAATGATTGAGTGAAAAAAGTGAAATATACACCAAAAGTAACATACCACTTAATTCCATTTACATGAAGTTCAAGTATAAATAAAAGCAATCTGTGGTGCTGGAGTCAATAGTGGTTACCTTTGGGGAGCTGTTGTTTGGGCTGGGGCATGAGAGAATCTTCTGGTGTAATGTAAAAGTTACATTTCTCCACTTGGCTGGTGGTTACATGAATGTGTACAGAGGCAAAACTCATTTGTTGTACATTTAAGTTTTGTGAACTGAAAATATGTGCTTCACTGAAAGCACATTATACTTCAACGAAAAAGCTAACAAAGAAGATAATGCTAAGTGAAGTTAGCCAATCCCAAAAAACAAATGCCGAATGTTTTCTCTGATATAAGGAAGCTGATTCACAGTGGGGTAGGGAGGGGGAGCATAGGAGGAATAGATGAATTCTAGATAGGGCAGAGGGATAGGAAGTGAAGGGAAGGGGCATGGGGCTAGAAATGATGGTGGAATGTGATGGACATCATTATCCAAAGTACATGTATGAAGACATGAATTGGTGTGAATATACTTTGTATACTACCAGAGATACGAAAAATTGTGCTCTATATATGTAATAAGGATTGTAATGCATTCTGCTGTCATATATAAATAAAAAATAACTAAACTGATAAAAAATAAATGGTTCTTTAAGAACTATATATTCTTAATAAAAAAGCTAACAAAATGCCTTTATATTCTTTTTAAATCATACTTATGAATTTCAAAAACTACAGGCATGTTTCAAGGAGCTAAAAACCAGAATATTAAACAAAAAACCTTCTATACATCCAACTTCTCTTCTTTTTTCCAGTGTTCAAAATTTTGTATGTTTTTTCCATTCATGCTTTTTTTTTAAAGATACAAGCTATTTTTTAATGAATTTAACCTTTATTTTATTTATTTGTTTTTATGTGGTGCTGAGGATCGAACCCTGTGCCTCACCCATGCTAGGCAAGTGTTTACCACTGAGCTACAAGCCCAGCCCTCCATTCATTCTTGATGTCATGAAATCTGAAACAAACTTAATTCCATCTCATTGGATCTTCGGAAAAAGGGCCAAAGTCCAGCTCCTCACTATCTCCTTTGGTGTGTCATGGTCATCTCTTCCTGGGATTTTTCTGTTATGGACTGAATTGTATCCTTCCAAAATTCAACTGTTATGCCCCTAATCCATAGTGATTGTTTGGAAATGGGGGTCTGTAAGGAGGCCTTTAAAGGTTATAAGGATGGAGCCACAATCCAGTAGGACTGTTGTCCTTATAGAAAGAGGAAGAGACACAAAGAGTGAGAACACACAGAGGAAAGGCCACATGAGGACACAGAAAGAAGGTGGCCCTCTACATGCCAAGGAGAATGGCCTTGGGGAGACAAAACTTGCTAAGACCTTGATATTGGACTTTCAGTCTTCAGAACTCAAAGGAAATACATTTCTGTTGTTTAAGTTACCAGTCTTGGTATCTTATTGTGGCACCTGAGCAGACTTATATACCTCCTGACAGCTCTTCCCATTTTTGCCCTTTCTCCCAATAGTCTATTCACAGCACAGAAGCTGAGCAAGCCCATTAAAACCTAATTAGGAAACGTCTCTCTTCTGCTTAAAACACGATTGGCTTCTCATTCAGCGCAGCAATAGCCCACACCCTAGTGTTGGCTACAAGACCCAAGTCATTTGGCTCCTGATCTTTCTCTGAACTTTTCTCTTATAATCTTCCCTTCCTTGCGTCTCCAACTACCAGCATCTTTGCTGTTTCTCAAACATTCCAAGCATGTTCCTGTCTTTGGACCCCTGGGATTGTCTTTTTTGATGGAACACTTCCTCCAAGTATCACTGTGGCTAGTTCTACATCCCACCTTCTCCTCAGTGTCTCATATCAGCCAGACAACATGCAAGCAACATGCTTCAACAGTCTTTTTTTAAAAAGTTTTTTAAAAATTTTTTTGTGCTGTGATTGAACCCTGTCCCTTATACATATACTGACCATTGATCCACATCTCTAGTCTCCAATATTCCTTTGACCAAAATTAATTTCTTTTCATGATTCTTTTTTTTTTCTAAATTTTTAGATGGACACAATATCTTTATTTTATTTATTTATGTGGTGCTGAGGATCAAAACCAGTGCCCTACACGTGGAAGGCAAGTGTTTTACCACTGAGCCATAACTCCAGCCCCCTTCATGATTCTTTTTTTAATCAGTGCATATTAATTGTACAGAATAGAAGGTTTCGTTGTGTCACATTCATACATGAATATTACATATTTGGATCATTTCTACTCTTCATTACTCATCTGTCACCTCCTTTTCCCTTTGCCCCTGATCTCCTCCTCTCTCTTCACTAGTAATTTCCCTTTTACATTCATGTCATTTTTTTTTTTCACCCTGCTAGATTCTAGAGACGAGAGAAAGCATGCAATCTTTGTCTGAGTCTGGCTTGATAATTTCTGGTTCTATCCATTTATCTACAAATAACATGATTTCATTCCTTTTAGTTTTTTTTTTTTTTTGGGGGGGGGTACTGTGGATTAAACCAGGATGCCACTGAGTTACATCTCTAGACGTTTCTCTCTCTCTTTTTTTCCCCTATTTTTATTTTGAGACAGGGTCTCTCTACATTGCTGACTCTGGTCTCAAACATATGATCCTCTTGCCTCAATCTTCTGGTCACTGGGATTATAAGCACGCACTACCATGTCCCTGGCTCATTCTTCTTTATGGGTGTCTCTTCATGATTCTTATCGCCTTAAGATATTCCTCAACTTTGTTTCTTTATTATTACTTGAATTATTTCCTTTCTTTCTTTCTTTCTTTCTTTCTTTTTTTCTCTGGGGGTGGGGGTGAGGTTGCTGGGGATTAAACCCAGAGCCTTGCACATGCTAGGTAAGTGCTTCACCACTGAGTTCCATCCCTAGCCCTATTATCTGAATTTTTATTGAATGGATAGTGAATGAATGAAATCTCTTCATATTCTACCTGTAAGTATCTTGCCATAGTTTGATTCATGGTTTGATTCCAAAGGACATACAAGTGTAAGAAGTCTGTTTGTGAAAGTATTAGTAGTAAAGTTCTGGACTCTTCTCAGAAGCTTAGGCTCCCTGAGGTTCCATGGGGCTTTATAAGTCTGTAGGGCTTTTAGGACCTGGGAAGTAGCAAAGGATAGTAGATGGTGACAACTGGGCCCTTGCTATTGCCTTGCTAATGTTTAAATCAGACAAACACAAGCCAAATGACTACTGTACTCCTATCCTTCAATAGGGATTAAATATATGCGAATTGCTTATCATTAACAAAAAGTTGGTGCTGTGCATTGGGGTGCCAGCTGCCATTGGCTGTGATTAAAATGGAGTGTTATGGCATTATAATTCTGTTAAATGTAAAACCATCTTGCAGTGAGTGGGAACAAATGAAGAATGAATCTCATTAAATTCAAGTACTTACTCTGACTGTTCCATCAAACTCCCTCAAATGCCACTTACAGTGCATCTGGGGGACTCGGGTGGCAACGCACCTCCTTCTATGTGTCACGGAAAGGCAGCTGTGCAGAGTGAACAAAGCCTCTACTCCATCACGTTCTGGGGGCTGATGGACAATGCTGAGGATGCCCAGATGACACAGCTGTACTGCTGTGCAGTGGGCATTTAGTGACATCTAAGGGGACAAAGAAGCCTCTTAAATACATTAGTATCTTGATAAGATGGATGATGCGATGATTGGGGAGTGGATCTGACTTCTCAGCAAAACGGAATGAGGAGGAAGCGTGTGTGGGGTCCTTTCTGGAGCAGCTGGGGAGTTCTCTCAGGAGGCTACAAACACTGGAGAACAACTGAGAACACAAAAGGACAGCAGCTGAAATGGGAACCTCTTGGGGGTCACCGTCCCACATAGCCACAACCTGGCAGGCCCAGAAAGGCAGGGCTCCCTGAGTAGAGCTGCCAGGTGACAGCTGCAGCCTCAGCCCCAGAAGACCCCCTACAGAGCTGTTTTTTCCCAGGTCCGGAAGCTGGAGTGTGGCCGGCAGCCCCGATTCAGCTGTTTGGGTAGAGCTGAGCATTTGGCATCACATCTGGTGTCAGTGATTTGGTTACTGTTTTACATATTTCATGTCACGTTGGGTATTAAGGGATGAAGCCAGTCGCCCACAGAAGCAGGGAGTGTGGGGGAGGGAGCACACTTCTGAGCTGGTCATGGGGTCACAAGGTTAATATGCTTCTACGGCGCCTGTAAAAACTCTTGCTAATTGAGGCAAGGTTCAAGTCCAGGAATGTAGGAAAGCTTCCTTCCTCCAAGAGTTGCTGTACTATTGTGGACATTTCATTTCACCTACTCCTTCTGAGGGTGCCTTTCCAGGGAGGCCACCATATACCAGACAGTTTTCCCCAGAAGTGGCTCTCTGTTAGAACCTCAAGGTTTTCATATCAGTCACCCATAATTAAGCTCCATAATTAGCTCCATGGAAAGATAAAATCCCTGAACTTGAGTCAGAGAATTTTGATCAATGCTGGAGAACATACACTTAGATGAAAGTCAATAAATATAGGATATGGTGGGTTTTTTTCTTTCTTTTTTTTTTTTTTTTGTAGTTGTAGATGGACAGCATGGCTTTATTTTATTTATTTATTTTTATGTGGTGCTGAAGATGGAACCCAGTGCCTCACACATGCAAGGCAAGCACTCTGCCCCTGAGCTATATAGCCCCAGCCCTAAGATATGGTGGTGTCATTTCCAGACTACGAATGGGCAAGGGAGCTGTCAGACAAGGACTATCAGGTCTCTAAGCAGTGGGTCTTACGCAGAGAGTGTGGGATTTGGAGTCAGACCTGGGTCTGAGCCTACACAGGCTCTGCCTCTTAAAAGCTGTGTGATTATGAACAAGCTAAGTGTCCTTGCCTGTCCATGGGGACAGCAAAGGCCCTCGGGTGGTTGTGGTGAGGTCAGAGTTTTGTTTTTTTTTTTTAAAGCTAGGGGAAGGTGCTCTGAGAGATGCACAATACAAATGCAGACATCCATCTTGTCCTGCAGGAAGGACCTCAAGACTCTCCCTGGCAAAGGCCCATGTTGACGTGTCCCTGTTCTCAACCCCACTGCTCCCCAACACAGATGTTTCTCTCCCATCTCATCTCTTTCCTGCTTCCACACCCTGCCTCATGTTCCTCCATCACCCTTTTCTGACCACCTTCCAGATCCTTCTCTGCTTATGCTTTTACCAAATACTGTTCTACCGGAAGCAGCCTCGCTGATCTCCCTCTCAGAATCATTGTACACACAAGTTCATATTCAGGAGTGGCATGCACCCTTGTCTACCTGCCCCTGAGTGGATCCCAAAGTCCCCAAGGGTAGAAGCCATGCTGTATTTGTTGTACCTTGGTATTCAAATGGGAGGCTCAACAAATATCTGATCACAAGACTGAAATACCATTGTAATTATGTAATCGATGTACAATGTTTTTCTGTCATTCTTATCCAAGGTGGTATTAAATTTACTTCCTTTGTTAAAAGTGGTGGGAGGGTCATTGCCTTGCGAAAAATGGCTGGCTGGGTGCAGGCTGTCTTCAGGGGTGGGGGGTGGGGATGGGGATGTAACAGCTCCTTCCCATGGCTCTGCCAGCCCTGGTCAGAGCTGTTTGGATCTGGGCGTTTGCAGAGCTGATCAAAGGTTGGGAGGGAGGACAGCAAAAGCCAGAGAGCTCTTTTGTTTTCCAGAAACAAGAGACTTATTGTGACTTTTCTTCTAATTCTAAAATATTTATTAAGCGTCCACAATGAGCCAATTACTATTTATAGGATATCTAATAAGATAGTGCTTGATCTCAAGTCTGTTTAAGTATGATAATCACAGTTTTTTAGAGAGTAAAAAAATTTTTTCTCCTAAGTTATTCAGACTGAGCCCCAGCTCTGCTGCAGAGTCCAGCTGAGCACAACTCAAAGGGTGCCTTTGGCAAAGCAAGACCCAACAATACTGGTCATCACCATCTCTGATCTGGCTGTCAGACAGCCTCCTGTCTTGGGGTTAGTGACAACTAGGTCCTGAACAAACCCTTTTCCTCTAAGACCCCTTGGTGGGTTAGATTCTAAATGGTGCAGGGTTTAACCACTAGGATGAATCATACTCCCCAAAAAGGGCAAAAAAATAGTCAAATATCAAGAATCTCATATAGTTTGCCTAATAGATGCAGATTAAAAGAACTAGATATACTTATTTTACTCAAGGGAGCTTAGAAGTAATTGAGAGTCCAGAATCAGGAGTTAGATGAGCCTGAGTTCCAATTCTCATGCTGCCACTCCTTGTCTATCAAACAAAAGTTGTGTGAGGATTAACATTCATGACAGAGAAAGACAGTTGCAATGACTGATGGGGGACATTTATTCTTTATAGGTCTTGGTGGTGTGCTGGAGCAGAGATTATGCTGTGTGTCTTCCTTAGTTTGGAAAACATGCTGAATGTTTTCAAAATGTGCCCTGCACTGTCCTTAGTACTGTCTTGTACCACAGGATGACTTTTTGACTAATAATGGACTGCATATGTGACAGTGGTCCTGTGGGATTATCATGGAGCTGAAAAATTCCTTCCATCTAGCCGCATTGAAGCCATAATAATGTCACAGTGAAGCACATTCTCACATTTGTGGCAATGGTGGTGTAAACAAATCTCCTGTCCTGCCCATCCTGGAGAAGTATATAGCACATTCAATTATATATAGACATAATATTTTATAATGACAATAAGTGACTGTTATTGCCTTATGTATCCACTATACTATACTTGATCATTATTTTAAAGTGTGCTTTCTTGGCTTAATAAAAATAAAACTTTACTGTAAAACAGCATGTTGTGTGACATGGACTTCATGTAACCTGGTATGCACTGTGTTTCTCCACTGCAGCAAGAGGCCACACCAAGACCATCTAGGTTTGTGCAAGGATGCTGTAGAATGTTCACACAGCAAAGTATTTGCCTAATGATATATTCTCAATCTTTAAATAATGCATGATTGTCACTGACATTTATCAGTGTGTGTATAGATGAGGAAATGGAAACACAGAGGAGCAAGGTAACTTGTCCAAGACACATAGATGGAAAGGGATGGTGCTGGGATTTGAATTGTGTACATCTGGGCTTGGGATTGAGTTCAGTGGTAGAGTGCTTACCTAGCACGTACAAGGCCCTGGGTTCAATCCCCAAGGGGAAAAACGTTGAGGATGTTTGCTTCCACAATCCATACACATATCTTCCCTGCACCTTGCTTCTCTTTGACACCAAGAATCTACTGGGATAAGAACTGGACTTTAAAGGACTGTTACGAGAGATAAAGAAACCTTTGGACTAACCCTACCTTTAAGACCCTTTAGGATTAAATTTAAACATTCAGAATATGAAAGATCCCCAACATTAACTCAGAGCTCACCATACAAACATAACACCTTGCCAGAGCTATTTGCAAATCACTAAGAGAGAATTCCATATTAACATACGATGGTGGAACTAAGGTAAAGAGAAAGACTCTCTTTTCTAGAATAGTCAAAGAGTTTCTTGGTAATCTAGTCCCAGGTTTTCAGGTCAGGGCTCAGTTGATTAGGTCTTTGACATATTTCTGAGCAAATGGTGTGTGGGCTTATGTCAGGCAACCACGTGGAATGAGTCAGAAGCACTTGAAACAATCCAAGCTGTTACTGAAATCAAGAAATTCAACATTCAGAAACACCAACACTGTGCCATCAGAGGCAATCTTTAGACATATCTGACATGGAACTAATAAACTCAGATGCTCATTACTTAAAAGTCATTCTGTCCTTGTTTTCTTTCTTATATTACAGTATCCAAACTCAGAATATGTCAATCTGCTCTGTAAGTAGATTTTGACTCATAGTTGTAGGGTACGAAGAAAACAAGGCCAAGCTTAAAAAATCTCAGATTGGGCTGGGGCTGCAGCTCAGTGGCAGAGCGCTTGCCTAGCATGTGCAAGGCACTGGGCTCCATCCTTAGCACCACATAAAAATAAACAAATAAAATAAAGGCATGCTATCCATCTACAACTACAAAAAAAAAATCCACTAACTCATAGAGTAATAATAAAACATTATTTTAAAAAACTCTGAGATTTAAGTGAAAATCAAAAAATCCTACTTGTCTTCATTTGTGTACAATTTGTCAAAATGCATTTCACTGCCATGTGTAACTAATTAGAACAAATTTAAAAAGAAATAGAAGAGAGACCAGTAGAATAGAAGAATAGGACCAAGGGGAGGGAGGAAAGTGAAAGGGGAGGTATTGGGGAATAAAATTGATCAAATTATACTGTGCATATATGAATATTATAACAAATCCCACTGTTATGTATAATTATAATGTGCCAATAAAAAAGAAAAAGAATCCTGCAACACCTACCCCTGCTGCCAAAAAAAAAAAAAAAAAAAAGAATCTGGAACTATTGCCTGGTAGGTAAATTTGCTGAGTAAAAGGTCTTTGTTGTCTGTGCAGGAATCCTGGTATTCATTTGTGACAGGGGATAACTTGTTTTATTATCCTCTGAGTTTCAATTTTCTTTAAAGGCTATTTCTTCCAAATTCTTCTCTCCTTGTAAGATGGTCAGATGTTGATATAGAAATGAATTCACCACCCAAGGACCCACTTTTCCAGGAGCAAGACAAATAGAGCACCCCCAAAATTCTGAGGTCTTTTTCATGGTTTTGACAACTAATTTAGATGTAAATCATGTGAAGTTCAGCTTTTGCTTCTATTATCATTCACCTTTTACTGCACAGTTTTCCGTGCTGTATGTTTAATGTTCCCTAAGGACCAGTTATATCCTGTTTCCATGAATAATTAGTTTTTGGAATGGAAAAAGAATGTGTAGAGACAGCTCATATTCTTTTGTATTCTTCAGAAAGCATTAATTATGATAGTTAATAACAATATATTGTACACTTGAAAATTGCTGAGAGTAGATTTTGAATGTCTCACCACATTGAAAAAAAATGGTAATGATGTAAGGCAATGGATGTTAATTAGCTTGATTTAATCATTCTACAATATATATGGCTACTAAAACATCATGTTATGTACCATAAATATATACAATTCCTATTTTTCAATTTATAAAAAACAATGTAGCTAGGTGTGGTGGTGCATGCCAATAATCTCAGCAACTGGGGAGAATGAGGCTGGAGAATTGCAGGTTTGAGGCCAGCCTCAGCAGTTCGGTGAGACCTGTCTCAGAATAAAAGAAAATAAAAGGACTGGGAATGTAGCACAGTAGAGCATCCATGAGATCAATTCCCAGTGCCAAGAAAGAGAGGAGGAAGAAGAGGAGGAGGAGGAGGAAGAGGAGGTTGGAGGAGGAGGAGGAGGAAGAGGAGGAGAAGAAGAAGAAAAAAGAAAAAGTAAAAGAATGTAATGGAAAAAGCACTGATTATGTGAAATTTGCCTCTGGAACAGGAAGTTGTTTGCATCTCATAGGTTCATGGAAAGCTGGGCAGAAAAAAAAAATCTCTTAAGTAATAAGGAAGATTTTTCCCATATGTTTTCATCAAGAAAAGTAAAACAAGTTTTCATCCTGGCATTAAGACATCATTAGGGGCTGGAGTTGTGGCTCAGTGGTAGAGCACTTGCCTAGCATGTGTGAGGCCCTGGGTTTGAGTCTCAGCACCATATATAAATAAATGAATAAAATAAAGGTTCATCAACATCTAAAAAATTTTTTAAAAAAGACATCATTAGTAGGTGACTTTTCTGAAAATGTTGGTACTCTTTGTACATAGTACATTAATTTATGAAGAGATGCTCAGGGGAAATGTTGCCATTTGACCTACTTGATCATTTATTCAATATGGTAAACAAAATTGATTTTTTAAGAAGCCAGGTAATTTTTCCCTGTGCATTTCTTTATCATGCTAGAATAATTTGGACATATGGAGGCTAATTTGAAAATACATTAAAGTAGAAACTATGAGATGATCACCTTTAATGAACAAGGAAAATGTATTCTCTTTTTCACTCTTCCAAATTATTCTTGGAGCCAACCCTTCACAGAGGACAGGTGGTCAGCCATCAGAGATGAGGCTCTACTAATGAGAAGCCGAGCTTCCGGATCTCCAGGCTACGGTTAATGAAGACAGCACCTGAACACTGTCCCCGTGAATTCCATCTGAGGAGTTAGTTAAATGTCAGCCAAACAGCTTCAGTCGGTAGGTGGGATACAGTTTGGGAACTGAGGGATCAGAACAGTGTTCTCATCTGTTCCTTTTACTAGAAGGCGGTAAGTGTGATGTCCCTCTGCTAGGGCCCATATCCAGACATCGTGTCGATCTAGCACTTTGTAGCACAGGGCAGCGCTTCCAGAGTCCTTTCTGGCTAGAACAGGCCTGGAGTGTGGGCCTGGGGATCTAGTGGTGAGCGGACAGCAGAGAGGTCAGGCAGCTGGCAGGGATAGAAAGGGCAGGAGGGCCTCCCTCTGTGGGCTCTGGATGCCTTATTCAGCTAGGTGTGGCTGTTCTTGACATGCTATCTCTACTCATTCTCATTCTCTAAACATTCCACTCTCCCAGAATGTCTTCTTCACATTGCAATATTTCACATTATTTTTGAGTGATCATTTGTTTGTTTTGGTGCTAGGGATTGAAGTCAGTGCCTATGTGTGTTAAGCACACACTAAACCACTGAGCTATGGCCCCAGATCCCTGTGCTGTTGGCATGAAATCAGCAAACACTGATTTCTGTTCAAGGTGGTGTGGTAGACCCTCTCTTCTGCTCAACTATCTACATTTCCAGAGATGATATTTAGAGAGCAAGTGTTGGACACTTGATAGATGCTCAGTGAACACTGATTAATTGACTGATTGCTTGATTGGTTGTAGTCTCCCTGCTCTTTTTTTAAGTTACTACAGTCGACCTAAGAATAAATAAATCCATCTAAAGAGGGGATGGTGTGTAATGTGAATTTGAGGAATGGACTATGCTGAGACGGCTTTGAGGTCTAGAAAACCACTTTCTCCAAGAGGTCTAGTTTCCAGAGACTGACAGTTGCATTATTGAATCGAGAGGGGCATCGAATAGCTCCAAACCTCGGGATTAAAAAGTCATGGGGGGAGAGAAAGTTCATTTGTAGCAGTTCCCAGGCCACTCTGCAATTTTCCATGGCTTGGGGCCACAGGCAACCAAACAAAAACAAGTGTTATGAGCCTGCTGGCTTCTGGCTGCATTAACTATTCAAGAAGATGGCCAGTTTCCCTTGACCTTATGAGCCTCATAGTTTCCTATTATAAAGACACTAGAAAATATATTCATTTGAACAACAAAGAGAAAATATAACTTCATTGATATTTCTGAAATTACAATTTTAAGTTTAATGTTGAACATTGAGGACATGAATTTCATTATAGGTCACAGACATTTTTAGCTATTGTCCCTGTATTTGAAGCTGATTTGGCAAATGTATGTTTTTGATTTTTTGTATTTATTGTGCCTGGCCAAAAAAAAAAAAACCTGTATAATGAACTGTTCTTTATTATAAATTTTTATTATAAAACGAAAGACAATTTGGTTAGACTAATTGTTAAATTAAGATTGTCCCAAATCAACCTCACTTGAACAATTTTAAAGATTATTGACATTGTCATTTTTAGGTGTGTTTAACCTTGATACACTTGATATAGAAACTGTATGATAACAACACTCTAAGTCTGATTAGTAAAAATATGCAATGTAAAGCCCTACTCATTATCCACAAAAGCAAAAATTATAGACTACATGCACGTGCATACACATACAAATTTCCTTTTAGCTGAAATCCTATAATTCATGGTATATGATTATAAAATAAGAACAAGTAAGTAAATGGTTTAGACTCTGATGAGATTTTTAGCAGTAAAATACATTTGAATGGACTATAGCATATTTAAATCAAGTTTAAAATGCTCCTGCCCTGATAGGTTATAAATGTATATTTATAATCCATTTTAAAATTCAGATGCATAGGACTTTACCTCTAATAGCTAAGTCCTTCTTCAGCTATAAAAAAAAAAATATGGTTCTTTTGCTAGAGATTTCAAAATCCATGTCTCATATACCTGAAAAAAAAATAAATGTTTAATTGGCTGGTTTTCTTCCATGATAATAACACGATCTATGTTTCCTAACCTCTCATTTTTATCCTTGGCAGGAATGTAACTGTACTGTGACCAAAAAGACATCTGTTAGCAATTTGCAGTCTCTGAGTGGCCCACAGTTTTATAGAAGCTTCATCTGAAACTCTGATTCATTTTTTAAAAAGTTAGTTGGATGGAGGCAGCTGTCTCCCGGCTGGGGATCTGTGCAGGAGTGGTTTCTTCTCCTGGCCTGGGTTAGGGTTCTGTCCTCTTCCTCACGCATCTGTGGTAATGAGCTCAGGGTTTCTGGGATGCTGGAGAGTGGGTGGTGGTAGGTGGTAGAGCTGTTCATGTTGGGCCAAAGATTTGGCGATGAGAATTTGGTCTCTGCTTTGTCATCCTATTTTTTTTTTTAACAAAAAACTATTTTCTTATACTCCATATTCTGACTTGACACAAGAATGTTTCCAAAGTCATGAAATTGGAAAACACACATATGTGCGCACACAAGTGCACGCACTCATGCAAGTGTAAATATGGGCCCTTAAGTATGCACATGTGCACACTAAAATTAAATGGAAAGCCCAAGCCTTAGATCCACAGACAAGGGGACTTCAAATTCAAGTTCAGGTACACTATGACTTTAGGGAAATGAACTCTCTCATTTCCTTACTTATGAACTGAATATAATAAAGCCTGCCCTTGATAGAGATAACATGATATGTGTAATGTTCCTGGAACAGAGGAGAGTATTATTTTATAAAGCCAGGGTACTTCCCACCCTTTCCCATCATGCTGTTATTTATCAGATTTATTTTAGGTCCTGCTGTTTGCACAAACCCATTCGGGGGACAGATTTGGGAATTAGGCCTGAGATTACTAGCTATTTCTTTTTCATGTTGCCTGGGGGAAAAGAAAGCAAAAACAAAAATGATAAGCCTGTTTTAATTTTATTACTTTCCCAGTTTTCTCTATTCGAAATATCTTCACAGTGTTTATAGGAGAACTAGACAGTCAGGTCTAGACTGGTTACTGACTGGGTGAACTTGAGAGCTGATTAATATTTTTGAACTTGAGTTTGTTCATATATAAACCATAGAGACTGACATCAGACTTACAGGATCATTTAAACATATTAAATAATATAGGTAACAAAAGCAGTTGCTACTTTTTACCCTCATTTTGCTTAATATTTCCAATAGCAATCAATAATGCCTTAGTGGATGTCCTCTGGAGGAAAAGAGATGGCTCAGCAGCAGAGCGCTCATCTAGCATATGCAAGGCTGTGGGCTCAATCCTTAGCACCACCTAAAAATAAGTAAATAAAATAAAGGTATTGTGCTCAACTACAACTAAAAAATAAATATTAAAAAAATACAATTTTGCTGAACACAGTGGCACATGCCTTTAATCTCAGCAACTCTGTAGCTGGAGGCAAGAGAATCACAAATTCAGGCTCAGCCTCAACAATTAGCAAGAACTCTCACAAACTTAGTAAAACTCTGTCTCAAAATAAAAAGGAGTAGGGGGGCTGGGGATGTGGCTTAGTAGTAGAGCACATGCCTGGCGTGTATGAAGCCCTAGATTTGATCCTCAGCACCACAAAAACTAACTAACTAAATAAACAACAGCAGATTAAAAAAAAAAAAAGTGTTAAAAAAGGAGTGGGGCTGGGTGCGATGGCGCACACCTGTAAACCCCAGCGGCTCAGGAGGCCAAGACAGAAGGATCTCGAGCTCAAAGCCAGCTTCAGAAAAAGGGAAGTATTAAGCAACTCTGTGAAACCCTGTCTCTAAATAAAATACAAAATAGGGCTGGGAATATGGTTCAGTGCTTGAGTGATCCTGAGTTCAATCCCCAGTACCCCTGTTCCCATAAAAGGAGTAGGGATAAAATTCAGTGTAAAATGCCCCCTGGGTTCAATTCCAAAACAAAACAAATCTATTCTTTGGGTGGATAGGTGAATTTAAATTCAGATCCGTATCCCTCATCCAGAATCAGCTGTATTCTCAAAAAATACAAACACAGTTCAATGAGCAGATCATTGCATTAATTAACAAAGGCCATATCTTTCTTTTAGGTTATGGAAATTTGTTGACTATGGTTTTACCATCCTCTCTTCTAGTTCATAGCTTCATGTTTCTAAATGGTGTATTTATCCTATTGTTAAATCTAATCAAGTTTGGACATTTTCTGTTGCCTTCTGGTTCTGATAGCTGAGTATTTAACTATAAAACACACTCCTCTTTCTTCTTCCCATTGTGTTAACTAGCTTTTCATTACTCCAACAAATACCTAAGCAATCAACTTATAAAGAGGCAAGATTTATTTTGGCTTACAGTTTGGGAAGTTTGGGCCCATGATTCCTGGCACTGTTACTTTTAAGCCTTTGGTGAAGCAGCTCACCACGCAGAATCCACTGGGGGAGCAAACCCACTCACTTTATGGCTAGGAAACAAAAGAGCAAGAAGAATTGTTTAGGGTCCCTCTATGCTTGTCCAGGGCACACCTCCAATAACCTAAAGATCTCCTATTAGGACCCACCTATAAGGTTCTAAGCTTTTAACACAGAGGCCTTTGGGAGACAATCTACATCCAAACTATAGCACCCATGTAGTTTTAGCTTAAGAGAGAGTTATATTAATAGGGTTAGCATCATTAGGACTTAAAAATATGGTTTGATGCTGAGTCATGTAATGTGCTATAACTAGGCTTATAGATTTTCCATTTTTTTCCCCTGGAAAGAAAAATCACTTTTCTTTTTGTCTCTTTTCTGCTATGTTTTAAAAAATAAACTTAATTTTAATTTGATCCACAAGCTTTGCTATGGTTTGGATGTGGCTCACGCCTGAAAGCTTCACATGTTGGAAGCTTGCTCCTCCCCAGTGTGGGTCGTGGGGAGGTGGTGTAACTTTGAAAGTGAGGCCTAGCAGGAGGTAATTAGGTCATGAGAGCTCCACCTTCACGAATGGATTAAAGTTGTCTCCCTGGAGTGGGTCAGATCTGGATTAATCCCAGGAGCAGATTAGCTCCCCTGAGTGGGTTGTTAGAAAAAGAATGAACCTGGTCCCTCCACAGTCTTTTGCCTCCTGGTTCACACATGTGCACCTTCTGCCTAAAGCCAATTTTCTTCCTGCTTCTCCACTATTTGGAGATGGAACCAAATTACACTCACCAGAGACTGAACAGATGGCACTTGGACTTTCAGCTTCCAAAACCATACACCAAATAAACTTCTTTTCTGGCCCGATATGATAGTGCGTGCCAAAATCCCAGCTACTCAGTGGCCGAGGCGGGAGGATCACAACTTTGAGACTAGCTTGGGAAACCTAGCTGCTTCTAAATAAATAAATGAATAAACAAATAAACAAATAAAAGAGCTGGGGCTGTAGCTCTGTAGAAGAGTGCTTGCTGGGTTCAACTCCTACAACCATATGCCAAACAAAACCCTCTTTTCTACAAAAGTATCCAGTCAGGCATTTTGTTATAGAAATATAAAAAGGCCCATGACATTTCCTTTTTAAAATATTTTTTAGTTGTAGTTGACACAATATCTTTATTTTATTTATTTATTTTTTTATGTGGTGCTGAGGATCGAACCCAGGGCCTCACACGTGCTAGGCGAGTGCTCTACTGCTGAGCCACAACCCCAGCCCTGGCCCATGACATTTCATCTAAGATGTTATAAACATTTCAGTATTATTTTCCACATGGTCAGGTAAATCGTTAATCTGTTTATTCCATTCCTTCCACGCTTTTCATCCCAACCACAGTAGGAAATCTCCCTCCCAGAACCTTTCAACCTCCTATTTCAGACTGTACTGGCCTGGACAAAGCTGACCTCACAGAAATTAAATTGACTTCTTACAGCCTTCTTATGTTGGATCCTATTCCCTGGGTCACATGTCATTTTTCTTTTTCATTTATTCTATTGATCTGGGAAGAAAATCCTTAATTCTTAAGAAATACTGCACATAGTAGGTAAATTTAAATCCTTAAAAAACTCACATGGGGGCTGGGGATGTGGCTCAAGCGGTAGCGTGCTCGCCTGGCATGCGTGCAGCCTGGGTTTGATCCTCAGCACCACATACAAACAAAGATGTTGTGTCTGCCGAGAACTAAAAAATAAATAAATAAATATTAAAAAAAATTCTCTCTCTTTCTTTCTTTCTCTCTCTCTCTCTCTCTCTCTCTCTCTCTCTCTCTCTCTCTCTCTCTCTCTCTCCCCATCACTCTCTCTTAAAAAAAAATAACTCACATGGGAGATTTAGATGTTCTCATGCTCCTTGCCGATCCATCCATTTATACTAAAGAGTGAGGGACTCAAAAGTAATTTAGAAGCTCTTTGTATGGTGGTGAAGCTTGTCAACTGATGATCAGGTGGTTTCTTCATTGGAGACACTCCCCAATTCAGCACCTAGAGTTTGTTCAGTTTATCAGGAGAAGAATACTTCAGCCCCTTGCCACCCCGGAATATGTTGCTGGTATTCTGAAAGCAGATTAAGAAATAAAGGAGTCAACTTAAAAGAATTTCACTTAACATTCCTGTGTTCAAATCCAAGGTCCACCTTTGCTTTTTCTCTAATTATCTTCTCCAACAAATAGAGTTCCATTTCCTTGACACTTAGGGAGATGAGGATAGTGAGTGGGTGAGAATCACATAAGTTTGAATCTGATTCCTCCTCCCATCTTATGGTCTTCAGGTCTTGAGCTTTTCAGAGGTCCCATGAGAAGAACTGGTACTCTCTTCAGTGTCCTCCTGCAAACCAAACTGTTAACCAGACATAACTTCTTTCTCAGCCATATTAGCAATCAGTCCTGCATCAGCTTTTGCCTAGCTCTCAAATAGGTGTTCAAATCTTTTATCCACTCATGTCTCCTCCAAAACCTTGTGACTTCATGTATATTTTTAAAATATATTTTTTAGTTGTTGATAGACCTTTATTTTATTTATTTTTATGTGGTGCTGAGAATCGAACCCAGTGCCTCACATATGCCAGGCAAGTGCGCTACTGCTGAGCCCCAGCCCCAGCCCCTTCATATATATTTTTTTATTCTAAAGGAAAATGTAAGGATCTGCCATATATAACCAAAAGTGTTTGACCTGTCAGAAGTTCTGCTAGCACTGGCAACAGGAGGGAAGGGGCAGTGATGGTTCTGCTTTGGCTCTCTAGGGAAATGAATGATTTATTCTCCCAATGATGCAGAACAAAATTTTGTTACTGAAACCCCCTTTTATTGTGGAGATCTTCCCTAATTTGATCAGCTGCATTCACAACCTGGGGCAAAGGTGATATTACAAACATATCAGCATTATTTTCCAATAGGGCCATGGGGGCTCTACCCTCATGTGTGGATTAATGCTATCTTGCTAAAATGGAAGGACAAGACAGGAAGGCAGAAAAAAAGTCTTTAGACTCACAGAGGTTCTTCACCTAAGGGTCTGTGGCATGCTTGGGAAGTGCTGTGGTCCATATTTCTCTACTACAAATTCATTTAATGATCAATGTGGTAGCATTAAGTGAGCTGATTAGTGACCTTATAAAAGGACATGAGGCAAGTAGCCCCTTTTGTCACTTTTGTCACATAAGAACACAGCATTCTTCCCCTCTGGAGGAAGCTATGTTTGAAGTGCCACCTTGAACGCAGCCTTAATTACAACCAAAATACAGAGTTTGAACTTGCCAACCTCCATAACTGTTGATCAGTAAATATATACTGTTTATAAATAGCCCAGTCTAAGGCACTTTGTTATAGCAGCAAGAATGGACTAAGAAGGTCTATGGATAGAAATTAAGGAGGCCATAAAGTTGGATGGAAAAAATCTCCTATTTTTATTTTCAATAGCTTCCAACTAAAATTTAACTTTTGCTTCAATTATGAATACGGACAGCAAACCACAGTGGTAATGGCAATATCTGTGACCTTATTACCAAAAGAAATCCCAAGTGTTTTCATAGCAAGTGGCAGTTGTTGTAGATATACCTAATTGCCATTTACACTCATTGGAAATTATGGTAGTCATTAAGCCTATGGTTAGATCTTATTATTTATAACAACTCAAATATTTTCATAAATGTATTTCCACATATTGGGCTTATTTTGTAACACTATACTTTTATTTTAAGCTGCCCAACCTTAACTTCTGGTCTCAAGTGATCCTCCCACTTCAGCCGCCCAAGTAGTTGGGACTACAGAGGAGTGCTACACACCAGGCTTGTAATCCAATGCTTTTTGTTTTTACACTTGAAAACACTGAGAAAGGAGTCCATAGGCTTCACTAGACTTCCAAAATGCGTAGGAACCCTGCTTCCAAGCTTCAAAGGCTTAGCATTTGCAGCTGCAGGAGCCTGGATCCTGAAGCAACTAAGAGCACAGAGATGAGTTAAAGGTATAAGAGGAATGAGGGTGTCGGTCAGAAACTATTTGATTATAGAAATAAGACATTAGTTGGTGTGGTGGTGCACTCCAATGGCAATATGATTAACAATGTTGGTTAAAACTACGCAAGCTTTTTTAAAAAATTGATTTTATTTTTTAAATACATGATAGTGGAATGAATTACAATTCTTATTACACATATAGAGCACAATTTTTCATATCTCTGTTATTATATAAAGTATGTTCACACCAAGACTGGGATTGTGGCTCAGTGGCAGAGTGCTTGCCTAGCATGTGTGAGGCACTGGGTTTGATTCTCACCACCACATATAAATAAATAAAGGTCTATCAACACCTAATAAAATATTTAAATAAAGAAGCAAATTCTTAAAAAAATAGTATGTTCACACCAATTCATGTTTTCATACATGTACTTTGGAATATGATGTCCACCACATTCCACCATCATTTCTAACCCCATGCCCCCTCCCATCCCGTCCCACCCCTCAGCCCTATCTAGAGTTCATCTATCCCTCCCATGCTCCCCCTCCCAACACCACTATGAATCAGCCTCCTTATATCAGAGAAAACATTTGGCATTTGGTTTTGGGGGATTGGCTAACTTCACTTAGCATTATCTTCTCCAACTCCATTCATTTACCTGCAAATGCCATGATTTTATTCTCTTTTATTGCTGAGTAATATTTCATTGTGTAATGTGTACCACATTTTAAAAATTCATTCATCTACTGAAGGGCATCTAGGTTGGTTCCACAGTTTAGCTATTGTGAATTGTGCTGCTCTAAACACTGATGTGGCTGTGTCCCTATAATATGCTGTTTTTAAGTCCTTTGAGTATAGTCCGAGAAGAGGAACAGCTGCGTCAAATGGTAGTTCCATTCCCAGATTTCCAAGGAATCTCCATACTGCTTTCCATATTGACTGCACCAATTTGCAGTCCCACTAGCAATGTGAGTGTGCCTTTTTCCCCACATCCTCGCCAACACTTATTGTTAAAACTACACAAGCTTAAAAAAACAAAACAACAACAATAACAGGCTTAATACATCCAAAATATAGATAGGGGGACCAACAAAAATAGAGATTTTTTTTTCCTCCTGAAGGATTTGCTTTATTTTGACTCTTTAAAAAAAATTTTCAGCAAATGAAATGAACAAGAATACCAGATTGACATTAGAAGACCTAGGTTCTGTCTCTAAAAACTGGACCAAGGGCTGGGGATATAGCTCAGTTGGCAGAGTGCTTGCCTCACATGCACAAGGCCCTGGGTTCAATCCCTAGCACCATTAAACAAATAAATAAATACTGGGCCAAGACAAGGATGCCCTCTTTCACCACTTCTATTTAACATAAGCCCTTGTCTGGGACACCCAAAATAATGTTGAATAAGGGTAATAGTGAACATTTCTTCAGTATTTCATTAATAAATACAGTGATGTCTAGTAATTTCAGAAAACTATTCTTGATCATATTAAAATATGTAAACAATGTAAAAGAAAAAAAACTAATCAGATAAATACATTAATATCATGAGTTGTCACTGAAGGGTAATGATCAAGGAAGTGTAACTCAACATCATGTACAACCGGAAGAAAGAATAATTATATTCCATTTATGTATGATGTACCAAAATGCTTTCTACTGTCATGTAGAACTAATTAGAACAAATAAAGATAAATAAATAAATAAAAAGAAAGCTTTACCTAACAACAACAACAACAGCAAAACCATAGTCTTTGAAATTCTAGCCAGAGCAATTAGACCAAAGAAAGAAATTAAACGTATACAAATAGGAAAAGAAGAATTCAAACTATCCTTATTTGCCAATGACATGATTCTATATTTAGAAGACCTCCCCCAAAAAAACTCCACCAGAAAACTTGTAGAACTCATAAATAAATTCAGCAAAGTAGCAGGATATAAAATTAACACCCATAAACCAATTGGGTTCCTATGCATCAGTGATGAATCAACTGAAAAAGAAATTAGAAAAACTATCCAATTCCCAATAGCCTCAAAAAAAAATTGGGGAGTCAACCTAACAAAAGAGGCAAAAGACCTCTACAATGAAAATTATAGAACACTAAAGAAAGACTTTAGAATTTGGAAAGATCTCCCATGGTCTTGGATAGGCAGAATTAATATTGTCAAAATGGCCCCATTAATAAAAGTTCTACATAGATTTAATGTAACTCATATTAAAATTCCAGTGATGTTCTTCATTGAAATAGAAAAAGCAGTCATAAAATTCAATTGGAAAAATAGGAGGCCCAGAATAGCCAAAGTAATACTCAGTGAGAAAAGTGAAGCAGGAAGCATCACAATACCAGACCTTTAGTTATACTACAGAACCATAGTAACAAAAAACGGCATGGTAGTGACACAAAAAACAGAAATGAAGACCAATGATATAGAATAGAAGACACAGAGACAAGCCCACATAAATACAGTTATCTCATACTAGACAAAGTTGTCATAAACACACACTGGAGAAAAAAATAGCCTCTTCAACAATGGTTCTGGGAAAACTGGAAATCTATATGTAATAAAATGAAATTAGACCCCTATCTCTCACCCTGTACAAAACTCAACTTTAAGTGGATCAAGGACCTAGGCATTAGATCAGAGACCTTGCGCCTACTAGAAGAAAAAGTAGGCCCAAATCTCCATCATATCAGTTTAGGAACTGAATTCCTTAACAAGACTCCTACAGCACAAGAAGTAAAATCAAGAATCAATAAATGGGATGGTATCAGACTAAAAAGTTTCCTCACAGCAAAGGAAACAATAATGTGAAGAGAGAGCCTATAGAATGGGAGGAAAATCTTTGCATTAATCTCTAGGATATATGAAAAACTCAAAAAAAAATAACACCAAATAAAACCAAATAACCCAATCATAAATGGGCAAAGGAACTGAACAGACACTTCATAGAAGAAGAAATATGAATGGTCAACAAATATATGAAAAAATATTCAACATTTGTAGCAATTAGAGAAATGAAAATTAAAACTACACTGAAATTCCATCTCACTCCAGTCAGAATAGCAATTATCAAGAATATATGTAACAATAAATGTTGGTGAGGATGTGCGGGGAAAAGGTATACTCATCCTTTGCTGATGGGACTGCATATTGGTGCAACCACTCTGGAAAGCAGTGTAGAGATTCCTCAGAAACCTTGGAATGGAACCACTATTTGACCCAGTTATCCCACTCCTTAGCACATACCCAAAGGACTTGAAATCAGCACATTATAGTGATACAGCTACATCAATGTTTATAGCAGCTCAATTTACAATAGCTAACCTATGGAATCAACCTAAATGCCCTTCAACGGATTAATGGATAAAAACGGTGATATATATACACAATGTAATATTACTCAGCCTTAAAGAAGAATGAAATTATGGCATTTGCAGCTAAATTGATGGAACTGGAGACTATCATGCTAAGTCAAATAAGCCAATCCCCCAAAACAAAGGCCAAATGTTCTCTCTGAAATGTGGAATGCTAAAACACAATAAGGTAGGGGAGGGGGTAGAACAGAAGTTCCTTGGTTTAGACAAAGGGAAATGAAGGGAAGGGAGGGGGATGGAATAGGAAAGACAGTAGAATGAATCAGACATAAGTTTCCAGTTTTCATATATGAATACATGAACAGTATATTCTACATCATGTAAAACCATAAGAAGTTATATTCTATATGTGTCTAATATGTCAAAATACATTTTACTGTCATGTGTAACTAAAAAGAACAAATTAAAAAAAAAAGATCTAGGTTCTGGTTCTAAGTTAGATGATCTTGTGGAATTGATCCACATAAGTGAACAGTTGGAATGGTGATTTCAAGATGCCTTCTATTTTTCTGGACTGTAAGGTTTTATTTGTTACTTTATTTATTTATTTGTTTACTGATATGTTTGTGGTGCTGGGAATTGAAGTTGGGGCCTTATTCACTCTAAGCATGTGCTTTAGCACTGGGCTGCACTCCCACCCTCTAGGACTTGTAAGATGCTAAAACAATTTCCCTGCTTGGGTTTCAGGATGTGAGAAATAGACAGAAAACCTTTAAATAAACTATGAGAGCCCTGTGAACCTTGAAGTTCCTTGATTCTTTCTGTGTATTGGTGCTGAAAACAATGGGAAAAACATCTTTTCAGAGGGAATAATTCTTGTTTTGCTGTTGCCTTGCAGCCTGTATGTTGACTATTTGACCAATAGAGAGCTATTGATTGATTGACAAGGAAAAATCTTCTGAGAAGGTATTTATCCTATTCATGCTTATTTATACTTGATTCTGTAGGAGACATCTCTGAAAGAGGTAAAAAAAAGTTCAGTGAATATCAGGCTTACATTTCCCATGATAATGGACTAAAACATCTATGTAAGAAGTTGTGGGGCTGGGGTTGTGGCTCAGTGGTAGAGTGCTCGCCTACCATCGATCCTCAGAACCACATAAAAATAAATAAAGATATTATGTCCAACTACAACTAAAAAATATTTAAAAAAAGAAGTTTGGACTATTACCTGTATTACAAATGTTTCTGCAAAGATGCCTCCTCCCTTTCTCATTCTCCCTTCCTCCCTCCTTCCTCCCTTCCTTCCTTTCCCTTTCCTATCTTTATGCATCAGTTTATGATGGTTTTGGATGCAAGTAAGAGAAATCCTCAATCTAACCATCTAAAACAATTAGGGAGTCTGCTCCCCACCTACCAAGAGGAGGATAGCCTTGGGTTTGTCTATTCAGTAGCTCTGCATGACCATCAGGGGCCCTGTACTTTCCATTTTCTTCTCTTTCAGCCTCATGGCAAATGAATTTTTCCTCATCTATACAAGATAGTGTTTGTTGTAGGTCCAAACTTCACATCCAGATATGGCAACACTGGTAGGGAAAAAAAAGGAAAAAAAATATTCCTTCACTTTTTATGAACAAGAAAATGTTTCTTAGAGTTCACTTTCCTTCCCCATGGACAGACTTGGCCATCGGGATACCCCTAGATAAATCACTGCCCAGGGGAATGAAACATCAGTATTGGCTTCAAAAAATGAGATTTACTCATGGGTCCTAGAGGAAATGTGTAGACACTGTGGCAAAATCAGTGCCCTCCTGGTTCAGAAGAATGAGAAGTAGGTAGCCATGCAGAGACTAACACTTCTGCAGTTGGCTTTGGTGGCCTTACTGTCTACTTTATACTATCAGTGGACTTTACCTGTTCCACTTCCACACAAAGACCCTGGATCCTATGGTACAGCGGATTGAACCCAGGGGCACTCAAACACTGAGCTACATCCCCAGCCCATTTTATTTTTTATTTTGAGAAAGGGTCTCACTAAGCTGCTGGGGGCTGTCCTTGAACTTACCTGTCCCTTGAACTGTGACCTGCCTTAGCTTATTTAGTTCCTGGGATTACAGTGTTTGTCACTGTACTTGGCCCCCAGTCCCTTTTATTCCACATCTCAGTCCCTTTAATTTCACCAGTCTCCCAGGAGCCTGCTGAGGCTTCTGATTCTATCTTAGATCTGCCTTTGAGGGCTCCCTCACCCCCACAGGCTGTATCATCTGACATGCCTTGACCTCCGCAACTGACTTTGTCATGGTTTGGAACCTCTGCTTCTGCCCGACTTCAGAGGGCAGGCTCTCATGCCCATCAGAGTAGGGAGCCTCAACACCAGCGTTTGTTAAGATGAAGAATCATTCACAAATCAGGCCGAGGATGCCACCTCTTCATAAACATTTCTATGGAGATAAGTTTTATCCCTCAGAAAACCCTTGTGTTTGTGAATCGGACCTGCAATATTCCAATGGCATGAAATCCATTTTAGTCATATTTGTTCTTATGACTTAAGTTCTGATAAACAATCAATGTATTGATGAGATGTGGACGAGTAGAGCATATACCTCAAGGTCCAACCTTAAGGTATCTTTGGATTTTGTTACAAAAGTGATTTGAGCCTTGACTATATAGAACTCAGAAACAAAGCAAGTCTCCTGTTATTTTAAAAATGAAATATGCCTCCAGCATAGCCCTAGATATTTCTATCATAACTCTAGTTTATGCCTAGCTCAGATTTTGAAAAATTGGACTTCTAGGATCATCTCCTGTTTCTTTAAATTTTGTATGCCTCTCTCCTTCTGTCCAAGTAGCAGTAACTGCTGTGACCTGCCAAGCCCAGGCAAGGGAAGCCATGCAGGTCTGAGCATGCCCTCTGTGAGCCATCTGAAGTGATTGAGATCACACCCTCTCTCCTTTAATCCTGGTGAAGCTGGCTTCTAGGGAGAGGTCAGAGTCAGCTGTATAACAAAACCTCCCAATTCCTTGCTTCCTACTTTGTTTCTATCTATAAAGCAATTTTTTTTCCTCTGAAATTTCCCCAGGAAATTATGCCCTTCCAATTACCCCTTCCTGCTTTTAATGCAAGTTACCCTTTGCCTCTGAGCTATATTATAACAGGCCACAGACCTGGTGAGAGGGAAGATGAGCAAGATAATTTGTAATCAACCAGTGAAAAATCCAGATATCCTCTGGTGGTGAGCATCCAAACACTTTCCATACTTGTCCCTGGAAGACAGAACTCTGAGACTATCTGGAGGAGCTGACCAGGTGCCTGAGAATTCAGTGGTCAGGTACTCAGAGGTCAGGAATGACAGCACTTTCATGAAGCTAAGACTCAGCCTGAGAACAAAAGTAGCCTGAAACAGAACTGCTTGAGGAAGTTTCTCCAAAGCAGTGATTGTCTGCTGTACCTTCTGGGTTCCATTTATCACCCATGGGACACCTTATACAGAGGTGTAGGGCAGTGAGAGGGCTGTGGGGTACACAGTAATTCCTAGCACTGAGACGAAGGATCACAAGAGCTTGCTCAATCAGGTATAGCTGAAAGGGGGAGAAATCCTTGAAATACTGGATGGGCAAGTATGATCTGGGAACCTGGTAGTCACGATTCAGATGAGGTGCTTCTAAGAATATGCTGATATTACAAATAGCACAACTAACTAGTGGCAGAAAGGCCAGAGACTGAATGGATCTGAGTCCCAGTGTTGACAGGCTAGATTGCCTGTTAAAGTTGGAGAAGTCACTTATGCTTGTGTAATTCAAGAGACATCAAATGCTTACTAACCCCTTAAATGTCCTCCCTTTTATTAGGTCATAATACCCCAAACATCTGAATCATTTAATAGAGTTGAAAGCCAAACTAAGCCAGGAACAGTGGCCTACGCCTGTAATACCAGCCGCTCTGGAGGCTGAGGCAAGATGATCCCGAGTTCAAAGCCGGCCTTAGCAAAAGCGAGCGCTAAGCAATTCAGTGAGATCCTGTCTCTAATAAAATACAAAAATAGAGTTGGGGATGTGGTTTAGTGGTTGAGTGCCCCTGAGTTCAATCCCTGGTAATCCTCCCCCGCCCCCCCCCCCAAAAAAAAACTAAGGGAACTCTCAATTAAAATACAAATATGTTACCTTGGAATGGTTTCACAGGATGTTTGTTATAGTGTGGATCTGTGCCCTTGAAGGAAATTGTCAGTCTCCAGCCCACCTCCTCTTTCTCTTTTTGCTCCCTAGTTCATGATGAAGTGAATGGTTTTATTCCAGCTGTGGTGTGCTTCTTTAACACAGGTCCCCAAACAATGGGGCCAATCAATCTTGGTCTGAAACCTCCCAAACTGTAAGCCAAAATAAACCCCAAGTGATTATCTCAGGCATGATGGTATAGTAACAGAAAGCCAAAATCACCTATGATAGAAAATTGGGAATTTAGTTTGTCCAAGTAGGCTGTCAGAGAAGAGAACCGATGAATGAGGACTAGAAATCACCCAGTTTTGTGAGAAGATGCCAGAACTATCTTGAGTTATCTGATACCTGAGAAGAAGAGGCAATAGGAGGATTGAGGGACTTTGTGATGCCTGGTGAAGAATCAATCTATAAGGGAATGCACTCCCTGAGCAGTTTCATTAAGGGCTTGGTGGTAGGTCACTCACTTGGTAGAGAAATGTGACCATCAATTATATCTGGACCCAGTGCCCAGGGTTCACTTAAGGTAACTGGCCCAGAATCAAAATTTTATATGAGGCTGCATTTTATAAACAGTGACAACAAAAGCATCCCCAAATAGTTCACATTTAATTTTTTGAGTTTTTTAAAAATGATTTTTGCATTAATAAATGAGATTGATTTGTAATTTTCATTGTTAAAGTATACCATCTCAGGTTTGGAAATCAATATTATAGTTCAGAAAATAATTCCAGGCTAGCCCTCTTTTCTAAGCTTTGGAACAATTTAAGCAGAATTGCATACTACCTGCTTTTTAAAGATTTCTTAGAATTTCCCTGTGAAATCAGATGGACATATCTCAGGGGACTCAGACAACTTTTCCTCTTTTTATGTATGAAAATCAGTCTGTTTTGTTTTTCTTTCTTTTCTGGAGGTAAAGTTTGATGTTATATTTTCTAAGAAAATTATCTGTTTCATCCAAGTTCTCAAATTTACTTTAATGAAGTTAAGCAAAACATTTATTATGATTTTTGTGTGTGTGTGGTGTTGGGGATTGAATCCAGGCCCTTAAGCATGTGAGGAAGTACTCTACCAACTGAACTATACCCCCAGCCCATGATTATTTTAATCTAATATAACTTTGTGGTTATTTTATTCTGTTTTTTTTTTAAATTTTATATATTTGCATTTTCTACTTTTTTTACTTTATCATTAGGTTAGCTAATTCTTTTCTATTTCCTTGTTTTGTACTCAAATATCCAGCTTACTTACTTCCTTATTTTTTTCTAACTCAATAAGCTAGAAATTTCTGTTTTTGTTTTCATTAACTTAGTCTTTCTACTCTCCTTCAGTTTGTTTTCTTGTTCCTTTTTTACGCTAGATGCTTGCTTGATTTTTTCTTATTTAAATATTGAAACCTATGAACTTTTCACTGAGTATTATTTTAGTACTGTCTCATAGATTATGATATGCAGATGTTTACTGTTTTTGTTATTGTCACTTTTAGAAATGCTATAATTTAGGTTTTTTTTTTTTTTTTTTTTTTTTTTTGGTACCAGGGTTTGAACCCAGGGGCAATTAACCACTGAAGCACATCCCCAGCCTTTTGTAATACTTTATCTAGAGACAGGGTCTCATTGAATTGCTCAGTGCCTCACTAAACTGCTGAGGCTGAATTTTGAATTCACAATCCTCCTGCATCAACCTCCCAAGGTGGGGTTACAGGCATGTGCCACCATGCCCAGCTAATATTATTTTTCGATCTAGGGGTTAAGGGACTTCTAAAAAATTAAAATTCAAGGACCAGAGATGTAGCTTAGTGGTAAATTACTTGTCTAGCATGCCCAAGGCTCTATGTTTGATCCCCAGCACTGAAAAAAAAAAAAAAAAGAAAAGAAAAAGTTTTAAAAAATCACTTAATATAATTTTTTAAACTTTCAGGTGGAAGAGAATTTTTATTTGATTTTAAAAGTTAATTTATCATCTTATTGCAGAGGGATCAGAGAATGTTGCCTATGCTATATCTACTATTTTGCAATTTACCGAGGTTTTCTTTGTGATTTAAAGTATGATTGTGTTAATAAGGTTTTCATCCCTGTGACCAAAATACCTGATAAGAATAGCTTAGAGGAGGGCTGGGGATGTGGCTCAAGCAGTAGCGCGCTCACCTGGCATGCGAGCGGCCCGGGTTCGACCCTCAGAACCACATACCAACAAAGATGTTGTGTCCGCCAAAAAAAAATAAATAAATATTAAAAAATTTTCTCTCTCTCTCTCTCTCTCTCTCTCTCTCTCTCTCTCTCTCTCTCTCTTTAAAAAAAAAAAAAAAGAATAGCTTAGAGGAAAAAAAATTATTTCGAACCACAGTTTCAGAGTTTTTAGTCCACAGTGGGACAACTACATAGTCCAAGGCCCAAGATAAGGCAGAACATCATGGCAGTAGGGCATGGTAGAGGCTCATGGCTCTGTTGTACATGGCTGCCAGATATAATAAAGAAACCATTGACCAGGCATGGTGGCACACACTGATAATCCCAGATGCTGGGGAGACCAAGGAAGGAGAATCACAAGTTTGAGATGAGCCAGGGCAACTTAGTGAGATCCTGTCTCAAAATAAAATTTAAGAAAGAGCTGAGGGTCGGGTGCATTGGTACATTCCTGTAATCCCAGTGGCTCAGGACGCTGAGACAAGAGGATCATGAGTTCAAAGCCAGCCTCAGCAAAAGTGAGGTGCTAAGCAACTCAGTGAGACCTTGTCTCTAAATTAAATACAAAAATAGGGCTGGGGATGTGGCTCAGTGGTTGAGTGCCCCTGAGTTTAATCCCCGGTATGGGGGGAAATAAAAGGGCAGGGGGCAGCTGGGGAGGCAGTTTAGAGGTAGAGCATACTTGCCTAGCATGTACAAGGTTCTTAGTTTGATCTCCAGTAGAGGGAGGTGTGTGTGTGTGTGTGTGTGTGTGTGTGTGTGTGTGTGGAGAGAGAGAGAGAGAGAGAGAGAGAGAGAGAGAGAGAGAGAGAGAGAGAGAGAGACTATTTTCCTATCTTCAATGCAGGTTTCATAGACTGAATCAAAATGCTGAGGGAGGAGAGAAAGCTTTTAACTGAATGATCTGTTGCAGGTTTATTTTGTTTTCCATTCTTCTGTAGATTGTAACATAAAAAATTATTTACATATAAAACATCCATTTTAAGAACTTGGGGGCTGGGGTTGTGGCTCAGTGGTAGAGCACTCTCCTAGCACATGTGAGGCACTGGGTTCGATCTTTACCATCATATAAAAATAAATTTTAAAAATAAAGGAATTGTGTCCATATACAACTGAAAAAAATTTAAAAAGGAACTTGGTCTAATGAATTTCATTAATTATATACAAACTTAAAATCTTAATCACAATTAAAATATAGAATGATTCATTCTAAAAATGTTTCCTCCTGTCCATTTGTAGTTGTTCCTTTCTGCTCACCTCTGGGCATCAGCAACTACTGCTGTCACATTGGATTCAGTGTTGAAAATTTTGTCTTTCAACCCTTTAAAGAGGTTCATCCATTTTCCCCTAATCTCCATAGTTTCTAATGAGAAGTCAGCAGTTAATTTCCTCCTTGGTGCTTTCAAAATACTCTTTAAAATATTTTTTTTTTTCAGCCAGGTGTGGTGTTGCACACCTATAATCCCAGGATCTTGTGAGGCTGAGGCAAGTGGATCAAAAGCTCAAAGCCAGGCTCAGTAACTTAGCAAGGCCCTTAGCAACTTAGTGAGACCATGTCTTAAAATATTAAGTAAAAATTATTGGGAATATGGCTCAGCAGAAAAGAAACCCTGGGTTTGATATCCAGTCCAAATAAGTAAATAAATAGTTTTTTCAACAATGTGCATCGGATATATCTTTTTGTGTTAGTGTTTGCTTATCATTTTGTATCTGCAAAGTTCTATCTTCAACCAAAGTTTGGAAAAATTTGGCCTTTATTTTAACTTTTCTTCTACTCATCATCTTCTTCTTTTTCTGAATTCCATAAATTGCATAAATGTTGGCTTATTTGAAATCCTGTAATAAGTTCTGAAGTTTCTGCTCAAAGCTTAATTTTTTTTTGTATTATCCATCATTGAAAATTTGTATTGATTTAACTTGCATTTAATTTAATCTTCCTCTGTTGTGTTCATTTGTGGTCTATCATGTGAAATTTTTATTTCAGAAATTGTATTTTTATTCCAAAATTCCCATTTAGTTTGTTAAAAAAATTTTTCTATGTTTTTGATAAGATTCCCTGTTTGTCTGCTGAAGTTTTTATTGTTGAAAACTGGTTTCTTGTTTTGAAATTGACAATAATTGTACTATCCAGTTTGAAATCCTGCCTGTGAGTTCTAACTTAGGTTCCTAATATCCTTAACTGATTTTATTTTTTCTTGAGAATGAGTTCCATTGTCTTGATTCTTCATCTGACAGGGAAGTTTGGATTGGTCACCAACATTAGCATGTTAAATTGTAGAGATTCTGGATTCTGTTATTTTTCTCCTATGAGGCTCCCCCGACCTTTGAAAGCAGGAAAGAACAATATGAAAACTTTTTCATGAATGGTAGCTTTGGTTTCAGATTAGATTTTATATATTTTTTTAGATGAGCTGCTTTAAACCTTTCTCATATACCTGTGCCCAGGGGTCTGTCAGAGATATGAGTAGACTGAATAGCCATTTCTGCATTTCTCCTTTCTGGAAACTTCCCACTCTCCTCAGCTTTCATGATATCCTGGCTTCACTTTTTTCTTCCTCACTGGTTTTATTTTATTTTATTTTTATTCCCCAGGCTAGAAAACTTGTGGGTTTTTCCACACATGCCATTACTAATGCTCTTCATGCTACATGGACTGCACATAACCCCAGGCAAAAAGCCACAGAAATGGGAATCTATCTGTACCTCTCACTAGGTCTGTCAACTTCTGTTTCTTCTCTTGTATATCCAGGTAGTTGCTTTTTGGATTATGTTCAGGTTTTATAGATGTCTTTTGTAGGAGGGCTTATCTCTTTGCATCCAAGTCCATCATACTGAGAAGCAAAATCTAGATTGAAGTTTTGATATCAAAATGGACAAGATTCGACTTTTCTTTTGATACTGGGGTGCTTTACCACTGAGCTATATCACCAGTCCTTTTTAGATATTTTGAGAACAAAAAATAAAATTGCTAAGGGGTCTTATTAAATTGCTAAGAGTCTCACTAAGTTGCTAAGGCAGGCCTTGAACTTGCAATCCTAATGTCTCAGCCTCCTGGGTCTCTGAAATTATAGGCATTCACCACCACACCTGGCAAGATTAGACATTTGTGTGTGTGTGTGGTGCTGGGTATTGAACCCAGGGGTGCTTAATCACTGAGTCACATCCCCAGGCTCACTTTGAACCTGTGATCCTCCCGCCTCTGCCTCCCAAGCTGCTGGGATGACAAGAGTGTGCCTGACTCTAGATTTTCTTTTGTTGAATTTTGGCTTGGTTCTGAGTGAATATGTTGTATTTGTCTGCAAGTACCACTTTCTTGGGGAATCGCCTCTCTCCCATTTCTTTTGGATCTGGTTAGTCACAGTGTCTGACCACAGGGATGGGCAGGGACTCTGATTAATAGATCCTGAGAGTGGAAACGCCTTTTGTGCTGCCTATCTTCTGTCTGCTTCTATAGATATGCTCTTGCCCTGTATTGCTTTGTGCCTTGGGAGGGCTCCCTTGTCTTGCAGCTTCCTACTGAGCTGAATCAATGGGAGTTCTTCCAGGAGATAAGTGAGAGTGCAGGCAAGGCTACTTGGGCTCACTGTGGCCCTCTACCAAATGTCACCACTCTCCTATCAGAAAGCTGTCTTCATACATTCCAGTCTGGTAGTCCCCCCTTATCCATAGAGGATGTGTTCCAAGACCCAGTGGATGCCTGAAACCAGAGATAGCACTGAAGTACTAACCCAGTATCTGTGGGAGATTGGCTCCCAGACACCAGGAAATACAGAAACTTCATGCTCAAGATGCCTGAATTTGTAGAATATCAAAACCCTATAGGTTTAATCATCCCTCAGTATTCATGAGAGATTTTTTTTGTTTGTTTGTTTGCTTGTTTTTGGTAAAGGGAATTAAACACAGGGCTGCTTTACCACTGAGCCACAATTCTAGGCATTTTAATGTTTTATTTTGAGACAGGGTCTTGCTAAATTGCTTAGGGCCTCCTAAGTTGCCGAAGCTGCTTTTGAACTTGCAATCCTCCAGTCTCAGCCTCTGGAGCCTCTGAGATTATAGGCGTATGCCATCATGCTCAGCAAGAGATTGGATTTTAGAACCTCCTGTGGCTACCAAAACTTGTGGATACTTAAGTGCCCTATACAAAATGGCATCGTATTTGCATATAATCCATGCACATCCTTCCATATACTTTAAATTATCTCTAGATTATGTATAATGCCTGGTACAGTGTAAATGCTATGTAATAGCTCTTCTACTGTAGTCTTTAGGGAATACTGACAAGAAAGTCTGCACAGGCTGCTACCCTGAGTCCGACTGCTCCTATCCCTTCCCTACTTGTTAGGAGTAAGCCTGTCTGCTGGTTTCCTGCAGCTGGGGCACAAAAGGAGAGATCTCATCTCTTCTTGGGAAAAGGAATCTCTTCTTTGATACTCATGCCATAGAGTGCTTTCTCAAAGAAAATGGGTTTACTTCTCAACAGGAAAAAAAATCATGGTGTCTGCATTGGGCAGGATCATGGAAGCCAATATGGATATTTTCTGAAAAGACATGGTCACCAAATTGTGACAGATCACTCCTCAGCAAATAATGTCTAAGACTGCTAATGTGAAGAAGGATATTGTTATGGTTTAGCTCTGAGGTGTCCCCCAAAAGCCCATGTGTGAGACAATGCAAGAAATCTTAGAGGTAAAATGATTGGGTTATGAGAGTTTTACCCATTATAAACAGTGCATTAATCCCCTGGTAGGGATTAACTGGGTGGTAACTGTAGATAGGTTAGGGTATGGCTAAAGGAAGTGGGTCATTGGGGCTTTGGGGTTTTATATTTTGTCTGTGGTGAAGAGAGGTCTCTGCTTCCTGATGCCATGTCCTGGTCCACTTTCCTCCACCAAACGCTTCTGCCATGACATTCTGCCTTACCTCAGACCCCAAAGAAAGGAGTTTGCTGTCTAAAAGGACTAAGACCTCTGAAACTACAAGCCCCAAAATAAACTTTTTCTCCTCTAATTTTTCTTGTCAGGTCTTTTGGCCACAGAAGCAAATAAGCTGATAAGTCAGATATCATCGTTTTGGAGAAGAGTGAACTTCAAACCCTCTCAGCAGAAAATGAGAAAATAAACTTGAATTACACCATTAAATCAACAAGTAATGGATGGAATGATCAAATTCTGAACAAAAACCAAATTGGCCTTCTATCTAGAAAGGAGCAGAATGAAAGAATTGCATTCATTGAACAAAAAGAAGCCGATGAAATTAAGGACAAAAATAGTGGAATTACAAATCTCACCCAGACAGATAGGAAGATAGAAAGTGAGGCTGCTAGTTTCAAAACCAAGCTATAAATGCACAAATGATACTATTAAATATTTAACAGTCTGTATTTACCTGCCTTGTAGTAACTCTGGGACTGTATTTCCCGTGGATCTGATAAAGTATCTATTAAAATATTTCAACTGACATGGTAATGGTAAAAAGTACACAAAAAGATGCTCAATATCATTAATCACCAGAAATGCAAATTAAAGCACAATGAAAACTATATACCCACTATAATGGCTAAAATTAAAAAGACAAACAGAATCAAAAGTTGACAAGTGCTGGGCATGGGGGCGGCATAACTGTAATCTTCAGCTGGGGAGGCTGAGACAGGAGGATCACCAGTCCAAAGATGGCCTCATCAAAAGCGAGGTGCTAAGAAACTCAGTGAGACACTGTCTTTAAATAAAACACAAAAGTAGGGCTGGGGATGTGGCTCGTGGCCAAGTGCATCTGAGTTCAATCCCTAGTACCTTACCCTCCCCAAAAAAGTTAACAAGTGTGGGGAGTGTCTCCTTGAAATGCTGATGGGGACACAAAATATGATATGAGCAATTTGGAGAATAGTTCATCAGTTTCTGATAAAGAATGACCTAGTAATTCCACTCCTAGTAATTCACCCAAGAATAATAACATGTCCACAGAGACTTTCACACTGGCGACTTTATTTGTAATAACTCCAAAAGGGAAACAACTGAAATTTACTCCTGTGAATGGGTACGTACGCATACAATGAAATACTACTCAGTAATACCATGTGAAAAACCAGTGCACAAACAGCATGGATCTATCCTAAAAATGTGGTAATAGTAATGAGACAGGAAAGGGTATACACTGTACAATTACAGTTATGAGAAATTCTAGAAGAGGCAAAACTAATCTGTCACTGCTGCCTATGTATGTGGGGGAGTGAGATTTTTAGCAAAAAAGATTATGAGGAAACTTTCTGAAGTAATAGAAATATTCTACATGTGTTGATTGTGGTAGTGGATACACAGATGCATTAGCTTGTCAAAACGCATCTGTCTGGGGCTAGGGCTGGGGCTGGGGCTCAGTGGTAGAATACTTGCCTTGCACGCATGAGGCACTGGGTTCGATCCTCAGCACCACATACAAATAAACAAAATAAAGGCATTGTGTCCAACTACAACTAAAATAAATAAATATATAAATCTATCTGTACACTTTAAAAGGGTTAATTTTGTTGAAAGCTGATTTAGGAAAAGACAACCAGGTCTGGTTTTCCTTCTGCTATAGGGTTAATTATAGGAACATCTACCCCTAAAGCAATAGGGATTGTGGGGGTTTATAATGGGCTGTGACTGATTTCATTGGGGGAAATAGGAAGATTGTCTTGCCTGCAGATGGAAGCCGTGTTCTAAAGTACCATATAACTTACTAATTTAAAGATTTATTTTTGTTTAAATGTTGTTTCCCCCTTAGGCTCATGGGGATACATCAAAGGGATTACCACAGAGAACTGGCCTGATAAAATCTACTTTCTAAAGGCAGATTACAAAAAAAAAAAAAAAAAAAAAAGGAAAAGAAATCTGCCCAGGCTCTTGTGAGGAAAATGGACTAGAGTGACATTTATCTAAACATTTAAACAGAAGCATTTATTTCTATTTAAATGTTTATCCCTTTCCCTCTTTACTCATGTTAAAATATAAGCTATGCGAGAGCAAGGTTTTTCATCTGCTTTTGTTCATAGTACACAGTAGGTATCAATAAAATATTATAGATGACCATCTGTTATCATCTGTGTCTTATTCCTCATTTGGTTCCAAGCTCATAGGGAAAGATGGGGTTCTTATTTGCTTTCTAAAATACCCACAGCCACCTCCTCTTACAGACAATAATGATAACAATAGCATAACAATAAACCATGAATCAGCCAACATTTATGGGGTATTTACTAGGTGTCAGGTTTACACCGTGTATAAAAATGCATTTAAATCATATCTTCCAAGTCTCATAAAAACTGAACCAAATGAGCACTACTACTGTTTCTACTTTGGAAATGGTGAAACCAAACCAACGCATAGAGAGTATAAGTGACTTGCCCATGATTACACAGTTATTAGGTGGCAGAACTGGATTTTGAATCTAAGTAACTGGATCACAATATGATGGCCTTACTCATTATTGCTTCCAATTTTTAAAAATTGTTTTTATTGACACATAATAATTATACATATTCATGGAATACAATTGGAAGATTCTACACATGTGTAAGTTATGTCATGAACAAATGAGGGTAATTAACAATATTCATTGCTTTATACGTTTGTCATTTCTTGGTGGTAAGAGCCTTCAAAAAGCTTTCTTTTAGTTATTTTGGAATATATAATACATTTCATGCCAGAAACTGATGAACTATTCTCCAAATTGTTAACTAGTCACCTTGCTGTGCAATTAGAACTCTTTTGATTTCCTGGTAACTTCGTACCTTTTGACCACCGTCTCCCTGTTCTTTCCTCTCCCTTTCCTCTTCAGGTCTGTCTGGCTCCAGTTCATTTTCTTCACAAGAGCTCAGGTGAAATCTTTTTTTTTTTTTTTTTTCAATCTACCTTTAAAGGGTAGTTTTGAGGCTGGGGATGTAGCTCAGTGTAGAGCACTTACCTAGCATGCACAAGGCCCTGGCTTCAATCTCCGGTACTGGGGTGGAGGGGGAGCAGCTAAAGGGTAGAGGTAGATTTTATCAGGCCGGTTCTCTTCAATAATTCCTTCAATGTATCCCCATAACCAGGAGTGAAAAAACAAAATTCCAGACCCTTGATACTGCCCACAAGGTCCTCCCCAGTCTCATCAGAACCATTTTCCTTCTCACATACTATTCTGGGATCATCCTGAATTTATTTATTTATTTTTATTTGTTTGCTTGTTCATTTGTTTTGATACAGAGTCATACTGTGTTGCCCAGACTGGTCTCCAAATTAAAGGCTCAAATGATCCTCCTGCCTCATCCTCCAAAGCAGCTGGAACCATAGGCATACTGACTAGCAAGGTTCTATTTTGAGTATTTGAAATGTTTTTCTGCCTCTGGGTCTTTGCCCATATTGTTTCTTTGCACCCCCATCAAGTGGGTTCCTCAGTCTCTGCAAAAATACCGTAGTTTTAGACCAGCTTCCCTGACCCCTTCTTTTCCCAAATCCACACAGCTTGCCCTGATACTCTCTCACTGTAACCTGGGCTTTCTAGTCATAGCACTTATCACAATTTGAAATAATCTTCCTATTTCTGCTTGTAACTAGAATGACCTGCTACACCAGCTTGGGGTGAAAATGAGTGGAGAACACTTTATTCTTCAAGTTAGAACTGGCTCTAGTGTTCATCTGCCAGATTTCCAGGATGCTCTTGTCTTAGGTTTTCTCCTTCTATCAAACTGCCCAAACACTTCAGGCATTTATTTATCTCCAAGAAGCCAGTATTGATTCCAAATTTTTGATAAGAGTCAGAGCCTCTGATCAGAATCAAGTATTGATTCTATTTTTAAACAGTTATTTCTTCCCATGTGGTTAAAACTAGCCCTTTATACCGTGATAGGTCTTTGTCCACTGTCCCAGATCACCTTGGTTAGTCCAGAACTCACCATTTGGAGCTTCCAGTTCTATTAGGCAAAATGAGGACCTAAACAATGGTGGTTTCCAAAGAGGACTCACCACGCCAAGATGGTAGGTCACGGTGACTTGGCTCTAGGTTGGTCTGAGACACTCCCAGGCCCACTTCCTATACCTACCCCAGGTCATGACCCTCAGGAGCTCTCCACTGACTCACCATCCTGCATTTTTGTTGTTGTTGTTGTTGCATTTGATAATGGGGTTCTGCTGAGATCCATTAGGATTCCCTTATACCAGTTTTGTGGTCCTTTTCTCTCTGACTTCAAAGTGCTGACAAATCCGGGGTGTGACACACAGGTCAGAGTTCCCCCATCAAATCGGGCTGAAGGTACTCTCTGGGAACTTTCCTGAAAACAAATCCTTGCTTGGCTTCCCTACTCCTTTAGCTGACTCTCCTTGAACTAGATTAACAAGCCACTTGCTGATGAATGCTTGCTCTTCTTAGGGTTGGCTTCTGAGGTAGGCCTGAGACACCTTCATTCATTATGGTTTCCCCTTCAAGAACCTCGGCACTGTATCAGCAGATTCCTTAAAGCCATTTCAATTTTAAAGACTAAAGATCTCCTTCCATTTCTTCCCAGAAATGTCGCTGGCTCCTACCCAATTAGCCTATCTCTTCTCCCTACCTCTGATTATCAAGAGAAAATTAGGAAGAGAATCCAATTGTGAGCCACATTATACAAATGCCTCTTTATTTCCTTGCCCTAAAATAACACCCCACTCACCTTCCCATTACCAAAAGGGCCACCCAAATAATTCTTCCCAGCAAAAGACAATGAGGGTGGGGCTGGGGTAGTAGCTCAGTGGTAGAGCGCTTGCCTTGCATGTGTGAGGCACTGGGTTCGATCCTTAGCACTACCTAAAAATAAATAAAATAAAGATTATGTAAAAAAAAAAAAGATTATGTTCATCTACAACTAAAAAAAATTTAAAACAACAACAACAGTGGGGGTGTGGGGGGCTGGTGATATGGCTCAGTGGTAGAGTGCTTGCCTAGCATGTACCAAGGCCTGGGTTTTGATCCCCAGCATTGTAAAAGATAATAATGATAATTTAATGATTGAAGGCAATTTGTTCCCAAATAATTGAGGATTTTTCTGGATAGAAGCTGTGAGAAAGCTTAGAAGCTCCTTTTGAATTTAAAAAAGGGGAAAAAAAGAATTCCATCTATGAAAAATTTACCAACTGCATCGCTATCTGCCTGCTTTAAACCTTCAGCTTCTCTGCTTTTTCCTGTAAACCCAGGACTTCTCACCACTCCTGGCAGATGGTGGGTATTCAATAAGTATCTATTGAATACACGAATGAGTCATCAATTCCTGTTCGAAACTGTTGATCAGTAAACCAGGGCAAGAATTCAAGAACCAAAGGATTACCATAGAATAATCCTAATATCTAACAATCCTATTAGAAGCCAATTGTTGGTGGATGTGTGCATGTTTATATCCATGTAATTGCATAGGGATTTTCTTTCTTTTAATTGAAAAAAGAGCACCTTCTTTTTATTTTAGAAAAAAAAATTTAAGGAAGGCCTAAGACATTCAAAACGGCATAAAAAGAAATATAACACCAGGAAAATCTCCATAAAGTTTAAGAAATAAAAACAAAAGCAGTGGACGCCACCTGTTTGTTCCTTTCCCCTTTCCTTCCCACCAGAGGTAACCATTGTCCTGAATGTAAAGAAACCCCTGCAGTCCAAGAGGGAAGCCCACACCTGCAGGATCCTGCCTCACCCTTTCCCTCCCCTCACAGGTGATTAACAAAGGTGGACGCCCTAGTCACCAGCACCGATTTCTTCTTCCCAGGAATTTGGAATTGAAAGCCTGATAATTGCTTGTAATCCCAGTGGGTGGGTAGACTGAAGCAGGAGGATTACCAGGTAGTCAAGGCCAACCTGGGCAATTTAGGGAGATCCTATCTCAAATTATAAAATAAAAAGGGCCAGGGAGGTAGAACACCTGGATTCACTCCCCAGGAAGGTAGCAGGAGGGGGAATAAGAAAGAAAAACAAAAATCACTAACTTGAGCTAATTCGCTGTGATGAATGGACAGGTCATGCCAATTTTAGGGCTTAGACATATTGGAGTTTGGACATTATGAGCCCAATGCAAGGAAGTTGTATAGAGATTGAAGGGACAAATAGAGCAGATGTAAAGAGAAAGGCAAATCAAAGGGGAGGGGTAGAGAGAGGGAGGAAGAGAAGAAGAGGTAGGAAGATTTTTTGGGGGGGGGTGGGGTGGCAGATTAAACCCAGGGGAGCTTAGCCACTGAGCCACACCCCCAGTCCTTTAGGACCTCACTAAATTGCTGAGGCTGGCTTTAAATTTGTGGTCCTTCTGTCTCAGCCTCAGCTGGGATTACAGGCATGGGCTGCCGTTCCTAACTGGGAGAGAAGCTTTTTATGTTTTTAATTTATTATTTTAAAAATTCTTTCATTTGTTCTTTTTAGATATACATGACATTGGAGTGAGTTTTGACATATTATACATACAGGGAGTATAACATTCTAATTAGGGTCCCATTCTTGTGGTTGTACATGATGAGGAGTTTCACTGTTTTTGTGTTCATATATGAACATAGGAAAGTTATATCTGATTCATAAACAGTTTCCTGCTCTAGTCCTCTAAGGCTTGCCTATTTCTCTCTCTTTGCCTTTTTTTCCCTCTCTCTCTCTCTTTGTACTAGAGATTAAACCCAGGGCCAATTTACCACAGAACTACATTCTCAGTCCTATTTATTTTTATTTTTTTATTATTATTTTTTTAATTTTGAGACAGGATGTCCCTGGGTTGCTGTGGGTCTTGCTGAATTGTTGGGGTTGGTGTTGAAGTTGGTGTCCTCATGCCTCAGCCACTCGAGTCACTGGGATAACAGTTGAGTGCCACTTTGGCTACTATTTTTGATTTGTGAGAATTCTTTGTAACCTTTGCATGGTCTCGACTTGAACCAGTTTAAATGGGTTCTATTAATTTTAACTAATTATCCTTAAGGTTAAATCTCCACCTTCCACAAAAACAAAACAAAACAAAACAAAAAAAAACTTTATTCACAAAGTAAAAGTGGGTAAAGTTCCTAGAATCATAGAATTTGACTCATTCAGTCATTCAAAAGATGTTTATTGAGCACCTACTATATACTAGGCTTTGCTCAAGTCTTTGGATCAAGTTTCCAACGAGGATGACTCATTTGGCTTAGTTTTCTGGGGCTTTCCCAGCTTTAGCACTGAAAGTCCCACATCCAGGTAAACCAGGACCCTTGGTCATCCTACTTCTAATCAAAATAGAACTCTACTACAAAGTCCTTTATTGATTCTCTAGCTATTGATATTGCACAAGCATTTGGCCAAGCTGTAACTGCTAGAGAGTTCTTTATGCTGAGTTTAATTCTGTCTTCATATAGTTTCTACTAGCATATCCTGTTTCTAGCTGTTCTACATTTTTGCAGTATTTAAAATTTGTTTCTAGCCAGGTGCAGTGGCACAGGCCTGAAATCCTAGCTACTCTGGAGGCCAAGGATTACAAGTACAAGGCCAGTCTGGGCAACTTAGTGAGATCCTGTCTCAAAATTAAAAAGGGCTAGGAATGTAGCTCATTGGTAGAGAAGTCTTGTGTTCAATCCCCCAATACTGAAAATAAGTAAGTAAATAATGAATTTAAAATTTGTTTCTGATTGTGTTCTATGATTTAGGCCAGAATTGACCTAGCATCGGCCCCCCTCCCCCCAGAGCAGATACAAATTGGGCTATTTCCAGGCTCCAACAACACCCAGGAGTTGTACCTATAATAATTTCTTACCAAACAAAACAACAAAACAAAAAACAAACACACAAAAAAAGTTTCTTGCTTGGGAGGAACTTTTGAGAGCCTCTTTCTCTGGCCAAGTGATCCCAAAGAGGCCATTGATACAAACTCCAATAAATATAATGCAATGTTGATGCTAAATTCTATTAGAGAAATAGGATCGAGGGGCTGGGGTTGTGGCTCAGCGGTAGAGCGCTCACCTAGCACGTGCAGGGTACTGGGTTCTATCCTCAGCACTACATAAAAATAAAATAAAGGTATTGTGTCCAACTAAAACTAAAACAAAATATTTAAAAAGAAAGATTGAAAGAAATAGGATTGAAAGAATGATCACAGGCAGCTGTGGGAATCAGGATTTACCTTAGTCTAAAGTCCTTCCAGTAAACTGCTAGGGCCAGGCACAGTGGTTTGCTCCTATAATTCCAGGAATTCTGGAGGCTGAGTCAGGAGGATCATGAATTTGAAGGTCAGCCTCAGTAATTTAGCAAGGCCCTAAGCAACTCAGTGAGACCCTGTCTCTAAATAAAAGGCTGCAGATGTGGCTCAGTGGTTACTCATGGATTCTAGGAAGGAAGGAAGGAAGGATCGGAGAAGAGCAACTGCTAAATTGCCATCCTGGAAACAAACCTGCAGACCACACATATTGACATATTCATCATCATGCCAGATGCTCTCATGAGATTTCTAAGGGGGACCTCCACACAAATCCCAAGGAAGTGAGGCACAACCTGCTCCCCACCCCGTCTTCCCCATCTTAATCCATAGCACTTCCATCATCAGTGGAATTCAGCAGTGGCTGCACATTGGAAACACCTGGAAAGCTTCACTAATTCTGCCACCTCTGGATTCCTAATTCACAGCTGTGTGGTGAGGGTGTCAGAGAGCTGGGTCTCTCCCAGGTGGTTCCACTGTGCTATTAAGGCTGCACTGATGTTCCCAGCAGCATGGATACTCTGCCAAGAATTCCTGGACTCCCTTTTCTCTCACACCCCACCTCCAATCCAGTGTAAGTCCCATTGGCTTTACCTTCCAAATCAACACTTGTCCTACCAGCTCTCCCTCCCTCCAGCAACACCCCCCAACTTCAGTGTCCTGCTCTCCCACCCTGGCCTATTTCAACACCCCCTAACTGTATCCACTTCAGCCCAGCCACCAGAGAGATCTCACTGAAGCACAGGCTAGGCACTGCTGTCTGATCAAAACTCTCCTGCTTATCTTCTCAAGAAAAAAAATACAATAAAGTTTTTAATCAAGCTTTAGGGCCTAGGGACAGATTTCTGGTTACCTTTTTGAATTCATCCTTTGCCACCCATCCCCCATCACTTCTTGGCCTTAAAAACCTTGCTAAATTCCAGAACACCTTCAGGGTTTTTGCATTTAGAGACCTCTGCTTGGATTGCCCTTCCTACCCCACCGCCCACCCCCAGTAGTTGATTGATTTGCAACATTATGCAGATCTCTACTTAAATACCACCACCAAGGAATGGGGAATATAACAAGGCCCCGAATTTAATTCCTAGCACCGCAAATAAATACACGCATAATGGGTATATTCCTTGACCACCCCACCTAAAATAGTATTTTAGGGTGGAGGTGTAGTAAAGTTCATGCTTAGCGTGTAGAGAGCCTTGGTTCAATCCTCAACACCAAAACAAACAAACAAACTTCTTCATGTTGGTGTGCTGACAAGTACTTGTAGTCCCAGCTACCCAGGAGCCTGAGGCTGGAGGATCACTTGAGCCTGGGAATTTGGGATCAGGAGCAACATAGGGAGATTCCCCATCTCCAAAAATAGAAAACCACCAATCATCATTCTTGTTCTCCTAACCCTAATTCTGCTCTATGTTTTTCTTTTCGGTATTTATCATCAATCACCTGTCTTATATATTTATACATATACACACACACATAGTATCTGTTTGTTTAGTTCCCCCTCATTAAAATGTAAACTCTATGAGAACATGAACATTATCTGTTTTATCTATTTTATTCTATGCTATATCTGTAGTGCCCAGGAAAATAGAAGATGCTCAATAAATATCTGTGGAACAAAGAAAACAGGTAAATTTTAATAGGAGAGGAAAGGCCTGGGGTTGATGAGATAGAATAGATAGAGCAAGTCCCTGGAGGGCCTCTTAGATCTGCCACTTACTGCCTGAGTGACCCTGAACAAGCTGTTGAACTTCTCCCAACCTCAGTGTCCTGCTCCAGGAGGGAGAACAATAGTATCTGTGGGCTATGAAAAGTTGTTGGGACGATTCAATGGAGTCCTGTCTAAACAGCTTAGCAGAGTTCCTGGGAGTGGGAGAAAGCACTCAGTAAATAGTACTTATGATGATGAGGTATAGTGATCCATGGGCAGGGGAAGGAGCCGATGTCCAGAACCCCATATGCTCTGGGAAAGACAGTCGTGCCAGAGGGCAAGGGGTGTCCTGAGCACAGTGTAGACCAGGGAGGCAGGGGGTCCCCGCTGGACTCAGGCTGTGGTGGATGATGGGTGTTGACCTAGGTCAAATTTTTCTCTGAAAATCAGTTTTTTGTACCTCCCCACCTCATAGTGATTCTTTGAGGATCAAAAGAAATATTGCATATAAAGAAGTTCTCTTTAAACCATGAAGGGCTGCATAAAGCCTTCTATTATGATTTCCCAATGTTGCCCACGGCTGGCTATATAAATACATGTCTGTCTGTCCTTATTCTCCAGAAGCTGCTGTCCTCAGGGGCTGGGCAAGTAGGAACGTTGCTGACTATCTGCATCTGCCTCTGCTCAAAAGACCTGGTTTCTCCCAAGTTTATTTTGTATTATTTTAGTCTGTTTTATTTTATTTATTTGCAGTGCAGGGGATGGTAAGCCAGAGCTTATGCTTGCTAGGGAAGCGCTCTCCCAGTGAGCTATATCTCTAGCCCCTTAGCCTATTTTATATGAGCTCATAGCAGGAAAAAAAAAAAAGAATACACTTTTTAATATTCTTTTAAAATATTATCATTCCTTTAGAAAATATTTACTTTTGAAGAATGTCTAGTTTTTTTTTTTCCCAATAGAAACATTATCCTGATCTTTACTCTTGTGTAATTTATCCTGTCTGTATTAGTCTGGCTCATTTTTGCTCCTGTAATCCTCTCTCTTTCCTAACCGCTAGAGCATGATCATGAAAGAAGTTTTAGGAATATGTTTCCTTGAAGCATCATTATGCATGCATTCATTCAATCATGTATTAGCCTGACAACTCTCTACACAGTACCCACTATGTGGAAAGTGCCGTTGTAAAGGGGATAAATCAAATGGATTTAAAAACAAGAACTATGGAGGAAAATAAAGCAGGGGACAGGGGTGAGGAAATTAAGTATAGGTAGTCTCAACATTAACTAAGAATGGCCTGGCAAGGCTAACTGAGAAGGTGACATTTTTTAAAAGACTTGAGGGAGTTACAGGATAGTTCTTGTATTTTACAGAGGAATGCTTCAGGAAGTGGAAATCGCATGTGCAAAGGCCTTAGGAATGAGCTGGATGAGAAACAAGAAAGGGAGCAGAATGAGGAGTTGAAGTGTCATGGGAGAATATGTGCAGGGCCTTGGGGTCACGGTCAAGACCGACTTTTTCTCTGAGTAAGAAGAGCCACATAATCAGATATGCACTGTAATGGGGTCATACTGGAAGCTCTATTGGCAATAGTCTAAAGGGGAGTAGTTCTTCAGCCAGGAGGTGCTAGAACCTGGCATATGTTCTTACAAATTTTTAGAACACCTTGGTCTGAAGGAAACACAGGGAAGTCAGTCAGGGGGCTAGAACAACAATCTAGGTGAGAAATGCAGGTGGCTTGGATCAGGGAGGTGGCAGCAGTAGTGATGAGAAGTGGATTCTGGATTGTGATTGTCAATTAATTATGCTGAAGATGTGATTGCATTAGTATGACATCAACTGGGTTTAAATAAATCCTTTCATACTGAAGGACTGGGAGGTTAGTATTCCCTGTGGATCTTCTTCTCCCTTGGTGTCTCAACCCAAATTCCACTTGACTAGTTTATCTAAATTCCTTTCTCTATGCTTATTTTCATTGGTTGTCCTACCCAGCTTCTCTGAGATACCTTTCCTTTGTCAAAAACCTGGGCAGGGATCCTGCTTCTCCAATGGATTCTCTTTCCACAGTTTGGGTTCTGTTCAGTCTAAGGCTCTCCCACCTTCTGGACTTCATTTGCATTATAAGTGCATAGGCTTTGACTTGAAAATGAAATGAAAATACTTTTCTTTTTTTCTCCAAAAGTTCATCTTGTTAAAGCTAGTCAAGTTTGCAAATGGCATTTAAAAAAAAAGTCACGGACCTAAGTAGGTAACCTAAATCATGCCATCTGCTACATTAAGTGGGATTTAATGTTAGCATCCGAGATGTTGTCTCCCCAGGACTGCAGCCCGAGGACACCACCTGGCATTTTGTTCTCAGTAGCTCTAAAGATCCTTGGGGATTGGTCTGTTCTATCCCCATAGGAATAGCATTTGCTGCTTTCTTTTGTAATTCTTAATAAGAGGAGTGCTTTTTTTTTCTCCTAACAACAAATGCATACTCTTATCTTGCCTCTCTGTTTATGAGATGGTATATATTATATATTGTCGTGTTTCGTCTTTTATAAACACTTTAAAAAAATAATAAAGAGGCCAACAGATTGTACAAATGTGGCTATAAAACTACCCCTTTCTTATCCTGAGGGTGGATAACAATAATTGATTAAATGTCACTGACTGTTGTCCACTTCCTGATTTTCATTTTCTGGTTTTTAAAAATATTTTTCTTTCATTGTAGGTGGACACAGTGACTTTTTTTGTTGTTATTGTTTATTTACTTTTTGTTTATTTACTTTTATGTGGTACTGAGGATCAGACCCAGTGCCCCACACATGCTAGGTCAGCACTCTACCACTGAGCCACAACCCCAGCTCCATTTTCTGATTTTATGATTTTCACCCCAGCCTGTTCCTTGGGTAGAACCCAGGGATTGTAAAAATCTAATTAAACAACATTCACTTTCTGACCCAAACCAAACTGAGTCTACTTTTCCTTTTGCCCAGAAAATATAAAGCAATACAGTCTCATTGCCATGGAGTCGGTATGATTTTAAAAGTTTGAAGCCAGAGGAAAAAAACTCAACACATTTTTATCCTTTTCAGTCTTGTCTCACACTCTTTATAAACTTCTATTGGGTTTTTGTTTTGTTTTGTTCTATTTTGTTTTTGTGTGTGTGGTTCGCAAAAATTATAATGGTAGTAACAAAAATAGAAGAGGTGACCACCCACAATGCCCTTCTGGTTGACCTTGAGTGTGGGTGAGGTGGGGAGGAGGAGGGAATACAGTGCCCCCTCTGCTCTACTCTATCACCAACTTTTGACCTTGACCAAATCACAGGAACTCTCTGAGCCTCAGTTTCTTCTTCCACAATATCTATTGTTTCTCTCTCACACACTTTAAGAGCCAGTGTCCCCAGCAGACCGAGCAAGGACTGGAATCCCTCTCTGAGTGCCAGGGACTTTCCTCATGGCAGTGCCTCTACATATACTGCGCCCTGCTACAGTATCTTCCCATTCTGCTTCTGGTCACCAAACTCCTTTTCATAATTTAGGAAATATTACCTCCTTGAGAAACTCTGTGCAAACTACAAAATGAAATAGTGTCAGAATTAATGAACGTTATTTTTTTATTCTTTCTCTAATCTTAATTGCTAATATAATTATTGTAATCCTTGGAACTTTTTCTAGATAAAAATCTCCTAGTTTTCATATTTCTCAATTTGTATCTTGACAATCATTAATTATCTTATTAATTTCACTGAAATTAGGAACAATGGTGAAGGAGAGCATTTAGGACAAGACATACATATATCATTCTCCCCACTCCATGTCAGGGATGGAATCCAGAGCATCATGCGTGGTAGGCAAGTGTTCTACCTCTGAGCTACATACCCAGGCCCCCATATGCTTGTATTTCAAAATTCCTTTTAAGTGTTTAACTTGAAGGGAGGATCAAACACAGTTAGATAACTATCTTAAATTGTAATAAACTTTGTTTTTTGTTTTTTTGGCACCAGGAATTGAACTCAAGGGCACTCAACCACTGAGCCACATCCTCAGCCCTATTTTGTACTTTATTTAGAGACAGGGTCTCACTGAATTGCTTATCACCTTGTCATTGCTAGGGCTGGCTTTGAGCTCACGATCCTCCTGCCTTAGCCTCCCAAGCAGCTGGGATTACAAGAGTTCGCATCCACGCCTGGCTAAATTTTTTTTCTAATTATTATTATTTTTAACATCATGCTATCCTATGGGAGACTCGAAATTCTCCTGTGGAGTACTTCTTTCAGCAAAAAATCTAAATGAGAGCTGGGTATGGTGGCACACACCTGTAATCCCAGCAGTTCAGGAGGCTGAGGCAGGAGGATCTCAAATTCAAAGCCAGCCCCAGCAAAAGCAAGGTGCTTAGCAACTCAGTAAGACCCTGTCTCTTAAAAAAAAAAAAAAAAAAAAAAAAAAAAATATATATATATATATATATATATATATATATACACACAAAAAAAAAATAGGACTGTGGATGTGGTTCAGTGGTTGAGTGGTCCTGAGTTCAATTCCTAGTATCTCCCCTGCCCCCCCCAAAAAAAGACTGAATGATACTGAATTAATGCTCCCTTCTCAATACCCTACCTGTTCTCTGTTCCACATTTCTTCAATACTCAAGATCATGCAGCATTTAGTTATTAAGAATGTCCACCACATCAGTGAATTCTTGGCAGTACAGAAATTAGTCTTGAAAATGAAGGCTTCTACTGGGCTTTATGTAACTGTGGATTTAACTCATGAGTTTTTGTTGTTGTTGTATTTTCACTAACCCGTTTTGGATTGGCTTCCAGAATGACAGATGCTTGTCCTCTACCTTTTACCAAGTGCCACTTAGACAAGGTGAGATTTTCACAGTGTGACACTTAACATAGATTCCTATTGTGTGGCTTTTTGGTGGGCAGCTGTCACTGTTTTATTGATAGTTCCTGACAGAGATTGGATTTATTTCCAGATGTAGAGAGAAGATATGCCAGGATACACCATTCATTATATTTACAAGTACAGTTTTTCAAAGAAACTATTTATTTATATGACAATATGTGAGCCATCTTCTTAGTAATGCTTAACCTACCCTGTTAAAGTAAATGTTGATAGAAAAGGAAACACCAATGAACCATTTACTACAGTACCTTATAGCTCACATTTGTTGAGCTCTTTCTTCCACCTACAGACTATCCCAGGTTATTTTTATGGTTTGAATCCATCTGTTCTGACCTGTACTCTGCTGCTATTCAGAATACGGATGTTAATTACCTTTTTAACATTTCCCTGCTCCTTGCTTACAGCCTCAAATGCCCCCAAGCAGCTCTTAGATTCACAGCATTCATACTTTTTCTCTAGTTTTCCATGACACTCAAGCACCTACTGTCTCAACAGTCTTTGTAAGAGGGACACTGATCTGCCCAGTTAGGACAGAAATGATGCTTCATCTGTCGACACTTAATTCCCAACTAAGACAGACCTGCTCCTTCTGAGTTGAATTCAACAATCTGGATTCTCACCATCTCTTTAGCAGGATGGGTTTAAACATGTCAGCAGAGAGGTTCCTTCCCACCCCAAGCCCTGTCCTGTTCTTCCTTTGGAAACCACACTTTATCTCCATGATATTCAAGGCTAGATACTTTCTTCTCACTAGAAATCTATCAGTGAAGCTTTTATCAGTACAGTGCTTCATTGTCATTTATTTTCATTTATGTGTCCTTTTACCTTTTTTCTCAGATTGTGAATTCCCCCAAGGGATTCCTAAAATTGACTCTGCAATTGTTAATGATTTGTCAGCTGATTTTTTCCCCCTTGTTTCTTGTTTAAGGCTTCATCAAGCTTCTATTGTAACACATGAAGTAGCATTTCCAAAGTGTCTTTAAGCCCCATTTAAAATGAAAACATCGTTTTCCATGGTTGTTGAGGATGACTGAGTTCTACTCTCTGAAACAATTCATTTTAACAGAAGTGAAGTACTTGCTATTCGATAAAGTCATAGAACTTCTTGCTAACTATAAATTCCTCATATTACAAAAAGCTGCAGAAGGAAGAGTATCTCACGGATGAAAAGAATGGACTTTTGTTCAACTGAGGAAATTATTGGATTTTAGGATTTTACTCACTCCTGGTAGCTAAAAATTGAGTTACAAAGAAAATAAGTCAGAAAACTGAAAAAAGAATACAGCATACAGTGCCAAGAGAGAATAGATTTTCATCAAATGTTTGCTCAGTAAGTAAGAGGAAAAATAGAACCCTGAAAACTTAAAAACAGGGTTATGATGGGCAGGATTCCAGAACTTCTAGGATCAAATTCAATTAAAAAACATCAGACCCCTCCATTTTGAGTCTGAGTATGATTTTTGTCAAGGGGAAGAAAAGTATTTCTTTGATTGAGTGTTCTGGAGGGTAAAACAAAACAAAACAAAACAAAAAAACCAAAAAAAAAAAACTTCAAGAGATGAATGAGATAAGGAAGAAGAAAAGAGAACAGATTACAGCCTATTAAAATAAAGTGTTTGAGGTGCAAGTTCCCTCACTTTTCTTTGCATCGTTTTTCTCTCATATTCCTTTTTCTTCTTCCTTCTATTTAAACTTAGAGTTCCAAAGGGAAGTTTAAGAGCAATTTGGAAAAATGTTAAGTAAGACCACACCAGGTGGCAAATAGCAATTTAATTCTCCTTGCCAACAGAGAGCTAAAGACTCAGAATGCTTTTTATTAAAAGAGCCGGGTGGAGAGGAAGAGCGGAGGAAAAGGGCCATTAAGTCTGTTTTGTGATCAAGGCAACACAGCAATTGTTGGGCTCTTATAAGAAATTCTTTTAATGCAAGCATTAATTCTCCAATTCATCTCACCGCCTGCTAGAAAATTGGTTGTGCAGGCATTGAAGACATTTTCTCAGGAGCAAATATTTGCACAGGAGTACTGTGTTGACATTGTGTGGCTTTGGATTTCAGTGAGCAGGCCGAAGCCTCTTGGGACATGTAAGTGCAGAAGGCAAAGCCTGCCACACCCGTGAGAAGGAAGCCAGTTCCAGAGGCAGCTCCAAACCAAGTTAAGTGTGGTTCTTTTAGCTCTGACAGTGCAAGGGGTGGTGGTGGGGCGCAGGGCTGGGGATGTAGCTCAGTGGCAGAGTGCTTGCCCAGCTTGTCTAAGGCCCTGAGTTCCATCCCCAGCACTGAAAAAAAAAAAAAAAAAAAGGAGAAAAATGTGATTAAGGATCTGTGCTTTTCATGCATTAATATCCTCTTTGGGCTTTATCCAAAGGGAAAAATTGGATCTGGGTGGAACCCCCAAAACTCTTTAGATTGCATTAAAATTGAGAGGATGGAGCTGTTGATGCTCTTATTATTTAAGCTCCTAAATCCATTAGCATCCTTTGCCCCTTCTTGCACAAAACTCAGGTTTTGTCTTCATCTTTGCTTGTATGAATTCTTAGTCCCTTATGAGGACTCTTAAGTCCAAACCTGATTCTACTAATCTGAATCATTGTAGGGAATGTTTCTTTTTTTCTTTTCTTTCTTTTTGCAAAGGTCAGTGGAGGTGTGAATTGAAGAATCAGGTAGAAAGTTTTTTTCCCCAAAGGAAAGAATGTAAAGATGCAATGTACGTATGTTGTACGACTTGGACAGCGGGCATTCTGGTGCTCTCTAAGCAGACCCTCTGGCGTGGAACAGGCAATTTATTTATTTAAATTGAAATTTACACAAGTTTGCACAGTTTATTGTTTATTTTTATGTGGTGCTGAGGATCAAACATAGTGCCTTACATGTCCGAGGCAAGCGCTCTGCCACCGAGCTACAACCCTAGCCCAGAAAAGGCAATTTAGGGAGATCCACCCTTGCAGTGGTCTTCCCAGACTGGCCCTCAGACAAATCTGGAAATACTAGAGACTGGCCTTTACCTTCCCACCTGCTTTATTGAAAAATGGAGCTGCATTTTTCTGGATACTAAAGACACCACAGAGGTCTTGGAATGATTTGTCTATTCTCACAGATGCCCATCTCCCTGTGTGTTTTTGTGGGAAGTCAGTCTTGTCAAAATTTAGGCTCTCAGACTGTATTTCTGAAGACTTCATGCTATTTGGATTTTTTAGGTTAGAAGCTGGGACTGAATGGGATCAAATCCTGTGCCAGTGACTCAGTTCATCCAAAATAATATAATAGAATTTACGTCTTATGTCATCATCATTGTTAGGGATTCATGAATTAATGCATATAAAGCACTTAGCACAATGCTTGCCTCACTCTAAGGATTAAATACATTTGATATTAATATTCTTCATTGGTGTTGGAAGTTCAAAACCTCTTTCTCTGGATTTTCTTACTTTGTTGAAGAAAGGCCACAGTTAAAAAGTATTCTGCACACTTCCCCCAGAGGTTTGTTTTAAGGCCTTAGTTAGGTTCATTACAGTTGTAAACCAGTGAGTTGGCCCAGCAGTGTAGAATCATGTTATAGAATGATCTGCCAAGACTCCAAAGTAGCTGGTCCCCTAACACAAATTCTGATAGAGAACTACAGAAAGTTTGTGATCATTCGGTTTACCAGAGTTAGATTTGCCTGGGAAATTGTTTTATATCTCTGGGAATTTGTACTTTGGAAAAGTACTCTTTTCTACTTCCTCAGAATGCTAGATCTTGGCTCTGTGACTATCCATAAGGAGAAGAAAAACAAAAACATCTAGCTTTTATCATTTCATTTAGTCATCAAATATTTGTTGAGAACTCACTTTAGCATTCACTATGAACTGGGCATAAAACAATAAACAAGATTACTAATTTTGAGACCCTAAGTTAGGGGAGAAATTGTACAAATATCAGTGATGTTCTAGAAAGACGGTATAATGTGTACAGTTGGGTGTGGTAGTATGCACCTGTAATCCCAACTATTTAGGAGGCTGAGACAAAAGGATTGAAAGTTCCAGGCTATCTGGACAACTTAGTGGGATCCTGTCCCAAAATAAAAAATAAAAATGTCTAGGAATGTAGCTCAGTGGTAAAATATCCCTGGGTTTAATCCCCAGTACCAGGATTGATGGTGGGGTGGGGAACATGTACAAAGAATTAATAGTCAACAAAGATTCTGGATTACTGAGCCAATTGTTGAGAAGTTTGGGGTGACCAGAGCATGATATCTTCCATCTCTCTGCTGGGTAGTGCCAGCCCCCAAACCAGGTCTCTAAGAGCTGAATAGAAGGTTGATTTCTCACAGCACTGGTATTCAACTTAGAAAGAGATTATTAATTTCCAAGTGAAACCACCAAAGGTCCGTCCCCAAAGCTTATGAAATCACTCACAAACTGCATAGCTGGGGTATTGGTGAGCCAGAGGAAGGTTTCTGCAGGAGAGGTGGTTTATTTAAAGGCAGTGCAGAACACAGAAGCAAGGAGCCCTGCGGCAGAGAGGTGCAAGGTGAGTCTGGAGGTTCAAGTTTGGGGATTATAAAGTGCCTTTCATGTCTTTCCAAGGTGTTGTGTTTTTGCATTTTCCTGCAGGCAAGAGTGACTGGTAGACTGTCTTTACACCTCTGCAGTGTGGAAGAATGCTAGTTGGGATGCTGCTATAATGTTTTCAGGGACCCTGTTAAGGTCTGAAGGAAGACAACAATGGAAGAGATGGAAAAGAGGACAAGAAGTGGCAGGATATAGCAAGAAGTGGCAGGATATGGTGATAGTGATAAAAACAAGAAAAGAAGGACAATTTTGCAGAGAATGGTACTGGAGGGACATCTATTTTAAGTTGCTCCCTTGGTTGTGGGAATCTTGGTGAGAAAGCAACAATAAATAAAACAACAGTGGTAAGAGTATGCTGCCCACTTTATTTCACTCAATCCTTCCTACAACCCTGTAAGGGAGTATAATTAGCCCCACTTAAAGCGGGGTGGGGCGGGGCGGGGGGGGGATGAGGCGCAGAAAGATGAAGTAGCTGTTCAAATTGACACAACCCCACAAAGGCAAGCTAGATCTGGGCCCACTTGTCCACCTCACTCTTCACCACTGTGGATCTTTGCTACCTTCCCCCAATACTGAGGTGTGATCCCAGCTTGGAAATCTGAACCACCCAGGGCTTTGGAGGGCAGGTTGGGTAGATCCATCAGGAGCTATTTGCATAAGGACTGAGAAACCCCAGGGAAATAAGTCATTAGAGGGAAGACAAAAGAAAAGGTCCTCAGACAGGAGGAGAGGTGAGCTTATAACGTCTAGCCCATGTCCTTTCCCAGAGTCTTGTGCTGGATCCCTGAATAGAACAGATGTTGAAAGTGAAAGGCCCGATTTACCTGTGTCTGCTTAAGACACCACATGGCAGGCAGATGGAGGAAAGAACATACTGGTGGCCTCAGGAGGACCTGAAGGCCAGAGAAGCAAGCTGAGCAGCTTTGCCCCAGGTTGGAGAAGGAGGGTCATGTACGTCCACTGTTGGAGTGTCAGTGGGAGTCATCTGAGATAGTTTCAGGGACCAGAAAAAGGAAATGATGGCTCCCTTGTAGCAGGCAAGAGGACTCTCTTCTCCAACAGTCCTGTGACATCCCTGGAGGGTTCTGTGAACCATTGGGCGTCACTGACAAGAGGCTAAAGATTTTTGTAACAATATAGTGGGCAGATCATAGACATAATACTATTTTCCCTTTCAGTGAGTATCCTAGGCTACACAATAAATAATAGCAATAATAGCTAGCATCTCTTGAAAGTTGACTCTGTTCTGAGTGTAGTATTTAATATCCACATACATTTTATTTATTATTTGTTTGTTTGTTTAATTTGGCACTCCTGGGGATCATATCCAGGGCCGCATGCATGCTGGGCAAGTGCTCTAGCAATGAGCTGCACCCCTAACCCACATTATCTTATTTAAATCCAAAATATTACCAAGAGACAAATGCTATTACTGTCCCTTCTTGCATATGAGAGAGTGGGACACGAAAAGATAACTTCCGTCTAGAGATAAAAATATATAAGCCAGGTGTGGTGGCTCACGCCTGTAATCCCAGCAGCTCAGGAGGCTGAGGCAGGGTGATGGAGAATTCAAAGCCAAGCCTCAGCTGGTGAGGCACTAAGCAACTCAGTGAGGCCCTGTCTCTAAATAAAATACAAAATAGATCTGGGGATGTGACTCAGTGGTCGAGTGCCTCTGAGTTCAATCCCCAGTATCCCCCACCTCCAATATATATATATATGAACCAATGATCCTTATAGTTAACTGTGTTCATCACCTTTTCTTATAAGTCAGAAAGCTCAGGTTAAAGATAACTCACTGAATCCTGAGGCTACTTTGAAGATGGTCAACATATTCTTTTCTTCTTTACTAAGTCCTAATTTTGAAGTTTGTTTTCTCAGCTGACTGGATTTGTCTCGAGCACCCTGGAGGTGTGAAGTGACATCACCATCTGATCAGCATCTAAAAACATTTTGGCTAATTAAAAAAAAAGTAGGCATTTTGAAAGTGCCCTCTTCATTATATCTGACCATCTGAGCATGCTGCGTGAAAGCCCTGGGTAGACAGCCTGTTCTGCAATTTGTTTTTAAAACAAGCTTTTCAGTCTTGCAGGCTGAGAGGATTCTGTTTAAAGGGTGTACACTGTGAATCACAGTTTCAAAGGAAGACGACAAATACAAATCTCAGCCAAGCAATTTGTAAAGCTGGATTGCTGACAGAAATCCAGGAAACAGCAGAAAAACAACCAAACACAAAAACATAGTCAAGTGGCTGGATGTAACCTGAAGTAACACGGAATGAGTCCCAGGATGAGGCAAATGATATCAAGGGCAGAGATTCAAAGAGGCAGACTTAAGATGAGAAACCCAGGGCTGGGGTTGTGGCTCAGCAGTAGAGCGCTCCACTTGTGCGCATGCGACCCTGGGTTCGATCTTCGGCACCCCACATAAAAATAAATACATAAAATAAAGATGTTGTGTATCCAACTACAACTAAAAAATAAATATTAAAAAAAAAGATGAAGCACCCAGGTGATCTGAGCCTTGATCTGAGCCTTGAGGACCCTCCAGGAGGGCTCAAGGTGGTGGGATTTCCTGCATTTCAGCAAACTGTCCTCATCAGCTCCCAGTGTGTTCCGTTTGTTGCAGAAATGGGAACTGAATGCATCTCCAATTCAATTCAGATGCTTTGTGATTTTCACCACATCAGTACAAATACCAGTGCATGGTCACTTTCATGTATTTCATGCTCTTTTCTCATTTATAATAATAATAGCAACTGGCCCCTTCTGAGTTTCTACCTTCAAAATGCATCCAGAATCCCTTCACTGAGTGTAAATTCCCCTGGGTAAGGATTTTTTTTTTTTTTTCCTCAAATCTATTCTGTTCACTGATGTTATTGATAGTACCTAAAACAGTGCTGAACACATATAGATGCTCATTAAATGTCTGGCGAGTGGATGAAGTATGGACAATCACGTGCTGGCACTTTGCCAGGAAATTTTCTCCGTGTTTTGTTGATCCATTTACTCTTCATCACGATCCTGTGAGGTAGGCACTTATTATTGTTCCTGTTTTACAGATGAGCAAACCGAGTCCCAGCAAAGTTAATTAGCTTGCCCAAGGTCACATGGTTGTGAGTAGAAGTCTGGCTTCAGAATCCACTTCTCAATACTCAAGTTCTTCATAATTAGACTTCAGACTTCACAAGTTCACTTTTTGATCACTCTACTTTTAATTTCCCATAATACTCTTTCAGCAGGTAAACTATTTCATATTGAAGCAAAAGAAAACCATTACTTTCTCTTTTTAAAACACATTATTTAATAACCCTATTGTTTTGTGCCAAAGGACCTTGAATTAGTTTTGATGTGGACAAAATTTAAGATTAAAGGAGGGTTGTAGAGGGGGCATAGGGGCAGGAAAAATGGCGGAATGAGATGGACATCATTACCCTAGGTGCATGTATGACTTCACATATGGTGAGATGCTACATCATGTACATCCAGAGAAATGAAAAGTTTGCTGCAATGAATCAAAATGCATTCTGTTGTCATATATACCTAATTTTAATTAATTAGCTAATTAATTAAAAAATTTAAAAAAGTTAAAACTAGAGAATGGATATATTGCCTTCAGGAGTTCATTAAATTTACATTTTCTTTTACAAGGCCATATAAGCAATTATGATATTTTTCATTGATAACATGTTTATGCTCAAGTTTTCATCATTATATAATACAAAGTATCAATTTTTAAGTAATAGCTTTTATGAAGCAAAATCTCCTAGGCCAAAAAATTATAAATATAAGTCTTAACCCTTAATTTTATGTAGGCTTAATGATTCTTCAGGGCTATTTTATCTCTTTAGAACAATTAGATATTTGTAAATAATGCTGTGTTTCCAGGAATACAGGCTTAACAGTACAGACATGGATAAGAACATATTGTTTTGGTGCAAATTGCAACCTATGCTGTGCTGTTGTTTATTTCAAGATACTGCTGATAAATTGAATGCATTGAAGTTTGCTTCTAAGGCCAAGGAAGATCAGAGACATCTTGTTTTGCCGCTGCTTTCTGTTGAATTGGGTTATGAATGTTTTTCAGTTAAATGTGAGCACAGGATTACTTTACATATTGAGGCCTCCTGTGTGCTATCTCCTCCATCATCATCTCCTAACCCTAATGCCTACCCCAGTTAATTAAAATCAAACTTCTGCTGTCACCAGTCTCCAAAATTAGCTATTCCTTTTGTAGAGGATGGCAGCAGGAGGCAGTAAAACTTTGCTGAGAATATGACCATCTTTATATATTCAGGGTCTTCTGCCTACAGACCAGTGGCACTTGGAAGTGAGGGAAGACATAGCATTAAAGCAAATATAGATAGCAGTAATTTTTGTAAGTTACACTAATTTCTCACACATACAAAACAAACAAACAAAAACTTATAAAGTCAGGCACAGTGGAGCATGCCTATAATTTCAGTTTTGGGAGGCTGAGGCAGAAGGATGCCAAGTTCAAATTCAGACTGGGCAACTTAGCAAAACCCTGTCTTGAAATAAAAATATAAAATAAAATAAAAAGTGCTGGGGATATATGTCAGTGGTAAAGCCCTGGATCAAATACCCAGTACCAAAAAAGAAAAAAGAAAAGAAAAAAACCTGATAATTTTAGAGTCATAGAGTTCCCTTGTGTAATTCAGAGATTGTGTATTTGTTAAACCATTTCTGAATTATATTAGTAAAAAACAGTTACAATTGCATTGTTAAGCTCTTTTTTAAATGTTTTTTCTTTTGAAAAATGTTTTCCATGATTAGCATGGAAAATGCAGCATTATAATTTGCCTTATTCTCTATTGTTTAGAAACAATCCTCAAGGAATTAGACGAAGCCTCTTTTCTTTTAGATGATCTCTCCATTTGACTAGGCTTCTCACACAATGAAAATGTGAAATCTGAATCTGATTTGAATATGTGGAAAAACACACCATGAGGGCTGCAGTTGTAGCTCAGTGGTAGAGCAATTGCCTTGCGTGCATGGGGCACTGGATTCGATCCTCAGCACCACATAAAAACAAATAAATAAAAATAGAGACATGTCCATCTAAACTAAAAAAATATTTTAAAAAAATACACCATGAAATTGTCATCTCCCCAAACCCAGTGTTACCCTACATACTCATACTAATTTAGAAGGATCTCTCCCAGGAGAAATCAGTTCATCTTCTGCTCAACTTTTTCAACAATAATCACAATGTCTGGTTGCATATTTATATCTAACTTTAGGGGGAATTTCTTCAGCAGTTTCTATGTGCAACTGTAGAAAGTTCTCTTTTTGTAAATGTTGCAAATACAGATATCTTTCTTTTTGCTTGTCATAGTGCTAGGGATGGGACTCAGGGTTTTGCATATGCTAGGCAAGCACTGTACCTCTGAAGTATACTCCTAAAAATATGCCTATAGCCCAAGATATTTTAGGGGAAGGAGATATTTTTATATATTCTTACCAACATCCATAAGTTTTAGTTACATTAAATTTTCTTGTTGAACTATTACAGTTTAATCTTTAATTTATTATTATTATTATTATTATTATTATTATTATTATTATTATTATTATTTTCGTACCAGAATAGAACTCAGGAGCACTTGAACACTGAGCCCTGTTTTGTATTTTATTTAGAGACAGGGTCTCACTCTATTGCTTAGTGCCTCACTTTTGCTGAGGCTGGCTTTGAACTCACCATCCTCCTGTCTCAGCCTCCAGAGGTACTGGGATTACAGGTGTGCACCACCATGCCTGCTTCAGCTTCTCCTTTTTGAGGGGCTCATTTTTGATCATTAAAAATTAAATATCTCCATGGGCTAGGGTGGTGGCTTAGCTGTAGAGCACTCGCCTAGTGCTATGAGGCGCTGGGTTCCATCCTCAGCACCACATAAGAATAAATAAACAAAATAAAGGTATCATGTCCATAAAACAAACAAACAAATAAATAAATAAATAAATACCTCAAAATATATATAACCTTAATTATATATATTTGTACTGGGCATTGAACTCAAGGACACTGACACTGAACTATATCCCCAGCCCTTTTTTTCACTTAATTCCTGAGGCTAGCCTTGAACTTGTAACTTTCCTGCCTCAGCCTCCCAAGTCACTGAGATTATAGGTGTTTGCCACAGCACCCAGCAGTAGTATATATTTTTAACACCATAATTCACAAGTTTTAAGCTGACTGAAATAATTTAGTAAAGTTCTTAAAAGGGATTCATGGTAATATGATCACAGTACTTCTCATTTATTTTCAAAAACTCCTGGGAAAATGAATCTATATGGTTATGTTGAATAGATATTATATTTTACAAACTTAAAATATGAAGTATTGACACCATTAAGATTACTCAAAAGAAAACATGATGATAAAAGTTAAGGAAGGCCTTCCATTCTGTACAAATGGTTACTTCTATGTAGATGAAAACAAATTTAATTTATTGTGTATATTATTTGTTTTTATTTAATTTAAGGTGTTTTTGCCTTAGTAGTTTTCAGGTGTGGACACTGTCTGCCATCATATGTAGAATCAGAGGGAATGTCTTTGACTCTTCCACATCTCACTAAAAGAAAACACTGTTTGTACGTTATCAATACTTCTGATAAATGTGTCCATTTTTTAAAAAAATCAACAACAAATTCTCCAACTCTCTAGACTACAACTTGGTGACCTAGAATTTGTTTCAATTAAATTCTGACACTGTCTACCTGGAGCAGTCAACAGAACCCACAGGTGAAGGATTCAGTTCCATAAGATTGCCCCCATTTCAAACTTCAAGTTCAGGATGTCAGATACTTCTGATCCACTTGATGCAAATCAGATATAATCACGCTGTCTCTTCATGTTTGATAATTTGCTAAAATGGCTCACAGAACTCAGGGAAACATTCTACCCACCATTACTAGTTTATTATAAAGGATGTTATGAAGAACCCAAAAGAATAGCCATATGAATAGGTACATAGAGCGAGGTCCAGAGGGTTATAAGTGTAGAAGCTTCCATCCCTGAGAAGTTAGGCTGTGCCACCCCTTTGGCACCTGGGTGGATTTACCAAACTGGAAGCTCTCTGAATTCTATTATTTAGTATTTTTATGGTGGCTCCATTACATAGGCGTGCTTGATTAAATCATTGGCCATTGGTGATTGAACTCAATCTCCAGCTCCTCTCCCCTCTCTGGAGGGGAGCTGAGTGTCATAATCCTCTAATCATAGTGTTAGGTTGCTCCAGCAACCAGCTCCATCTTGAAGTTATGAGGGGACCTCAGCCACCATTTAATCTCATTAACATACAAAAAGATAATCATCACTCTGGAGATTCCAAAGGTCTTAGAAGCCCTTGTATCAAGCACTGGGGACTAAGACCAAATATTACAACAAAGGATGTTTCTGTCAATCCTTCACCAGGGAAATTACAAGGATTTTAGGGGCTCTGTGTTAAGAATCAGGAATATTGGGTCTGACGCTTAGCTCAGTGGTAAAGTGCTTGCCTCATATGTTGAGGCGCTGGGTTCAATCCTCAGCACCATATAAAAATAAATAAAGGTACTGAGTGTTCATCTACAACTAAAAAAAAATTTAAAAAACAAGAAATCAGGAGTAGAAACTCATTGTATATTTCTTATTATGTCACATCACACTCTTAAAAAAATTTAGTTGTAAATGGACACAATACCTTTATTATTTATTTATTTATTTTTATGTGGTGCTGAGGATTAAACCCAGTGCCTCACATGTGCCAGGCAAGTGCTCTACCACCGAGCCACAACCCAGCCCCCACACTTTTTTTAACCCAATAAATCTTTTTTAAAATTTTTAAAAAATATTTTATTATTTAGTTGTAGTTGGACAGAATACCTTTATTTTATTTTATTTATTTATTATTTATGTATGACAACAAAATGCATTACAGTTATTACATATATAGAACACAATTTTTCTTATCTTTGATTTTATACATAGTATATTCACGCCAATTCATGTCTTCATACCTGTATTTTGGATAATAATGAACATCACATTCCACCATTACCCCATCCTCCCTACCTTCCCCCTTTATTTTATTTTTGTGTGGAGCTGAGGATCGAATCCAGGGCCTCACACATACTAGATCAGCGTTTTACCGCTGAGCCACAACTCCAGCCCAAACCCAATAAATCTTAAGCCTTCCTTATTACAATTCCCAAGTACTTTTCTTCTATGTTCCCCCACATATCTGCCCTATAATCTTATGTTACTAGACTTTTATGGACTCTTTCCTGGCATATGGAACAACCTCTGAAGTGCTGTTCATCCTTCCACTGTTGTCTTCTTTCTGATTTCTTAAAATCTCAACTTGACTCATTATGTGACTGCTGAAAAGCTTTCACTAACTCCATGCCACCACGAGAGGAAGTCCAAGCTACTTCACGTGGCATAGGAGTTGGAGTATGGTTGCTGCGATTTCAGTCTCACCTCTCACAACACCTATAGAGATAGATACTTAGAGGCATGTACTTCATTTGTGTTGTGCACCTTATCTCACCTGGCCATAATCTGTTTGATAGATTTCTAATAGTATTCTCTCAGCCAGGAATGCATTATTAGTTCAAGAGAAAGTGGGGCCATTTTGCCCACGTTTGCTCCTGAGCTAACTCGAACTGTGCGGAGACCATGTACCGAAGTGGGAAGTGTTAGCAAAGAAAGACAAATGAAGAGAGAGGAGACACCTTCTTTCCAGCATTTAAGGAAAACATAAATCTTCTATTTACTTATTTTTTGGTACTGGCCATTGAACCCAAGGTGTTTTATTACTGAGCTACATCCTCAGTCCTTTTTATTTTTTTATTTTTATTTTTAATATTTATTTATTTTTTTAGTTGTAGTTGGACACAATAACTTTTTATTTATTCATTTTTATGTGGGTGCTGAAGATAAAACCCAGGGCCTTGCATGTGCTAGGCAAGCGCTCTACTGCTGAGCCACAACCCCAGTCCCTGTTTTGTATTTTGATACAGGGTCTCACTAAGTTGTGGAGGCTGGCTTCAAACTTGTGATCTCCCTGTCTCCCACACTGCTAGGATTACAAGAATGTGTCACTATACCAAGCTAAGGAAGAGATAACTTTAATTTTACAGTGTTCTTTTCTAGAGAAAAGAGAAAATAGGAACTCTCTCTGATTAATTTGTTGATATCAAAACTAGAAAGAAAAAATATGAAACAGGAAAATTGCTCATATTACTCTAACTGGATGCAAGACTCCCAAATGAAAAATGAGCAAGTTGATTTTTCCCTAAGGGTGGTTTAATACTAGAAAGTTTATTAATGTATTCACCACATTAACAGATTAAAGGATAAAAAACATAAGGTCATCTGCATAGATGCAGAAAATACATTTTTAAAATTCAAAATACATTCATGATAAAAAATACTTGGTAAACCAGGAGTAGCAAGGAACTTGCTTCTAGAAAAAATTCCTAATTTTGAAAGGTTTAAAACATTTTCTCCAAGATCAGGGTCAAAACAAACAAGTCCATCATCACTCCTTCTATTCCATATTTGCCTGATGTTGCTAGTGAGAGAGGAAAAGAAATAATAGCCACATGGATTAGAAAGGAAGAAATAAACATATTACTTATTGATGTTATGATTGTGCACATGTAAAATTCAAAAGAATCTATAAAAATTATGAAAATCAATCAGAGATTGGCAAGGTTGCTGCATACAAAATCAATACACAAATACCAATTTCACTTTTATGCATCAGCAGAAGTAGTTAGAAAAAGTAATTTTGAAAAAGATACCATTTGTAGTAGCAGCAAAAATGCAGACTAACCAGGGGAAAATCTTCCATAATGAGCAAGCTTGTTATGAAAACATTTTAAAACATTGTAGATTGACAAAAAGAAAGGACTAGATAAATGGAGAGATGCATAATGTTCATGGATGAAAAGACTCAATATAATTGTTTCTAGTCTGATCAATTTGTTTTTAATTGAAGTCCAAAAAAAGTATCTCCTACCCTTTCCTGTCTGGAAATAAACAAATTTATCCTAAAATGTATGAAGAAGAGCAAAATGTGCAGACTGTTTTAACATTACTGAAGATTATTGTTATATCAAAACGTAGTCCAAAGGTATTGAAATAAAGACAGCTAGCTGGTATAGGCACAATTGGTATTAGGCCCATCAATGGGAGAGAACAGAAAACCCAACAGCAGATCAATGAAAAGATGAAACATGTATTCATGGCTTAGCAGTCAGTGAAAAAGTAATGGAAAATTTGATAAATGCTATTTAACAAATTTCCCACCCATAAGGAGAAAAAAATGAATTGGACTGCTCCTTCACATTTTTAAAATCTATTCTAAATGGGGCTGTGGCTGTGGCTGTGGCTGTGTCTCAGTGGTAGAGCACTTGTCTCGCACATGTGAGGCACTGGTTTGATACTCAACACCACATAAAAATAAATAAATAAAATAAAGATATTGTGTCTATTTACAACTAAAAATATTTTTATTTTTTATTTTTAAAGTGAGAGAGGGAGAGAGAGAGAGAGAATTTTTTAATATTTATTTTTTAGTTTTTCAGTAGACACAACATCTTTATTTTTATGTGGTGCTGAGGATCCAACCCAGTGGCCCCTTGCATGCCAGGCAAGCATGCTACCACTTGAGCCACATCCCCAGCCCAAAATATTTTTTAAAAAATCTGTTCTAAATGAATTAAAGGCTTAAATTAAAGAGGGAAACAATGAAAAAAAAATAGAAGACAACTAGGAGAATGTAGTTATGACCTTGGGGTAGGTACAGACTTTTTAAACAAGAAATAGAAAGCACTAAATTTAAAAAATAATGATAATAAATTCAACTACATTGAAAATAAAAAAAATCTGCTAGTTAGAAGATGACTTAAAAGAGAAAAAAACAGTGCTGGGGATGTGGTTCAGCAGTTGAGTGCTTGCCTAGCACATGTGAGACCCTGGGTTTCATCCTCAGCACCACATAAAAATAAATAAAATAAGGGTATCGTGTGCAACTACAGCCCAAAAAATAAAGTATTAAAAAAAGAGAGAAAAATACTAACAAACAAATACCATAAACTGTGAGAAGACATTTGCAATATATATATCATTAATGATTGATTAATTTACAAAATACTTTTATTAATGAAACAAATCAATTAGAAAGCAACACAATAGAAAAATGAGAAAAAGCCTGATACTTCACAGAAAAGGAAAAACAAGTGGCCTATGAATACATAAAAAGGTGTACAATCTCATTCAGTAATCTAAGCAATAAACTTTAAAGCCACTCATGAGATATTATCCCACACTAACCAAAAACTTTAAAGTCTAATAAGATTGTTGGAGAGAATGTAGAGAAATGGAAGTTTTCAGTTTAAAAGATAATTTGTCAGTGACTAATGGAGTGATGTATGGTCAAGAATCTCAATTCCTAAGAAATGTATTCTAGAGTAATTCTAGCACTTGTCCCCCCAGAGACATGAACAAGAGGTTTATTACAGCTTTGTTCATAACAGGAACAGATAGATGGCAAGATAGTCCTACAGTGATCATGCATATAACCCATCAGGAAAATGAACAGAAAAACGCATCTACATACTTGAATCTCAATAGTACAATGTTTGGTGAAGAGTTTAATCATGGCATGGGAAAAATGGAGGAAATGTGATTGGGAAAAGGGGATAGGGAGGGAAGGAAGGAGGCACAGGAGCAGGAAAGATGGTGGAATGAGATGAACATCATTACCCTAAGTACATGTATGATTGCACATATGGTGCAATGCTACATTGTGTACAACCAGAGAAATGAAAAGTTGTGCTACAATTGCATACAATGAATCAAAATGCATTCTGCTGTCATATATACCTAATTAGAATAAATAAAGAGTCAAATCATGTGCTATATACTATACAGTTTAATTTCTATGAAATAAAAGAAGCAAAACTATGTTGCTTGGGTTATGCTCTTACCTGGTAAAATAAAAGAAAAAGAAGGGCTGGCTGTAGAGGTGCATGCCTGTAATCCCAGTGACTTGGGAGACTGAAACAGGAGAATTACAAGTTTGAGGTCAGCCTCAGCAAAGTAAAATCCTGCCTCAAAATAAAAATAATAAGGCCTGACTGGGAATGTAACTCAGTGGTAGAGTGCCCCAGGTTCAATCCTCAGTATCAAAATTTAAAAAAAAAAAAAAAAAGACTATTGTCATGAAATTCAGGAAAGAGGAGGAGTGGAAGCCCTTGAAAGAAAAGGCTTACTTAGAGATACAGTGTTTCTTAGTTTACTTAGTATTTTAAAGAAACAGTGTATCTAAGCCACTAGAAGTATCTGTTTCTTAGAGAGGAGTTACACAAATGGCTATAATTATGATTATTTTTTTGTTTGTTGCTTTTTTTTTTTTTTTTTTTTTTTAAGGCAAGTTCTCCCTATGTTGCCTGGGCTGGCCCTGATCCTGGGCTCAAGCAATCCGCATTGCAGCCTCCCAAGGTCCCATAGAATATAAGCATGAGCCACTATGCCCAGCTTTCACTGTTATGATTCTTTAAATTTATATATATATATATATATATATATCACATAAAAGAAAGAAGCAGATCTTTCTTTCATCCAGTGCTGAGAATGAACCAGGGCCTTATACATACTAGGTAAGTTTTCTACCACTGGTTTGGAGAGGGAGACAGACAAGCAGAGTCAATGAGATAGTCACTTTTCACATGCTCAGCTGCATTCTTGCTATGTAGCATCCTGGTATCTTTATATTAAATTTCATTTTTATGTTTACTAATGTTATAAACTGAACTGGATCCCCCACAAAGTTCATATGTTGAAATCCTAAACCTCAATAGCCCAGAATATGACTATTTGGAGATGGTGTCTTTAAAACGTAATTAAGGTGTGGGTCCTGGTGTAATACGACCAGTGCCCTTATAAAGAAAGGTGACTAGTAGGAAAGACCATGTGGAGACACAGGGAGAAGGCCACTTATCAGCCAAAGTTAGAGGCCTCACAAGGAATCTTGGACTTTCATCCTCGGAACTATGAGACAACAAAGTTCTGTTGTTTAATCCATCTAGACTGTGGTGTTTTCTTATGGCAACTCTAGCAAATGCATGCAAACAGTTCAGGTTGTTTTCTGTTACTTGTAGAGTTCTATTTATCCACCTCCTATGGACTTTAATCTACACTGTTTGCACTGGAACAGCTCCTGTTGTCCCCCGCATGGCATGCCCCCCCTTCCCAGCTTCCTCGGGACATCCTCTGTTCACCTTGCCTGGTTCTGCCTGCAGAGGCAACCTTTTAATCCCTCCAAGGAGGCTTTCTGAAACCTCTCAGACTGAGTTGGATATTCCATCCCTTACCTGGGACTTCAGAGTTATCCTGTCCTCTTTCTAGTACTACAAGGACTACTGTGGAGTAAAACTAGTCTCTCTGTTTTTGCATCATTTTATTTATTAAAGAATGAGCTCTTTGAGGGCAAGCAGTTTTACCTTTGTCTTTACTTTTTCAGTAGGTCAATGCCTGGTATACAGTAGATACACAATGGTTGCTTGTGGGTGCATACAATAGAACAGTTCTCTGTCTTTTCCAGAGTAGACAGTTTGAGCCAGGCATGGTGGTGCACACTCGTAATCCCAGTGGCTTGGGAGGCTGAGACAGGAGACTCACCAGCTGAAAGCCAGCCTTAGCAATGGTGAGGCACTAAGAAACTCAGTGAGACCCTGTATCTAAATAAAATACAAAATAGGGCTGGGGATGTGGCTCAATGGTTGGGTGCCCCTGAGTTCAATCCCCAAGAGGACAAAAGAAGATAGTTTTGGGGAAAAAAAAAACAATAAGGATTATCCCAAAAAAAAAAAAAAAGTTAACCCCTGTGCTCTCCATTGTATTTATATTTATTTGATTTTGTAGTTAAATAGTCTTCAAATCTTGGAGAAGGAAGGAAGATAGAAAAATAATACAAAAATTACTCTGCATTTGTAGTGAGTCCTCCCTTAAAATGAAAAGTAATTATTACCAACACTTCTTTCTTCCTATCCCAAAAGAAATACAGATTTCAAATGTGAGAGCTGATCATCTCTAAAGGATTTAACCTGACACAGATTCTTAACAACTTACTGTTATAGGACTCTTCTATTGAACAAACATGATATTGAATGTCTACTTGGTGCTGGGCATGGGAGATGGTGAACAAAACATTTCCAGTGGGCCCCTTATTCTTGTTAAGAGGAGACAATGAACAAGAATATGTCAAATATTAATATGTATGTACAAAGCATATAATTCACACAGGTTATCACAGAGTAGTGAGGGCTCCTTTAGACTGAATGATCAGGGGAGTCATGACTGAGTTGTGACATCTGAGCTGAGACCTGCTGATGGTAAACAGACACATGAAAATCATTAGTAAGAACATTCCAGGGCTGGGGATGTGTGGCTCAAGCGGTAGCACGCTCGCCTGGCATGCGCAGGGTGCTGGGTTCGATCCTCAGCACCACATAAAAATAAAATAAAGATATTGTGTCCACCGAAAACTAAAAAATAAATATTAAAAAATTCTCTCTCTCTCTCTCTTAAAAAAAAAAAAAGAACATTCCAGATGGATGGAATAGAAAGTGCAGGGGCCCAAGGAAGGCCAGGGGAAGAGAAAAGAGGCCATTGTGGCAGGGAGTGAAGGTTGGGGAGAAGAGCATTCGGGGTCAATGTGGAAGGCAGGACCAGAGCATACGGGGTCTCATAGGATCCAAGCAAGTTTTTATTCTAAGTGTTGTGGGCAGTCATCTAAGGGTCTTAAACAGAGGAGCAACACAATCTACTGAAGACAAAAATGGTGCTCGCAAAGAATGGGGAGAACTGAGCAGATATAGGGTAAGTTTTACAAATGGAGTGTATAATCCAAGGGTGAGGGGACTGAAGGACTCGGAGAAATTGGGTAGACAGTGGTTCCATTTACTGACATTCAGAAGCCTCTGAGAGGAATGAATCTGGAGTGAAAGTTAGGGTAACATATCAGGGTTCTGTTAGGTGTGTGAGATTTCAAATACCTTTCCTGCATCCAGGAGACTGGGTCTTGTGAGCAAGTAGAAATGGGAATCTGAGATTCAGAGGAAAGATAGAGGCTGTGCCACTATGCCCTTCAGCCTATCACCTATCCGGCTCTCTCACAGTGATGGAGACATGTATGGTGTTTAAGGCCAGGTAGCTGGTTGGAGTGATCTAGGCAACCAGGAAAGATAAAGCAGAAAATGGGGCCGATCCTTGTGATACTCTCCAAAATGTACTGATTTTAGATTACAGACACTCAGCCAAGGTGATGAGTTGCCAGAGAGATTTAAAAAAAAAAAAAAAAAAAAGCAATGGAGAAATGGAAGGAGATGTAGGAATAAGGGAAGGTATTTTGTTCTTGTTTTTGGTTCAAGATATAAGATTCTGGAACTTGTTTGTATGCTAACAGAGAGGAAGCTACTGACAAAAATTTGGCAGTCAACTTTGTGGAGTAAAGACCAGGAGATAAGAAAGATAGAATTTGATTTATTGTCAACAAATCATTATTAAAATTTTGAATTTGAAAAAATCAAGGTCATTTTATAAAATAAATACAATGATAGAGATACTGACAATGATGAAACAGCCACATTTTATTAACTACTTTGTATAATTTAGGTATTCATATATTCATCACTGAGATAACATGCAGGTACAAATTTCTTTTTATAAATGAAGAAGTTGAGGTTTTGAGAGTGCAATTTTGAGTTTAATTATCAAAACTCAAAGATTTTTAACTGTCAGAATTGCTAAGTGACAGTTGGTAGAATCCAAATCCAGACTGGCCAATGATAAATTGTTTCATTTGCCCAGTGATGATCAGACTCGGGGTTTGACAAGCCCTTATTCCAATGCCTCTCCACCCTGGGCTCTTACCAGAGAATACTTTGGCTTAATTATATATTGATGGTTGATAAGATATTTGGGACCTGTCATACTATCCTATTTAGAAGTTGCTTTACTTATTTCCTGTTTGGAATTATTTAATTTTTTTATTCCATGACTGAAATAGTTACTATTGCTAATGTAAGTGCTATTTTTATATATCAGCCATTGCCTGAAAACAAAAAGTCCTTTGAGAATAAATCTAATCTGTTCAGGACAAGTTCTAGCAAGCTGTGTTTAAGGTTATTTATATTTTCTCAAGACTCTCTTTTTGGAGTTCACAAAAAACTGGGTGTGTTTGTATTATGATCTGCTTGGGAACATGGATTTTTTTAAATTTATTTTTTTACTATTTTATATTTGCTTTATAATTCTCTAAGACCGGTGTGCAGAAAAGATGCTCAATAATAGTACTGCTGCATGGGTAATGAAAAGGGTTTGAGGAAAGCAAAGATTCTTTTTTTAAAAAAAAATATGTTACATATATTTTTAAATTAATTTTTTAAAATTTATATATGACAGCAGAATGCATTACAATTCTTATTACACATATAGAGCACAATTTTTCATATCTTTGGTTTTATACAAAGTATATTCATACCAATTCATGTGTTCATGCATGTACTTTGGATAATAATATCCACCACATTCCACCATCATTTCTAACCCCATGCCCCCAACCCTCCCATCCCTATGTCCTATCTAGAGTTCATCTATTCCTCTCATACTCCCTGTCCCAACCCTACTACGAATTAGCCTCCTTATATCAGAGAAAACATTTGGCATTTGTTTTTATGGATTGGCTGACTTCACTTAGCTTTATCTCCTCCAACTCCATCCATTTACCACGCCATGATTTTACTCTCTTTTATTGCTGAGTAATATTCCATCATGTTTATATGCCACATTTTTCATTCATTAATCTATTGAAGGGCATCTAGGTGGTTCCACAGTTTAGTAATTGTGAATTGTGCTGCTATAAACATTGATGTGGCTGTGTCTCTGTAGTATGTTGTTTTTAAGTCCTTTGAGTATAGAGTGAGGAGAGGGATAGCTGGGTCAAATGGTGGTTCCATTCCCAATTTTCCAAGAAATCTCCATACTGCTTTCCATATTGGCTGCACCAATTTCCAGTCCCACCAGCAATGTATGAGTGTACCTTTTTCATACAGCAGTGTATGAGTGTACCTTTTTCCCCACATCTTCACCAATATTTATTGTTGTTTATATGCATAATAGCTGCCATTCTGACAAGAGTGAGATGAAATCTTAGAGTAGTTTTGATTTGCATTTCTCTAATTACTAGAGATGATGAACATTTTTTCATATATTTGTTGATTGATTGTATATCCTCTTCTGAGAAGTGTCTGTTGGCCCATTTATTGATTGGGTTATTTGGTTTTTTTTTTTTTTTTTGTGCTTAGGTTTTTGAGCTCTTTATATACCCTAGAGATTAGTGCTCTATCTGCTATATGTAAAGTGTAAAGATTTTCTCCCAAGGCTCTCTATTCACCTCACAGATTGTTTCTTTTGCTGAGAAGAGACTTTTGAATTTAAATCCATCCCATTTATTGATTCTTGATTTTAATTCTTGTACTATAGGAGTCTTATTAAGGAAGCTGGGGCCTAATCCCACATGATGGAGATTAAAGCCTACTTTTTCTTCTATTAGTTGCAGGGTCTCTGGTTTTATTCCTAGGCCCTTGATCCATTCTGAGTTGAGTTTTGTGCATGGTGAGAGATAGGGGTTTAGTTTCATTGTTTTGCATATGGATTTCCAGTTTTCCCAGCACCATTTGTGGAAGAGGCTATCCTTTCTCCAATGCATGTTTTTGGCACCTTTGTCTAATATAAGATAATTGTAGCCTTTATGATGTTGAAGTATGTTCCTGTTATCCTTAATTTTTCTAGTATTTTAAACATAAAGGGGTGCTGTATTTTGTCAAATGCTTTTTCTACATCTATTGAGATGATCATATGATTCTTATCTTTAAATCTATTGATGTGATGAATTGCATTTATCGATTTCTATATGTTGAACCAACCTTGCATCCCTGGAATGAATCCCACTTGATCATGGTGAAAGCAAAGATTCTGTGGAGCTTCTTCTGATCTGGGTAATGAAGAATTCCAAGGAGTGAGAACATAATTGGCCTGCACACTTGGTTGAAAAAGGCTTTCTTCCTTCTTCTTTTTTTTTTTTTTTTTTTTTTTTTTGGAGGGGTGTGTGTGTTCCAGGGATTGAATTCAGAGGCACCTTACCACTGATCCACATCCCCAGCCCTATTTTGTATTTTATTTAGAGACAGGGTCTCACTGAGTTGTTTAACACCTCACTTTTGCTGAGGCTGGCTTTAAACTCATGATCCTCCTGCCTCAGCCTTGCTCAACTTAAAAAATATGCTTTTCTTTCTTTCTTTCTTTCTTTTTTTTTTTTTTTTTTTGGTGGTACTGGGGATTGAACCCAGGGCCTTGTGCATGAGAGGCAAACACTTTACCAACTGAGTTATATCCTCAGCCCATGTGGTTTTCTCTTTTTTACCTGTATGCCATATAAGAGACCCTCATGGCCTGAAAATAAAAAGTGATTTTACTGGAATTGACCTCCAATAGGAAATAAAATTTTGTGTTAATTAATTATTTTAAATATTTGGACTTTATCTGGAAAAATGAAACTAAAAAATATAAAAAAACTTAAAAATTTTTAATTTATGTTTAAGAAGAATTAGGTTATATTACACTATAAATACGGACAAAGTCTTAGAATAAGCCAAAAATACACAAATTATTTATTTGGGAAGGTAGTGAACTTTACTGACAAAACTATACCATATAGTTTTTGTTTTATGATTGATTTTGCTTTATGGTTGACTTGACAGTGTAATCATAAAAGGAATTGTGTTTTTGAAGTATCCCCTAACTTGAACAGTTTTCCCAGGGGCTTTCTTAATCTTTTGATGTTCAAATCATTGAAGCACCCATCTCATATATCTCACTTTTATGTTTTCTCATCTTCTTTATTTTAAAGTATGTATTATGTATGTATTAATGTATGTATGTATTGCTGGGGATCAAACTCAGGGCCTTGTGCATGCAAATCCAGTACCCCTACCCAATTCTGTTCTAGTTTAAATAGTCTAATGCTGACAGGTTTTGCCTGTCCAATGTCTCTGCAACAAGATCAGATCCCCAACATTGGCCCCATGAAAACCAATCTATTTTGTGAGATACCAATTGAATTTTGTGCATATTTGCAGTAGATTTTGTAACCCCTGACAATGAGATTGTTAATGAATTATTAGCACATCAATGAGCTGCACAGGATAGAGAATGAACACAATGCAGGAAATTATGCTATAATGATCATGAATGGTACTTCATCAGTGGCCTTTAAATTATTTATATATATATATAACTTTCCCAAGCAATATAATTTTGAACTTGATAGTAATTTTTGTTTACCCTAACTGGAAATAATGGAGTAGAGATAGAGGAGGAAAGATTAATTTAAAAAAATTTTTTTAGTTGTAGATGGACACACTATCTTCATTTATTTCATTTATTTATTTTCATGTGATGCTAAGGATCAAACCCAGTACCTCACATGTGAGAGGTAAGTGCTCTACCACTGAGTCACAACCCCCGAAATTAAAATGATTAAAAAAAAACTTTTTTTGGAGGTGTAGATGGACAAAATACCTTTATGTTATTTCTTTATTTTTATGTGGTGCTGAGGATCAAACCCAATATCTCATGCATGCTAGGCAAGCGCCCTGTCATTGAGACCCAGCCCCAGCCCTAGAATAATTTTGAAAGAAAGTATTTCTTCTTGCTTCCTTTCCCATTTCACCCCATTTAGGTCTCTTGATGTTTCATATTTCTCTTGAATACTACCCTCCCTTCTCTTCCAGCACTAACCCCCATTATTGTCTTTTCCACACCATCCTCTTTCTCAACCCCAAGCATTGAAATGGGAAGAAAGGAAATTGAAAGGGCCTAAAGAAGAAAAGGGCTTTTCCAAGATGTATTGGTTCCATTAAATAATAATGAGAAGGATTTAGGACCCGAGGAAAGGTAAGAGGATTACATCTTTAGTCTCCATCCCATAATTAAGTTCAGAGTACACCTCAAGGATGAAGGCGTAGCTGTGTGGGGCAGCTCTTGTAATCATAGCCCTTAAGAGAATGCTGTCATGCTACCTCCAATCTCCCTTTCCACCACTGCTCCCCCACTGAATCATGTCTTCTGGCTTTTTGTTGTTGTTGTTGTTTTAATAGTTGTTGATAGACCTTTAATTTATTTATTTATATGTGGTGCTGAGAATTGAACCCAGTGCCTCACCCATGCTAGGCAAGCGCTGTGCCACTGAGCCACAATTCCAGCCTCTTCTGTCTTTAAATCCCATATTTTCCATTCTGAAAAACAGTGCAGTGCCACAAAGATATTTAGTTGTTAGGAAATATTCTCCTAGACCACTCCTAATGAACACACAGCTCCCTAGCCCAGGCCTGTAGCCACCATCTTCATTGCTACTATTAAGCCCAAAAACTAGGTTAGAAGAATGTTCTGTTCTAGGAGCAGTCTTAAAATACAACAGAATTCCTTTACCTCCATAGGTTATGTGTTATCTAGGTGAATTATCACAATTTGTATTTATTATATAAATCTGTTTGTACTGATAAGAAAAGACGTCCAATACACATTAAGTTTTAAAAAAAGAATTTTAAAGCTACATACCCATAATATAGCATTTTGTTTGAAACTCCTATTTACAAATGTAGTTTTTTTTTTTTAATGTAGGTATATTTTTGGTCAGAAATTCTTTCAAATGCACTAACTATGATTAAAAGTTTAAAGTTGGCCTGGGGTTGTAGTGCAGTGGTAGAACACTTGCTTAGCACATGTGAGGCACTGAATTTGATCCTCAGCACCACATAAAAATAAATAAATAAAAATAAAGGTATTATGTCCATCTACAACTAAAAAAGATTTTTTAAAAAGTTTAAAGTTACATGGCTCTTATAATGCACATCTCTCTCTCTCTCTCTCTTTTTTTTTTTCCTTTTTCTTTCAGTACTGGGTATCAAACTTAGGTTGGGCTTCATGCATGCTAGGCAAGCACTCTACCATTAAGCCATTTCCCCAACCCCAGAATTCACATATCTTAATACATGGAGTTGGCCATCAAAACTTAAGTTTCAACTGTAACAAGATATGAGAGATATCAGATACCAAATGGAGGGTAACACAAGCAATGGTAGAGTGATCCTCACAGTAAATACTAAAAACTGGCCCTGGACCTTGTAATCTTCTTACTCTGTCTCATACTGGAGACAGAGGGCTTTTTGAGGAAGTTTACACAAAGAGTTATGCTGACGAGAAGGAGGGGCCAAGAAGTCATGAGTCTGAGACAGGGTGAGCATTGACACATACTTACAGAGCTTTGCTAGAAGGTCCATGGACTGGTACCTGGTTCACACCTGAGAGAGCTAAAAAGACTCTGGAAGGGCAATGTGGAGGGTTGCATTTGAGAGCTATGCCCTCATTGATGACCACATTCATGGATAAGGAGTGCATGACTGTTTCTCATAGATCCTGGGCCAAGAGGTAGGGACAGCCAGTCTTTAGTCACTGCAAGCCCCTTTTAAGTCCAAAAGGATTCCTAGGGAGTACCTGGGGCCTTCTTCGGTGAGAGTCTTAGGAGTGGATCCTTGGAGACCCAAGGCCTGAAGTGAGCTGTCTCTGGGTGAAAAAGAGGCATAAGCCAGGACTTGGGGTCTAGCAGGGACCCTCCAAGATGCCTCAGAAACATTTTGGAGAGGATGTGTTGACTGTAAGCATTTGTTATTCTAGAAGTTGACAGTCAGTAGCCAAGTAAGGATGCCACCCTCTCTGCCCTCACTTCTCTTCTCCATTCCCCTTGACTTTGCCAAATGAGCAAGTGGGAAAGAGGATTAAAGAGACAAACAGTGCAGTACTACAAGGATATTTAGTTGTTGGGGAATATTCTCCTAGACCACTCCTAATGAACACACAGCTCTCTAGCCCAGGCCTATAGCCACCATCAAGGAAGGAAAACATCTTTGCTTTGAACGAAACTGGATTGATGAAATAAAATCTTGGGCCTAATTTCTGTTTTGACGCGGTATTTTGTGAATGCAGGACAGTCTCCAGAGCAAAAATATCAAGAGGACTGTCATGTTTTTCAGCTAGCAGCAGAGGAAAATTCCTCCACTGAATATAGTGTAAAGGGGTGGAGGGAAACAAAAATAAAGTTTCTAGTACATCTTTTGTTATGCTTTGTGGAAAGACTCAATTTATATACAAAGTACAATATGCAGAAAGAGGAGGCACCAAACAGTGGATCTCTCTAAAGGGAGGGGACATGGGTGTTGTTCACTTTTTCTCTTATCTGTTTCCATTATGTTTGAATTATGTAAACAGAACATGGCTACTTTTGTAATCAGAAAAACCAGGCTGATAAATGTGCCCATCTAAAATACTGGGGAAAAAAGCCATAATCTTTGATGGTTCAAAAGTAGAAGTAAAATCTTATAAAGAGAGCAAGCTGAAAAACAAATTAGCAATTATCATAGCTAATATTTGTAGAGTGCATTACGCTGCATAAAACATTTTCATGTTAATTATCTCATTTGATTGTTACAGCAATCTGAGAGTGATGCATTTGAACTGTTCACACTGTGCAGATGTAGAAATAGAACATCATAATTGTTGGTTACTTAACTTGGCTAACAACTCTTCCAGCAGAGAGAAGGCTCAAATTCAGGTCTTCTGGCTTTAAATCTCATTCATTTCCATTTCACAACACAAAGTACTGTACTGCAAGGGTATTTAGCTGTCAAAAACTACACATGGTACTCTAGTGAACAAGACATAAGAAAGCCATATGAACAGTCTACATTAAAAGTACTCTTCTGGCCCCGTGCAGTGATGCATGCCTGTAATCCCAGCAGCTCTGGAGGTTGAGACAGGAGAATTGTGAGTCAAAAGTCAGCTTCAGCAAAAGTGAGGTGTTAAGCAACTCAGTGAGACCCTGTCTCTAAATAAAGTACAAAATAGGGCTGGGGATGTGGCTCAGTGGTTGAGTGCCCCTGAGTTCAACCCCTGGTATCCCCCCAAAAATTACCCTTCTGAACTGTACTCCACCTTACTCTCCAAACCTAGGAATATTTATGTGTTTAACACCTTTGTCTCACCTTCAAACTAATATATTTTTAAAATTATTTGTTTTTATTGGTGCATGATAGTTGTATATACTGATGGGATTTGTTGTTACATATTTGTAAAACTGACGTTTGGTTTCTACTGAATGCATATCACTTTCACACCAAAGATCCCTTCATTTTTCCAATGTTATAATCATGAGCTGTAGTTACCTTTGAATTCTTTTTCTTATATTACTCCATAGCTGGTCATTTTAAAGCCTTTTTGATTCTTAGAGAAATTCACAGATCTGTCCATAATCCATTTCCATTGCACCCTCTTTACTCACCTTAGTTTAGGCATATAATTTCCTAAGTGGCTGGCTGCCAATCATCCATTTAAAAAATTACCCTTATCTGGAAGCTTTCTCCGACCACCTCTGACCTCAGAGTTTTCTAGCCTTTGTGTTCCCAAGGCAAATATAATGGCTTTTGACATCAATCTCTTACCCTTTTCCCTTCCCTTCTTCTTATTAAAAAGAAAATAGTTTGGAGGGAAGAGACTATATCTTATCTTTTTATCACTATAGTGTAACATAGTGCTTAGCAAAATACTAATTGTCCAATAAAAGTTGAATGAATGGATGGATGTTTCCCCCCCACCCCCAAAGATTCAAAGATCTACAAGCAATTCTTCAAAGCATGTGAAATCTGGTTGTACAGAAGTGGAAAAGAGGTGCTTGGAGATGGCTGAGGTACCAGGATATAGGGTTATGATCCAGGTATCTGAAGAGAGTGCAGAGAAAGGAGGAGGACCATGATTGGCAAGGGGCAGCCAACAAACAAACCCCTGCTGGTTTCAGTGCTGCAGCCTACACATCTCCACTCACTGCTGACACTGGGCAGCTTTAGGCCCATTGGAAATCTTCTGAGTGACTTGGGAGATTGCATGGCCATTCGGATCTTTGGCTATGGCAAGGGAGTTAGTGAGCCTGTCCTGGACTCTCCCTAGGGCTTGGGGAGCAGGATATCCCAGGCAGATCCTAGAGGGGCAAGAGGCAGCATTGCAGTAGAAATGCTGTGGCAGTAGCCAGGGCAGGGAGGGGCAGGAGCATGAATCTGAGGCCCAGGTGGTACAGTTCCTCAGAGGGGTGGATGGGTAGGAAGCAGCTCTCCACTCAGGCTAGAGCCCTGATATTTCAAGCTCCAGATGCAGGGTATGACCCCTTCCATCTCTGCTAGTTCCCATTTGCCAGGATGGTGAGGAGGGAGGCAGACACTAGACATTTCACCATCCCAGTTTTGTGGCTTTCATACTTGTTCAGCATAAGATGTTTTGGATTTACCATGGTGTGAAAGTGATATGCATTCAGTGGAAACCGAACGTCCAATTTTGAATTTGGATCTTTCCCCAAGCTAGTAATATGTGGTGCAATCCTCTCTCAGATGTTGGACATCAGCAGCAGCAAGCCCTGGCTCCCAATCAATCATGCAATCACAAGGGGAAACAAATGATACCCTGCAGTATGTTTTACAGTATTTAGCAAATTACAGGAGAAAATCAATCCTTTATTAGAATGTGGGGTTTTTCTCCTCCTCTTCCTCCTCTTCCTCTTCTTCCTCCTCCTTCTTCTTCCAGTGTTGGAGCTTGAACCTAGATCTTCTCACTTGCTAGGCAAATACTCTACTGCTGAGCTATATCCCCAGTCCTAAAACAGGCTTTGTGTTAGATGATTTGCTGGAGGATAATGTATGTTGTCTGAGCAAGTTTAAGGTAGGCAAGACTAAGCTAGGATTTTAAGTAGGGTAGGTTATTAAAATGCAATTCTAACTCGTGATATTTTCAACTTAGGAGAGGTTTATTGGGACATAACCCCACTGTAAGTCAAGGAACATTTGTACTTCAAAGACTTTTCACTGACTACTTAATAAAAAGGGAATTTTTTTGCCTGAAAATGTCTACCATCATCAGGTTCCATAAAATACATTTCACTCTTTATCTCCACAACTGACTTCCAAGGATGCTCCACTTCTACAAGGCCTGTCTGGTTGTTACTGCTTTGCAAAAAGACTAGGTTATTGTGTTCCTGTTGCCAGCTCTCGCTGGGTGAAATGAATTTTGCCCAAATTCCCTCAGAATCCCCCTTGGATATAGGGAAGAAAGACAGCTGTTCTTGGTTCCACATGGGAGGGACACAGGATGCAAGCAGAGCTGAGCATATGCACACAGGTGTGGACTGTCAGAGTCATTGGTAAATCCTAAGCCAGGAGGTTGGCACTCCCCATCTCCCACAGCCACTTCTCAGGTTTTAGTCAATGTTCACTTTGAGGCCTTTGAGACACTTTATTCAGTGTCAAGTGTTCTCTAGACATTCATTTTAACCTGATTTCAATTACATAAAACTAGAGGAGCCATGTAATTTATTTTGGGTTTGCTTTCCAGTACTCCGGGCCCCACATTACACTAAGAATGACCCCAAGTTCAACCTTCCATTACATAATTTATTCAACACATGGATTAAAAACTTTTAAAATACTGTTTTTTAGGGGTGAGTGTTGAGTTAAAAATATCTTGGGTCCCATTAGGAGCATGTCTGTTAAGTAGTGTTTCTCATTCTTTAGGGTGTGTTAGAATCACCAGGAAGACTTCTGAGGGCTGGGTCTGAGCTGCAGAGTTTCTGATCTGGTAGATGTGGAGTGCCCTGAAAAATTTGCATTTTCAACAAGTTCCTGGCTGATGTCAGTGCTGCTGGTGCAGGGGGCCACTACTATAAACCAACACTCATTATAAGAACCTGGTTCAAGACACTACAACATAAGCTAAGTAAAGGAAGGGATTGCTTATTCATTTTGTTCATGGCTTTATCCTGAGGGCTTAGAACACACCTGGCACATAATAGATACTCAATAAATATTTGTTGAAGAAATGATAGAATTGCATGAACAAATACAACAGTGGGAGAAGTATCTCTGCAATGTTGATGACAGTTTCACAGAGGAAGTAATGTCAGAGAATTAACAGATATTTGTAATTAGGGAAGAGTATTCTAACCAGAGAACACAGCTTGAGTCCTGGCATGGAGGCCTGAGAGCAGGATGATATGTTTGATACAAAAATATCTTCCCTCTGGCTAGGCATGTGGCTCAAGTGGTAGCCTGCTCGCCTGGCCTGGCACACATGGCCCTGGGTTCGATCCTCAGCACCATATAAAAGCAAAATAAAGATGTTGGTGTCCACCAAAAACTAAAAAATAAATATTAAAAAATTCTCTCTCTCTCTCTTTAAAAAAATAAAAAGTATCTTCCCTCATGGTCCACTTTCTAGTTACTCCACTGTTGTTTGGGAGTCGAACCACATGCTGGGTGAGTGCTCTCCTGCTGAGGTACACCTCCAAATCTTTTCATTTTATTTTGAGACAGAGTCTTGCTCAGTTGTTCAGGTTGGCCTCAAACTTATAATCCTCCTGACTTGGCCTCCTGAGTGGCTGAGATTACAGGTGTGCACCACTGTACCTGGTTTGGTCACTTCACTTCTGACCACTTTAGTCCATGGTGACTTTCTCTCCTCCCCTTTTTTGACAACAAAGTCAGTGTGTTTTCTGAATTTGCCTGGTGATAATAAGAATCATGCTGGATGCCGGTTTAAAATTCAGATTTCAAACAAACAAACAAAAATGCAAAACCAACAAACACCCTCAAATTTTAGGTCCCAAATTTTAGGTCAGAAGCACAAAGGGAATCTGTATTGGTAATAAGCATCCTAGGTGACTTTAATCATCAGTCCATATTGTTTAAAGAGAAATCTTAGAATTTCAATGTACTTAAAAATTTAGTTCAAGTACTTTGTTGTACATACGGATTCTTTTTCTACTGTTATATAACACATGACCACGAGTTTAGTGGCTTAAAACAATACCCACTTAATAGTTCAGTTTCTGTGGGTTAGGAGCCTGAGCACTGCTTAGCTGTGTCCTATGCTTAGGGTATCACAGGCTGCCTTCAAAGTATTTGTAGGGCTGTGCTATTATCTGGAGGCTCAATTAGGGAAGAAGTTCTTGCCAAGCTGATTTGTTGTGGGCAGAATTCATTTCCCAAGGGCCGTATGGCACAGGGTCCTGGTTTTTCACTTGCAATCAGAGAAAGCTGCCCTCAGGTCCCATAGGCACCCACAGTTCCCTGTCACATGCCTCTCTCCATAGACAGTTTTCAACTTTGCACTTTGATTCTTCAAGGCCAGTTGCAGAGTCTCTCTCTAGTTTATTGGGGCAGAGTCTTGTGGAATGAAATACAAAAGAGTGACATCCTGTCACACATATGCTATGTTCTATTGATGAGGAGCCAGCACAGGTTCTGCCTGCACACGAGGTGAGGGGGTAACACAAGACTGAAATTCACTGGGAATTGCTTTGCGATATATCAACTACAATAGATCAAGAAATGGGAGCTCTGAGCCATTAGCCTGTAAAGTTCCCAGGAGAATGAGAGGCAAATGTGCAAGGACAAGACATACTTTTTATTTCCAAGAATAGAAAGAAATATTTCTTTTCTACACTGCTTATCACCTTTTAACCATCATGCATTTCTCTAAAGCAGGAGCCAGAGAACTTCTGCTGTAAATAGTCAGATTGTAAATATTTTAGATTTTGTGGTCTATATAGCAACTGCATATCTGCTGATAAAGCACAAAAGCAGCTGCAGACAATTTGCAGTGAATGAGCATGCCTGTGTTCCAATAAATCTTTATTTATGGACACCGAAGTGTGAATTTCATGTAACTTCTACATCACAAAATATTATTCTGGCTGCATTTTTTTCATAAGAATTCAAAAATGTTGAGAAAAATTTCAAAGTTCACAGGCCATATAAAAACAAGTGGTAGGAACCCAGTGTGGTGGCAAACACCTGCAACCCCAACCATTTGGGAGACTGAGATAGGAGGATCTCAAGTTTGAAGCTATCCTTGGCAACTTATTAAGACCTCACCTCAGAATTAAAAAAAAAAAATCTAAAAAAGAGCTGTGGATGTAGCTCAGTGGTAGAATGTGCCTGGGTTCAATCCCCAGAACCAAACCAAACTAAAACAAAAACAATAAAATAAACCAAGCAGTAGACATGATTTGACCTGTAGTCCATATTTGGCTAGTCCAACCTCTGCATGAAATGGACAATTGCTGGGGCTGGGGATGTGGCTCAAGCAGTAGCACACTCGCCTGGCATGAGTGTGGCGCTGGGTTCGATCCTCAGACCACATAAAATAAAGATGTTGTGTCCACCGAAAACTGAAGAATAAATATTTAAAAAATTCTGCCTCTCTCTCTCTCTTTAAAAAAAGAGAAATAAATGGACAATTGCTATGCACGCGCACACAGACACACACACACCACACACAGTTGGCATTCAAAACTATTCAACAAGGAAAAATAACTTCAGAAATTTCTACCTCAAAGGCTACTACTCCAAGTGACAAATATTTTATAGGTTATTAATGATCAAAATTTATTTAACAAATACGTACTGATCACCTATTATGGACTAAGCACTATCATGGACACTGAAGTAATAGTGATAAATGAAATAAAAGTCTCTGCTGCCAGGAGGTTTACATTCTTTGGGGATAGAGGCAACTATTGATCAATAAGTATATAGTATATCAATAGTTGCCGCAGTCTGGTTGGGCACAAATCACGAGCTGCCACAAAGCACTTGTATGTTCAAACAGGAAACTTTATTGCCCGAACTCTACCAGCACTCCACACACACGGGAACTCTCCCAGCTCTCCCCCGGGCTCTGCGCCCACTCTCTTCGAACCCCAGAGAACTCAATGGGAACTCCAAAGTAGCGGGCGCCCGAGCCGCCCTATTGCCGAACAGCAAAGGTCTAATACACAACTGAATACACCATCTCAATGGCTCGCTGGTGTCATCTTTCAACCATTCCCTCTGGCAAAATGCCAGGTGTCATTCCCACTCGGCTGTGGCCCTCAACAAATAGTGATAAGTGTCATGGAGAATAATAAAGCAAAGGGCATAGTGAGGAACAGGGAGAAATTATTATTATTCTATGTTGGGTGGTTAGGAAATGCAAAAGTGACATTTGGCAGGGCCTGAAAGAAGTGAGGGGAAAAGCCAAGCAGAGAAAGAAAGAAGAGCATTCTAGGATAAAGAGCAGCAAGTGCAAAAGCCCTGAGGTGAAATTCCATGCAGCCTATTTAAGGATCAGCAGAAAGACTAGGGCTGCTGAGACCGAGTGAATAAGAGAGAAGAGTAGAAGAGTTTTGGAAGTGAAGGGTGGATCACATGGGTCCTTGTAAATCATTACGACTTGGTTTTTCTTTCTCTGAATGGGACGAGGAGCATCTCGGGACTCTTGAGCAGAGAAATGACATGGTCTGGACCACAAAATAACCCATGGGAGAGGAGGTCTGGGCCAGGAAAGGGAGACGTGTTGTTATTGTTTTGTGGTTACATGACTTCTTGCTTCTATGGGTTCTGTATCCAGGACTGGAGCCCCACTCCATCATGCTCCACCCGAGTAAACCTCCACAGCCCAAACAATTCATTGCCTCTGCTTAGGCACTGAAATTCCAAAGTACCAGAGAGAGATTTTGAGCTTGAACTCCTAGCTTAACAGATTAACTTGACGGAGGAAGGAAGGATGTGTCAGTCATTTAAAATCAGGTATGGGGGATCAGCAGGGTTGGATGTGCACTGGTTCAGCGTATCAGAATTATTACACAGAATGTCAGCGGCCTGGACTTTATTAGAAAGCAGACTCACAGCCATGTGCTTCCTCTGACACCAGCAGACCTGGCTCTCGAGAACTCTAGCTATAGGCAAAAGGACATTCCTGTATCAGGTGGGCTGGAGGTAGGGTAGGGCATGTTGTATTGGGGAGGTCTTGCAGGCTGGTAACTCCTGTGGCTCCAAGGCTTGGACTTTGTTTAATTCTACCACTCTGACTCTAATTAAAGCCTTCCCTTTGCTCATCCTGATTTTTCAGGGTTTAAAATTTTCCTCCATTTAATCTCAACAGGGTCAAACACAAAAGTATGTTTTTGTGATTATCAACCTCAATACCTTTTTTTCTTTTTCTCATTACTGAATGAAACTGTTTGGCTACATTCGTTAAATGGTCTTTCAAAGATTATTCATATCTCTCTCCTTATCAGAGACCTTTAGAGCTGAGATTCATCTAAGCATTAGTATGAAGCTTTATGTGAATTCATTTCATCCTTTTTCTTTTAATCATGCAATAAGAGTCCCTGGGTGAGAAGTTAATTTCTTTATGCATTTAGAAATACTTAAAATTATTTCCTTCACCTGTTCCCATTTCCACCTCATTTTCACCCTTTTTGTTTTCTTTCTTTCTTTCTAGACTTTCAGTTATTTATATTCCTGGGAGAACCATGCCCACTTTTGAGAGAAGGAAAAATGCCTTTCTCCCCAGCAGAGCATGTTGGTTCAAACTCTGAAATTCCTTAAATCACAGCAATCTCACTGTCTACATACACCTCTGTTTCCCCTGAAATATAAAAGGCCAGTGCTCTAGGCCTTGTCAGAGAACTTGACTCTGAACTTTGTGCTCAAAGATTAGCCTGAAAGAACTAACATTTACTTTAGTTTTTTTGATAGTGGGGATTGAAACCAGTGATGCTTTAATCACTGATCTACATCTCCAGCCCTTTTAATTTATTTTAAAGTTTTGAGATAAGGTCTCCCTGCTGAGAACCTTGCTTAGTTGCTAAGGCTGGCCTCAGACTTGGTCTTCCTGCCTCAGTCTCTGGAGTTGCTGAGTGCTACTGCATCTGATAAGAACTGAAATCAGAAGCACTGACTATAAGGGGAAAAGGAGATGGGCTGAGGGAGTCTGGCAGGGAATTTGTGGTCCTAGATGATTTACTTCTGTTTTTATTTTATTTTTTATTTTTGTAGATGAACAGAATACCTTTATTTTATTTGTTTATTTTTATGTGGTGCTGAGGATCAAACCCAGTGCCTCACACATGCTAGGCAAGTGCTCTACCACCAAGCTCAAGCCTTAGTTCTGTGGGTTTTTTTTTTAAGAGAGAGAGAGAGAGAGAGAGAGAGAGAGAGAGAGAGAGAGAGAGAGAGAGAGAGAGAGAGAGAGAATTTTTTTGATATTTATTTTTTAGTTTTTTGGTGGACACAACATCTTTATTTTCATGTGGTGCTGAGGATCGAACCCAGCACCCGGCACATGCCAGGCGAACGCGCTACCGCTTGAGCCACATCCCCAGCCCCTTACTTCTGTTTTTAATCAAGCCATTCCCTGTACTTTTCAGTCTATTGACTGCTTTCAGCAGGTTGGGGATTATTAAGGGTCCTCCTCTCTTTTATTCTCTTCCTTTCTTGTTTGTTTCCTTTTCCTTTGTTGATCATTACTCTCAACATGCAATTCACATGAGCTCATGCCTGATTTGTGTTTAATGTTTCTCAACAACAGGGAAGCTGCACTGAGCCTAAATGCAGTTCTTTCGTCCCTCAATCTTTGCATTTTATGCCAGACACAGCTGTAGTAGTGTACCATGCACGTCTGTGTCAAGAAGCCATCTTTCTTTGCACCCTCTGCATTCATTCACTCATGCACTCACTCTTTCATCCATTCACCAAATGCTTAATGAGTCCAATGTTGTGATAACTTCTGCTGAAGGGCTGTGACTAACACAGTCTCTGTCTTCAAAGAGCTCAATCCACTTGTGAGTCAGTTCCTTGACAGTGTGTATAGCTTCAAGTCATCAGCAATCCCATTCTTCAGAGCTACTCGGTCCAATATGTTAGCCAGATGCCACATGTAGCTATTGAGCTTTGGAAATGGGTCTGGTTCAAATTGAGATGTGCTGTGATATCAACCACACAGGATCGTGAGGACTTATGTGAAAAAAAAAATGAATATAAAAGACCCATTAATATTTTTTAAAAATTGATTACATACTGAGATAATAATTTGTGGTATCTATTGAGTTAAATCAACTATATTATTGAAATTAATTTCACCTGTGGCTATGAGAATATTAAATCATAAATGTGGTTCACATTATATTTCTCTTGGACAATGTTAGATTTCCTCCTCTTCCTTTCCTCTTTACCAGAAGAAATAAATACTTTCTCTGGGTATCACCAGGATCTCTAATATGTAACACTGTACTCTCAGTTGCTGCCTGTTCACTTCTGAAATCTTTTCCAGATTGGGGACCTCTTCAGGGAGGGACTTAGCCAACCCAATGTGTGGTACAGGATTTGACATAAAATAAGTGGACGTAAGTATTTATTAAATGAGTTACCCACTTCTCCTATTAGACTATGTGTGAGGCTAGGCATATGAGATCGTTAACATGATCTTAAATCTAAGAGTAGGCATTGATAGGTGTGTGAAATGCCCCAGAGATAAATATAATCTTCAATGTATGACTGAATTTCAAATATTTGTCTGCATGTATTCTTTGTATTTAGTATTAACTTTCTAAGGGTGAAATTCTGGTAATGCAATCCTGTCCCTAACACACATTGAGTGTGTATTTATTTGAAGGTGCCCATGAGTATGGCTGGATATAGTTTAAATTATAGTCTATGTGATCATACCTGTCCATTTGCAGACAGACCCAAAGCCCAGCTAAACCCTAATTAATTCTCAGAACTCTCTGAGGTCTTGAAAACCAACTGAACCAATCAATTGTAAAACAGAAGTATAAGGAAGAGAAGAGTAATAATTTTTTTTCTTTCCAGAAATATGCAGAATTTAGGAAAGTAAACACATTATAAAATATTTACATAACATTTGATCCTTGACTTTGATAATTTTGTTTCTCATTGGGACTGGGCTTGCTTTTATGCTTACCTCAGGCCAGGGGCAATTCGGTCAAGCTGAACATTTCATAGACATAAAGGTGGCCTGGCCCTAATCCAACTTTATGGGCAGATATTAGTTGAGGGATGTATTGGTAAAAGTGGATTCATTATTTGTCATGAAGTTTTATGAAACTGACTCAAGACACAAAAGGGTCTGGCATCTTAAATTACAGAACAGCAGTTTTTCATCAATTATTAATATCAAGGGGGATGCTTTCATTAGCTTAACTAGGTAGATTTAAATAAAGCCATAAGGCTTTATCTGGTTTACTGAATACCTGCTATTATTATCAATCTTAGGGATCATATGTTTGGAAAACTGTCCAAATCCTTATTAATGAATAGTGAGAGGAACTGATGTAAATAAAATGATATACTTTCACCTCATTTATTCAGGCATGCCTCCCTTCCCAGAAGTGTCATAGACACTTTGCTGCCACTTACTATTTAATGTCTTGAAATACAGTTATTGGAGTAATTATCTTATTTTGACATCTAGTCTGTCTTTTTTGGGGGGGAGGGGTGTCAATTTTGGGGGATTGAACTCAGGGGCACATCCCCAGCCCTGTTTTGTATTTTATTTAGAGACAGGGTCTCACTAAGTTGTTTAGCACCTCATGGTTGGTGAGGTTGGCTTTGAACTCATGATTCTCCTGCCTCAGGCTCTCAAGAGGCTGGGATTATAGACATGTGCCACTGCACCGGTGTAAGCTGTCTTTTTGGACTCATCTTTATGTAATATTTTCAATGTTTTCCATATGGAAGTACTTCACTAACTATAGGTGAAACTGAATTAGTGTGAATAAGTACAGAGCTGAGAGTCATGAGCTCTGGTCTTTATCTGTCCAGGAATTTCTCCAAGCCTTGGGTTTCTCATTCCCCTGTCTATCCCTAGTTTCCCCTGTCTATCCCTAGTTTCCCCTGTCTATCCCTAGTCCCATCATCATCTGCTATTCTGTCCTGGACTTTGTTACCCTTTAACTACTTTATGATAACTAGACTCTGTTATACTATACCCTCCCATGTGATAGACTGTATTTTAATGTTATCTAATCCTTATAATTTATTTTTTTATTTTTTATTTTTTAAAGAGAGAGAGAGAGAGAGAGAGAGAGAGGGGGGGGGACAGAGAGAGAGAATTTTAACATTTATTTATTTTTTCTTAGTTCTCGGCGGACACAACATCTTTGTTGGTATGTGGTGCTGCTGAGGATCGAACCCGGGCCGCACGCATGCTAGGCGAGCGCGCTACCTAATCCTTATAATTTATGAGATGGAGCTCATCAGGTTCACTTAATTGGTAAAACTGAGACTGGAATGAGAATGAACACCATGTCTAAGGCACAAGTAAATGGATGGAGTAAGAGCTGAATTTAGCTATGTGCTGATGTACTATGGCTATTACTGAAACTTGACTTTTCTATTAGAATTTTTTTTTGAGAAGGCCCACTGTATATCCCCTCCCATGCATGAAAACAGAAACAGCCCCCATAATTGTTGTTGCTGACCCAATTATTAATTTAAAACGATCTCAGCAGGAATCACTGTCATAGTTGTTACAAACTTGAGTAGAAATAAGGAGTAGGGAGGATAGGAAGGGCAGCAGAATAAAGTAGACAATATGATTGATGTATGTACATTCCATGTATGTATTATATATCAAAATGCATTCTACTGTCATGTATGACTAAAAAAATAAATAAAAATTAAAAAAACATAACATAACATACACACACACACACACACACACACATACACACACACAAAAAGAAATATTGAATGTTGCAGTCAAATAAGAGAATGATGAATATTTCCCAGGACAGTGTGGAAGAGAAACCTGGATTGTCTTGGACTGCCTCAAGCTTTCTCAGTGGCCTCGGGAAAAGTGATTTCTTGGTTAGTATCCTGGAGGAAGATGGGGATGATGGTTTACAGCACCTATTCATTGCACTGATTTGCTAGGATACTTGATAAGAGTGAGATGAGAGAGGAAGTACAATATTTTATATGACAGTGTGTGCTCTATCTAGGGCAGTGTGGGATAGTGGAAAATGCAGGAATTCTGGAAAGCAGACTAACCTCTTTGTCTTGTTTCCTTACTTTAAAGTGGGAGGTGGAGTGGGAGGAATGAATGATCACCAGCTGTAAGTGATGAAGTTCTCGAGCTCATGGGGAGATTTGTTGTGATCACACATCCCAGAAACAACTAGCACAAATGAATTTATTTAAAAAAAATTACAAACTTGAGTCGACAATAAATCTTTACTGATAATTGTCAATTGTCATTTTTTTTAAAAAAAACATGGACACCATACCTTCATTTTATTTGTTTTTGAAATGTGGTGCTGAGGGAAGCACACTGCCACTGAGCTACGACCCCAGCCCCTCAATTGTCATTCTTAAACACAGTGACATATGGTTATTTAGGAATCAACAGCTCATAATTAAGACAGCAATGAACTTCTTTTCTTAACTTGGTCTATGTTCTTTTCTCATATTCTGCAAGTAACCAACTCTATACGGAGTTGCGGGTTTAAGTGCTTGCGTTAAGCGCCTGCACATCGTGGGGATTCCCTTGCACAACGATCCCCCAGCACATTTGAAGCATATATATATATTTTTTCAGATTTGCGTTAGGGTTGCCTATGTCGCAGACTTTAAAAAAATTTATATGAATTGCTGATGGAAAAGTTCTACATATTTAAACGATGTTTCACTCAGGGGTCAACAGGAAACTTCAAGGTAAATGATGGCCTCAGGAGAAAGGCCGGGATCGTCGAAGCCTCACCAACCTCTCCCCAGAAGAAACGATTAATTTCTGCTTTTAACGCAGAACAACCGCTGCCTGGCCTTGCAGCCAAGTAAGCAAGCCAGTGCAAAAACCCTGCCAAGCTGCGGGCTGGGAAGAGACACGCAGGCCGGTGGAGAGAGATCTCAGCGGAACGTCCCTACCCAGCCCCATCCCTATCCTCCCGGGGGCGACTTGGTGGCTGCTGAGCTTTAAAGCCCACACCTTTAAAGGTGTTGGCTCATTTGGTCTGCTACGCCGAGTACAAACTGCTTTTTCCAGATGCGATTGTACTCGAAACCCCCCAGTCCGAGGACGGGGATTAAAAGTGACAAAGAAAGGCTGGGGGCGGGAGCTCAGTAGAGACCTCAGGGACTTTGAGAGGGCATCCCCAAGGCGGAGCTCAGTGGGACAAGCACAGCCCCTCAGCGTGCTGGGCAGAGTGAGGGGGGCTGGGGAGACCGCAGTGCCAGAACTCAGGGGTCGGGGTGGAGGAAGGAGGCGCCCCAGCCTCGCACCTCTGCGGCGGCGCCCCGGAAAAGGGACGGTAGAGGCGAAAGGCCGCCAGCAGGAGTGACTGCAGGGTTAAGGGGTCTATCGGCCGTCGGCTGCGGGAAGGGAGGTGGCTGGTGGGGGCAGTGGGCGGCCGTGCGCCCCGCCCCGCGCCGGGAGCGGGCCGCGCCTCCCCCTGCCGCATGTGCGCGGTGTTGTGTGCCCAGCCCTGCTCCTCCTCCTCCCCTCCCCTCGCCGCCGTCCCCTCCCCCCTCGGCCCGAGTGAGCGCGAGCGCCACACAGCCCCGGGCCGCCGCCGCCGCCGCCGAGCGCGCCGAGACGCCGAACAGGTGGCCGGAGACTGAGGGCGCCCGGGCGGGCAGAGGCGAGGGGAGCCTCCGGCTAGGCGAGGGCGGTCGGGCCGGGCCGGGCATGGTAGCCGAGCGGCCCCCCGGCGCAGCCGCCTGCCCGCGCCCCTAGCAGCCCGCGCGCCGGTGTAGCGGCCCCACCGCGCCCAGTGTCCAGGCGCTCCGGCTCAGGGCCGCTCCCGCCGGGGTCAGCGAGGGGCGCGGGCCAGCCCGCGGCGGCGGCGGCATGAAAGTGACCGTGTGCTTCGGGAGGACCCGGGTGGTCGTGCCGTGCGGAGACGGCCACATGAAAGTTTTCAGCCTCATCCAGCAAGCGGTGACCCGCTACCGGAAGGCCATCGCCAAGGTGAGGGGCCGGGGGCGCACGGGCACGGGGGGGGGGCGGGGGAAGCCGGGAGGAGGAGGGCAGCTGGGGGCAGGAGGAGGAGGAGGAGGAGGAGGAGGGGGAAGGCGCCGGGATCAATATGGCGCTTCCTGGAAACGGGAGGAGGGAGACAGAAGGGAGGCGGGGAAAGGGAAAGTGCGGCGGCCGGGCCGGGCCTCGCTGGCGCCCCCCGCCCCGGGCTGCGGGCGGTAAAGTTCTCCGTGCCTGCTGGGTCGGCTGAGTGACCACGCCAGACCCGGCGTCGCGACCCGCTGTCCCCACCGAACGAAGTCCCCGGTCCCCTCGGAGCTCCGGCCGTGGGACCGCGGGGCGAGGAGGGCAGTGCCGTGCAGGCGGGCCACAGGCGCCCCGGAGCCTGCAGGGAGTGAAGCCCGAACCCCGTGCGCGGGGGTCGCGGGGAGAGCCTGGCCAGAAGCCTCCGCCCCGGCTCTGCCGCGGTCCCTTGAAATCCAGCCCCAGGCCTCTCCCGCTCCCAGGCCCCGTAGGCAAAGGCTGGGGAAAGGGAACTTTTTTTGGGTGTAAGAGGAGTTTAATTATTCCACACACGGCGGTGCGTGGCTTCGTGCCTTCTTTACCCTCCTTTCCTCCGGGCGGAGTAAAGAACTGTAGTGAACCTTTCTTTTCCTTCTAGCCCATCCCGCTCTGGGGAGGCCGGGTGCGATTTGGGGGCTGCAGGGGTAAGAGAAAGTCGCCCGTTCCGGGTGGGGATGCGGCCCCGAAAGGGACACTCGGACGCACAAGCTCATAGGGCGATTGTTAGCAGAGTCTTGGTGATGAACAGACCCCCGTGCAGGGCTCCGTAAAAAAGCTCAAGCCTGGAATCAGTCACTGAATTAAAAGTTTTCCTGCCAGGAACTCGGCTTTTTACCTATCTAGAACTACTTCCATATGGTGCCGGGGCTGCGGAGCCAGGGCCTGATTTCGGAGCCCAGTAGATTTCCATTTTTCTTGGTGGGGTGATAACATTGTCTCCACTTAACTGCATTCTTGTACAATGTGTCAGAAGTGAAAAGGCATTTTGTTAAATTGTTTTATCGACTGTCTGTGTTTGACAACAGCCCACGCTGAAGTTTCTCTCAAGCACCTGAGGATATTTCTTTTGTGATAGTGATATTTAGTAGAAAGCATATTCATTTTGCTATTTCCTGTCTATTATAGTGGAGTGGCCTGGTTCCTATGGGATTTGGGGCATCGGGTCAGGGAAATATGGCCCTGTCTGCCTAATCGAGTGTATGCAAGATGCTCAGGGTGGCATCCTCCAAATTTCTTTTAAGGAAAAAAAAATTACACTATCGTTTTTGTAATCTGTTGGGAAAATAGCATGACTTTTGCATTTTAAAGAGAACTTTAAGGGATGTTTAGGAACCTGACACAAAGTGGAAGATGTTGATTTAAAAAAAAAAACAGTTGTAAAATATTTCTTACAGTTGGTTGAGCTCTTTCTGACAATCAAACAAAATTAATGGAAATTGGGCACTTGTTTATCTTGTAAAGCAGATAAGGGGGCAAATCCCCTGCCAACCTTACCTTTGGCATTTTTAAGGATTGTTTGTGACAGTTTATAATCTAAAATCTAAATGTTCTAAATGAATAAGGAAAGCAACATTTTAAGTTATGAAAGAAAAGAGAAATGCAGTAACATGCTCTGCCTGTGTCTGGGTCCTGAACAGAGAGAAAGTGACAGGCATTTCCTTTTGCTTTGATAATTTTACGTGCTTAAAGTTAGTCATATTTCATCATGTACATAGTGTACATTGGTTGAATTGCTTGTTTGGGGGATACAAATGTAGTTGATTGATTGAATCATTAGTTTGTTCTGCCCACATAAATTAAGCATTTACCACGTCTAAAATCCTGTTTTGGGTGGTGGACATTTAGTGGGGAATCTACTGGCTGCTGTGTGGAAAATGGACTATTAAAGGTTAGGGCAAGAGACTCCATGGTCCTCCAGGAGAAGAGAGACAGTGGTGTGGATTGTCAGGCTGTGGTGTATCACAGAAGAAGAGGATGCCTTTGGGATGTTGAGAGGCCTTGATGTTAGATCTGGATCTTGCTCTTTAATATTAGAAGAGGTTGTTTCATAGGGAGTCTGGGGAAGAGGCACTAAGAGAAAAGGGGTACAAGTAAAGGGTAAGTCTGAGATGACCAGGTAGAGAAGAGAAGGAAGGAAGGTGATTGTGACATTGCAGTTGGAGACAAAAGAGAGGGAGAGTCAGAGATTATTCAGGGGTTTCCAAAATTATTTTAAAACTCTTTAAATGTGGGGCTGGGGTTGTAGCTCAGTGGTAATGCGCTTGCCTATCATGTGTGAGGCACTGGGTTTGATTCTCAGCACCACATAAAAACAAATAAAGGTCCATCAATAACTAATAAAAATAATTTTAAAAACTCTTTAAATATAACTCAGGAGGTGAATTTTAAGATGGGCTTTACTATACAAGGTTCAGTCATTGGATCATGAGCGTTTTGACTCTTAAATGTTACAAGGGTCTGAGTATCTTCTAAGTTCATTTGTATTTTTTCCTCTTGGATTGTTAGACTAAAGATCTTAATCTTCTCACTTTCCCCATCCTTTATAAGGCAACAATGAAGCAAAAGCATATTAACTGTGTTTTAGCTTTTATTCTCTATCTATTCTGTTTAATAGAACAAGACAAATCCTGTGTGAAGAAGTGAGTAACTGGGTTGTTGTAAAGTAGTGTTTAGATTGCTAGATGGCATGTGGTAGTGAGATTAACTTCTGTCTGGGGTGGGGGGGATTGTGGGCAGATCATGTTTATTGTGTATAACCTCCCTCCCCCAAAGATCCCAATTCACCAAGCCTTTCTCTGAAGTAAGCATTTTGTGTTATGCTTCAGCTAATTTTTTTTTGGCATTATATACGTACATATGAGCTGTTTCTCTTCAAGTTAAACAAATCAATTTTTTTTTTTTCTGGGCAGTAAAGTGGCATGACTTAGTCCAAGAGTTGTCCTCAATAAGCAGTTTTTTGAAGCCTTACACTTAGTCATAAGTAACATTTTCCCCGCCTCTGGTAAAAAGAAATATATTTTTGTGGTCATGATAACTGATGGGTGAAAATGTTTCTCTGTCCTCATTCACCAACCTTCATTCAGACCCTCTGTGCAGGGTGCTGTCTAGGCATTAAGAACATGTTACATGGATATTTCATGTGAGTGCTTTGGGTCAGGGTACTGACTATTTACATATCTGTTCTTGTGCATATGGTCTCACATTTATGATTCCTGGTATACACAGGGTGCAAGAGTTCCAACTCTAAAGTGTGGAATTTGCTGAAGTGCTGCTATGTATAAAACATCATGCTATATGAATTTTAAGACTAAACTTTTGCACTCAAAAGGAAGAGACAAGAAGAATGTATAAAATCATAAATAACAGAGTTGTAGGATCAGTTGGCCCAGGGTGGAATGGGATAGTTGTTTTGCTTCTGGATTTTAGCAGTTGGAGTCACCTTTCTGGAGTGAGAGGGTGTGTCATTCAATCACTAGGGTTTGGTTTGCTTTGGGTTTGGTGGGCAGGAAGGTTGTCCTTGATTTGGGGAAGTGTTTTCTAATTGAGCAGTGGAGCAACCTCAGAGAGCACCTGCTTAGTGGGTTTTGGTTTTGTAGGTCTGCAGTGGGGCCGGGTGTATGAATCTGGAGTGTTGCTGCCATACTGAGAATAGAAGTGGAGGCATTCTAGGAAGGGGAACAGTGTGAACCAAGGGCATGGAGGGCAGTTTGGCTCCTTGGAGAGTTTTTGTTAGACAGTTGGTCATGATCAGAGGACTGTGAATCAATCCCAGGGCAAGACTAGGACTTTATACAATTGTTAGTACGGAAATGACTCTGGTATTTGGAATAACTGAGGTATTTGGGCAGGGTAGCAAGTAGTTTCCAGGACAACTTGAGCAACTGTTGGTTGAGTACAAAGACATGGTGCTAACTGGCTGCTGAGTTACTGAGAAAGGGGAACAAGAGACTATGTTACATGGATATTTCATGTAAGTGAGGGGCAAAAGTGAGAGAAGGGAGTTTCTGGGACCTGCTTGTTCACTGTTTTCCCCTTCTCCCCTCATCTTTCTTAAGGAAAAGGTGTTGGATATCTAAATTTTTTTAAAAATTGATTTTAGTTTTTTTAAATACACGACAGCAGAATGCATTACAATTCTTATTACACATATACAGCACAGTTTTTCATATCTTTATACAGGCATCCATTGGCGTGAACATACTTCATATACAAAGATATGAAAAATTGTGTTTTTTTGGTATTACAATTCTTATTACACATATATACCACAATTTTTCATATCTCTGTATATAAAGTATGTTGTATATCCACATTTATTAGCCATTTAACCTAGGGCAAGCTTGCCCTGTAGAGCCTCATTTTCCTCATCTCAAAAGTGGGATGCTCCCTTGCAGGGTTAATGTGAATATTGAGCAGCATGAAGAATGTGAAATTCTTCAATACTGTGTTCTGGCCCCTAGTAGCTATTTAGTAAAGGCTAATTGAATCACTAATATGTTTCATCTACTAAATGGCTTTACTCCTGCAAAACATTCCCAAGTGTCCTACTATTCCTGCTTGAGTTTTCCTCTTTGCTTAAAAAGACAGTGTGTAATTTAATTGAAGAACACGTACAATATTATTTGCCTACACAATACCTCAATCAAAAGAATGGATTGTGACCACAGGGAAGAGGACGTAAAAGTTGCCATTAATGGCTTTATTACCTGTTGATTATATGTGCCTCTGATTTCTGTGCCACTGCTTCTGTCCCTCAAACATGTCTCTTTAAAATTATTTTAGAGCAGTTTGTTGTTATTTTAAAAAATAACTCTGCTTATGGAAAGAAACTTTTGAAAATGCGCTTTCTTTTTTGGGGGATTATTAATTACTACAATCACATAAGTTGATTTTTATGAAAAATCTGGTGGTTGGTATGGAATTTTTCTATGAATAAATGTATGACCATATGTTGTTAACATTTACAAGGTTCTTGAAACCTTTAGGAAAATAGTTCCACTGCAGTAGAGATTGAGGGGAAATAGAGGCAATCATAAAAATAGCAAATTGAAAGAAATTTTATTATTAACAGTTTCTGTCCTCTCAGAAAGGAATGAGAAACTGAATATGGTCAAAGGACTGATCTTTCAAAAATTTAAACCTTGTTTTCTTATGTTTTAGTGCCTTGTGTTGCCTCCTGCCATTGGCTAGGTTCTTAGCACAGCCTGTCTTTTGTAGTGGGCCCCTCTTGCTTTCCATTCTCTCCTTCACCAGAATCCATGTACTCCACACTCCACCCACCGGGGCTTGCATGCACTTTTCCTGCCTCTACTCTAGCATTTTCTGTTCTTCTTGGGATGCTTGCTCTCTCTTTACATGCATCCATTGAGGCTTAGTGCAGGCCAGCCGTCTCTGGAGGCTGTTTCTGCATCTCAAGCTGTTTGAGGCTCTCCCTCTTCCGTGTATCTCCTGGGGACATCCCAGAGCTCCTGTGCTGGCCCAGATGACCATGCTTTATGGCTTGTACTCCTTCCAGGTGAAATGGTTGATGTGATGGTTCCACTTCAGTCTAGCCAATGTCTGTCACTTAGTAATCATAAACTGTAAGTAAATATGAAGTTCAAAATAAACACATCATACATGCTCCCATATAGAAAGTACACTTCTACTAAGGAAACTGTCATCTGCACCTGCTCATTTTAAGGACTTCAGTATTTGGTATTTTTGGCATACTGGCACAACTTGTAATTGGAACTAAGATTTAGTGAGATTTGGAATACCTGGAAGGTACTCTTTTGTGTCAGCTATTTTGAAGGAGTTCAGTTTGTTTTTCAGACCAAGCAGAACATAGTCCTGGGGTTTGCACTAGGCTAGATTCAAGGCAAATGGCCAGGGCAGTGTGGGAATCTGGCCCTGCAACATACCTATACTTGATTGTGCACCTCAAATTCTGTCAGTTGGGATCCTTGGGTTAGGACCAAAAGTAAATAGAAATGTTTAGGATCTGAGAATCACAGAGAGAAACTGGCTGATGTGAGGCACATTTTGGCTCACAGTGGAGGAATTGGTTGTTGGAGGTAATGTTTAAAGTCCCATATGGGTCACTAACCCACAGACAGATCCTCCATCTGTCCTGGGAAGTTTCTATCTCCTGTCGAGTTGGATCCAGGTTGGTAATGGCTAACATTCAAAGAGATGATGACAGCGCTCTCTCGTGCGCTCGCGCTCTCTCTCTCTCTCTTTCCCCAAAGATGGAAATAAAAAGGTAAAATTGGGCCAGAAAGTACTTTCCATAGATCTTTTTCCATCAGGTGGGAGTGGCCTATTAGGCCCACACAGCATTCTTTCCTCGTGTTCCACCTCTTACTCAACATTCCTAGCTGAAACCAGGGTCAGTGGCAGTGGAACAAGAGGAAATTTATATGATTTTTACCTATTTTTGGTACCTCTTCTGGCTTATATGGAAAATAGGAAAGCATACCTATATGAAAAGAAATGCAAAGTTCAGTGGAAAGAAGTGGAAAACTAATTTTGTCTTTTAATTATTATCTTATTTAAAAAATTCTCCATTTGGAAATATTATTTAAAAATGACTTCCTTTTATGAATCTGTCTTGGGTTTGGAGTGCCAACTTAAGGTGGTTTATGCCATTAAAGAAATACGACTCTCACTTATTTCCCTTTCTCCATCAATTGCTTTTGGGATTTACAAATTAAAATTTAAGCTTCATATCTAAGTGACTTAAAATGTAAGTTATTTCATTTTTTTCTTCTTAAACCATAACTTTAACATAAACACAAGAGAAGTGAAAATATGTTTATGCACAAACTTGTACATGTACTGTGTTCATAGCATCGTTCACAATGTCACAAAACTGTCTAAGTGTTCATCAAGTGTCAGATGTCTAGACAAAATGTGATATACCACTCAGCCTTAAAAAAGAATGAAGTACTAATACGTGCTGCCACATGGGTGAACTTTGAAAACATTATGCTGTGTTAACAAGGCCAGTCCCAAGAACCTACATGTTGTAGGGGTCCATTAATAAATGACCAGAGTGGGCAAATCTATAGAGACAGTAGAGTAGTATTTGCTAATAGTGGCTTGGGTGATAGAAAGTGACTGCTAATGTTTCTTTTAGGGGCGAAGAAAATGTTCTAAATTTAGGTAGTAGTCATAGTTGCATAGGTCAGTGAATATACTAAAAAATCATTCATATTTTAAAAGGGTGAATTTTAGTATATGATTATATCACAATAAATATAGATTACATAAGCCACTGTGAATTAAAGTCCATTTTTAGATATTTTATTGTTCTGAGAATCCCATAAAACAACATGTGTTTGTGTGTCAGAGATACTTAAACACCCCCAATAAAACTAGCTATTTTTAGGAATTTTCCATATAATGTATAAACCCTGCTTTCTTGTGCCTGCATAGTCAGTCCATCCTGTTGCTGTCTCAGCCTCTGTGTCTCCCTGCCTCCCACCCCCACATGGAAAGACTTCACCAGTCAGTCACCTGTTCCCCTTCCTACTCAGACCCATTGCTGCCATTACTGATTATAGAATGTTGATTAAAATGCTACAAAGATGTATATAATGGAAGAGATTTTCTGGTGTTTCCTTTTGGCCTTCAGTAGATTTGAGCATTGGTAAAGCTCTGTGAACCTCCATTTCCCCCATCTTCATCTTATGTTCAGAGCTGCTGGGCTGTGCTTCCACTATCAATCTCCTGAGCTATACCAGCATATTTGATCTTCATTGTTGGTTAAGGTGCTCTGAGATCACGAGGCATGCATGACGTGCAATGGTTTTTCAAAGGAGTAAAAGCAGGGCACTGAATCTCTTACTTTGCTTACCCATACTGTGAGAATATTTTGCTTCTCTTAGTATGAAATGAGGGGATTTGCTTCCCATCAATTGCATGCTGTTGAGAGGGTAAATTTTGCCTAGGGTGTCCTTTGGAATTCCTTAATGTTTCAAGGTAGTTTCTTTTAAGATAGATCACATGCTCAGAAATGATAGACTATTTGTGAATTATGACTAATGTTTGGTACTGTATGATATTCTATGTATGATGCATGTGTACATATACATACACATTTGTGACGTTGGGATTTTTATGGTGTATAACTTGAAGTGGTTTTAGAGACAAGTCAATATTATCCCTCTCTTGGTGTTCTTTAATAATTCATACACTGCTATTATATTTTTTGAACTCAGATAGATTTTCTGTGTATGTGGATTTTCTATGTTTGTTATTGCACTGTATCTCTTTAGATTAGAAAACCATATCACAGGGGCTGGGGATGTGGCTCAAGAGGTAGCGCGCTCGCCTGGCATGCCTGCGACCAGGTTCTATTTTCAGCACCACATACAAAGATGTTGTGTCCGCCAAAAACTAAAAAAAAAAAATATTAAAACATTCTCTCTCTCTCTCTCTCTAAAAAAAAAAAAAGAAAGAAAACCATATCATAGGGATTATATTTTTGCAAAGGCCTCTGAGATAGCTTAAACTAAAAAAAATCAATGTTCCCTCTTCCAACACTAAGAAAATCACTCACTGTATTTCCCCCCACCCAATGAAAATGGCTAATTAAAATTTGTCGTATTAAAAAATTTGTTGTATTAACATATTAGAAACAAAGTGTTATTTTTGTGTAGGTGGTTGATGTAAGAATGTTTTTTTTTTTTTTTGGTCTATTCCTTTTATGTATAAATAAAAAATGGAAAAGTCTTTTCATGTTTGTGCTTTAATTTTCATTTTTAAAACCAGTAGTAGAATCCAAAATTTTAAAAATAGAGCCTTCCAGGAAATTTTTTTTTCATACAACAAAAATCTTTAAAATGTGTAATTTATAATAATTCTGAAACCTAATATGCAAAGTCATGTGTGAATGATGGTTGGCCAGGTTCCTGCCCTTCAGGGTTATACTCTAAACTGAAATTTCTGGGGGCTGGGGATGTGGCTCAAGCGGTAGCGCGCTCGCCTGGCATGCGTGCGGCCCGGGTTCGATCCTCAGCACCACATACCAACAAGAATGTTGTGTCCGCCGAGAACTAAAGAATAAATATTGAAAATTCTCTGTCTCTCTCTCTCTCTCTCTCTCTCTCTCTCTCTCTCTCTCTCTCTCTCTCTCTCTCTCTCCTCTCTCACTCTCTCTTTAAAAAAAAATAAAAAAAATAAACTGAAATTTCTGTTATTAGAGTAAGAAGGAGAAGGTAAAATGTACAGGATATTGGTTCATTGTGTACTATCACACAGGATATGACTAATCACTAAATCCATTAAAGTTAAATATAGGATTTGGTACCTTGATTGGAGCTCAGAAAAAAACCAAAAAACAAAAAACCTTTTTGACTCATCAAGAGGATCCATGAGTGCAAGTGCATCATTTGGATTGATAACTATTTGAACAGTCATGTCTGGAAGATGGTGGCACTTCAACATTTTTACCACTGAAGAATGCAAAAAGAGTTTATATTAAGTTATAAAGGCACATCGTATTATGATTTTTTTTTCAAGGAAACCTGAAATGCTAATAAACTTTCAGTGATGGGGTCAGTTTTATGTTTTCTTTTTTTGTTGTTTTTTATGACCCACTGCTTAAAACACAAATGTTTGTTAAAAAAAAAAAATGAAAGTGGAAAGTTCAGTGATGGGTGTTTTTCGTCTAGGGGCCAGGTACACCTGAGTGCATAATAGACTAGGATTCAGAAGGAGCCTTGGCCTCTTATGCCACCTACCCCGTGGGCATACTGTCAGGGTTCAGAGAGAACAAGAGGAGGCATTGTAGGAAATCAGATGGAGTAGATGTTAGCTGTACTGTGTTTTTTTCTTTTTGTCAAGCATGGTTACCAGAGAGTGAGGATCACTTGAATAAGCTTTCCTGAATTGTTTCCTCTCATCCACGTTAGAATGGCAGAAACTGTGGGAAATTGTCTGGCAAAAACTGTCTTCCTTAGAAAATCACTCAGACTTCCTTCTACAACTTTATAAAATCCTGGTGACATTGACTTAGATGCTTCAAAGATGTTCATAAAGGAAGAGCTTTTTCCATTTTTGGTTTTGACCTCTGGTGTTTTGAGTTTTGGAAGATCTCACAAGCTTGTGAGCCATAGTTTTCCCTGATATAATTGGGGAGGTTATTTTTCCTTTGCTGTTATTTTTCCTTTCCATGAAGATTGTGACTTTTTTTTTTTTCTTTTTTGCAGTGCTAAGGATGGAATCCTAGGACCTTATGTGTGTTAGACAAGTGCTCCATCACTGAGCCACACACACAGGTCCAGATTAAGAGATATAATGTAGACAGTGCAGTGCTCATGTTATAAAACATATTCTCAGTCAGCGTCTCTTTCTCTTTAAGTTTTAAATACAAATTATGCACAATTAAGGCTAATTTATAAGTTAACCTAGTTCTTACTTGATTTATGATATCAAATGGTATTTTTCTAGATGATCTGTTAAAGGGTCACTTTTTTTTTTTTCTTTAAGCAGGGATTGAACCCAGGTTTGCTTAACCACTGATCTTCATCCCCAGCCCTTTTAAATTTTTGTTTTGAGATAGGGTTTCAGTAAGTTGCCAAGCAAGGCTGGCTTTGAACTTGTGATCCTTCTGTCTCAGCCTTCTGAGCTGCTGTGATTACAGACATGTGCAACTGCACCCAGCTGAAGGATCATTTTTTTTCTTGTTTAAGTACTGTAGGAATTCCAGTGGTATTAATAGATCATTTGGAAAAAAGAAAATTCTAGGTCCAAGAATGTTAGATCACTTAATATTTAAGCCTGCTGCTTTCACAGATTAAGAATTATATTTGCCCTTCCATTTTGGCTGTTTAGGTTTTCCTTGTATTTGTGGGGCTAGGGATGGAACCCAGTGGCCTGTACATGCTAGGCAAGCGCTATACCACTGAGCTGTCATACTTTATGTGGGGTTTTCCGTTTAGTCCTATTACTTTCTAAAATAACTGCAGCTGCTATACTCCAAGAACCTTAAACATCTTAAAATAATAAAGATGCAAGGGAATTAATATTTGTTGTATTTGAAGTATTTTTAAAAGCATTGATTTCACATTTTCCATTAAAAAATCCTTTAAAATGAGGAAAGAATAAAACTAGGAACTGTAAATACAATGTATTTATAATATGCACAGGGTTTTAAAGACCTTTAGCATTTATTTACTGGTAGTAGTACTGAGATTACTGTGTAGCTTAGGGAGACCATCTGAGTTATAAAATGGGGAAGCAGACACTTTTGTGACTTCTGTAATCCTTTATTATATAGTCCTCTATAATTTATGTGCCCATAACCCTTTTTTACTTTTTCTCTACATCCTAAGCTGGTGATTTTAGGCAGCTAAATCAGCAGTACAGGAACACAGAATGTCTTTTGCCAAGGTACTTAGTTGTAAGGGCTGACAGATTGATACACTTTTAATACTTTAGTCCAGCTAAATGCACCCGTTGCCAGTCACCTGAATACTTCACCCAAAAGTTGACCTATTTATCATACTAAATAGGGAGTGGTATCTTGAAGGCCTGTTCAGGTTCTGGGCTGGCAGGCAGTGTTGTTATGTTATGCTTGCGAAATTATCAACATTCTGGCTTCATATTCAAGAGGACCACCTCTTTTCATTCATCTTTTTCATACCACAATATGGAAAGTTGTTTTTCTCTCTCCAAGGACCTTAAACATCTTATTAATTAACATAATACTTCCTCTCTCTCCCCAGATGTATTTTGGAAAGTTGCTAAGTAGTGATTAAAATAATAAAGTTTATCCAGTTGTGCAATGTTCATATTTTGACTCTGATCCTGTCTAGTGTGTGTTTGTAAACATTGATTCATAGGAGTGCATTTGAAACTCTCAGCTTCAGTTTCATACAGGACATGAAAGAGAGGGGGAGAGAGCATAGCACAGGAGATTGGAATTTATGTATATTCCATCCCTTTACAACTTCCTCTTTGTTTTTGTGCTTTGCTAATGAAAGTGATGAATGGCTTTCAAAAACTTTCAGAATACTGAAGCATTTTGTAACAAAACTGTGGGTGAAGGGATATTAGACAGATCTTAATCTCTTCTGATAGGTGGGATTTTGGTTCTGGGTGGTCCTTTTCACCCACGGGAAGGGAAACTGCTGTCTTTATGGGTTCAGGATCTTTGTGTTACCAACTCAGTCTTTGTTCTTGGTGTTGGAAAGATTTTTAGGTCAGGATTGATAATGGATAATCAAAAACTCTTGCACCAAAGATGCTGTATCAGGGACATTATTTATCATCCAATCAACTTGGGGTGCTATTGAGAAAGTGCACTTAACAGTGATACCTATCATATTTTCTCAGCCCCAGTTTTTGAAAAGGAGTTTCAGAGAGGTAGGAGGAGAACATGAAGACAGTGGTGTTAGGAAATTGTAATACCATCACTATTAAAGCAGTGGTTTGGTTATCATAATAACCAAAAAATAACCATAATAACCAAAAAAGCTACATGTTGTGGCTCAGTACTTTATGTGTGTGTGTGTGTTCATCTGATGGAGTGTTGGTAATGATGCAGTTCTGAGTTCACAGATGAGGAATCTTGGGCATCTGATGTACGGCTTGACCTTCACATGAAGACTCCTGGGACTACCGAGCCTGCACTGTGAATTATGATATTGTGACACACTGATGTGGTCCTTGCAGTTCCACAAGAAAGAGTGCATAGTACCCATAGAAGAAGAACAGGTTTTTTTCTGACTTGGGTTTACTTGAATGGCTTATGGGTTTAGGGAAGAAGTGTTCTTTGGGATGACCTTTACGTCGGTGGGTGTTGAGGAGACTCAGCCAGCTGTCAGAACACCTTGTTACTTAGATGCAGTCTGTGGAGCAACAGAATTGACATTTCTGTAAAACTTGTTAGAAATTTGGGATCTAAATTTTGGACCCCATCCTAGATCCTATGTATCAGAATCTGTATTTTTAGTTAGATCTGTAAATGTTACCAGAGCAGCTGGTGGCTACCACTCTGGAAATCTCTTGTGTCATCTAGTTCTCCTTCCCTGGGTGCTTCCGCAGTGTTGTGTGTACTTAGCAAGTGGAGAACCTAGCACGGAGCTCAAGGTATTTGTGGCATGACTGCTGAGAGGTGATTAAAACAGGACATAATTTCCTTACGAGTACTTTCAGAGCTGCAAAGTGCAGTTTAAAAATATTATCTTCAAATATACTGTAGCTATAAGAATATGCTAGTATGGAATTTTAAAGAACTGGTGGAAACTACTTTAGTTAAATGGATAATGTGTCAGTAATGCCCACATAAAAATTTTTTTCTTCTCTTTCAGTTTCAAACAGAACTTAACTGTAAATTGATTAGTAAAAATGTTGTTTAAAATTAATGTGTATTTAGATATTGTTGAATAATAAATCCACAAGTTAATAGCTTGAATCAACACCTGTTTAATAAGATCTCCTGGTTTTGTGGGTTAGGCATTTGGGCATGGCTCAACTTGGTTTTTCTTTTGCTGAACTTGGAGTTACTTGGTACTATGCTGACAGATGACTTGGTCTGGAGGGTCCAAGATGACCAGATTCACATATCTGATGTTGGTGGGGTGACCAGAGTTGGGGCTCAGCTGGGGACTGTTGACTGGAGCATCTGCATGTGGTGGCTACAACATGCAGGTCTCAGGGTAGTCGAATGTCTTCATGTTTAGGATTTCTTACATCCTCAGAGTCAGGCTGTGAAAATTGCTGCTCTCATAGGACTTAGATCTGGAAGCATTATTGTCCTTGTATTCTGTTTACCAAATTAGCTTTTATTTTTTAAAGTGCTGGGGAATAGAACCCTGGGGCTTCACACATGCTAGGCAAGCACTCTACCACTGAACTATAGTCTCAGCTGCTGTTTACCATTTCAGTCATCAGGTGTGCCCATATTCAAGGAGATGGGGCATGAACCTTACTTTTCAATGTCAGGATTGTAAAAGAACTTGTGGCCCTTATTTTGATAGGGTGTGTGTATGCATACGTTTGTCCATGGGCATATACTGCATGTAACATTGGACATCGTTATGTATCATGTTATAAAATTTTACTTTTCTTGATCCAAGGAGGGGAAATAAAATATATATCCTGAACTTTTGAAGTTGACAAACCAAAGAAGTAATTTGTGCTCCTATTTCATGAGCCCAAGGATCTGACAACTTTCCCAGGCTATATGGTGGAGAGAGATAATGATAATAACACCTTAGGTTTATGTGGCATCTTCTTCCAAGAGGTTCAAAGTGGTTGAGCCACTCATGGTTCCTTTATGGGAATGTCCTGCGAGGTAAGTAAGCCATAGTATCCCTGAGTTCACACACACAGGAGGGGGTGCAGTGATTCCACCAGTCCACTAATGAGCGGTGTTTAGAAGGCAGCTCTCGCAACACTGTCAAACTGATTAGAATTACGGTATGAATCTGCCTTTCTCAGATATGATTCTGAAAAATAGTGAACATTGACTTTGATCTGATAACATTTTACATTGTTTACCATTTACCCAAAGTTGTGTCATGTCCCCTGGTCCCCTTGCCTTTGTACTTGTTCGCAGGCCTGGTGTATGCTTTGTTTTCCCTCTCATTTTGGTTCTTACATTTGTTCATCTGCGCTGCTGTCTGAGCTATGCTTTTTGATCAGAAAGCTTCAGAGACTCCTGGTTGCCTCCAGGACAGGTGCCCCTTCTCTGCCCCTGACAGAAGTGCATTACAGCCAGTCTGTCCTGACCCCAGGCTTCTCTAAGCAACTGCACCAAGTGCTGTTGCTGGAGCCTACACCAGCCTATCCTTGCTATGGCTCCAGGCAGAGCCCAGATGGAGCCTTCCCTGACTCTCCACCCACAGCCTAGAGAGATTCAAAAATAGATATGAATTAAAGGGATATAAAGAATCATTCAGCAAATGTGTACTTTTTGAAAGGAAGTTGCCTCAGTAGTTTGAACTGTGTTATTACATGTTACATTAGTTGTAAATAATGAACACTGGATGAACTTTTAAGGGAGAATAAGCTGATACCATCAAGAAGGATTTCTTAAATGATTCTCTTTTGGTGGGGGTGCTCATCCTAGCAGCCCATCTTCATTAAAAAAATCCAAAGAGTACTCTAGATCGTACTGCTGACAACCATGGCTTGACTTGCTGGATTTACAGGGCTCACATGTCACCATAAATATTATGGGTGAATATGCAAGTTATAGGTGCTGATGACTTGTCCATAAATAGATAAAAGCAGATGAACTGTATCCTTTGTGCAAAAACAGGGTACTTAAAAATTCCAGAGTTTATGACTAATGCTGTAGTTAATTCATTAAGAAATATTCCTCTGACTTTGTGGAGCCAAAACCCAAACACACACACATTCTGTGTGTGTGTGTGTGTGTGTGTGTGTCTCTCTCTCTCTCACTCTCTCTCTCTCTCTCTCTCTCTATATATATATATATATGAACTTTGATAATATTTTACATAATTTTATATATATTTTGTCTTTTATTTATTTTAAATTTTTTATTCTAATTTGTTATAAATGACAGCAGAATGCATTACAATTCATATTACACATATAGAGCACTATTTTTCATATCTCTGGTTATACACAAAGTATATTCACACCATTTGTGTCTTCATACTTGTACTTAGGGTAATGATATCCATCTCATTTCACCATCTTTTTTACCCCCATGCCCTCTCCCTTCCCCTCCCACCCCTTTGCCCTTTCTAGAGTTTATCTAATCCTCCCATGTTCCCCCTCAGCCCCATTATGAGTCAGCCTCCTTGTATCAGATAAAACATTCGGCATTGGTTTTTTGGGATTGGCTAACGTCACTTAGCATTATATTCTCCAACTCCATCTATTTACCTGCAAATGCCATGATTTTATTCTCTTTTATTGCTGTGTAATATTCCATTATGTATATATACCACATTTTCTTTACCCATTCATTTACTGAAGGGCATATAGGTTGGTTCCACAGTTAAGCTATTTTAAGCTATTGTGAATTGTGCTACTATAAACATTAATGTGGCTGTGACCCTGTAGTCTGCTGTTTTTAAGTCCTTTGGGTATAGACCAAGAAGTGGGATAGCTGGGTCAAATGGTGGTTCCATTCCCAGCTTTCCAAGGAATCTCCATACTGCTTTCCGTATTGGCTGCACCAATTTGCAGTCCCACCAGCAATGTACAAGTGTAAACTTTTCCCCACATCCTCGCCAGCACTTACTGTTGTTTGTATTCATACTAGCTGCAATTCTGACTGGTTTGAGATGAAATCTTAGAGTGTTTTTTAAAAAATGTTTATTTTATAGTTATAGGTGAACACAAAATCTTTGTGTGTATGTGGTGCTGAGGATCGAACCCAGGCCGCATGCATGCCAGGCGAGCGTGCTACCGCTTGAGCCACATCCCCAGCCCTGGACACAATATCTTTATTTTATATTTATGTGGTGCTGAGGATTGAACCCAGTGCCCCACATATGCTAGGCGAGTGTTCTACCTCTGAGCCGCAACCTCAGCCCCTTAGCGTAGTTTTGATTTGCATTTCTCTAACTGCTAGAGATGATGAACATTTTTCATATATTTGTTAATTGATTGTATATCATCTTCTGAGAAGTGTCTGTTCAGGTCCTTGGCCCATTTATTGATTGCGCTTTTTTTTTGGGGGGGTGTTTAACTTTTTGAGCTCTTTATATACCCTAGAGATTAGTATAATCTCTATCTAATAGATATCTGATAGATAGATATCTGATAGATAGTGCTCTATGTGATAGATAGCGTGTGAGGGGTAAAAATTCGCTCCCAAGATGTAGGCTCTCAATTCACCTCATTGTTTCTTTTGCTGAGAAGGAGTTTTTAGTTTGAATTCATCCCATTTATTGATTCTTGATTTTAATTCTTTTTTTTTCTTTTTTTTTTAAGAGAGAGTGATAGAGGAGAAAGAGAGAGAGAGAGAGAGAGAGAGAGAGAGAGAGAGAGAGAGAGAGAATTTTTAATATTTATTATTAGTTCTTGGCGGACACAACATCTTTGTTGGTATGTGGTGGTGAGGATCGAACCTGGGCCGCACGCATGCCAGGTGAGCGCGCTACCGCTTGAGCCACATCCCCAGCCCCTCTTGATTTTAATTCTTGCACTATAGGAGTCTTAATAAGAAAGTTGGGGCCTAATCCAAAATGATGGAGATTTGGGCCTACTTTTATATATATATGGACTTTGATTTGATAATATTTTATATAATTATATATATATTTTGTCTTTTGTAGTTAAACCTGAATGAATGTTAAGGTTTGAGGTTGTGCTGCCGGGGTAGATATACTCTGCAGAGTGGACCCTGTGATGTGTTGATTATGGAAGGACAGGTTCTGCTATATTCATGAAAAGAATATTTGAATTGAGCTGGGTGCTTGAAGTATTGATCTTTGTGCCACTTTCTTGTAAAAACTGGGAAGACACCATGGAGTCAATTCTGTCATCACTGGCTTTGTGACTCCAAGTATCAGGTGGAGCAAGAAATCTGTGCCCAGTAGTTGAGCATATTTATAACTTTCTGTAACTTCATCTTGGGGAACATCCGAAGAGAAGTTCAAGAAAAATTAGAGTGAAGTTCTAATAGCAGGAATCATAGAAAGAAGTCCATATGTAGCCCTGGGGACAGCATTTGAGAGCTTACAGGTTCTTGATTTAGACCATATAACCTAACCCTTCTGGTTCCTTGAGAAGGTGCAGGGTTTAGGGATGGGCATTAGTCGTGTGCTGACTCAGGTCTTTAGCTTTCCTTCCTCCACGTGTTTCCCTCATTATTATCTCTTCCCAAGAAGGCTGAAGCAGTTTTTTTTTTTTTTTTTTTTTTTTTTTTTTTTTTTTTACTTGCTGTTTAAATCAGAGCTCAGCATTGCAGCATTGGCTTAGACCACAGCTTCCTGAGGAAGAGTGCCTGACCCAGACTGTGTGGTGATGCTTCGCCTGTAGTGGGCTTGGATGGATCCTTTGTGGTGCTGCTGTCCTGAGGGCTTAATGCTGTCACTGGCAGTAGGCTTAGAGTCTTGGGAGCTGTGTAAACCTAGGATTGCCAATTGCCCACAATGCAGTGGAGCCTGCAGGGGTATTCAGGCCAGCTGGTTCTGCCTGTGACTCTTGGGGTTGCTCTGATTTAGTGGGTGGTTTGAGTAGGCTGATGACTTCCTCTGTAGCTGCTGCTCTGTGGTGACAGGTAGCAATTTCTGTGCTTCTCACTCAGGTGGCATAGGACATTACACAATGCTTACGTCTGTCTGGCTAGATTTAGGAGTGATTGTAATAGGGAAAAAAAATTATTTTGCATTGCCTAACTAAACAGAGAAATAAGCATTTTAGAAAAGGGTTAGCTTTGGCTTGCATTGTTTTCTCCAAGTGAAGTTATAAGAATTTTGTGATGCTTTCAGGTTATCAATCAAAGTCTGTCTGTCTATGTGTGTATCCGAGTGTGTGCATGTCCTTATCTGTGTGTCCATGTGTATGTACATCTGTGCATCTGTCCATGTATGTACATCCATGTATGTTTGTGCTTGTGGGAGTTTGGGATAGAAGGGATAATTATTACCAAACTGATGCCAGGTTTTGATGAAAGGCTTGGAATTTATTTTGTGGTTACAGGTTGTCTTTCAGGTACTTTTCTGTAATGCCATGGATTAAAGAAATGCAGTCAGTTTTTGTATGGGTCAGTAAATCTTTAAAAAATTCATATTGGTGGGGCTGAGGTTGTGGCTCAGCAGTAGAGTGCTCGCCTGGCACGTGCGAGGCTCTGTGTTCAATTCTCAGCACCACATGAAAATAAATAAATAAAATAAAGGTATTGTGTCTAACTACAACTAAAAATATTTAAACAATAATTCGTATTGGGATTTATTTACTGCAGTATTTTAAAAACATTGTTAGAAATTTTCTAGTTTTTCACTCTCTTTGAGTAACTCAGTTGTAACTTGATTTTTCTTGCTTCATTTTTTATCGGCTATGTACTCTTTTTCTTTTTTTGGTCTCCAACTCATTTGCCAGCAATCATTGCATTCATTGCATGAATGCTGGTTCTTCTGCAGGTTTGGCTGTGATGGTCAGTGTACCAAGGTCAGTGGTCAGTATACCAAGGGTGAGATATTAAATCAGGACAATGTCAGGCTTGCTAGCCTTATCAAGAGGGAAGACAAAGCTACTAAGTTTCCATTCTATGTCACTTTTAGTTAGTACTCTGTGTTATTGCCAGTGAAATAATTTCAGCATCTTTATTCCACCTTGTTTGTGCATCAGCATCATTACTGTGCATGCCTCTGTAGGGATCTGACTGGTAAATTAGTGCTGGTGGAGAAGTGGAAGACAATGTGTGAACATGTTTTATTTAAACAAATACACTCTACAATTTAGTTTATTGCATTTTGTCTTTTGAATGAGAGTACCAAAAGTAATTCCATTGCAGTGTAGAAAGTGCACACACAGGGTACAGGCTGTATGTGTTGTTGTTGCCTATGAAAACACATAGTCTTTAATAAAGGAGGCAATTTCCAGGTTTATCAATAATTAAGCAGGAATATGACAAGTTTTCTGCCAACTCAAAGCTGCACAGTGTTTCAGACAGTGTGCTCCTGCAGATGGAATGTCTTTATAGTTTCCGATTCAGTGTCCTGGAGCTCAGGATTGTGCTACAAAGACACTGGTTCAAGTGAGTATACTGGATGTTTTGGGGAAAATGTTAAATATTAATTATATGTAATAGGACATATATTTTGTAGGAAATTTTGGAAATATATATTATTTTAAAGAAGCTGATAAATGACTGATAATCTTAACACTCATAATAATATAAGATGTAAGAGTACTGTGTCTTTTCTTTTTTTTTTGATACCAGTGATTGAACCCAAGGATGCTTAACTATTGAGCCACATGCCTAGTATTTTTTTAAAAAATATTTTTTGTAGTTATAAATGGACACAATACCTTCATTTTATTTATTTATCTTTATGAGGTGCTGAGGATCGAACCCAGGACCTCAAATGAGCTACAGCCTCAGCCCCCACCACTACTTTTTATTTTTTATTTTTTTATTTTGAGACAGGGTCTCACTAAGTTGCTGAGGCTGGTGTTGAACTTGGGGTCTTCCTGCTTCAGCCTCTTCAGCCACTGGGATCACAGCCAAGTGCCCCACACCCAGCCTGTTTCTTTTTAAGCTTATCTTTTTGTAGGTTTTTGTGTAGATGCATTTCTTAGTCTTGCACATGCTAAGCACACACTGTACCCCTGAACTATACCCTCAAGCCACAAATGCTTTTTCAGATAGTTAAAATCAGGGTGAATGAATATACATTTCTTTCCTCCTTATCACTTAATAATTAGCATTTTCCTATCTCCTCAAAAACTTTTTGTAATGATTTTAAAAGGCAGTGTGTTACATTGCATTAAATGGACATACAAATATTTACCTATTGGGCTATTACATGAAATTCAGTTTATTTTCTCATTTTTCATCATTTAAAAATGTTATCATGATTTTTATATAAATTTGTTTTAGAGAGAGAGAGAGAGAATTTTTAATATTTATTTTTTTTAGTTTTCGGCGGACACAACATCTTTGTATGTGGTGCTGAGGATCGAACCCTGGCCACACGCATGCCAGGCGAGCGTGCTACCGCTTGAGCCACATCCCCAGCCCTTTTATATAAAATTTGGTCCACAATTTTGATTGCTTACTTTAAATTAGGTTTTCTGAAATAAAATATTTGGGAAGTCATGAACGTTTTAAGATTCTCTGTTTACACATCCATGTTGTTTGCTTGTAGCGGGGCTGCACCAGTGTATACTGAGTCTGCACTTGGGGAGATTGTACCCCGGGGGGTTGCACTCTGCCTTTGCAGGAAATTTTCCTGCATTTATGGTAACAGTGCTGTTGCTGCTTTGAAGGTGTGAGTTCCTGGGCTTGGGATGTGAGGTCCCCAGCCTTGTTTTGATCCTCTGTTAGTGAGGCTGCTTGTATTTAAAGATTGAATGAGGATGTACAGTTGTTCCTCATCCAAGGTTTTACTTTCCACATTTTCTGTTACCTGGGGTCAAATGTGATACAAAATATCACATGGAAAAATTCCAGCAATAAGCAAGGTATAAGTTTTAAATTGCATACTGTTCTGAAAAGTGTGATGAGATCTTATGCAATTCTGCTGTGTCCTAATCAAGGGTGTAAATCATTCCTTTGTCCACCATATGCATACTATTGTATATGCTGCTTACCTGTCTGTCACTTAGTACCCAGCAGGGTTATCAGATCAACTGTCATGTTTTCATGGAGTTTGTAACCCTTATTTTACTTATTAATGGTGCCAAAACACAAGAGTAGTGATACAAAGGAGGCATCAGGGCATAAAACATGGAAGGGCAGATTAACTCTGGAACTCTGTGGCAATACTGCAGAACATATAGGAAAAAACATAGAATTTGTGGGGTTTGGTACCATGCTCAGTTTTACCCATCCACTGGTGGGTAAGAGGTTACTGCAGTGTATTTAAAGGACCTCAACTAGAGTTTGGTTCAGGGTTGGCAGTTCATGCCTGATGGACGTGTGCTGGCTGATCTTATGTCTGATGTTTAGATTCTACCATGTTCATGGAGCAGAGTGATGGATTGGTAGGTACAGGCGACTATATCAATTTATCCTACAATTTCAGGGTGACACACAAAGTGCTGTTTTGCACTTGGTTTGTATGTAAAAATTTTTGAAATCAGTGTTTAATATTAAAGACAAATTTCTTCCCTGAGAATGTTACTTGGAATTCAAGGGTTTCCTGACATTGAGATAAGTTCCTATCTGTTTTCATGGCTGCCCATGTCTTCTGAAATCTTTAGTTCTGTCTTCCCCAATTGTGCTTGTAAATGAGTATTTTTGGTGTCTGTGCCTTGGGTGTTAGGTGGCATTTTTCGACACTGATTGATGGCTATAAAATATATTTTCTTTAGCTACAAAAATATGTATTTCATATAACTCTTAGGTCTTAAAGAATTTTTTCCTTTTTTTTTTGTTTGTTTTTTGTGTTGCTGGGGATTGAACCCAGGGCCTTGGGCAAGCAAGGCAAGCACTCTACCAACTGAGCTGTATCCCCAGCTTGATTTCTTCCATTTTTAATGAGATATAAAAATGCTAGGTTTTGCTCTCCAACATTGCTCTTTAAATGTTCTTAACTGTCATTAAGACCAGGGTAAAAAACATTTGCTATTAGCACTTTCTTTGGCAAATCTTATTTGGCTACTCGTCTTTTTGCTGAGGTAAGTAGCACCAGCAGGTTATCTGATCAGTTCTTTATCTTTCCTTAATTATCTGCATTTTGGAATAAAATTTTCTCACCCTTTTCTTTTGGGTGTTTTGAAATTCTGTTATATGTGAAGAATGTATCTGGTAACTATTGTTTGCATTAGTCTGTCTTTGTTCAATATTGTTCATATGAACTGGATTTTATCTTTGAATTCTTGAGATGCACCACAGATTTGCAGGGATTTTTGATAAATCTTCAGGGATTGAAAAAGGATGGAAAGACCTAGTACTTTTCTATGTATGTGACTATGAGCTAGATGTGGTGTTAATCTTTTGACTACTTGGTTTAGAGAATTTTTTTCTTTTTCTTTTTTTTTTTAAGAGAGAGTGAGAGAGAGGAGAGAGAGAGAGAGAGAGAGAGAGAGAGAGAGAGAGAGAGAGAGAGAGAGAGAATTTTTTTTTAATATTTATTTTTTAGTTCTTGGCAGACACAACATCTTTGTTGGTATGTGGTGCTGAGGATCGAACCCGGGCTGCACACATGCCAGGCGAGCGCGCTACCGCTTGAGCCACATCCCCAGCCCCGAGTTTTTTTTCTTTTTTGTAATATTTATTTTTTAGTTGGACACAGTACCTTTATTTTACTTATTTATTTTTATGTGGTGCTGAGGATCGAACCCAGGACCTTATGCATGCAGGTGAGTGCTCTACCTACCACTGAGCCACAACCCCAGAGTTTTTTTTTCTTAAAGCATTACAACGGTGTGTAATAGTTTTTGGTGTTTGATCTATCTAAAATAATGATGTATTAGTTGCTTTTTCGTTGAGTTCCACATACTATTTCTAGAGTTCTAAAAACAAATCTATATGTACATATTGAAGAAGAAATATGCAGGATCCTAAAATGAAATTGAGTTTCTAAAAGGCCTGTACCAAGCAGTATCAGGAATGGATAGAAAAAAAAAATAGAAAAAAAAAAAGGAATGGATAGATATTAAGTGGTTGTTTAGTGATTGGATCAATGTAGATCTCATGGAAATCTATTCTCTGTCATAGAGTGGCAGGCATGCTCCATTCCTTTGTAATACCCAGGTGTAATGAGATGTTTCTGACTATAGTTAGTTACATCTGCCATTCATAAAATTCTTGGCCAGTCCTCCTCGGTGGCAGTGATGTTTATAACACCTTTCAGGATGTTAGGAGACTTTTCTCCTTCCCTAGTAACCTGCTTGTCATTTCCCTTGTAGGATCTATGCTGCTGTAAATCTTATTTTCACAAACCAGTGGAATATCTTTCTTCATTTATTTGGACTAGCATAATATCATCACTTGGTCACTTATAGAATGGTTATGGGTCAGAGCTTTGGTCAGAACACAGAATGATTGACAAAGTCATCTTTAGAGTAAAATAACTTGTGGATATTCTAGGAGCATACATTGGCAGTAGGCTCTTTAGTTGAGAATCTTTGCAATATAAACTTTCACAAAATCCCAGGCAAAGCTTGGAGAGATGAATTGGCCAGGTGAACTTTTCCTTTTGCTTAGAATATCCTTAGGGTTCTGTATTTCAAATGTGGTTTTACTGCTACATCTATCTCTGTCTAATGAAATCACTTCACTGCATACTACGTACAATACTGAATACCAACGCAAATGATAATAAAGAGGAGGAGAATGTTCAGGGAGGAGAAAATGCAGGAAAGACACTTTTTTTTTCCTTTAAAAAACATGTATGATGTATAAAATACTTTCACTTGAAGATTATCCTTCTGTGAGACTATGAATTTCCAAGTGCAAAATTAAGGAGATAGGGGCTGGGGTTGTAGCTCAGTGGTAAAGCGCTTGCTTCACACTTGTGAGACACTGGGTTTGATCCTCAGTACCACGTAAAATAAATAAATAAAATAAAGATATTGTGCCCATCTTTAACTGAAAATATACATATTAAGAAAATTAAGGAGATAAAGAGAAAATCATGAATTTATATATCTGGGGTCGCATAAAACCTAACTATGTGAAACATGCAGGTTTTTAGAGATGGAGTTCATTTGAGACTTGAAAAAAACCATGCATTTTCAAAAGGATAAAATCATTCATTTGTATGTTTAGATAAAGATATAGTCTAACATCCCAGATAGCTTTGCTATGTGTACTGAAAGATTAACAGGCATTCCTAAAGGAAGCACTAGCCATTATTTCCCCTGTGTAGTATTCAGTGTATATAATTTTTTCTGTAGCATCTGGAGTCAGGCAGTCAGTTTCATATTTGTTCCTATAAATTAGTTTAAACAAATTCCAATGTCCACTTTAACCATTTCCAATAGTTCTAAGGCAAGATGAAACTTAGGTGGTGATTGGATTTCTGGTACTTACTTTTTAAAAAGTATGTTAAGGGGTGAAAATAGAAATGAATGCTAGAAATATTACTTTAGTAAAGCTTCTAAAAAAGACTTTGTGCCAAATAACAGTTATGTTCTCACTTGACAGCCTAGGAAAATTTAATTTGCTTTCCTAAAATTTCACAAGATTAGAAGAAATAAAGAGATGGGAAAAGAACAGAGGAGAAAATTAAAAAAAAAATATGTTTGAAAGTACCAGGAGAAAGCTCATCTTCATGAGCTGTACTCTTTTGTTAGTATTCCATTTTCACTGGGTAAAAGGAAAATCCTAAAATACTCAGGGCCTTTTTCTCCTGCCATTACACAGAGAGTGGGCTTCAGTTACCTTTCTTATAAAATATTGCCATTTATATTGTATAGCTTAAAGTACTATTGAGTTTTTTTTGAGGAATAGAATCATAGTTGTAAAAATGTAGCAGTTTCCAAAATTAGTTGTAAGATGTATGTGTTATATGCAGCATGTTTCCAAATAGTTAAAGGAATGAATTAAATGATTTGAAAACATGCTAAACCGATAGTGATGGAATTATGGGTGGTTCTCCCCTTTTTTACCTCTCTAAACTTTTTATAATGTGATTGGTAATATTTTTGTGATGAATTAAAATTATATAATCATTCATTTTTATTTTAAATATGCTAGAAGAGTTATGCTTAAATAATAAAATATATTGTGAGGCAAAAATATTCCAAATAATAAAAGTCAAATCAGAAATATTTAAAAATTAAATGTGCTTCAGAGAGATTATTTAGACACCAAATTTCTAGATGGAATTTGCATCATTCAGTATGTTATACTCCCAAATGAATGCTTTTTATCTATTATACCCTGGATTAAAATAAATTAAAATAAATTCAACTTCATTCAACAAATGACACAAAGGTGTCTTAAAGTGTTTTAAATTGCAAAAGGTTTAGAACCTTTCCTAGCTAGTCAGGCATTATGGCTTATGCTTCCAATTCCAGCAACTCCAGGGGCTAAGGCAGGAGGATTGTAAGTTCAAGGCCAGCCTGAGGTACTTAGCAATACCATGTGTCAAAATAAAAGAAAAGAGGCTGGGGTTGTAGCTCAGTATAGCTCTGGGTTTAATCCCCAATACCATAAAAACAACAGAAACAACAACAAAAAACTTTTCCTAGTATTTGATTGTGTATGCTTACTTTAAGTAAACCTGGTGTTTAGAGGGGGAAAAATTAACCTTTGTAAATTGCTGGGTAAAGGCAGTAAGGTTTTATGTGTAGAGGAAATAATTCCTAGCATTGCAAGTCTTCTTGTCTGCCTAATTGGATAGCTCTTAAAATGTTTAAATGGCATTGTGAGAATGTAAGTTATTTAAAAAGAATGGATGCAGAGTTGATTTCAATATTTTGAGATTATGAAAGATGGAGAGTCCTTCAATGAAGATTTTTGTATGCCCCAAGTTTGGTTGAGCACATCTGGCTCCCTCCAAGTGTGTTTTAGTTCTTCATCCAGATTCTATAGGTAACCTTTCTTAAACTGTATTCTGACAGCCAATGGAGAAGACTGAGTTCTCCTGCTGCTCTTTTAAAAGTTAAAATTTTAGAATTCTTGAGCCCAAGTGCAGCTCTTCTCACATCGCATGATCAAAATGTGCTTATGTTACACGTTCTCCGTAAGTATGCCTATAATTCATTGGTAATTCTCTTTTTAAATTAAATTAATTTGTTATACACGACAGTAGAATGCATTTCAATTCATAGTACACATTAGAGCACAATTTTTCATTTCTCTGGTTGTACACAAAGTAGAGTAATACCATTCGTGTCTTCATACATGTACTTAGGGTAATGATGTCCATCTCATTCCACCATCTTTCCTACTCCATGCCTCCTCCTTTCCCCTCCCTCCCCTTTGCCTATCCAAAGTTCCTCCATTCCTCCCATGCTCTCCCGTTATCTGATATCCACATATCAGAGAAGACATTCAGCCTTTGTTTTTTTTGGGACTGGCTTACTTCACTTAGCATAATATTGTTCATTCACCTGCAAATGCTACATTTTATTCTGTTTTAATGCTGAGTAATATTCCATTGTGTATATATACCACAATTTCTTTATCCATTTATCTATTGAAGGGCATCTAGGTTGGTTGTCACAAGTTAGGTGTTGTGAATTGTGCTACTATATTGATGTGTCTGTGTCACTGTAGTATGCTGTTTTTAAGTCCTTTGGGTATAAACCAAGGAGTGGGATAACTGGGTCAAATGGTGGTTCCATACTGCTTTCCAGATTGGTTGGTGACTTCTCTTGTCCTGATATCAGCAGTTGGATCCAGAAGCCAGTTAGCATGGGAAATGTTAAATATAAGGGGAAAAAAAATACTTACAGTTAACTGAATTAAGGAGCATTTCCCCCACTCTGTTCTATTTATAGATACACAAATATCTAAAAAGCATAGCAATCAACTGTATCACAATTTCTTAGTGGTTACCAGATTTAGGTACTAGCTTTTCAGAACACTACTTTCAGTCTGAAGGGAAATTTTCATTAATTATATTTACAGTTTTGTCTAAAAAGTTCAAAAACATCTCCATGGCTGTCTCCATGTTTGAGATTGCCTGGTCCATGAAGCTCAGTTCTGGATTATCTAATAGAGCACAGTGTTCTTTCATTGGTTTGGATGTTTGGCTTTTTTTTTTTCCTTCACCCCACAGAACTGTGAATTTTAGGTCAGGGGTGATGTTTCATATCTTTTACATTTTATGTATAGTACATTTAGTGCTGAGAGCTATACAGTTGAAATTGTTAACTTATTTCTCTTTCAGAATCCTCACCTGAATTCAAGAACAGATAATTGAAGTTAAATGTCTTATGGGAAAAAGCACTGTGTATTTGGAGAATCAGATCCAACTCTCTTTTAACACTGTTATACAGTTATACTAACCTTTTCCTAAAAGCCTAGGAAACTGTTGGTTTTATAAGTTTTTTTTTTCAAGTTTAATTGTGATTTTAAATCAAGCATTGACTGTTAAAAAAGCTGAAATCTAGTAGATGTCTTTATTGTGCTTTATTTTCCCATATGCAGAACCACCAGAAACTAATAAAAAAGAATGGGAAGTAACTGAAGAGTAGACAGGAAATACCAGTTCCCCTAGCAAGCACTATAGCTCATCGGAGGACTGCATGGGTCCGGGTCAGAGGGGCAAGTGAAATACCACAGCTGCCTTCCACATAGGGACATGTCTTTTACCCCGAGAGCAACATCTGCAGCCTCAGAGGCTCAGGGAAATGCTGTACGTCATCCAGATTCCTTGATTTATGTCCACATGAGCATCTACACATGTGGGTACTCCAGCAGGCTTGGGGGAGGGATGTCCCAAGTCCCCAAAGATGCAGAGCTTTATTTGGATACTAAGCCTAAACTGAGAAGTGTGGGGTGGGAGTGTGATCTCCTACCCCAAGTTCAAGAAAAGTACAAAGTTAATGGAAATACATCCCTTCAAATATAGGAAATCCCAAGTTGCTTTTCTGTTTCCTGTTATAGCTATGTGAAATAATATCTTGCAATTTAGTCTTAACATTGAGTTTCAGCTCTTTTTTTATGTGTGATCCTGTGAGTGGTACTTTTCAGTATTTCCTTATTACAGTGTATTGTATCGTACATCTGCACTGATTATTGTTCTTTGTTAGTTTAGAAGTCTTGTTTTACCAAGAGAAGCAGAACAGGAAAATAACAGCAATTTGGGATGATAGCTCTCCCTCCTTTTATTTTCTTAAAAGTACAATTTCTGTAAAATCTCTGGCAGGAGAAAAGAAGGGGCGTGCTGTTGTCCCTGGGGATAAAATAGGCATGAGACCAAAGACTTAAGTTTCTACTTCACAATGATTTTATTAATGAATCCCAGTAGAGTTTTAACAGCAGAGAAGGATTTCCTCCTATTGTGAGTCCTGATGACCTCCAAGAAATAATTCCTTAGTGGAGTACTCATATGACATCTTTCTGATTATAGACTTGTAACAATTAGATGTTTATCCTCAGAAAATATTGCCAAAAAGTTTATTAATAGTTCAAGAGAAGTGTTTATGCACCTTATTATGTAAATTGTTATTTTATATTTCTCATCATTCCAGAAATGTTTTGAGAGGACTGTTGAACTAAATTCCCAAAAGATTTGCTGTAAACCAGTACTTGGACTTATGCCAAATACTCTCAAAGTACCTCACAAATTGTAGCCCCAACTCCATTATTAAAAGCAGTCAGGTTTGGGGGAAGATATGAAAAATCAGGAAAGTATTTGGTGATTGATTTTCAAGGTTAGTTTCATCAAGGGCAAAATAATATATTTCATAAAATAAGTCTCAGTAACTTTGAAACTATTTGTACAAAAGATGAAGAATTACAGTGAGCTTCATAATAGTTTCCATGGGTATTACCAACAGGTGTAAGGCAACTTCTGGGGACAGAAGATGATGGAAGAAGCAAGTGGGAGAGTGTAATGGTAATGGGAGAGTGTCACAGTTGATTTTAGATCCAACTCGGAGGCATTGATGTCATCCTTTGTTCATTTCTGAGCATCTCCATGCCTGTGTGTAGAACTTTCTCTGAAGTGAACACATCTCCCTGAAATACACAGCAAGAGAGCCATGTTGATTTTCTCTGTGCACTTGGAGTTTTCCATCACATGGTATTGAAATATTATAGAGCATGTCTTTTCCTACCTGTTCCATCCAGGTTAGTTCATAATACATCTCATTTCATAAAAGCTGGAAATTTAGTTCCTGTAGAAAATTCAGAAGCTGGAGATATCTTGGTGTATAATTGCTTAATCTTATATGAATGGTAACTATAACTTTATACATATTAAAGTGAATTAAATATACTGTGCATGCTGTAGCATACCAGATTTTTCTAAGTTGGAAATGGACAACTTTTCAGTTAGCTGCTATTTATCATTCCTTTGTGAACAAAAATGCTACCTTATTTTAAGGAAATAAAATAGACGAAATGACATGTATTTAAAACACATACATACTAAGAGAAAACCCAGTCACACCAATTCTTTTAAACAATAAGCTCTGTCATTTAAAACATGACTTGTTGTTTACATCAGTTCAGCTTACAGTCTCATAGCCCATATAATCGATAAAATAGAATTTAGAGTTGAAAACAACTCGAGTTAACTTTTAAACGTGTAGACTTTCTGAACAGTGTGAAAGTATTTTCACTGCCCTATCTTTGCTGAGGGCAATATCTATGGACACATACTCTGCACTTCTCAAAGTAGCTAGCTCTAAGGATTAACACTTATTATTAGAAAATGCTCTCTTGGTCTGACTTTTGCTGCATTTTTACCTGGGCTAATTCAGGTTGTTTGCCATTTAGCAACACAGACCAAGTCTGTTCCCCTTCATTCATGATATCCAACTCTTGAAGCTAAGCACCAAAGATGAGGTTGAGCTTTACATTGCAGCTTCTTTTTTCCTTGCTCCAAATTATTTATAACATTTACCACTTAAGTGGATTTGAGCCTTATATCTGTCCTTGGCTTGGTCAACAGATTGAGAATCAGATTTAGAAATCACTGGTCTTTTTTCTTGTTTCTTCCTAATTCCCCTATTTACCGATGAACACCTTGAGACAGCACAAGCTTAAATATATTGCTCAAAGCCATACACATAGACTTTGAGTTGAGTGAGCTTTATTTCATGTAGGGGTTTATAATGAAGGTACTTTCATCTTCAAGTTGAAAAGTTGCTTTATTAATTTTTTTTTAAAGTTTTTGAGTTTGGCTTTGATTAGTAGAACACACAAGGATATTTGCCATCTAGTTCACTGTTCTACCACCTAATATTGCATTTTGAGAAACTGTTGAAAATACTTGGTTGACATTTGGTAGTCATATTAAAAGACATGAATAAAAGACATATTAAAAGTCATATTAAAAGTTCATGAAGGCTAGATTCATGAACCTGGTCCTAGTGATCCCAAGGCAGGTAGCAGGGGCTCTCTCTGTTGCTGTTCATCACAGATTTCACTGGGATCTCTTTCTTTTCTTCCTTTTCTCCCTGCCTGATTTTCCTTCCTCCAGCTTGGTAAGATGGAGAAGGAGTAAGCTTTGCAGGCTTGTAAACACCGGGTGTGCAACTATTTCTTACCCCTGGGACCTCAAATTACACAGGAGCTGAGTTGTGCATGATTTTCTCTCTCTCTCTCTCTCTCTCTCTCTCTCTCTCTCTCTCTCTCTCTCTCTCTCACACACACACACACACACACACACACACACACACACACACACACATTAAAGGTGTGTTGGTGTATAGAACTCAAACTCCAAGCCATGTATGTTGTGATCACTCAGCACAGCTCTCTTTCCAACCCACATCTTTGGGCGAGAGAGTGCAGTCTTAATTTTCTAGCTTCCTATTTTTAGGATCATTCCTTAGGGACTCAGTCACTAGTTGATTAGTTAACCAGTGCTTAATGAGCATCTCCTGATGTATTCCTGGTGGCAGGGATGAAGGGTGCCCTAGCCCCAGTTTGAGAGAGATCCATGTAGATAATGTTAGCACAAGTGGAAACTGGGCTAGAAGATGCATGCATGATGTGACTTGGGGACACAGGGAAGGCCTTCTTAACTCTTCCAAGGTTGATGGCAATTGGCAGACCATCCAGAGAAATTTTTCTTTTGGGGTAGATTTGGAAGAGTCTTGCGGGAAAAGAGGGATGAGATGGTGGAATGAAGAGGGTTAAGGGACTGACTGTGTAGGGGCTTATTGATGCACAGAGAGGAATTCCTGTTTCCTTGGACAATAGGGAGTCTTCAGAGGTTTGAAAGTGGGGGGATGACACAAGATTACTGAGAGCATTTGGAAAACTTTTTCTTGATTATTTATTTTTTTTTTTGTGGGGGTGGAGGTTTTAAATTTTCTGCTCACATAATTGTTCCTTCTCTAGCTGAAAGATTCTTCTACTGTAAGAGAGCAAGAAAAACTGATATAATAGTAGCAACATTCTCCACACTGCAGCTTATCTCTTCCTCACTCCAAATATAGCTCAAAACTTTCTTTTACTCCTCTACTTACTAAAAACAACAATAACAAAAAATTGTTGGTGAGCTTTGGCTAATTCTAGGGTTTATCTTCCTGGCAAAGTTCTTGTGGATCTACCCATTTTGTTTCCTCCTTGGCCATGTGCCTGCCTCTCATGTTCTCAGATCTATTGGTTTAAAAACTGAATTCCCCAGTCAGATTAATTGCCTTGAATGATGCTGTCTTTTTCTTTCTCAGATAGTTGTATTTCAGTGTCTCCAGAGCCACAGAAGCAGCCAGTAACTTCTTGTAGGTACATAGTATTTTTTTCCCTTAAACTTCTCAAAATAAGTTCTTTGGAGTTCAGAGATGGTGTCTTGTTGGCTTTATTATTCCCTTGTCTTGTTAGTACTAGTTCTGAAATTATATTCTCACCTTCTTTCAGGGTTTTCAACTACCTGACTGATCAATGCTTTTTTTGGTCAGCATCATGGATGAGATTTATTTGCTTCATGCTTCTCCAAAATGTCTACAGTGAGCCTATCTTGCTTTTGTGAAAGAACAAAATGATTAATTAAAAAAGAATGTAGTTGAGGATGGTAGAGAATCCTATTGCTACTTTAGAGGCAGATCAAGAGTTCTCATGACATGCTATTTAAATTTTAGAATAATGCATCCTCACATTTTGGTTTTGTGTAAAATTCCCTCCATATTTTGGTTTCTCTGGACAGTAAGTAGCAGACTCTTATGGCATAGCTGCTTCTATATCACTTCCCTCTTATTTGCACCCAGATTTCTTCCTGCTCTCACATGCATGTACAACTTCTCTTTTTTTGAACAAAGCGTACCTTACCTTCTTCTTGCCTGCCCAGTCTTGGTCCTGTAAAGAGTTTTGTTCTTTTTAGCAGTGAATCTTGGTTTAGTGGTATATAAATTTAGAGAATGTTGTGTATTGAGCAATTTCTCTGTCATAGATCATTGACAGATGCTCCTTTTCATGTTGTACAAATCTCCAAATCAAATGTATTTGGGATTTTGCTAAGATTCCCATTTTTCCATGAAGATTTTCAAGATTCCTTTATCCAATTGACACTTGTCTTTAAAGCACAATTACTGAGAATCCTGAAGTGCTGCGGCAAATTGCCTCTAGGTTTCTTCTCTTTCATACACACTTCATTGAACAAAGAAACAAAAAACTAAGTAAAATACTGAGTTATTGAAATTTGGTGCCTGTAAAGGAAAAAATGAGTGTGTTGTTACATTATATTGATGATTTTGATTCAGTATTCTGAAGTAAAATGCTACTTAGTACTTGGCGAGGTTGCAAAGCAATGGCAGATACATACTTGCAGGTGGTTTTAATTCAGATAAACTGTGAGAAGGATGTTTTGTCAGGGCACAGTGTGGTCTTGAGATGGTTGTGGTTTTTGATTGCTGCCCTTGTTTTGCTTTTAAATTATAAATTCTTTTGACTTTATCAGTTTGCAGTTACACTATGTCTTGTGCATTTAACTCATGCTGATTCACCTATAAATGATTTAACTCATGCTAATTCAACTATAAATGTTTTCTTAAAATAAGTAGCTGTGTGTGTGTGTGTGTGTGTGTGTGTGTGTGTGTGTGTGTGTGTGTATCCATTCCCTCCCCCAACAATCCTGGAACACAGGCCAGGCTCATTTCTTGTATCCACCCCCCTCAACCCCCAAATTATTTAACCCAGATCACACTTCTTCACAGTAATCTCGTCCAACACTGCAGGGAAACTGGTAGTATTGGGTTCTGTGAAAGAGTATAGTACTTGAAAAACCACATGTACTTACTGTCTGGGCCACTTAGTTAATTTTCAAGGATAATTTTATCTCAATCTTTGCCTTCATTTTAGAAGTGAAGCCTTGTGTAAGAGGTGACTCTGCAGTTTGTAGCTCCTTGGTAAAGGGCATATTATTATCAATAGGGTTTTGGGGTTATACTTTTTTTAATATCTATTTTTTAGTTGTAGTTGGACACAATACCTTTGTTTTATTTATTTATTTATTTTAATGTGGTGCTGAGGATCGAACCCACGGCCTCGCACGTGCTAGGCAAGTGCTGTACCTCTGAGCCACAATCTAGCCCCCAGGGTTATACTTCTAATAATAAGAATTGAAGCCAGCTTCCCTTTGCTGTTCACATATGAGCTGTCTGTGATCCTGTTTTTAAACACATGTATTTCTCCTATTTATATGATGACCATCCATTTTTATTACTGGGGTTTCTCCATTGGAAAGTAGTAATGGGTAAGAAGTATGATCTGTGTTAAATAATTTGGAGAACCACAGGTTTAAAGTGAAGGATATTTCCAGAGATGGGAGTAGCAGTTGGTTTACTTCTGAACATTTATTCAGCTGGTTAGTGATAAAATTAAGTCTGTGTTATTATTCTAATATGAAAACTTCTAATTGAAAATGCAGAGCACTTGGTCTCAATCAAATTTATGAGAAGAACATTAAGAGCCCAATGGATGCTTGCCCAAAGGATTCAAATAGGCAATTTACAAAGAACATTAACTAGAGAAAACCACAGAAAAAATGTGAAATAAACCTAGTATGTCTAAAAATGAAAATATTTTCCTTTATTAAATTGGCAAAAGCAAAAATGATTCACATACCCCAATGCTGCAAAGTCACAGTGACCTGGTGCATTTGGACATTGCTGGCAACATTGTGTAGAACTGTACATCTCCTTTGAAAAGCAATTTGGCAAGATTATTAAACTATAGAAATGTTCATGCCCTTTGTTTCAGTCCTTCGTCATGATGTTCTTTGGGATAGTCTTTATCCCTAGGAAATTGAAATTATGGGTAAGGATATTCACTTAAGCATTATCTAATTTCTGAAACAATCAAAAGAACTTCAAGATCCCAAAACCAGAACATGGTTAAGCAAGTCATAGCTTATCCATTAGAAGAAATAACATACAGCCATTAAATGGATGTAAAGGCTATAGCTGAGTGAAAAAAGGTATAAAATTAAATGAGCACTATGATCAGAACAGTGTTAAAACATGTTATAACTAATACCCAAAATGTTATTCATTGAGGGGAAGAGAGCTTATAGATGTATTTTCTGTTTCTTATTATCCATAATTAAAATCTCCATCAAGGTAAAGAGAACATTAAAGAATTAGATACGGCTATGGAAGGATGAAAATGAGATGCTGGGATGACTGTTTTTAATCCAAGGGGATGTGTCAGCTTTTGTTGTGCCGCTGGTTCTGCTAACCGTCCGTTTGCTGTGTAAATGGATATAGCTTTCCTAGATGCCTTGGAATAAATGAGAACTAATCTTGGTAAAGTAACATGTTAAAGCCATATTTTAAAGCTCAGATTCCATCTGCTGAGTATATCTGTGTTTACAAAGGTATTGATTTGCAGCCTTGCTTGCTCTATTGAGAAACACAAGCTGTAGAACCATGTAGAAATAGATTTTTTTTCCTTAAGAGCTTTGGAATAAATATTTTAATCATTTTAAAAAATCTGTTCATATTTTCCTCCTTAGAGAAAACTTCAATGTACTTTATAGAGAAAATTCTTTTGATTAAAAAAATATTTGGAGACTATTGATAGCTTCCTTCCCCTTTTCTCTTTGATTGAAGCACCACAGTATGAAACATCAGTCAGTAGTGCATTTTCCTTTGTGTTTGAGGTGTTATTGGAGTGGGCAGGCATGCTGGTCATTCCTAGTGTAGTGACACTTTTTTCATTTAAGTTTACTTCTACTAAAGATTCTCATTAGTGAATGAAATGTACTTTTTGAGGAATTGGAAAAGAAATGGAGGAAGAGCTAAGTTCTGCTTAGAGTTGATTCTTCCCATTTTTTTTGGGGGGGCATGGATTCTTACTGTAGTCCTTCTGTATGGCAAATGAAAGAATGGAAACTCATTCTTACATTCAGCAAATATTTGTTGATCATTTACTAGGTACCAGGCACTTTGTGGAGTACTTAGAGATATGCAATGACCCTAGCATTTGTGTATTTCAGAGGAATTTTAGAAAATCACATTAACAAAGGTTGCTTATAGACTGCAATAATTGTCATAAGACAAAAGTTTTAAAATTAGTGAGGGGTACACTCACCTTGTAAATATGCCACTTGATAGAAAAAAGATTGCCAGTGAGGAATCTTTTCTTTTCCCTCTTCATCAAGAAAAGAAATAGTTAAGCAATCTTTAGTTGATTTGGGTGGGTTTTGGTACTAATTCAGAAGAAATTCTTTTTCTTGCAGGCTCAACCTCTCACTGTTTACTCCCAATGTTTTTATTGATCTCTTACTGGAACTGTCATTATAAAAGGATTCAAAATATAGCTCTTGTGCTGGGATCTTTCCTCATTGTAGGGACTGTCTTCAGCTAACCTGAGACCTTAGCTGTGTTTTTGTCTCTAGCATTTCCCATTCTTTTTTGTGCAAGGGATGGAACTTGTTGCCTTCCTCCTGTTAGGCAAGCTCTGTGCCACCGAATTATACCCTTAGACCCTCCCCAACCCCATTTTCCCCTTCCTGAGAAAAGGGCACAAAATCCCTTAAGATTTTTTTTTTTTAAAAAATGTATTATTATTATTGTTTGTGGTGCTGGGCTCGGAACCCAGAATCTTGTGCAAGCTGGGCAATAACTGCCCTACACTGTGCTCCACCTCCAACCCAACCCTAAAGATTTTAAGCCATTCAAAGTTCCTTTGAATCATGTTCAATCATGATCAATGTTCCTTTGAAAAATCATGATCAATGTTCCTTTGAAAAATCACCATACAGTGATGGACAGATCTGTGATCTAGTAAGAATCTGAGCTTCATTTTTGTTGCAAAGAATTAGTCGTAACACAAAATTCCAGTTCAGCAATCATCCTTGTAACTTTGCACATCTATTTCCTTATCTGTAATTGTGGACTTAACCTGCAAGTTCCCTGAAACTTAAAAGTGTTATATTATGTTATCATACTTTTTATGGTAATCCCATGTCTTAATTTTCTAAAGACAGCCCTAATTTGAAATCAGAAGGCAAATTCAGTTTTTGGTGTGCAGACTTTGTCATTTGAATATTGTAGTAAAGATGTTGATGTTTTATCACTGCCACATTGGGCAGGCATGGTTATTAACTGTTTTTCTGTTAATATTTCATTTGGATTTTCTGTATGTTTTGTTTATGCTATACTGTCCTAGAGCAGTGCTTCTTAAAGTACCCTGGGGATACTGCAAAAAATGTAGATTCTGATTCAGCAGGCCTTGGATGGGGTCCTGAAGGTACAGATTTCAAGTAGGTTCCCAGGTGATTGCTCTGCCCTTGTACTGTTAAACACCTTAGAGCAGCAAGGCTCTGGAGGAGGTATTTCTCTACTTGCGTTACATACTTTGAAATCCGTGTTCTTGGTTTTCAGTGTAATTTTCATTCTGCTGTGACAGCAGATTGTGTTTGCTCTGTGTTTTCCATATTGCTGAAATATCAAAAGTAAGACCTCTCCCAAACTTGAGTTTGCACTATAGAAATATTATTATTATTTTTTTGCAAGTTTTACTTATCAAAATAAGAATCTTGGGGCTGGGGTCGTGGCTCAGAAGCAGAGCACTTGCCTATCATTTGTGAGGCACTGGCTTCAATTCTCAGCACCACATATAAATAAATAAAGGTACATTGACAGCTAAAAAATATTTAAAAAAATAAGAATCTTTGCTCCATTTGCATACTGATACTTTCTAACATTCAGGAACACATGCTACTTAATATTGGCTGTAAAATACAGTGTGTTTCCAAGTGACTTTCAGCAAACCAAGATTCAGAGTAGCCCCTATAAAATTAGCAAGCTTTATTTTAAGAGTTAAAAAAAAAAAGATGGCCTCCTTTTAGTTTGAATCATATTAGCACAGTGGAATACAATATCCTGTGAGAAATATTGGGATTAGTTTAGTGAAATTTTAATCATAAATATGTATCATTTTTTGGTGCCAAATGACTTGAAACAAAAGTCATTATAGCTTCTTAAGAGGGTAAACATGGGTAAAGAATGAAATTTTCTCTCTTTTGGAGGTTGGCTCCTGATTATATCTTGTTAAGATTAATTTTTTTGAGTTTTAAATTTACTTTTATTTTTTTTGAGGTGCTGGGAATTGAACCCAGGGCTTCCCCTATGCTAGGCAAGTGCTTTACCACTGAGCTTTAATCCCAGTCCTTTTTAAATTTTATTATGAGGCAGGATCTCACTAAGTAGTCCCAGGCTTGCTTGCTTGGAACTTGTGATCCTCCTGCCTCAACCTCCCTAGTAGCTGGGATTATGGTGTGTACCACCACACCTTTTTTTTTTTTTTGATACTGGGGATTGCACTCAGGGGTACTCATCCACTGAGTCACATCCGCAGCCCTATTTTGTATTTTATTTAGAGAGAGGGTCTCACTGAGTTGCTAAGCACCTTGCTTTTTGAACTCAGGATTCTCTTGTCTCAGCCTCCTGAGCCACTGGGATTACAGGCATGTGTCACTGAGCCTGGTACCTTTCTGTTTTTGAGAAATGTTTATAAATAGAAATTTTAAGTAAAAGGAGAAATAGAGAATTGATTTCAGAAAACAGGTCAACTAAGCATTAAATTAGTCTCCTTTCCACGATCTATTTTTGTGTTGCCTGTGCTTTTTGAAAAGTCTCGCTCTGTTTATTGCTATTTTTTAAGGCAATTTAACACTTAAAGTATTGGTAGTCTGCCTTAAAAAAGGCTAGTCTTATTAACTCAATTGATTTCTGCTTTTTACTATATTGAGCATTCTTATGGATATATATATTTTGAAATGAGCTATGTCTCTGATATGAGGAGTTGTTAGGTCCATTTATGAACATCAAAACAAATGTTTTAAGTTCTAAAATTATTTCCTGTTCCTTTTTTAACATCACAGTCTCTCAGGAAATGGCTTTTATTGTTGCCAACTTTCATGTGATTTCCTTTGCTTAAAGATCTAGAGTAGTGGGCTGGGACTATAGCTTACTGGCAGAACACTTGCCATGCAAGTCTGAGGCACTGGGTTTGATCCTTGCACCACATAAAAATGAACAAATTAAATAAAGACATTCTGTCCATCTACAACTACAAAAAAAATTTAAAAAGAAAAAGGATCTAGTGTAGTTATGTTAGTCTTGGCTGTTTTGCATAGATACTTGCTCAAGTCATGTGTGTCTACCCTTAACAACAACAAAACCATATACATACATATGTGTATCCATTGTTCAGTGTAGTGAAAATATTCCCTGCACCCCAGTTCTATCAGCATCAATAGCTGCAGATTGACACAGATGGCCCAGCCTTAGCCCACTGACTACGAAATGCTTCAATTGCAAATGTGAAAAATTTACCACAACACTGTAGGGTTTCACAGAGATTAGATACCTTGGGAATGCGGGCTTCAAACATGGTCTTGTGCACTTGTGCAAGGTCTGTTGGTGGTTACATCCAACTGTACTTACTCAGCTTAGATGGGACTGTTTTGTGCCAAGGCATTATAATTTGCAATGTGAGTTGAGCATGGATTTTTAGTATATATTTTTTGCAGAACAAACCAAGCATTATGGAGTTGTTACATTTAAAAATGTACACTCCTTTAATATGTATCCTTGTATTTTGTTAGTCAATTGGGTTGAATATGGTCAGTCCTGCCTTCCACTTGGAAGAACTTCCATGGCATTTCCCTTTCTTAAAGGGAACCATGACTTCTGACCATTGCAGAGGACTTATTTGAAGTTATTTCCACGTGTGTCCAACCCTCATTGGCTTATCCTGGTGGGCTGTTAGGAAATAATATTTTAATTTGCTGTCTTCCTGGGACATTCCATAAAACAAGATCTGAGCTCACTCTGTTAAAAACTCCTTTGTTTCTACCTAAAAGGACAGGTTGTTCATTTCTACCAGATGGGTTCTTTCAGATGCACTGGCCTGAACATGTGTGTGCCTTTGCCTAAGCATCTATTTCTTAATGAGATGCACTCCAAAAATTAAAAAGAGTAAAAAATGATTTCTTGTCTGGCCTCAAAAGCAGACACTGAAAAAAAGCCTGCAAGTGATTGATTGCAGGACTTAACATGGGCAGGACCGACTGATGCTATTTTTCTTTCTCAGTTTTGTGTATTTTCTGTTTTAAAAACATTGTGTTTTTTTTTTTTTTGTACTAACAACATGCCAACAGAAATACTCTGCTAATTACATAGTAATCTTGATAATGGTGATAATAATAGTGGTAATTTAATTGTGCACATCCCATGTGCCAGGCACTGTGTTAGTCATACGACTCCTTTAATCTCATAGCAGTCCTGTCTGGTAGGTCTGATTATTATTGTTCTCAGAAGATGCAATGGGGAGGCTGATCAATGTGGAGTCCAAAAGCTGGGATGGGCAGAGCCATCTTCTAGGCTGTGTCAGCTACTTTCATGCTGTAACCACTGTGTCAAGCAGACTTGGGATGGGCACTCTTCCATGTTTGCTTTCAAAGGCCGGAACATTTTAATCAAAGGAGTGTACGTTTTTAAAAAACATGACTAGTTTAATTTTGGTGTAGTTTCCTAGTGGAAATCATGAATGCTTACATGTTTTTAAAATGATGACTTTTAATATTAGGTCAATGCCTCCCTCTTCCTCCTCTTTTTCCTCCTAGTGGTGCCCTTCAGCTCCACTGCAGAACAATCTCATAGATTTCTAGGGCTTTATTTCCCAGAGGAGCATCACTAGAACCTTATCACATACAATGATGTTATACCTTAAAGAACACAGGGTCCAGGTATGGCATGTGTGGGGCCGCAGGAGTCACACGGTATACTGAGAAAGCATGTCACAAGTTCTCTTCCTGCAGTCGCTCTGCCATGGCTTATGATCACCACTAGGAGATTGGAACTGGAACTTGAGAAGCAATTTATTTGCCATTACTAATTGACTCCTCAAAGTAGCAATTGTATATTAGATTCCTGGGTCCCTGGTGGGTGAATCATCTGCCTGAAGCTCTTGCCTTCAAGACCCTCCATTACATGATGCCAGTCATTTTCCATTCTTATTTCCCATCTGCTGCCTACATCATTCAGCCAAGTGCCCCCTGCACCTCAGACTTACAAGTCATCCCTTCCTCTTTGCAAGCTCTTCTGGAAAGTCGCAGGCAAATCTTGACAACAAGCCTTCTGCTTTCTACTCTGCCAGGTCACTCGATTCTCTTACAGTGTAGCGCCAGTCACATGATTTGCCTGCTCAAAACTGTCCATGGCTCCCTTTTCCCTATTGCCTCTTCCTTTGAAAACTCAAGGAAAAAATCATAGTGAAATTTTCTTAATCCCATCCAGGTAGTTCTTTATGTGCAGGAAGGTTAGTGGAGGATGCTGAGAAGAGTCAGGTCTCAAAGTTCTGTTTTCAAGGGGTTATCAGGACAGCTAAGGGCTAGAGGTATAATAATGGTGTAGGGATGCTAAGAATGTCAGCAGAAAGGGATAATTTTCATTAGAGATAGAAAATGTTTTTGCATTTCAAAGGTATGGGAAATGCTCACAGATTGGCCGTAACCAGGAAAGACTTTGGGAGATGTCATAGAGTAGATCTTCAGAGAATAACAGATGTGTGGGCATGTTGACTGCAATAGTATAGGGAGATGTAGAGAGGAGAAGACTTGTGTTTGAGGAGCAGGAAGTATTTGATTGGATGATATAGGTGGCAGGTGGAAGATAAGGCTGGAAAATGACAGGCATCATGTAATAGAGATTCTTGAATATAGGGCCATTAGCAAAGACTTAATTTATAAATTAATTGGAGCCATTGAAAATTTTTGAGCAGGAGGATTAAGTGATTGGGGTTGTATTTTAACAAGATAAAGCTGGTTTGGTGGTAAGGGTGGAATAGAGTTGGGGATACCCCTCCTGACATTTTGAATTAATATCACTTAGGAATTCCTGAGAGCCTCAGAAACTGAGCAGCTGGAAGATGCCGTAAAAAGGCACTTAGGACTCACAATCAATTTCAAATGTAAATGATGTTGTCAATCTAGGAAGTGGATGTACTAGGGCAAGTGGGACATACTAGTGCTTTTTGAAAATAAATGGTAGCAATTGTGACTGTTAAAGCAAGCATCTACAGGTTAATTAGAAGACAAGTGAAAGAAAATTATCATTCTCTCAAGTGTGGAATGGGTATAATTGTGTGTGCATGTGTGTGTTTGAATTTGATTACAATGTAGAAGTGAATAACACTGTGGTTTTACACACACAAAAAAATATACTAAAGATTTTTTGTGTGATGTACTTCTTTAGAATTTTCAATAATCAGTCTGCCAGAGTTAATGACTCTGAATGCATAACCTATTTTTTTTTAAAAGCAATCTTTGAGTTGATTTTTCATGGTGTGCAAGTGCTAAAAGTATTGTTCTATTTTTAATACGAGACAACTGACAAAAAAATTGAGGCCAGTTCATTTGTATAATTTTCTTAGAGTTGAGATAATTTAATGGAGAAGCGACCAATTTTATATTCTGTATTGCTGTTTTTTTTTTCAGTTGATTTCCCTAATTACTGGTTAAGAAGCCTTTTCTACTTAACCCGCTCTCCCCCAATCCCTCCTTTTCTCCTTCCCTTTCTTTATGTACATGCCTGTTCTTTTTCTCACTTAGCTGGCTCTATTATTCTTTAGTGGTCCCCTAGCCTTTCCCATGTACTTACACTGTAATGTGTTATTATAAATACTTTTAATAATTTGTATTGTTGTCAGACCAAGAACTCCATAGAGCAAGGCTTCTATTCATCTTGTACCCCAGTGGTACATGTTCAGTATCTATTAAAAAATGGATTCTCTCTCTCCCCCCCCCATCTCCCCCTCCCTTCCTCTTACATACACACCCACATACCCCCCTCCCCCACATCACTTTTTAAAAAGTGGTTGGGAGTGGGTTTTTGTGGATTAAAATGAAAACTCTTGTAATTGCTGTAATTAATTGCAAACAAACTACTCTTTGAGAGAGGTAGATAACTGTTGTGCATCTCTGTCCTCCCCCCACTATGTTATATTTGAGAAGGAAAGGTGAAGTAATTGGTGGAGAACAAGAGAAAGGACATTGATGACCTGCTTACTTCCATCCCTTAATACTTGGAGAAAGCCTTAGGTCATTATTCCAGAGCGCTTATACAGTGTTGTGAAGAGCATTCAGGTGCTCAGTAAAGATTAGTCGTGCGATGGACTCGGGCTGTCATTGAAACAGCAGCAGAATACATGAATGCAGAACCCATAGTAATTATGAAGGTGACTGTTGAGGTAAGGTCTGATTGAAAAGTAGTTGATGTTTTGGAGGGTAGGAAGAGGTGGACCATGTTGGTCTCCCGTTTAAAGAAGACAGGCTTGTATAGAACTGAAGCTATGAATTTGAGTATGGTGGGAAGGGAGCAGAATGAATGCTGGCTTGGCTGCATTGTTAGGTGATGCTAAATTTGGCATGCAGTCTTCTAAGGCTTTCAGTTAAGCCCCTTGAAGGCAGTATCATGGTGAGAACTTGGTTTTAGGGGTGGGTAACTGAGTTATAACAAATTTGGTGAGCAAGCTGAGGCCATGATGGCAGATGGACCTAGGAAGGGTCTGTTTTGGTGGCATTCAGTGTCATTGAAGTCCACCAGCATCCAGCTTCCAGAACTACTGAGATTCATCAGTGCCCTCAACTTCTGTACACAAAGCTGCAAAGCGTGATGTGGACCAGCTTGATCATGTGGAAAGTGAAGATTTGCTGAGGGTCATCTCAGTTTGAGGTTGAAATGGGGTGGGTTAATGGAATTTAGTTTTGGCAGGAGGCAGCAGTCAGGAGAATTTATGGAAAGGGGAGGCGATGATTAGAGTGCTCTCAGGTGTGTGGAACAGTAACGTGGGCACATTCAGGAGCATGACAATGAATCGGAGTTCAGCGCTGGGAACTAGATATTTACCTGTTTGTACTTAGGGAATCACACCCTATCAGACTGCTGTCACCATGCCCAGGGTGGAGCCACACCCTGATTATGTTCAGCAGGTGGTGGCATGTGTGTAGGGCTTACACCAGGGCTGGGAGCCAGGGACCCAGCCATGTGCCTGGCTCCACCATCCAGCGTTGAGAGAATAAAAGTGAGCCAGGGCAAGTCAGGTTTTCTTTCCCCTTTTCGCTGTGCCTGAAACGCTGACTGTTGAGTCACTGTTCTAGGGCTTAGGTATGGAAAATTTGGACCTTACATTAGCCTTAGAGTACTTAAATTCAGTTAAGTGATAAAACTACATAAGGAAACTAGATTGATAGTTTCAGAGAAGAAAAAATTTTAAAAGTGCATGTTTTTAAAAACGAATTAATGCATTTTATAGAGATTGGTCTTATCTTTTGACATTATATTTTCATCTATTAACAATCTATTCTTATGAATTTGGAGATCACATTAAGTACAATAATTTCCTGCTTTCTAAAAACATAAATGTTTCCTTATTTTATATATAGATAGATATTTTTTTGGTGATGGTGGGGATGGGCTTTCGGCATGTTAGGCAAGTGCTATCTATATCACTGAGCCACACCCTTGGCACCTGGTTAATATTATCTTTGACATTCTTAATGGCTACATATTTCTTTGTATAGATATAGTGGATATATTTATATAAAGTTTATTTCATTTGTTCTTAAAACAACACTATAGGTAACTTATTTATATTTAAGTACCTATCTGAGTATCTAATTGTATGTTTAGATTCCAAAAGAGGAATTATTGTGTCAGAAGAAACAATGTTGCCATATTGCTTTTTAGAAAGGCTGTGATATTATAGTCTAAATGGCATATCAACATTGCATAAAAAGTACAGGATTCATTCTACCTTTATCTACTTGATATTTTAAAGTTTTTGCTTATAAATTGTAATGAATATGTCATTTGCAAGAAAATGGATAGAACTAGAGACTATTATGTTAAGTGAAATAAGCCAACCTCAGGTGGTCAAGGGCCATATTTTTTCTCTCATGTGTTGAAGCTAAGGAGGAAAAGGGGAAATAAAGGTGGAGGGGGTGTGGGAACAATGAAAGGGAGATAAGTGGAGGAAAGGGACCTTGGAACAGGAGGAGGAGAGGGAGGGGGGAAATAATATTGGCCAAATTACATTGTTATATTGTGTGCATATAGAAATCTGTAACAACAAATTCCATCATTATGTGCAACTATGATGCACCTATAAAATAATGTGGAAAGAGAAAAAAAATGTAAGTAAAAGAAGCCTCCTGTTGATTTCTGCTTCCTGGAGCTTTGCTGGGGGTGGGATTCTGGGATATATTGCTGTATTGGCATTCAGCAGCATTTTGCGTTGCAACAGAAACAGAATGGGGACCTGTTTGTCACCCCAAACCCAAGGAGAACTGCAAGATCTTTCTGCTCCTTGTGTCAACAAGGGATCATTTTGTAAGTAGACTCTTTTTGGCACAGTCAATGGGCCTGAATTAAAAACAAACGAACAAACAAAAAAAACTGAGATCAGAGTCGTGTATGTTGCTTGGTGTTCTGGAGCCCTCTTCCAGGGCCTGTCTAATTACTTATGCCTCCATAGCTATGTTCCTCTCCCTGACCCTGTCCTGAACACACCTTTCAAAAGAAAAAAAGATTAGTTAATGAAGGAGCAGCATTAACCATCTGCTGTGCTAGCTAAGGTAGTGATCCACCTGTCCCTCTCTGGCTCTTTATCTTGTTTTCTTTGTTGTGCTTCTCACTAACTGAAATTATCTCACAAGTTTGATTCTTCCTTTCTGCTAGAATTCAAGCTTGATGATAAGCACTCTGTTGGTTTTTCTAGTTTATCCCCAGTCCCCAAGGATCCGGCTCATGCCAAGTTCTGACTATATATGTTCCTTGGGTGAGCTCCATGGGACACAACTGCAGACATTTGTTTGACCCTGTCTTCATTGTGCCCTATGCTGCTTTCTCCGAGCATCTCTGAGTTAATACTGTAAGCACACCCCAGGTCTTACTGCTTCTTGGTTAGGGATTTGCTGCGGGGCCTCCTTTCACACCTGAGGAAATATAGGTCTTTAAGACCCAACTCAATTGCTAGTGTCCTTCACAAAACCTTTCCTGGCTCTAGTGCATGATCTTTTGAATCTGTGGAAGTCATTTTAAAGAATGTTATATATTCTTGCATTTTAGCCTAGTGTGTAGTTGTCTTTTACTGTAGGCCACTTTGGATCCCACTGTTTTCACTCACCACAGTCCCTGGCCCAGTGTTGATGCTTAGGCACCTGAAAAGCCACTGAATCTTTTACTCAAAGGTCTTTGTTTCCCACACTTCTATTTTTTCCCTTCTGAAAATCTTTTTGACATCTCTCATCTTACATCTCAATTTTTTTAAAGAGAGAGAGAGAGAGAGAGATAGAGAGAGAGAGAGAGAGAGAGAGAGAGATAGAGATTTTTTAATATTTATTTTTTAGTTTTCGGCGGACACAAAATCTTTGTTTGTATGTGGTGCTAAGGATCGAACCCAGGCCTCACGAATGCCAGGCGAGCGCGCTACCGCTTGAGCCACATCCCCAGCCCTTACATCTCAATTTTTTAAAAAAATAAATATATAAGATATTACAACTGGTAGGAATCTTGGCCAATAACCAGTCTCATTAGAATGAGTACCTGTACTGTGATTTTTCCATTAACTTTTGCCCCAGGAGTTTCTAATCAGCTTTGGGGCTGGTAGCAAATGTAGGTAATTGTTTCCTGTTTAGGAGTCAGATTTGACACTTCCTATTGAAATGTTTTGCTGTCTGGGATATGAAGCAGATGGTTGCTTATGGCAGAACAGATGTCCTTGTTGGATCAGAGCATTTTAAATCTGCTCTTGTACCTTGAAGTGTTTCCCTTGGCAAATACCCACTCCTGACCTGCTTGTTTTAGCTTTGGGTGATTCCCCCCTCCCGAATATGTAACTACAAAGACTCTTACAAAGAAATCTGATAAAATATGACTAATAAAACACAATTCTGTATTGGTTAATCCATAATGCTTTATTCTGATTCAAATACAATATCTCAGTTGACTAGGTAACTGGTGATTCATTACTAATACAGCATTAACATAATATATTGACATCAATTGTTAACAAATTATTATAAGAAAAGGGTGATTTTGATGAAAGATAATTTGATTCTTCAGATTGTCTGTTGATTGGTGTCATTGGTAGAGTGATTCACAGCACACAGGCTGCCTGGGTCTGAAATTCAGCTGTGCCACTTGGACCCTGTGTAACCTTCAAGCACATTTCCTAAATTGTGTGTGTGTGTGTGTGTGTGTGTGTGTGTGTGTGTGTGTGAGAGAGAGAGAGAGAGAGAGAGAGAGAGAGAGAGAGAGAGAGAGAGAGAGAGATAAAATGGTACTTTTAAGTTTGAGTGAGGGTTATACGAGTTAGTAGATGAAGAGTTCTGATAATGCTTCCTGTTTTGTAATCACTATAAAAATGTTATCTGCTTTTATTAATATTGTTAAGATATCTTCTTTTGAGGAATAAGGGCTGGTCCTTTGAGGAATAAGGCTCTCACTACTGGAAAAAATCCTGATCTTAAGAAGTGCTCTGCTCAAACCCATGTGTTGTTGACTGGTTTGGCTTGCTTTCTCTTGGACTTGCTGCTACCTGGGATGTAGCTAACGCTGACATGGGGACATATTGTTTAGATTTGAGATTTCACTCTTAAACGGTATTGGAAAACCAGTGCCTTGAATTTGAGCCCCCACTCCGGGCAGATGTGTTTTTTTTTTCCTTTGATAATATATATTAATTTTGTGTGTGTTGTCCTGCGGATTAACCCAGGACCTTCTGTATGCTAAGCAAGTGCTCTACTACTGAGCTATATCCTAAGCCTTCCATACACATGTTTTACTTTTAGCCTTATCGTACCAAAGGTATAGAGGATGTTAAAGCCTAACAACTGGCGAATGTGTAGTTTTCCTGCTGTGGTGGTACTAAGAACTGTGAGACCTAACCCAGCTCTTCTAAACTCAGCAATTTATTGGAAGGTGACGTGTACCGTTATTGACAATGAAGGCTATTTATGAAGATAAATGAGTTTTCATCACATAGCACTTTGAGTACTGTGTGCTAGGCTAACGAGAAGCACAAGACAGCAAGGTACTCATCTAGAAGTGCCCTGTTTCAGAAAAGTGTGGTAAAGAGCCAGCACTCGGGAGGGAATTCTGCTCCCACTCCCAACCTGTTTTGCCTCATTTTCTTTCCATCAGCAGCACCATTTAGCTCTTAACCTGTTGCCTTTCACACACACTGAGCTATTTTTTTTAGGGGGGAGGGGTAACTTTTCATTATGGAAATATTTAAACAGGGATAACTAGAGAATACAATGAGCCCTCTGGTACTTATCACTTAGCTTTAGCTTTAGCAATATCACCAGAAATACATGGCTAGTTTTTTTTTTTTTTTAAATCTGTCTCTCTCTACCCTTTGCCCCAGCTGTATTATTTTAAAGTAAGTCCCAGAAAAGCTATCATATTTTCCTCCTACAAATTCTTCTGTATCAGTTAAAGATAAGGATGCTTATAAAGCTTTTACTTTATATTTTTCAACCACTATTTTTCACTGAAGGAGATTGCATTTGCTGGCTGAAGTAGATAGGTTGGCTGTAACATATCCCATGATTATACATTAGGAAATTTTGTATTTAATGAGCAACCTGGGTTTAGATGGATTTCACACATTTCAGAGGAATTCTAGGTTGCTTGTTTCTTGAAGGTCTTGCTGACAGACTTTTATTGATAAAGGCATTTCTGGTAGGTTTCTTGAGACTTTTGAACCTGGGATGCTATATGGCTAATTTTAGGGTAGCTCATAGCTTCCTCAAAAGCATGCAGGATGATGATCCTCCTTAGTCCTCAGTGAGGCCAGGTCTGAATAGTCCCAGGGTGCTGTGCTGTATATATTTCATTTTCTTTATGTACCATAGAATGAAAAGGGGGTAGGAACCAAAGTCTAGTTATTGCTGATGGCCATGTGAATTGAAAGTGAAAATTTAGTGAGGTTTTTCTTTTGAGATATGTAGATCTTATAAATATATGGTTAGGAGTAGATGAAGTCAGAGGAATTTATTTAAATTTTGAAAAGAATGTTCTCTCTTAAAACTGTAGTCTAGGAATAGTTCACAGTAAACAGGGAGGTAGAGGAGCATTCAATCTGTATTCTGGTGGAAGTGTTGACTTGGGAGTCAGGAGATGGGTGTTCTCATATAGATCTCATCTCCTGAATATGTAGGTGGCCTTTGGCTAGACACAGCTCTGTTTTGTGTGGATTGGATTAGGGATGGGCTATTGGTTATAAGATTACTTTGATCTTGGTGAATTGGAATGAATAGGGGCCAGCAGTGTTAGACATTTTAAGGCTGATAAAAGGTCAGGGTCAGACTCAAATGTCTCTTTTAACTTTTTACTTTTAAATTTGAGATATAATTTCGCAGGAAGTTGCAATAATTGTGAGAGCGCAAAACCTTCTGGTGGCTTCCCACAGTGGTCGTAGGAATAGGATGCTTCACTGATGGCATGTGGCATTGGCTGCTCAGTATCACCAGTGGCACTACTGTAGTCATGGGTCCCTCCAAAACTGCAGCCATCTCTTAGGAGGTTCCAGGCAGTCTTCTGTCAATTTACACAGAGACTGCATTCTTGAAATATTTAGTGTGATTAAGACTGTGCAAATATACTTTGTGTTTATGTATTCACAGATCAGAAAATGATAAACAAATTACTTACTGAGGGTTTGGAACTCTCTGACTCTCAGAAGTTGAAGACAATTTCTTCCATTGCAGAATGTCTAGCATTTCCTCATCTCTGCCTCTAAATGGAGAGGTGTCCTCTAACCATTGTGATGCAAAGTTTCCAAAATGCTTTTGAGAGACTGATACCATCCTCTTTGAGAACTGATTGGTATGGGGGGGATAAATAAATATCCTGATGAAATCTGTTCCTTAGTGCTCATGTTGGAGATTTTTTTTAAACCATGTGATAACATTGATATTCTAATGTACATGATTTCTTATTCTTAAAAATGTAATACGCCTCATGTATAGATTGTATTTGCAAAGTAACAGGTAGTAGGAGTAGCTGATTGGTTGGCTGTTTTTTTTTGCATGTGAAAACTCTAGAAGTCATCTTTATTGCTTGTCTCTGCTGCAAAGTGCAAATTCTTGCCAGCTTCAGCATGAACAACTAGGGTTTATCATCAACAACAAAATCATTTTTTCTCTGCCCCCAGTCTCTCATATTTCAGGAGCTGTTTTGTGGAACATAAGAGTTTCTATCAACAATGGCAGATTACGTAGATGAAAAGAATCCCTTAAAAAGTAAAAAGTTCAGTAAAATAGGGTGATAAGTGTTCAAGAATTTTGGGAATGGAACCTGTTATAGGGGTGAACAGGGTAACTTTCAGTTTTGAAGCATTAGAAATTTCCAGTCTAATTTTTTTTTCCAAGGACATACTTGTTTCAATATTAGTAGAAGTATGGGTGTAAATTGGTAAGTCAGAATAGCCTTAAGTGAAATTGAATGCTCTTTTGTGGGTGTGTACATGTCATGTATATGTTAATAGGAATACAAGTCATTGGTTCTTATATAGTGTATATGAAGCTGCTGAGTGTGGAAGTACTTCAGGACTCATCCTGGAGACATCTTCTTCGATAGTTTGTTATCATGTTGTGTGTAATTCTTCCCATGGCAGCCCTTTGTTCCTTCAGGTGTCATTGTGTTTTTTAAATAGAAAGTCATCGACCTTTCTTGGGAGAAGAACATAAAATATTACAAAGAGATAAGCGAAGGAAGGCATTTGTCTTCATTTAACATGATTCTCCAGGGTGATGTTCTCATTTCAGGTGTCCAGGGATGGATGCTGAAACATTTCATTGTGTTAGTAGAAGAAACATGCCATTATTTGCCATTGGAAGTCTCTCAGGAATTTTATAATTTGGCTATATTTCTTTGGTGTTTCACTGATAATTTCTTAGATTTGTAAAGCTAACAAATCCATTTTATTGTTTTAGAAAACTAAACTAGATATCAGAATATGTGTAATATTTCTGGGGTTCTTTTTGTTTTTAATGAGTATAGATAATTGAATACATCTGCGCTTTATCCTTTTTTTGTTTTGTTGTTGTTGAAACTTCTGCCCAAATAATCTTATGTCTTCTATGACAGGCTCATATATAAAGATCAGCAGCAAATTGTTTATCTCTTTTTCTAATTCATATAATTTATCAGTTGTGGTATAACAACCCCAAACTTGGTGGTTTAATAATATAAACCCCGGACTTTTATTGACTCATAGTTTCTGTGGTCCAGGACTTCAGGTGTGGCTGAGTGGAATCTCCCTGGCTCAGTACATCTTGGGAGGTTGTAGTTGTTCCAGGCTTCAGTGAACTTGGGGAATTTGCTTCCAAGCTCACTCAGTGACAGTTGGCAGGAGACCTCAGCCCCTAACCATATGAAGCTGGTATTTGAGAGAGAGCCAGTGAGCACCTAAAACGAATCTACATGCATTTTATAACCTAATTTGGGAGCAACATCTCATCATTTTCGTTGTTATATAGCAGAGTATATAAAAATTGGAATTAATTTATTGAAAACCACGATTCTAATAGCAATGTGAAGATTTTGATGAGTACAGTTATGTTTACAAAAATGAATAAAGAAATTCCACCTGAAGGAAAATAGTTTTTTTTTTAAATTTATAAATGTTCTAATCTGATCTTTATTTTTTTTTTGCCTTTTAATTTTTTTCTGATTTGAATTGGATTTTTTTGCAGGTTTTTCTACATTTTTAAAAATTGGTGCATTATAGTTATACACAGTGATGGGATTTGTTGTTATATATTCGTACATGCACACAATATAACAATATAGTTGACCAATATCACTTCCCAGCACTTCCCTCTCCCTACCCATCTCCCACTGCCTGGTCCCTTTCCTCTACTGATTTCTCTTTGATTTCCATGACATCTGTTCCTACCTTTCTGTTACTTTTTCCTCTTTAGCTTTTGCATATGAGAGGAAACATATAACCCTTGAACTTCTGAGTTTGGCTTATTTCCTTTAACATAATGGTCTCTAGTTCCATCCATTTTCCTGCAAATGACATAATTTTATTTTTCTTTATAAAACTCCATTGTTTATATACACCACATTTTCTTTATCCTTTCATCCATTGATGGACATCTAGGTTGGCTCCATAGTTTGGCTATTGTGAATTGTCTAACCTGATCTTTAAAGTAGAGGGAAAACAGAAGTTCAGCTGTATAATTTAGAGCTTTTTACTATATTCAAAATTGAGCTCTAAGATTCAGTTTTCTCTTTTATTTCATGTGTGAAATAAAGTGACTTGTGAATTGCTATTAGGTTCACTTAATCATTAATCTTTAATATTAGTTTTCACCTTAAAACATTATACTGGCTGAAATCTTTAAGCTTAACATGTTGTTTTGCTAATTTTTTTTTTTTTTTTTTGCCTTGGTCTTGGGTGAGGCGCTGTTGAATTGGCTGCCCTAAATAAACTCTCAGTTCTCTTTGTTAGATTATTAATTTTTGTTTGTCCTCTTCCACTTATTTTAAATTGGAAGGTTTGATTGCTACATGAGATGTTCAAAGTGGAAGTTCTAGAAGTTTCTTTTCCCCTTTGCTGAGACTAGATGACACTTGCTGGCATAACTATTGTGGTTGATGTATAATCAAGATGTGATAGTCTACTGTAGTGGGGCCACCTGTGAAACAGTTTTGAAGAGTACATTGTATCTAGTAGACACTTAGCATTTGTTGCTTCAATTTATCACCTCCGTTCCCCGAAAGGTGATAGGACTATTTAAGTCTCAGTTTAGAGATTTAAAAATCGAACTAAAATCTGCCAAATCTGTTCTGTGCTAGTTTTCTATGATGTTGTATATTTCTTTGGATCCCTATTTAAAATGAATAGTTGTCTTTGATAGTCAATGCTCAGTTATATCTAGTCTCAGCATTGGGGTTTTGATTAATGGACACAGTCATAATTATTGCCTCTTTTTCATGCATGTTAGTTTTCATTTATCTTCAGTGATTATGATTGTATACTCCTCCCCCCTTATTTTTTTTTTTTTTTGAGCAGCATTAGGTATCAAAAATCAGCCTCTGGTTAGCTTTTGTTTTCATAACCTATTCTGACACAACCTTCTATCATGACTCCTCTTAGCTGTTTCTGTCACACCCTTAAGAATTTGTACAGTGGGAAATTTCCAGTGTAGTTAAGCCTTCCTTGTCACCCATTATCAGCTTAAATTTTAGGAGCTTCAAGGTGTGCCCTTTAAGGGGAAGGGCTGGGATTCCTCTAGTTCTTGTGTTGTAGGTAGGAGCTGTTCTTGGGAATTTTCTTTTCTCCTATATATGAGCCACAGTGAAGTTAATACAAACTAATGCTTCAGGATTTGGACGCATTTACCTATCACACTGTGAGTTAAAGGTCTGCAGTATTGGAGTGCTTGAACTAGATAATGACTCATTATTAGGTGCAGTTCTAAGAAAGCATGACATGATAGAGGAAGAAGGAAATAGAAGGTGAAACAGTGACTCCTCGAATCACAATTCACTTGCTTGTCTGTGAATATCCTGCATTTCAAAGCTACTCTCCTGCAGTTTGTCATGGAGTGCAGCATGGTGAAGCGGGAACTTGCTGAACTGTGGAGAAATTATTTAAATCTCTGCAAACCTGGGTTTCCCAGTCTGTGAATCGGGAAGAGTACTACTTTTCTTGAAGTTGTTGAAGGTTAATAAGAATATAGGAAAGAACCTCTGGCATGGTGTGTGGAAATGGATAGATTCTCCAAAAAAATTGGTGTGATTTTAAAACTCTCTCTTTCTCAGCTGATACTTGCTAGCCTGGAAATGTCAACATTGAGCCCTGATTGTGTAAGGTCCTGTTGGAATGGCTCATATAGAAAATTGTAGCATTTTCTAGCATTTCATGGTTTAGGCAGATATTGGAGAACACAATAAAAACATGGAGTGCTTACAAAGGGGTCAGGACTGTACTATAGGAGTAAAGATCAAAGGTTGGTAGTAAGGAAGTTGGTTTTGGAAATTAAATTTTATATCTAAAAGTTTCATGTCTAAAAACCAGATTTGTTTTAGAAGAGGGGACAGTTTTAGAATAGAATAGTGAAGTTCCATCAGCAAAAATTTTCCAGTGCAAGGACAAAATGAGGCATCATTTACCCTGTATTTTAGAATAGTTGTCAGAAAAAATGTGTTGCTTAAACGTTAACAGGATCATTATTAGGTACAGTGAGCCACCATGCCCAGCTTGAAGTTTAGTCCTGATCACTGTATTTGAGTCTGTCATGCAGATATCCTGGAAACATTTATTTTAGATAGGTGAAGGCTGATAATAAAGGATTCAAAATGGCAACACAGGCTTCAAAATCAACTTTGGATAAAAAACCATTGTACATGCAAAATGAATTAAATAATTTTTCTTCCACAGATATTCACAACATTATGTCATTTGTCTTTTTCAGAACCCTCTTTTTAGGGGACTAACAGTACCTTTTATAATAGAAGTCTAAAATTTAAACTGAAATTTATAAATTTATAACCAGATGCAGAGGTGCTTACCTGTAATCCCAGCGACTAGGGAAGCTGAGACAGGAGGATTGTAATTTCGAGGATAAAAAGGACTAGGGGTGTAGCTCAGTGGCAAAGTGCCCCTGGGTTCAATCCCCAGTACAAAGACCAAACATAACTAAGAAAGACAAGAAGAATAAAATGTTAGGAGCAGAAAGCAATATATGAGGATCTGTTAACAGTGTTTCCATTTATCTTTTTAGACTGACTTTACCAGAAGTTAGAAGTTTTTGCACTGTACACATTTTTTATTCCAGTGGACACCAAGTGTCTTAAAAAACATTTTTTTTTTTTGAGAGAGAAAAGGTTAAGCAAGGAGAACTGCTTACCTGTATAGTGATTCTAATCCAGGTGAGTACCCCAGTTCCTATGCTGGTTTTGCTTATTAACATCTTGTGAGTTAGGTGCTTCCACTTGAATCAGATAAGGAACCTTGATTATCTCCAAGATTGTAGGGAAACCTCGGTTTCCCAGAAGAGAACAAGAGGGCCTGTGAATACATTTCCCAGTTACTGTCATATTTGAGGTTGGACAGCACAGCTGTGGTGAGCTTTGAGATTAGTAATTCTCCTGTAGTCTTTAAATTTTTTTTTTTAAGTTGCGGTTGAACACAATACCTTTATCTTACTTATTTATTTTTATGTGGTGCTGAGGATTGAACCCAGTGCCTTGCATGTGTTAGGTGAGTGCTCTACCACTGAGCCACAACCCCAGCCCCTGTTGGCTTGTTTGTAACATTATTTTAGTTCTTTCATTAGTTGATCAGGAAAATATAAAAGAGTGTGTTGTACGTTTTTAGGATGTGATATTTTCTTTTACCCATCCCTCTCTCAATTCTAGTGTTAATGTCAGTTCTTTGCTTGCCCAAATCCTCAACCATAAACTGTTTTTGGAAATCATTTCATTAAAAAAAGAAACCACCAAGAAACAGATGCTGTCTTCAGAGTCCATTTTAGGTTGTTATCTCCAAAGACATAGGTCCACATCTCAGTAGCACCATGCACAGACCAACTCCTCAGTGATGACCTCACATGTTACCAGGTGAGCCAGCTACCTCAGACTCCAACTACCTTAATAAGATTCCTGTAGCACAAAAGTTAAAATCAAGAATCAATAAATGTGATGGATTCAAACTAAAAAGTTTCTTCTTGGCAAAAGAAACAATCTGAGAGGTGAATAGAGAGCCTATACCTTGGGAGAAAATTTTTATCCCTTACATAGCAGATAGAGCACTAATCTCTAGGGTATATAAAGTACTCAAAAAGCTAAACACCAAAAAAAAAAAAAAACAAAAAAAAACAAATAACCTAATCAATAAATGGGCCAAGGAACTGAATAAACACTTCTCAGAATATGATATATAATCAATCAACAAGTACATGAAAAAATAGCAATTAGAGAAATGCAAATCAAAACTACTCTAAGGGTTTCTGGTATATTGTCCTTGTCTTTGAAGTCAGAAGTATAGGTCTTTGCTGTTAAGTTTAACTCTTATTCTTATTTCTGCCACCTTTGATATAAGAATTATTATTATTTTTTGTTTAAAAATATTTTTTTTAGTTGTCAATGGATCTTTATTTTATTTATTTATATGTGATACTGAGAATAGAACCCAGTGCCTCACACATGCTGGACAAGCACTCTACCACTGAGCTATCACCCCGGCCCCTATTAGAGTTATTTTTGATGGGTTATTTGTGTCTGGGAACTATAATCTAATACAGTCTCAACTAGTTTTTGGAAGTTAGTATGATTTGAGCTCAGCCTGTCCATTTTGTTTAGAGAAGTCTAGAATTTATAGATGTTAGAAGATAGAGAATCATTGACTTTGAACAAGTGGATGTGTAATATGAAAAGGACAGCCTTATTGCAACAGAATATTCTTTACTAATAAAGCATTTGAGTCAGTCATGTGTGGACACATTGCTATATACATAATAGGTAAATATAAATTATGGTTCTTGTTTTCAAGGAACTTGCTATTTTAGAAAGTAAGGGACAAGATAGGTAAAAGCTGTTACTTGAAGTAGGAGTTGTAGAAAAAAGCCACTTAATACTTGGAAGAGTTTTTACTGTTACTATAAACATATGCTTTTATATTTCTCAATAAATCAATGATCTAGTAGCATAATAAATTCCATATGCTGACAGACCTGTGATGACTTTTTTCTGCTTTTTCCATATATAAATGTTATTCAGGGAAGCCACTGCTCAAAGTTTTCTTTGTATGTGTGACTGTTTTCATTTTGTTAGCATGCTCTTGGCCTCACAAGCACTCCTGTTGTCAGGTAAATTTTACAGTATATTAGACCAGAACCATTTGCTTCAATTTTAGTTTATTTCTTCTGCCTTGTACTCTTTCTGCTGTTTTTTCTCTGCCCTAGGCACTTCGAGATGGCTTTCTTGGTCCTGCTTTTCCATGACTGGCTCTCTTCCTGTAATGAGTCTCTTCTTTTCTTTGTGGGATGGATTTACTGGTCTAGAGACAGAAGAGGATTTGATGCAAATGTCCTCTTGGATTTTTTTTTTAAAAATTTTTATTGTTGGTTGTTCAAAACATTACATAGTTCTTTGACATATCATATTTCACACTTTGATTCAAGTGGGTCATGAACTCCCATTTTTACCCCGTATACAGATTGCAGAATTACATCGGTTACACATCCACTGTTTTACATATTGCCATACTAGTGTCTGTTGTATTTGGCTGCCTTTCCTATCCTCTTGGATTTTATTGCCAAACTTCTGAATGCCCAGAATACACACAACCCTCTGCCATATCCTACAGAGATGGGTTGCTGGGAGAATATTCTAACTGATAAATAGCTAAATATTTACTTTTATCCTAGCAGGTGATTTGAGAGGTAACAATAAATTATAAAATGGCTTTACTCACTAGGGCACCAGTTACTTTTTGTAATTGTTAACCATGTGGTAAGGTCTTCAGAAATATTTGTGCCTTTGACTTTAAATGACTACATTCCAAGACTGCTTTTGTGGTGATCTGATCTCACTTTGGACTTTAAAGGTAAAGTTAACTGGTGTGTTCAGTCAGTCAGATGTGTGTCACTTGATGGGGTCACGGTTGGCACCAGTTTGCCTGTTCTTAGAGGTTGCCTAGAAGCTTCTGTCAGCTTCTCCAAGGGTATCTTGGGCTCTTGGTTTATTTATCTTGGTTGTGAATAGGGTGCTATCTAGTTCCGTTCCTCATTAGGTCCATTGTGAAGGGGGGAGACTGTACAAATGCAGCCTGAGTTAGAGAACCATAGTGCTTTGCGGATACTGTGAGGATCTGTGAGGACTGATTCTGATCCTTTGGGGCTGGAAACAGCCACAGGCATAGAGGTTCCTGAAGTGCATTGAGGTCTTTACCTGATGCTCTTGCTTTTTTTTTCCATTATAAAACATCTCATGATTGAAAATTAGGTAGTTGTGGAAAAAGAAAAGGATTTTCACTCTGATTTGAGACCATCTATGAAATGTTTGGTCTAGTAAAGAGGCTTTTATTTTTAATTTTTTAATTTTTTATTTTTGGAAACAAAAGCTTTTGACAGAGGTGTTCTCAGGCAATCCCTGGCTCTGCAAATGGAGATAATAACCACAAAGCCTGCCACAGCCTCTGGAGATCATCGGATTCCAGTGTTTTCAGTTTGGTGGTATGGCAGACAATAGCATCCCATTTCTTAAGGTCAAGTGTAAGTCCATTCTAAGTCGTAGTGTGTAGAGTCTGGCACTTGCATTATGTTCCAGCATTTCATAAAGAGATTCTCACTGAATTGAGATAGTGTTTCAGGTGGGCAATTTTATTTGACCACATCAAACTCTTAAAATGTCATGACTGTTGGGGCTGGGGTTGTGGCTCAGTGGTAGAGCACTTGCCTAGCACGCATGAGGCACTGGGTTCGATCCTCAGCACCACATACAAATGAATAAATAAAATAAAGATCTACAACTAAAAAATATTTTAAAAAATGTCATATTACTGTTATTATCAGTCAGCTCTGACTTAGCTTCACCTTTTTATTTTTTAACAAGAACATTAGGTTTTGCTATGGCTAAATGACGTTTTAAAAAAACTCATAAATAATACATAGGACTGACTTCTGTTAGTGATATAGCAGGGTCTGCTTACTGCCAAATTGATGATGGTGTCTGCATAGCATGTGGACTTGAATAAGTTATTTTCAAGTTTTCTTGCTAAGGTTTGACCTGGGAATAGAAAAAAGTTTCTTGATCACCCACTTCTTTTATTGAGACTACAAGGTGAGTTGTTCTCCTTGCTCGGCTTGATCCACTAGTACATGATGTTTTTTATAAGCAAATTAAGCACTGGGTTTTTCTCATCCCACAGAAAAATCTCCTATAAAAATAAGCTGTTATTCTGCAAGAAAATATGAATGAAATAACATTTACTGGGAAAAGCATTAGATTAACACATTAGAAAAACCACATGTCTCAGATGTATAACTAGTGTTACCTTCCTGTCTTGTTGTAAGTACAGAGTACCTTGCAAATGTGGGATATTACTGTGATTTTGATCATAGTTGGCATCAGTACAGCAACTACTTCCATTTATTAGGTAATTCTAGGCCAGGTTTTGGGCTATTTTTTACTGTATTTGACACTTATAACAACTCAGTGAGAGGGTATAACTCTCATTTTGGAAGTGAAGGGGTAGATTGAGTCAAGATAGCAGTTTCCCTGATATCAGATAAATGGTGCATATAAGCTTTGGGTTTTGAACTTGATTTTGTCTGATTGCAAAATGTGTGCTTCTCTGCATGCCCTCCAGACCCATTTACAGTGTAAAAGAACATAAATGCCTATAATCTCAGAAGCTTGGGAGACTGCTGAGGCAGGAGGATCGAAATTTCAAAGCCAGCCTCAGCAATTTAGTGAGTCCTTAAGCATCTTAGCGAGACCTTGTCTCAAAAAAAAAAAAAAAAAAAAAAGAAAAATAAATAAATAAATAAATAAATAAATAAATAAAAGGGCTAGGGAGGTGGTTCAGTGGTAAAATACTCCTAGGTTCAATCCCTAGCACCCCTTATCCTACCCCACCCCTGCAAAAAAAAAAAAAAAAAAGAAATAGAAAAAGTAAAATGATTACTATGTCACGACCAAGAATAATTCAAATTGACTTTATAAGTGTATAAACAGAAACCTTACTCAATTCAGAGAAGAAATAAGACTCCTTGCCCTAATTTTTTTCCTGAATATATGCCATGTTAATTGGGACTTCTATAGCTTCCCAGTTTTCTATGCTTTTAGGGGCGCATGTGAAGAGAGAACAAGAGAGGGGGAGGGGCAGAGGCAGATACTGATAGAAAGAAGATATAATCTTAATGTTCATGCCACTATAAGTATGTCTGTAGCTTTCTAGAAACAAAATTTCTAGGCCATTTTATTTTAAAGTAATCACTCCTGGGCTAGGGTTGTAGCTCAGTGGTAGAGCACTTGCCTTGCATGGGTGAGGCCCTGGGTTCGATCCTTGGCACCACATAAAAATAAAATAAAGGCATTATGTCCAACTAGAACTAAAACAAAAAAATTTTTTTAAATAAATAAGTATAAATAAAGATTGTGTCCATCTATAACTAAAAAAAATTTTAAAAAGAGTAATTATTCCTTTCTTATTTTGCTTGAAATTCCATATTTTCCATAAATTAAAGTATGTTTGCCACTATAGTACTTCTATGTTCCACTTTTTCTCCTCTCAATTCTGAATGATTTTTAGTTCAGATAAAGCTTCTCTGTATTGCTTTTTGTTTCCATATTTTTTTCAAATTTTCTGTTTTTAATTTTTAGAATTATAACTCTTAGACCCATTTTGCTATGAAAATAAAATAGAGATCCTGCACAATTAATTGGGCATGCGTTGTATTTATGCATTATTTTAGGAGACAATTGACTATTAAATTGTTAATTCTGACTGTCCAAGAAAAAAATTCATATATCCAAGAATACAGATTGAGTCTTCCTACTCCAAAATTATCTAGAGCCTGAGGCCTTTTGAGTGCTGATTATGATACCATGGTGGAAGGTTCTGCATCTAAACTCATGTGATAGATCCCAGTCAAAAAACAAGTGCACCGGGGCTGGCATTGTAGCTCAGTGGGTAAGAATGTTTTCCTTGTGCATGTGAGGCCCCGGATTCGATTCTCAGCACCCGAGACACACAAGTAAATAAATAAATAAAATGAAAATATTGTGTTTATTTACAACTAAAAAAATATTTAAAAAAAACAGGTTTATGTAAGATTACCTTCTGGTTAAGTGTGGAAGGTATATAAGGAACATAAATGAATTTCCTGTGTGACCTTTGGTCTCATCCCTGAGAAACTTCATTATGTATATGCAAATATTAGAAAATAAAATATTTATCATCCCAAGCATTTTGGATTAGGAATAATCAACCCATATATGTTAACCTTTCTTTTACTTAGCCTTTTTTTTTTTTTTTTTTTGAGGAGTGTTACTCTTTGGAATTTTAAAGTGTTACTCATCATGTAAGTTCTGTACATTTTTTCCCCCGGGCATCTAACCTTTTGATCATTATTGTCAAGTTTTTCTCATTATGTATATATATTTTTATATTTATTTTTTAAGTTTTAGGTGGACATAATATATTTATTTTACATTCATGTGGTGCTGAGGATCGAACCCAGTGCCTCATGCATGCTAAGCGAGCACTCTACCACTTAGCCACAACTCCAGCCCCTCTCATTATATTTTTAAATTAGTTATAGCTTATAGAAAACAACTACTTTTATAACTTTCATTTTGTAAAATTTAAAACTAAGAATTCCTTAGTTATGTAAAAATTCAAGTTAACATCTTGGGTTTTCCAGGTATGTAATTTTATTATGTAAAAATAATAACAACTTTGTCTCCTCTCTGTATTTAAACAGTTTCTTCTCTGTTGAATTGCATTGGCTAGCCATTTCAGAATAATGATATAAAATAGTAGTGTTAGTAAGCATCCAGTTGACTGTATGCCATGTTATATTATAATGTATTTGGTGTAAGATGGGGTATACCATAAGAATACAGAACTATTATATGTATGATTTTGGAAATAAAGAGAATATAAATTAAAAGTACAAGGGAGTAGGTAAGAGAATAGTTTATTTTATTTTGAAGAGTATATAAAAATCTAATAAAGCAAATTAAAGTGAGTCCTGATGGATAGGTTACACTTAATGCCATGGTGTTATCTGTTGAGTCAGTTAGTATTTAATAACTAATTATACATCAGGCTGTGTTCTATGAAGATAAGGAATATAACATCCTTTTGTGAAATGCCTGTAACATAGGAGGTTTATGTATATAAATAAAGGGAAAATTCTTAGTGATTACTGTAGTAGAATCCTGAATGTTATCTTGTGCTGTGAATCACTAATATTGTTATTGCAACATCATCTGCCTTCATTGCTCTGGTCCCTGCACCTAAAACAGGGCCAGGAACAGAGTAGGTGCTCAGGTCTATATTAATAATAATGAATGGAATTTCTGCTCATTGTGATTTTTCAGCTAGAGTTGTGAAGGAGGTGAGCTAGATTTTTGATGGTAGAGAGAGTGGGAAGAGGGGAAAATGTTATTGCCTGAAGAATTTGATACAGGTGAACGATCACACACAGGGTTTAGGGCAAATCTGTACTATTTGAGGTGTGGAGTATTGCATAGGAGAGAGAGATGGGAGGAAAGGGTGGGGATATGGCTGAGGGCAGGGCTTTCTAAGTATTGCAACACGGAGGGGTGCTGGTGGCTGAGAGGTGTGGATTCTAGCCTTCATGTAGCTGACCCACTGATCCCGTGTCCCATATTTTCTATGATATCATTTTCCATGATGTACAGTACAGGAGAGAGGATGTTTGTGGCACCCTTTATTAATTCCTGTGCTCCATCCCTGCTCTATAGCTGACTTTGCTGTTGGTCTCATTGGTCAGGAAACTGTTATGTGGCCATGCCCAGCCACAAAGGGAGCCTGGAACAGAGAGTAGGAGATTTTTGCTTTTCCAGCCACGTTAGGCAAGGACACCCAGGGACAGAGAGAGTTGGGAAAGGATATTGAGTTAGTTAGTTGCAGTGTCTGCCATAGAGCCATCCTGTAAAATCTGTTTTTGTAACTTGTGTTCTCTCACTCACTATATTGTGAACATGTTTCAACACCTTTCACAAGTGGTTTTTAAATCATTGTTAGTCATGGAACCTTTGACTAATTGAACGCTTGAAAAGGAGGTCAGTATGATGAACAAACCATAATGCTGCCTCTCTGGGTGTCAAACTGAGGCAATTGGACTTGGCATTGTGGAAATCCCTTGAAGCTCAGTGAGTATTTCAAAATGAAAAATTTCATTTTTAGTTGAGATATTCATAAGGTGGCACTAAAAATTACTATAATGAGGATTCAACTTTGCATTCTCAGCTCCAAATTTTCTCCTCCCCTCCCCCTCTCCCCTCCTCCTCCCCCACCCTCCTCCCCCTCCCCCCTCCTCCTCCCCCTCCTCCCCTCCTCTTCCTCCTCCTCTTCTTCTTCAGAGAGTGTCTTGAACATTTAATAAAGAAATGGTAAATGTTTGGAGAGATGGATATGCTATTTACACTGACTTGATTATTACACATCATTACACATCGTATATATGTATCAAACCATTACATTGTACCCATAAAATATATAACTATTATGTGTCAGTAAAAAGTGGCCTTCCATATTAAAATACAAAGCCCTGTACCTTTTCGGCTGGTAGATTCTAAAGAAGAATTTCCAAGTGGAAAAGGAATTATCACATTAATCTTCACCAGAGATACTGCCTTTCTCTAGGATCTTCTCTTGGCTTTCTGTAGCCATGGTCATCCTAGCTGCTTTAGAATCAGTTTTTAGATGATATTCCTAGTTATCTTTCCTGATTTTTTTTTAAGTTAAGGAAAAACAAAACTGAAAACCCCAGTAAACTGCCTAAATAGAAACATTTCCAGTAAGAAATTTCTATGCTTTATAATCTTAACAATAGTAGAAGCCCCAAATTCTCTTCTGTTGAAGATATGTGGTTTCTGTGATAAGGAAAGTTTCAACAAAGTGGCATATAGGAGTATGCTGTAGTTTGGATCCTGGAGGTCCTCCAAAGGCCTATATTGCAGGCTTAGTCACAGCCTGGGTGTTATTGAAAAGGGGAAGACACTTTAGAAGGGGGGCCTAGAGGGAGTAATTGAGGTAATTTGGGGCATGCCCTTCCTGTCTCTCCCTTTGCTTCACAGTCATTATGAGGTAAACAGGTCTCCTCTATTACACTTTTCCTAGCATGGTGTACTGGATTGCCACAAACCCGAAACAACAGGGCCAAGCCATCATGAACTGACTGAAACCCCAGAACCATGAGTCCAAATAAATTTTTCCTCCATAGTTGATTATCTTAGGTATTTTACAACAGTGGCAGAGAGCTAACACAGAGCAGAAACCAGGGTTACTTTTTTACCTTCAATCCCTGCACAAAGGGCCCACAGATCAAAACATTGGCCCCGAGTCACAATACCCTAGGCATCAAGTAGAAGTTGAAGTGTCCTGCCTGGATACCGCTAAAAGATTATTCATCTCTTTAGAAGACATGGCTCCCTTTTAGTATAAGTGTCATAGAAATTTATTAGTCTTTTAGAAATTAATTTCCAGTTGACATGTTAGAGACCAATTCCTGTTTCTTAGAGAAGATTCCTAGAAACTTAACATAGAAAATTCATTTCAGTTCCTTTTATTTATTACTATTATTTTTGCAACTAAAAATGGTTAAATTAACTGGAGTATTGGTGCATGCCTGTAATCCCAGCTACCTGGGGATGTGGTTCAAGGGTAAAGGGCCCGGAGTTCAATGTTTGGGACACTCCACCTCCCCAACAAAAGAAAAGATTAAATCAGTGAAGTTGACAGTTTTTATTAGAAATGCTTTTAATTGCTTTTTTTCTACACTAAATGAAGCTTGCTAAACTTTGGGGCTACTTATGGGCATATTTGCACAAGTACTTAGGAAACTAAACTTGGGATATTTGACTTCCATTTTGGGAGTTCAAAACCCAATTGAGTCAAATGTATGAAAGATGATATATCATGAGCTCTGTAATGTTTTGAACAATCAATTAAAAAAAAAAAGAAATTAGGCAGTAGAGTTATTCTTAGAGGTGCCCTTGTTTCTTGGTGGTTTTCTAAGAACTATTACACTGCTTCTTTTGCTTAATATGAGCTCAGTAAGTTTACCCATATTAGTTAGATCATTTTGTCTGTGTGGGGAAGATAAAAGCCTTCCTCTAGTCTGTGAAAGGAATATTATGATCTTTTTCCATGAAGTTTATTAATGTAAGTACAGAGTGTTTATGACTCCTTAATTTTACAGTATTATACAAAGTTTATGTACCTGTGTTTTGTCTCATTTCTTGTGAATGTTTAGCACAGAGATACTTGGAGAAGTGCGTTGTATAAGCACGTTTTTGACAGGCTGTTACAGGATTGACACCCTTTATTGTCCAACTGTATCACAGTGTATAGGTTTTCTATGCTTGATTTGATTTTACATTGCCCCTATGAAGTGGGTGATATCGAATGCATTTTGCTAGAAGGCTGCTGAGGTTAAGTAGTTTGCACACTTGAAGCCTGCTGAGGTTAAGTAATTTGCACAGTTGCTTAGAGCATGTAAGTGAGAGAGGCAGGGTTGCTGCCTGGGAGGGAAGGATGTAGTTTCTGGCTGTGAGGTAAGGGGACCACCTATTGGAGATAATAGTTTTTAGGGAGAGAGGACCTGTGATTTCTCTTAATTCTGAGAATTCAGGTTCTATTACCTGTCCCCCTATGAGAGATGTTGTATGCTAAAGGTAAGTTTATTAGAGGAATAATAGATCACACAAGATCACTCAACCTAAAAGACTTTAGCAAAGGCCTTGGATTGGCAATTGTAAATCTTTATAAAATGGGACTATCAATTGCATCATATCATTTTTTTTTTAAAAAAGTACTTCATTTCCATTTATTTTTTATAATGGGAAATTGTAAAAAAGGAAAAATTTTGGAATTTGAAGAAATGTATTGGTCACTTTAAAGCCATATTGGCACAAGAAGAGTATTTGTACCATTGGTAATAAGTACCCCAAATTGCAAGTGTTAGGTATGGAAGGAAAAGAAGGAGAAGAAGGAGGAAGATTATTTCGTTGTCTATTATTATTATTTTTTTCCCTTTTGGTGGAGGTGGGAATTGAGCCGAGATCCTGCACATGCTAAGCAAGGGCTTTATACCACACCACAGACTATACCCCAGTTCTAGTTATCTAGTTTTTAAAATTGTATTGTGACATGGTCATTTACCATGATTTATGGCGGTTAAAATACTTTATTATTGTTTTTTAAATGCATGCATGAAGTTTTCAAGGCTATTTTTTCTAGAAGAGGACAAATAATACTGTTAGAAATCCTTTACAGTGAAGAGTATTACTTTTGTTGTTGCTCTTGTTTTGATTTCTAAAGAATTAAAATCCTGAGGGGACAAATGAGACGGACATATTACAAAGAAATTGTTAATGGCTAGTAACTATCACACAATTGCATAACTAAAAATTTTTAAAAGTAGAAATAGAAGGCAAGTCCATATTACATGTCCCCTTTTTTGACTGTTCACCAGAGGATTGCTGTCCACGTTTACAACTCTAGGGTAGGATATCTGAGATATTGTCCTGGCCTTTACACAAATAATTGGTGGGCCCAAAGTGTTTGTATTCATTTCTTAAATTTGCCTTTTTAGTCTTGTTTTTCTCACTTGTAAAACAATGAGAATTTCTCATTGTAAAACAATGAGACTGTTAATTTTCTAGGGTTAGGCCACAAACTGGGTGCCTGGAAGTTTCTCTAGCTCTTTCTGCATCTGGAGGTGAAAGACAGAAGTGAGGGTAGTGCTCCCTTGGGAGACTGGATGAGACCCTATTCAAAAGGTGGAGATCAAGAGGCAGGGTCAGGGGTAGCTGGGTCTCTAGTCTGAGGCTCCTGAGCACGAAGTGAACACTAGTCTAAAGTCCATAGAAGCTCTTTAGGTCTCTGGGGAGCTTTGTGGCTTGTGATTATGATGAATATTGAGAAAGAAGCTTTCTCATTACTCCTCTTATTAGAGCACTCAAATCATCTGGTTTTTATTTAAAAATATGACAATTTCTTTATCTAGGAATTTTTTCATTAATTTTTTTCCAATTATTGTATTAAACTCTCATGATTACTCAAAAATTTGGCACCTCATTAAATTTTGGGCCCTGCAGTTGCTGCCTTGTACATGCTAACATTGTTTGCAATTTGCCATTATAAAGTAGTTAATCAAAGCCAAGAAATCTGGATGTTTAAATGAGATATTTCAGTGACAATGCTGGTAAGTGGATGCCTATTTATGCTCATTTTATTGGTGGCTGTGTGATGGCAGTTGTAAAAACCTAACATAAAAACAGAGCTGTTAGGGCTGGGGATGTAGTTCAGTGCCTGAGTGCTTGCCTAGCTGTGCAAGACCCTGGGTTCCAAAGTATCCACTTTAGAACCCCCCCTCCCCCAACCCCCACCACCTCCCGCCCACCCCACCCCCACAAAAAAAAAGAAAGAAAGAAAGAAAGAAAGAAAGAACAGAATAGAACTTTAAGACTGACCAAGAAAATGAGCAGAGTCTCTTCCCTTGGGGTAAAAAGATTCCTTTTAGTTTTTTTAGCCCTGAATGTTAGATCATAAATAGCCAAGTATTGAATTAACTTTAAAAAAATCTTATTACTTTTGAGATAGTAAATTAATATCCTAGCTATTGAATTCCTCTTTTTTAATATTTGTCTTTTAGTTGTAGTTGGACACAATACCTTTATTTTATTCATTTATTTTTATGTGGTGCTGAGAATCGAACCCAAGGTCTCGCATGTTTGAGGCGAGCGCTCTACCGCTGAGCCACAACTCCAGCCCTTGAATTCCTCTTAATGGTGACTGTGTTTTATTTATTTTTATATTTTATTTAAAAACCAACAGCATTGTACATCGTGGAATGTTAAATCTAGCTGATTAACAAATGTGTTTTCCCATGTAATTTTTGTGGCTTTAGCATATACTATCCATTCTCTTTATGTTTTTCAAGGATACAGTATGTTGTCATTTGCTGTATCAAATTGCTGTACAATAGCCCTCTTCAAGTGTATTTCTTCTATCTAACTGTAGTTATCTTCTGACCAGCATTTTCTTCCTGCCCCTCCTGCTTAACCACCCCAACCTCTGCTACCCACCATTCTGTTCTCTATTGGTAAATGTGTTTTAAAATTGGAATATATCAGAGTAAATATGCCAAGATTTGCAAATCTTCCCCTATTATAAGTAATGTTAGGAGACAAAGCTGACTGGCTTATTGACTTTTAACTATAAAATTAAGTTGTTATACTATTTATTATTATTATTTCTAAGTGATATCATGGAGAATAATTAGACCCGAGTGAGATGCAGGAATGAGGTTTGCATTGAGTAGTCTGAACAGCTGCGGTTTCTGCTGTTCTGTCAGTCATCTGGATTGGCCAGGCTCGGCTGTTTGTTGCTTCTTGGATGGGTTCAGAGTGTCTGGGGATCCCTTCAACTAGCAGAGACATGCTGTTACTCTGAACAATTTTACAGGCAGCCATGCGCGCCAAGGGATTCTATGCCAGCGCTCCAGCACTGCTATATATGGCAGGGAAAGGACAGCAGTGGGAGGGGCTGCCATGCTCTACCTGGGCACAATGGCCGAGAGCAGTCCAGGGGCATTCACGTGGCTTGCACAGCCTCCCAGTTTCCCTTTCTCCTCCTGATACTTTGGCACTGATTCTAGACAGCTGATATGCAGTTTGACTCTTCATGTAAATGGAGCAATCAGTTCAACTTCTGATGCCCAATAACAGTCAGTGCTGTATGTAAAAATCTGTCAAAGCTCATTAGGTTATCTATGTGGCTCAGAGAAAGTGAATTTTTGATACAGGGAGAGTTTGACTACTTGATTTTTGTGGTTCTTTGCTCTACATTAATTGGCAGGAGATTGTAGGGCCTGAAATTTCATGTAGGTTTCAATTCATTTTGACAGATGAGTGTGAAGTATGGGCCTCTGTGTCAGGCGCTGATTTAAGTTGGAGTCTTATTAGGATAGATTTATTTTATATTCAGTTGTGTATTCTTCATATGTATCCAGGAAGCTGGTCTAAAGCAGACAAGAAGAGTAGTGGTGTGGGCTCATTCTGTGTACCTGGTTCCTTAGAAAACTGTTCATGTGGAAGTGAAGACAGCAGCAGCCAAGCACTGTGGCCTAGTAAGGAATTCTGCCGGGACTTTGGTGCTTTCTATGCACATGTTGTCATGGGACCTAGACATTCACAGGGATTTTCTGATTGGGGGAAGATATAATGGAAAAGTTAGTAATGAGAAGATGATGATAACATTTAATCAAATATCTAATTGGTCTAACACATAATCCTGGTCCTTCATCATACAACTTTATAACCCAGTCAATTGGATCTTATCTTCATTACTTACAAAAAGAAATTGAAACATGTGATATTATTAAATAATTGAGGGAGACTTGGCACCCAAGACTACAGGACTCTAAAGCTCCTGCTTTCAGTGAAGGATACTTTTTCTGATGATTGTAGTTTGCTGTTCCTTATTGCGGGTTTAGGGTCTTCACTGAAGACACAGAGGGGCCAGCCTGTATTGTTTCCTTTCTTCCTCTGAAAAATTGATTTTAAAAAGTAATAGTAAATTTGTAAGTAGTAGGAAAGGCAGAAATGCAGTCTGTTCTTTCCAGTTCCCCTTCTAGTGGTAAGCAGTGTTGAAACTTTGTACATGTCCTGTGATCTCCTCTGTATACTCAGTGATGGAGTGATGTGGTTGGACCACTCTGCATTAGATAGAGGAAAGGCAGCTCATTATTACATCATCTATGAAATCTCTGTTTTTTTTTTTTTTAGGTCAAAGTGATAATCTTTGATCTTATGATATAGCATTACTACCAAGAAATTTTATGAACATGGTAACTGAAAAGAAATAAAGAAATTGAACCGTAGGATCTATGAGATGGAGACCACTCATGGGAGTAATGTTGTTTAGAGTTAATCACACCTAAAAATTGGGGATCAGGAGAAGATCTGCTGTAGTAGTAGATCCAGTTAGTCTCTTGGATTCTCTCCCTGTCCATCAATAAAATGCAGATAACACATGAGTTTTTATCCTCCAAGGTTTGTTAGGGAAGATATGATGGAAATATTTAATTGCTACTCTTGTTATTGAACCTGCTTGTTATGACTTTGCCTCACTGTGATATTGTACATTCTAGTGCTTTCAAAAACTTATGAGTCATCCTGTTAGTTCACAAACAAAAAGCAGTATCTTTTTTTTTTTTTTGGGAATTGAAGTGTTTTGGCCAACTTATGCTAACTTCTCTGTATTGTATGTGCTTCATTGGCTTCTGCTAGAATATGAGAAATTTCTCAGTTAAATGGAGAGCCTATTGAATACATTCATGATAAGGAGTAATTATGATTCCAGAATCTCCTGACCCAAGGAAATGGGTATCCAAGAGGCACTGACCAGCATGGAAAGGGATTCTATGCTGACATTTGTGTGTGTGTGTTTTTTTTTTTTTTTGATTGCAGGTGCTTGTGCCCATTTTTACAGGTTGCTGCCACTTTTTTTTTGGTAGGTTTGCAGGCATATTTGGGACTATCTGAAACTTTTAGAATTGTTGGTGTCCATAAACTCCAACAGGAATTAACCATTCCCTTAATTAAAGGTTTTCTTTTAAAATTTAAAAAATAAAAATAAATATTTGCCCTATAAAAACCTAGTTTTTTTTTTGTTGTTGTTGTTGTTGTTTTGTCCTATAAAAACCTATGGCCTTTCCATAGGCAATAATAACTTATTTCTAAGTTTAGCATTGTATTGTATATGGGAAATGTAGTATTGACCTGTTGATCTGCTTATATGGAAATAGACCAGTTCAGTTAAGCCATTATATTCTTTTAAGAGGCTTTAAAAACAATAATAATAATTGGGGGTAAATAAATTCCAGGTATATTAAGAAAGTTGAACTTGGGCTGGGGTTGTAGCTCAGTGGTAGAGTGCTTGCCTAGCACATGTGAGGCCTGGGTTTGATTCTCAGCACCACATAAATAAATAAATAAATGTTATTGTGTACATATAGAAGTAAAAAATATTGAAAAAATGGAAAGTTGCGCTTCAGTTAATGATTTTGAGAAACAATGTCATGTGCCCAACATATTGTTGATGCAAAGATATTTGAAAGTCAAGTTTCACATTAAAAAATATTTTAGACCACTGTTTATCCTACTTGCTATAATTAATTAGTAGACTTAATTGATTTTTTTTTTTTATTCTGTGAAGTCTGGGTCTGAAATTTTCTTCTTCTTTTTTTTGTTTCAAATAAAGATTGAATCTTTGAATCACAAGAAGAGGGGAGGAAACATAATTAGTTGTTCCTACAGTATGAAGAGGCTGGGGGTGTGTGTGTGCATTTTGAAACATACTGGCATGAAAATGGAGGAGACCTGGCAGGTAGAAGAAGCAGTGGGGAGGTGTGAGATTGGGAGGTGGGCAGGATCTAAAAGAACAACTCAGTTCTGAACAGGCTTTTTGCAGTCCCGTCAGTGATAAATGACAGAAATCATTTTGCTGTAACTGGCAAATTGACAAAGAAAGTTGTCTTTGGCTACTTTCAGTGATTCAAAAGGTTGGGTAGCTCTGAGTACTGAAGTCATGAAAGGGGCTGATCCTAAGGATGAATGTTTTACTGGGAGACCAGATCCACTGCTGCATTTTTTTAAAAAAAACTTTTGCTTTCAGGGTATCTTTGTGTCCTTGAATGAACTCCTATCTCAGAATCTAGGAGTGCTCTTAGATCCATCTCAGCTGGTAGCTGTCTCCTTCTCTGACTCCTAGCCCTGACTTGCACTGGTAGTAGCCTGGGAAGAGGCAGGGCGGTGGGAACCCATCTCTTCCCTCTTGAAGGGTTTCATGTTTTCTTTCTTCTCCCCTTAGGGGTGGGTCTGGTTTTGGAGGCAGCTCTTACCAGCTGACTTGTGTTTTCTTTCTCTAAAGTCATCTGATATCTTTCATCCTTTCTAAGTTGCTTCTCTGGGAACTTACCAGAGTTTCTTCCTGGGCAAGTATAAGAGGCCAAACCCTGTGGTTCTCATTGTCTCCCAACTCCTGTCCCTCTTTCTTTGTGACTTATCATTTTCTGTTTCTCTGAAAAAAGGTAGAGTATTTCCCACTGTCCTTCAAGAAGCATCCTGTACTGTGTGTACAGAGATGCTGTAGGTGTATAATCTTAAATGGGATTTAAGTAACGAGAACAATCCCTTCCCCCACTGCATTAAACATTGTGTTAAATCAGTGGTTTAAGATGCATTCCTAACTTCAGGGAAAGCTGCCAGGATTTTCTGAGTTAGAACCTCTCAGGAGCATCACTGAGGTTGGATGTGGTGATTGGTGGCAGTGGAAGAAGATGCCTGTAAGGCAGTCTCTGGTGGCTGTGGTACAGAATAGTGTTTATCAAGGGCATCCTGAGTTTCTGAGGTCAAAGAGAGCTTCAGAAGCCTTGTGCAGCTCTACAGCACAAGTTCTGGTGAGTTTCTCCCCTCCTCTCTCTTTCCCATTACTCAAGGGATTTCAGCATATGAATTAGTGGAAATCCAGTGGACATGTATTGTACTAGATCCTTTGTCTGTATATGTTTTTTTTTTTTTGAGGCAGGCTCTGGTTGTTGTCTAAGCTACCCCTGAACTCCTTGTCTCGGTGATCCTCCTGCCTCAGCATCCAAGTAACTGGGACTAGGACTACAGGTAGTCCTAGTAGTACTTGAAATTATTGATCCATTTCTCCTTCTTTGAATAATCTTTGATGTAGTATTTATTAACTGCATTTAAAAAATAAACTTTACTTTGGAATAATTTTAGATTCATGGAAAAGTTGTAAAGGTATCAGGGAGAGAGTATCCCCTTGCCCAGTTCTCCATGTTCATATCTCACATTGTTATGGTATATTTGCCAAAGAAGGAACCAGTCTTGGTGAGTTACTTTAAACTGCAGACTGTATTTGTTTTTTACCACTTTTCCCATTAATATTCTCTTTGTATTGCAGATTTCAGTCAAAGGTACGATATTACATTTAGTTGTCAATTTTAATGAAATCTTTACATACATTCCCATATTTGGTAATTTTGTTTAAGGGAGTGACAGGGGAGGTCAGTTATCTTCTCCTAGCTGTAGTGTTTCTTCATTTCCATTTGTAAATATTTCATTCAAGCATATGAATTAACAGTTAATTCACTGAGTATCCTTACTTGTACTTCTTTGATTTCATGTTTTATACTACTGTGTAGTTTAAACACTTCACAAATAAAGTTAGCAATACTTTGTATAAAGTGGCAATAGGCTTTCTTCCGTTTTAATGAGATATTGAATACATAGCAGTTTCAAGAGCTTGTTAAAAATGGGATTATTTATTCAATTTGGTCAGATGGGTCTAATACTAGCTTTCTCAGGATCAGTGGTACTTATAATAGCCTGGTCATTCCCTCCAGCTAACAATTAAAAGTATTTTCCTTAAAATTTAGATTTATGTATCACTTAGGGTGGTTAGGGGTGTGTGTGTGTGTGTGTGTGTGTGTGTGTGTGTGTGTGTTGGGGGTGGGGAGTGAGGCAAGAGCAGGGAAAGAAGAGGTTGTGTTCCTTACTGGGTTAAAACTGGCACTAAAAGGGCTGGGGATGTGGCTCAAGTGGTAGCGCACTCGCCTGGCATGCATGCGGCCCGGGTTCGATCCTCAGCACCACATACAAAGATGTTGTGTCCGCCAAAAGAAAAAAAAAAAAAACTAAAACAAACTAAAAAAAAAAAAAAAAGATATATTGAGACATCATGGTGCAATTTAAAAAAAAAGATATATTGAGACATCATGGTGCAATTTTTTGGGTGCAGTTTTTATGTAAAACGTTTTACAGGACATAGAATAGGAAATACTTGAATTCATTGGCTGTAGTAAGATCCATGGCTTTTAGGATAAAGTTCAGAGTCCTGGCCTATCCATCAAGACATCTATGTCCTGTCTCACCTTCTTTCTGAGCCTTTGCCTAATACATCCCCAGCTCTAGGCAGTCCATCTTAGTTGCTGTTCTGTGAACGTCCCTTTGTCCCAGGCCCTGCTGTGGCCCATCATGTCCTTCTCTTCCCAGATGTGTATCATGCTGCTTTATTGTGTGTCTCAGGCCATTTACGCAGCTATAACAAAATATTGGAGACTACATAATTTATAAACAATAGAAACTTCTCATAGTTCTGGAAGCTAGAAGTCCAAGGTGAGGGCTTTGGTGGATAGTTGCTGCCTCCTCACATGGTGAAAGGTAGAAGAGCAAAAGGGTTTAGTTTTGGTGGCAACTTTTATAAGGCATAGATCCCTTCCTGAAGGCCCTTAATACTATTGCATTGGGGATGACATTTTAACCTAAACCTTGAAGAGGATGCAAACATTTAAACTATAGTATCCTGGTTGTGCCTCCTCCAAATATACACTTTTTGAGAGAGTGATGTGATTTTCACCTCTGTGGTCCTAGGACAAGTGCTCCTTAGTAATGTATGGCAGTCATCTTTCCCATTGCAGGGCGGGGGGGGGGGGGGTGGTGGGAACCTTTGATGCAGTATGTGTCCAGGAACCTCGAAAAGAGTTTTTAGCTTTGGACAGAGGTTAGTGCACAAGTGGGCAATCCTCCTTGCCTGACCACATAATCACAGAATAAACTTTGGCTTCTGTTAAAATATGAAAGGCAAGTTGTATGAGTGAGATACCTTTGACCTCATAATTGTTAGCTTAACCACAAAAATAAACACACACGTGTAATGAATTCTTGAGACCAGGTCAATGCCATCTACCCCTTCTCTCTCTCTTTCCCCTTCCCCACCATTTATATTTTTGTGGCTAGATCTTCATGATGATCTACCTGGAATTATGGATAGTCTAAACAGGGAGAGACCAGTGAGATTGTTTTTTCCCACCTTTTGGAACTTCTGAAGTAAATCTTTCTTCTGAGTGCTTTGTCACTATTTTGTAAATATAGAAAACTGGGCAGAATTACTTATCTAAGCAGTCTGTTTCTCCTTTCTGTTATAACTTGCTCTGTTAATGACCAACAAAACAAAAAACCCCAAACAAAAACCAAACAAACTTTTAAACTGAATTTAACCAAATATATTTTATGAGTATTTGGGGGTTCAGAAAATTGAAGTTATCTTTCAAAGGACACTATTTCTCTATTTATTTCACAAACATACAGTTTGTGCTAGCCCCAGTTATGTGTGCTGGGCTACTGTGTTGAATAGGAAACCCAGGTCTTTCATCTCAGAGTTGGCCTAAGTCTGGCTGCATGGATGTGGATATGGTGTGGTATCTCAGCAGGACAGGACTGTTCAAGGAGGCTTCTACTTGGTCATGTTGAGTCTGAAACACCAGCAGGATATTTTTTGTAAAGGCTGGAATTCTTTTTTTTTTTTTTTTTTTTGAGAGAGAGAGAGAGAGGAAATTTTAACACCTATTAGTTTTTGGTGGACACAACACCTCTATTCTATTTTTATGTGGTGCTGAGGATCGAACCCAGTGCCCCATGCATGCCAGGCAAGCGCGGTACCCCTTGAGCCACATCCCCAGCCCCAAAAAGGCTGGAATTCTATACTCATTATCTAGTGACTAAAGAAAAATCATCATAGCTTCCTATTTCTCTGTTTAGTAAGTTTTTAAAAAATTGTCTTTTGTTGCAGTTATTAATAGTCATCTTTTTTTTCTTCAATCATCATATATGTGTTAATTAAAATGAATGTCTTATTTTGATCATTTCCTTTTTACCCTGTTGGTATTATGGGGATGGCTGAACACATGACACCTGACACCAGAGAGAAGAACTTGACAGTTTATCTGTCAGGTGTATTCACAGCCTGGGAGGAGACAAATGTATGCCTCGTGGGCCTACCATGCACCCAGAAACAGAGTGAGCAAGCAGGATGTGAGAAGCAGTTTTTGCAGTGTGACAAGGTTGGAGTAACCCTTAGTTCCTTCAAGAGGGTGTGATTAGTTTGTTTAAATAATTCTGTGGGATATCAGGGAACTAAAGGGTGCTACTGGAGGACAAACAGGAGCTGTGCTGGTTACAGTAACAAGGAGGGCTTTCTGGTTTGGGGACCTTATCAGAATGGGTAGGGGAAACTTGCATTTTAGGTAATTTCCCAGGTATCAGGGCAACACACAAATTGGGCCTTAATTTTAAGGCTTATTATTGAATTAAAACAATTCTTTATGCTTTAATACTGTAGAGAATGGTCCCTACAGTTTAGAAGGTAGCAACCTTCTTGAGAAGATAACACATACACACCGAAAATTATAATATTAAATTATGTAAGTGTCACGGGAATGATGAAAGCTAATGATGGGCAAGATGTGGTCCATCTAACATCTTGGTGTGCCATGCCCTGGTGGGGACCCTTGCACTGATTGTTTGCTAGCAGGTCCATGTGGCTGGATGAGAGGTTGGGGGCTGAGATGGCCTCTGGGGAGCAGCTCCTCTGTGTGAGAAGTTGTTGACCCAGGGTATCCAAGGACAGCAGCTTGTTTTGGTTTTTCCCATGGAGAGTGTGTTCTAGTGGGGAGGGCTTTTTTTTTTTTTTTTTTTTAAAATAAAATTTTAACTCTGGTTATGATTAAAAGGAAGAAAACATGCCTGAACAAAAACACAAGTGTTTCAAATATTGATCTCTCATTAATGTTGTGTGTGCTGAAGGGATTTAGGGGTAAAGTGCAACTCACTTTGAAATGTATCAAAAAATAGGATGGGGGGGCTGGGGTTGTGGCTCAGTGGTAGAGCGCTCGCTTTGCACATGTGAGGCCTTGCATTTGATCCTCAGCACCCTATAAAAATAAATAAATAAATAAATAAAATAAAGGTATTGTGTCCAACTACAACTAAAAACTAAATATTAAAAAAAATGGAATAGTGAGTGGAGAGAGATTGACGAATAGACCTTATGATAAAGCATGTGGCAAACTGTAGTGTAGAATCTAGATAGTGGATACATGGGTGTTAATAGTATAGGGCTTTTCTGTATAATTCAATAGTTTTATAACAAAGCAATGGGAGAAAAATGTTTCAAGTAAATGGAATATTTCCTTAGTGAAGAAAGCTGATATTAGGGAAAAGAATTGAAAATATTTCAATGTACATGTAGTAGAACTGTTGGATAGAATTTTTTTCCCTTTGAAAATTGTATTTTTTTTTTTTAAGAGAAGGAAGGAAAAGATAAAAGTGATTTTCCTGGATTCCTCATTTTCTAGGCCTTTCTTCTCAAAAGGACTCAATTTGGGGTATGATTTTTTTAAAGTCTTAATTGCTCTTTCAAATACTTGGAAAAACACACATAGATTTTATCACTGAAATATTTATCACTCCAGAAAAAGTGCTTATTACACAGTTGGATTGTAAACCATTCATAAAATATTTCTTTTAAAATTTGATGTTAATCTAGCAATTGCCTTGCTAGATGCTTATAGGAAGGCTGAAGATGTAGCTCAGTGGTAGAGTACTTGCCTTTTATAAGCATGACTATGATTTTGATCCACAGCACCACAAAAGAAGGAAAGGAAAAAAATTGTGGGCAAAAGTGCTCTTCAACATAGCAATTTTTAAAAGGGATTAATTGCTTTAATTTTTCTATTATAAAAGGTGTGATGAAAATTTTTCTGAATACATAATTCCATATGTTTATATTCTTATTAGAATCTTTGAAACTTCTCTTAAGACTATATAGCACTTTGATGGGCATTTTTGATGAAGTCAGGGATTTGGAATGCTTAAAGCATAAGCCAATTTACCGGGCTGGCAAACAGATTTATTGTGTTGCAACAGATCATTTGAGGAGGAAGAATGAGAGATAAGGCAGAGAATTTAGATTGTGGTTAGTTATGCTGGAATTCAATGACAGACTGAGTCTGGATTTCAGTTTGCATCTCGTGAGAAGTCTTGTCATCATCACTCTATATCCCATAATACAGCACTTCCCCATCCCCAGGGGAATCATTCTGAGACCCTGGTGGATGTCTGAAACGACAGATAACACTGAGCCCTGTATGTACAGTTGTCCCTCTGTATCCAGGGCCTCCGTGTCTGTGAATTCAGCCAGTCATGGATGAAAAAAATATTTGAAAAATACATTGCATATGCATGGAGGTGATAAGCAAGTACCGTGCCAATTCATATAAGGACTGGAGCACCTACAGATTTGGGTATCCGTAGGGAGTCCTGGAACATATCCCTGAGAATACTGAGGAATGACTATGCTATGTTTTTTTCTTATACATACATACCTATGATGATATTTAACTTTTAAATTAGGCACAGTAAAAAAATAATGGAATAAAATGATTATAACCATATATTGTAATAAACATTTTGTGAATGTGGTTTGTCTCTTGAAAGACTCAAGACAAATATTAATATTATTGGGCTGTGATTGACCTTAGTGCCTGAAATTATAGAAAGCAAAACTGTAGTTAAGGGGAGACTACTATGTCTCATGGTATAAGTATCTTAACTTATATAACAACTGCTCTAATGATAGTGGTTACTATTTTTTCTAATATTCTACTAAAAATAACTGATGCTACAGCATCTTTATCCAGATCTATTCATGTACTTGGAAATTTATAGAGTATAGATGAGTAGCTTAGGGCAAAGGAAATATACATCTTGTATTTTATTAGATGCAAATTGCACTGAAAAAGAGAAGTTATCTCTTTGCTTTCTGTGAATACTAGGTTATTATTATTATTATTATTATTTTGGTCAATTGCATAAGATAAAAAAATTTCATCATTAGTTTAATTTCCCTTAGCATACTGGTGAACTTTGCCATTTTCTCATATCTGTTTTATAAAAATTTCTATTCACATTTTCTTTTGGTTTGTTTTTCTTTTAAGCTTTTTCTAATAATAACTTTGTAACACATGTTGATTAGTCATATATGCCATATTCCATTTAGACATTTTGAACTTTCTGGCTTTTGGGTTTTAACTAATAAAGTCTTCCCTCAGATTGCAAAAATATTCTCTGATTTTAAATCTAACACTTAAATGGAAATGAACATTAAGAATCTATTTTTGCCAGGCATGGTGGCTCATGCCTGTAATCCCAGTGTCTCAGGAGGCTGAGGCAGGAGGATCACAAGTTTGAGGCCTGCCTCAGCAACTTAGGACTTAAACAACTTAGTAAGACCCTGTCTCAAAATTAAAAATAAAAAGAGCAGAAGATGTAGCTCAATGGCAAAGTGTCCTTGGGTTCAATTCCCAGTAACAAAATACACACATCACACATCACACACACACACACACTCACTCTCTCTCTCTTTCTCTCTCTCTCTCTCTCTCTCTCTCTCTCTCTCCCTCTCGCCCCCCACCCCCCAAATTCATCTGTAATTGGTTTTGTATTTGGTAAGGTAGGAATCTGATCCCCCCCCCACTTCCCTTCTGTCTCTCAAATGGAGAGCCAATTACTTTTAACATAGCATTTGAAGCTTTTGTTTTGTGTTTGTTTTTGTAATGGAGGTGCCCCATAAATTTCTTACATGGGCAACTCTTCACTGGTGGGAGTTTGACAGATCTTTAAATACAGAAGTGCATTATCCTGCAGGGTGACTTCATAAAGTACCTTGATTAATATACTGTGTTTACTTTGGGGGAATTTGAAAATAAGATGTTTTTTGTTTTGAAAAAAAAGTTTTTGAAAGGATTTTCTTTGAACCCTAAAAAAATTGTAACTTTCTAAAACATAGAGATTAGAAAACATTTTGTTGTATAGTTCATTTTCTGTGACTTTATTTTATTTAAAAAATTGTTCTAGAAAATCTATTTTTATTTCATCTATTTTCGCATTTCCTAATTTATTTTTAACCAGTACATAACAAATGGTACATATTAATGGGATACTGTGTTATGTTTCCATATAGCATGCTCCATTTCTTTTAAAGAAAAATATATGATTTACTTTCACTTTACACATTTTTGAATGAATACATGATTATTTTGTTATTTATGGGGCTCATTATGTTAGTGGGGAATAAGAAAACAGCTTTAATTTACAGAGCCATCATTTATTCTTTTTGTTAGCTTTATAGTAGGAATTTTGAGAAAGGTGGTTTATATTATGTTTGAGTTTGTTTATAGGGACAAAGTCCTGATAAAAATCTCTGATCATGCTTGTCACTATTTTGTTTTGGACCTAAGTTATTTTTCTTATTAATGAGAGCATGGAAATATGTTTGCATTAATCTTAGGATTTTGGTGGCTGGGCCCTCTGGTACACATACCTGTAAGCCTGGTGGATTGGGAGGCTGTGACAGGAGGATGGCAAATTGAGAGTCAGTCTCAGCAAATTAGTGAAGCCCTAAGCAACTTAGTGAGACCCTGTCTCAAAATAAAAAATAAAAAGGACTGGGGATGGGATTTGGTGGTTAAGTACCCCTGGATTCAATTCCCAGTAACTGCCTCCCACAAAATAAACAAACAAAAAACTTAGATAATGAGTCGTAAAGAAAATTTTATATTTCTACCCTAAATTTTATCTTAATAAGAAAGAGTCCTTTAAAAAGTGATTGTAATGGGATTTTCAGTATTAATAGTCCCTGTCAGTGGTATTGGAAAAATTCAGCTCCCTGTATCCATTGAGGAAATGACCGGTTAGTCATGACCTAGTTAGTCATTCTTTTGTGCATGGTGATTAATGGTGTTATCTTTGAACTTTGGTATAAAGTTTGAGAGAAGCAAATGTTTCGTTTTAATAGTGAAACTTCTGTGTTTGCAGTTGATGGAGGTATATTACCCAGCCTCTGTGTTTTTCTTGAGACATTTCATGTTTGGTTGCCTGACCTTGGCCCAGACTCCATTCTTGTAGTGTCACCTCCTTTCCTCTAGAGAGCAGGAGATAGGAAGAAGTGGGAGGAGCCACTGGATCAGGGTTTTCATGGAGAAACTGCTCCTTCTCTGCCTGGTGCTGAAAGTTGCTGGTCTCAGGCACATTGTCTATATCTGTAGTAGCCATTAATGATGTGCCTCCCACTGGGTATGAGGACTGCAGGGGGAGCTGTGGGATTTTCAAGGATGGTTGCCCATTGATCTGAAGGCTTAGCTTCATTGTTGTTGTTGTATGTGGGATTTGGACCTGGGCCCTTTATCACTGGGCCATATCCCCAGCCCTTTTGATGATGATTATGATGATAATAATAACTCTTTTTATTTTGAGACTGAGATTCACTAAGTTGCTGAGGGTCTTGCTGAGTTGCCGAGGTTGGCCTCGAACTTGCCATTCTCCTGCCTCAACCTCCAGTGTCAATGAGTTACAAACATATGTCACTGTGCCCAGCTCAGGTTTGGTTTAATAAGACAAATATTATGGATTAAAATGTGGATTTTTATATGCATTATAAAAACAGAATTAAGGGCTAGGGTTGTGGCTCAGTGGTAGAGCGCAGGTTTGATTTAATAAGGCGAATATTATGGATTAAAATGTAGATTTTTATATGCATTTAAAAAACAGAATCAAGGGCTGGGGTTGTGGCTCAGCTCATGCTAGCGCTTGCCTAGCATGTGTGAGGCACTGGGTTTACTCCAGGGTTATAACACAAGTGATTGTGTTCATCTACAACTAAAATAAAAAACAGAATCAAGATACTCCAAGAGACTTCAAAGACATTTTGTCCTGGGGGAGGTAAAGAGGGTTGTGCAACCTAGAATGCACTCTATTTTACTACTTGTGCATTTGTTTGAGAAGATAAGCATGGACTATATTGCAGGCTGGACTATAATTTTGTTAATGTTATTGTGACAGTTCTGTAGTTGTAACATTTTCAAAGATTGCGTATCTTAACAATGGTATGTAATGTTTCCCATAATAGCTCTTCTGCAGGAGGTCTTTTAAAATTAGAGACAGGAAAAATACCCTGCTGTCTTATATTTTTCAAGGAAAGATTAGTGTGATCAATTTTGTGAATAACTATTTTTTTTTGTTGTTGTTCATGCAAAGTTATTTTTCTTCTTCTTTTTACTCTTGACTCGTCAATTCTAAGATGCTGAAAAAACTGAGCCTTCTGGTCGTTTTCCATTATCCTGTCTCAATGAATTTAATAGGCTTACTTCTTTGCTCCCTTCTTGCAAATATTTGCAAATTCATTACAGTGTTTACTTTTCTTGTAGTTTAACTTAAGAAAAGCTTTGGACAAGATGTGCATGGAATGCTGAGAAAAAAATATTTGAACTTGGAGATAGGAGATGGAAACTTTGGGTCTTGATATCCAACTGCAATTTGATTTTGAAAAGAATTACTATTTGATTTTTGAGCCTTAATTTTTTTCAGCTGTTAGTGATGATCTCTAGCATCTTCACAGTCTCTTTTAAGTGATTTTGATGGCAGATTATTATGTTATATTCTTTCATGTTCTAAAAGGTGGTGTTATCTTGTGAAGAACCTTAATTTTGTAGAACATACAGGTTTTTCTTGCTTATAAACAGACAGGGAACAGTAGTTCAGGCAAACGTGACATCTGCTCAGCACCTCCTTCAGTTGTCACTAGAGCAGTAAGTGTACTTTTGGCAGCTGTCATGTCAATGATTAGTATGAAAGACTAATATAAAAGACTGTCAAAGAACAGCTCTCCAAACAAGAGTTGACTGAAGTTCATAGGGCAACTGAGGATCTCATACCAGAATACGTTTTCTTCACATACATTTTCCACATTGCAATTTAAAATGCAGACCTGCTTTGTAGGAGGATTCTGAAGAGATGATCAGTCATAATTTCATATTTTGACATTTTTTCTGAGTCAAAAGACCATGTTAAGCAGAGACAAAACATAAATAGCCTAAAGCGTATTCTGTAGATGCTTGTAATGATGACTTAATAATCATGTATACATCCATGGTGATACAAATATCTTTAACATGTGGAGACTGCCTATTTTTGAAAACTTATAGTTGCAAAATTCTTAACTTTGGGGAACAAAGTTATGTAATTTACACTAATGAAGGTGTATAACCAGACCAGATCTTGGGTTGCTTCTCCTGCCTCCACTGCTATTGGCAGTAAGCCACTTCTTTTTAATTGAGAGACCTTAAAATAAGTATACCTTTTAAACTCAAAGCTGGATTTATTAAAGAACAGCTTTGAGGCCAGGCACAATGGGCACCCTCCTGTAATCCCAGCTACTTGGGAGGCTGAGGCAAGAGGATCATGAGTTCCAGGTCAGTCTGGACAACATAATGAGACCCTGTCTCAAAAGAAAATAAAAAGGACTGGTAGAACACCCCTGGGTTCAATTCCCTACACCACAAAAATAAATATATAAAATATAAATAATAACTAAATTGATTAAAAATTTTTAAAAAAGAACAGCTTTGAGGAGAAGGTGTACTGTGCCTCACCCAGCATTCTCCTTGAGAATGCACAGGAGAAATTTCTTTTTGGTAATAGAAATAGTTGTGGCTTTCTTGTTATTTGTGTATGTTCATTAAAAGGAATCCCCTCCTCCTTGAGGCTGCCAGAATTTTCACAGCATCTGTGATTTACATCTGCCCACAGTGAAAGACCTCATGGTGTCTTCTTGTGTATTTAGAATACTGCCTTTGGCTTCATCTTATTTTTAAAATTAATTTTTGCACTCCTGACCTAGATTATTATTAAAAAATAATCCTGCATTATGAAAATTTGCAGTTGTATAGCACAGTAGTATAAAGTAATGAAAACTTTTCAGTCTACAAACTCAGTTAATGTAATTTGCAGATAGTTAATTTATTCTTCCTCTCTTCCCTCCCTCTACCCCCCTCTCCCTCCACCCCCCTCTCCCTCCCTTCTTCTCTCCCACATTCCTTCTCTCCCTCCCACCCTCCCTCTCTCCTCCCTCCTCCCTTTCCTCCCTTTCTTCCAGGGATTAAACCCAAGAGCACTTAACCACTGAGTCACATCCCTAGCCCTTTTTATTTTTACCTTTTTTTTTTTTTTTTTTTTGAGACAGGGTCTCGCTAGATTGCTTAGAGCCTCACTAAGTTGCTGAGGCCAGTTTCCAAGCAACCTGGGATCCTCCTTCCCCAGTCTCCTGCCGGGATTATAGGCATGCACCACTGCACCTGGTTTAATTTATTCTTTTGGATTTTGAGAGGGAGAGTTTTGGTTGTAGACAGGATGCTTTTTAATGCCCATTGCTTCTTTTTATATATTGCTGGATTTAATTTTATAATATATTGTTAAGGATTTTGTGCTTGTGTTCACAAGGGACCAACTAACCATCAGGTTTGTGCTGTCCATTTAAAATAAGTTAAGGATTCCCTCCTAGTTCATGTAAAATTGGTGTTAGTTCTTTGTAACAACAAAGCCATCTTACCTGGAATTTTCTTGGTGAAAAAGTTTTAAGTTACAAGTGTATATTTAAAAATAGGCGGGGGTCATTCAGATTTTCTATATCATCACCTACCTATTGATTTTAGTAATTTCTGCCTTCCAAGGAATTGGTTCATTTCATTTAAGTTGTCAGATTTTTTTCAGCATAAACTTTTATGTAGTGTCCCATTATTATCCTTTTAATATCTAATTTGTACTGATGTCCCTATTGCATTCTTCATGTTACAGTTTGTGAGTTTTCTTCTTTCTTAATTAGTTTAGCAAAGAGGCTTATCAATTTTCAAGGACCCAGCTTTTGGCTTGTTTATGTTTTTTTTTTTTTTTTGGTACTGGGAATTGAACCCAGGGCGTTTTACCACTAAACTACGTCCCCCAATCTTTTTAATTTTGTTATAAAATAAAACAGGGTCTCACTAGCTTGCTGAAGCTATCCTTGAACTTGTGATCCTCCTGCCTCAGCCTCCTGATTCACTGGGCTTATAGGCCTGAGCCACTGTACCCAGCTTGTTTGATATCCTTTATTTATTCATTTTGTTTGATTTATTTCCCACTTAAGCTTATTATTTTCCTGTTTCTACTTACTTTGGTTTATTTTGCTTGCCTTTATGGGCGGGGGTGCTAGATAATTGTTTTGTCCCCCTTTTCTAATATAGAGCTACAAATTTCCCATCTGACTTTAGCTGCAATCCATAAATTATGATATATAGAGATTTTATTGTCAGTTCAAAATGTTTCTAATCCCTTGTGAGTTATTTTACTGATGGGTTATTTAGAAGTAAATTCTTTATTTTTCAAATATCCAAACACTTGGATATTTACCCAGCCTTTTTATTATCAAAGTATGATTTGATTCTGTGGTCCAGGAACTTACACTGTTTTTTTCCTACCTTTCAAAATTTATTGATACTTGCTTTATGGCCTAGTGTATGATTTATTTTGGTGAATGTTCAATTGAGAACAAGATGGCATCTCTTGCCAGGCTGAGTTATGGGAGTGATATAGGCTTTGCTTGTGCTTTTTATGTGGAAGGGGTTCTGTGGTGCCCCCTCCCAGGTGTAATTGATTGCAAAGTCTGAATAGTGCAACAGGGAGGTGTCTGTAGTTTCTGAAAGGAAGGTTACTAATTGGTTCCTTTCTCAAATTGTCAACTCACTAGCATGCTTTGGGCGGCTCCAAAAATGATGGGAATATGATTTCTTACTAAAATTAAAATTTCCAGCATTAGTTTTTTTTAACATATACAGATTCTGGAGATGATAATTTCACTGTCTGATAAACTCAGACAGTTTTGTGAAATGACGATTTATCCACAGCACATTTTCCTATGAAAACAAATACTAAAATTTGATGCCTTGAGCCTGTTTATTTTAACATATAAAATTGCTTTATATGTTAAAAAAAGTAGACTGTTGTCAGCATCTTAACATTTTATAGCTGGAGGGAGGCTTGTGGTTTGAAACACCCTGGCATAGTTAGGACCCAAGTTATCATCGTGTTCTCTTACAGAATTTAGACCAGCCAGGGACTCTACCAAATCAATACAACTACTTGGCAACATGAATTACGTTTTGTTTTATGAGACTATTGACTAACCACATTTCACTCATCTCTAGATGTTGGATTTAAAACAACAGACACAAAACACTTTCCTTGTAGTAGATTGTGATAGATTTAAGATCATGTCAAATCATACTATAACCAAAATTAACAATTAACAATTAATCAAATCTTATTTAGCACACATTAGGATGAAAAAAAGACAAAAAAGAAGCATTTCTGTGAAAACTGAATTTCAGGGCTGGGGCTATAGCTCAGTGGCACAGCACTTGCCTAGCCTGTGTGAGGCACTGCGCGCGCGCACACACACACACACACACACACACACACACACACAGGCATTCTATCCATCTACAACTACAAACATTTTTTAAAAATTGAATTTCAATTAGTCTTTGAATTATTTAACTGCATAGTTGAAAGTCTTAAAATATTTCCTATATTTTGGGGAAAATTTGGTCACCTAAAATTTTCTTTGGCTTTTGATGTAGTTGCATATATTTTTCCAGGCTCAGAAGTTCTCAGTTTGAATAGTCTAGGATTTCTACATCTGCATATTTATTTATCCAGAAGGGCATGATTTCTAAAAGATTCAAGCTGGTACAGCTGTCAGAAGGATCTTAAAAGTATTTGTAATATAACTATAGTTTTGTTCTGAGATATTCTATCAGTGATAACTTATCTTAGGTCAGGATATAGCCCTAAGAAATTACTTTATTGATCATTCTAAGGAACACACTAAAATTCTTTATGAATTACTCTTTAGTTCTTATTCAGGCTATAAAACATATTAATATTCTCCAAAACATATATTGGACAGCCTCTAGTTCTGGTAGGAGAAGGGGCTAGGGGGATTGATTCTTGGATGTGGTTTTTATTGGAAGGATTTTTCCTTCTTTCCCCCATCCTTTTACATTTAATCTGTCCCTGGGGATGGATCTCAGGGAGTACATAGCAGCCAGGAGTGAAGCACAATGAGCTACTTGGACTGCTGTCAGATTACTTTCCGGCTTCTCTAGGAGTTGTCCACTACATAATAAAGTTAATTTGTTGTGTGTAACTTCCTTAGTGTATTTTTAATTAAGTGGAAACTTTTTGGGCACTTAGTTGTTAGGAGGGTTTGCCACAATAAACTAATCTATGTTAAGTTATAATATTTAGAGATGTTTAGCTTCCATTTTCCATGTTGAATACATGAGATTCTCATAATAATTTAAAAATTGCTTTATATGTTAAAAAAAGTAGACTGTTGTCAGCATTTTAAGGATTGTGTATGAGGATAATTCGAGAATTTTGCCTGATGTGAAAAACCAGGATGTTGCATTAAATATGGCAAGCTATTTCTGAAATTAATGTACTCATGAAATTTTGGATTTTGAAATTGTTACCTCCAGGTAATAAAAAAGAAAAGACAAGCATAGAAATGGTTCTATTCTGATGGGCAATAAAAACTGTTTACTTGAGTTCGCAATTGATATCACCTTAATGGAGAATACTTAGGAATAGGTAACAATGAGCCATATTTACTGTAAGCTGATCAGTAGCATTAGGACAAATGGAAGCATGTCATTTTAAGGTGGATAGGTACTTGGTCCAAATTTCTGTGCTTTCATTGCTCATCCGTTAGGACACATTTCAGGATTGAAGAGAAGTTTGCTGCTTTTTCTAAAGTACTACTTTGTCATTGCAGTCTGTGGAAAGATTTAGGATGTGGGTATTAGGTGGCTGATAATGACTATTTTTCTAGTTTATGAAAATATTCAGAAATGATATTTATTTAGTGTCAGAATCTTTAGACATTTTATTTGCTGTTAAATGGTCAGGTTTTCTGAGGCATGTTTATATGTATTTGAAGCACTATGTAATTTCATTAAATATTCAAGAGCCTAAACTTGAGAGTGTTTTCTAAAAATTGTTTTATTATAAGTTCTTCACTGAGAAAAATGGAGAAGGAAGGGCTTTTACTTTGTACTTTTCTTACCTATAGATGCATTCTACATACTACTCAGTGTTGAAATGCTTAGGATCTAATGGAGCAGACATTGGTCTTTGATCCAGAAAGCATTGCAAGGGTCTTGTGTTGTTTCATGGCTAACATTGTTGAACTTCCCATTTCAGATTTTAGGTGCCACAAGGGCCTGTGCCCAGTAAGAATGATAATGCACATGGCTGGAGAGATTAGAAGGTGTGTGTGTGTGTGTGTGTGTGTGTGTGTGTGTGTGTGTGTGTGTGTGTTGGGTTGAAAACTTTTGTCCCAAGTCAAATTCTCAAACAGGAGAGGGTTTCACAACAGGGTTGGAAGCATTGTATTCTGGTAACAGTATATGTAGGATTGGGCATACAGAGAGGAAAGGCAGGGGCAGAAAGAAAATCTTAAAGGCTTCAAAGTACTCGTAAACCATCATGTATAGAAATTTTGATTTTTATTAATTAAGAAAAGCACAGCAATCTCTCTTGTTGTTGTGTTCAGACTTGCCTAATTTAAATGAACTTCGGTCCCTTTCCAAAATATGAGGTGATAGTTCTTTTTTGTGTTTAAGCAGTCTGGAAGGACTGATTGACCTAGGGTCTTGTAAGGATTGCCATGCCTTCCCAGAGATGGGTTGCACAGCATTGTCTTTATGTTGTCTGTCATGGCCAGCCTGAGGAACTGACAAGATGCTGCAGAAGACATTCGAACATACAGACAGCCCTTCCCAAGGTCTGGGGAGCTCAGGCAAGAGCAGGCTCACGCCTGCATGCCCATAGCAGCTGCTCTCCTTAGATGTGGTTTGTGCTCTTCAGTTTGCAGGAACCCACCCATCATCCTGCCCCTTTCATTTTCTCCTTTGGCTCCTATAGGATTATGAGCTTGTGACTCTGGTGCCAAGGTATTTACTTATGCTTCTTAGAATGATGGAGTAACCCACCCTGCACACTGTGTGAAGTGGAATAGGTGGTGTGAGTTTTGTGCTCTCAAAGGACAGTATAATATTAAGAGTGCAGGGCTCCCCTTTACTTCACAGGGGAAGGGACCAGGACAATTCATTGCTCAAGCTCACCCAACTCATTAGTGGCAGGGTGGAAGCTAGAGTTGATTCCCAGTCCGAAGAAAAGTGGGGAAGTTCTGGCAACAGGGGGACTGTGAGACAGTGTGGCTTGAGAAGTCCCTGGCAGGTCCGTGTTCAGGGAGGAAAATATAAAGAGGTGATACTGGCCTTCGCTAAACAAAGGGGAGAGAAGAGTTATTGTTTTTGGAAATCATTAACTCTGCTCTCATCTAAGAGTAAAAATAGTCATAGTTGAAAGCTTGAGGAAGTCAAATGGTATGTGTTGGTGATTAAGATATTTTAGGCAGAAATCCACGAGGTGCTAATTGATTACCTATCCAGAGTCTTAAGGCTAGAAGGAATTGCAACCAAATTCCAATCTAGAGAATTTTATGCTTAGTACTACATTTATTTGCTACTTGAGCATATAGGTTTTTTAAAAAATTTTTTTTTTAACCACAAGTGCACTCACAAGATAGTAGAATTCGTCCATATCAAGCAAATACTGCTGAGCTCACTAAAGAATTTGCCTACATGCACAGAAACTTGTTATTCAGTTATAATCCTAGGTTAGACAGTGGAACTCCCAAGGCTGGTTGCCCATTAGCCTTACCTGAATTTCTAATTAAGTGAGTCTGGGTGGTGTGGTTGGTAGCTAGTTAATAAGCTTCCTAGGTGTTTCCAATGCAGCCAGGATTGAGATCTATCAGTGCATACCCTCAGTGCCTTTGAAAGAGATTGGAACTTGGTATTCATGTGCTCCTGTGTCCCCCGATACCTCCCCCAAAGAGAGAATTTTACAATCTGTTATACTAGTCCACACAGGTGAGGAGTAGAGACTTCTTTCTTTTTAAATTCTGGCTCATATAATAGCAACCAGTACTTTTTGAGCAGTGACTAAATGCCATGAATTATTTGAAATACTTTTAAAGATTTTTGGTTCATCTAATACTTTTAACAACTGTGAGTTAAGTACTCCTGTATTTCTCAGATATGGAAACTAAGGCAGAAAAGGGGTCAAGTAATTTGTTCCAGCTGGTTCAGAGCTTGCACTCTTCTTTTGGATTTATTGCTTGTGTTGAATGAGCTAATACTTCCTTTATACTCATGGTTAACGGAAGCCACGTAGCTCATGAAGCTGATTATAGAAGCTCTGGCATTTCTACTGCTTTGGATATTTTTTCCACAGCCTGTCTTTGTCTCTTGGATTATATCATCCAGTAGGCTCTGTGATGTGAGGGAGTTGTTATGGAAAGTATCTCAAGGTCAATTCTCTTATTTTAGTTTTAACTGGCAAATAATACTTATACAAATTTACAGGGTGATAAGCCAGTTTTTAAAAAAATATTTTTCTTGTTTTTTGGTTTTCAACGGACTTCTATTTTATTTATTTATATGTGGTGCTGAGATTCGAACCCAGTGCCTCACACATGCTAGGTAAGCTCTCTACCACTGAGCCACACCCCTAACCCCTGATGGCCAGTTTTTTGATTCCTGGGTTTAGAATTAACTGGCTATTTAACTAATAAATATATACTCTGACTATAGTATTTTTTCTGTGGTTCTATATACTGTTTATAGTGATGATAATCAAATTATTTCAAATATTTTTTACGGGGATTAGGAATACGGCAGCCCATAATATATATAATTTAATTTTTTTTCTGGCAAGTTTAGAAATTTACTAGCAAATTTATGACTTTGTTTTTACTACCAACCTTAGAAGTTTATGAGCCTTAAAAAAACAAGAGCAGGGGGAGTGTAGCTCAGTGGCAGAACACTTGCCCCATATGCAGGAGGCCCCGTGTTTAGTCCCTGGCACTGCAAAACAATTCTTTTCCCCACCCAAACAAACAAAACTTTGATCATATAAGAGAACTGAAGGCAAATAAGCAACAGTGCTATCTCCATTGTTACAAGACAGTGGATGCTGGTACACACTTTTAAAAATAAGCATGATTAGAAAGGCTGTTTTAATTGCAGGGAGAAGGTCATAGATCATGATACAGTTTGTATTGTACTGAGTTGAGTTTTTTCCCACCCTTTAAAAAGTCAGTATATGCATTTGGCAAATGGTAATATTAAACATCCTGCTCTCAGCCACAGTTTTGTACAGGCTGGAGTTGTGCTCTGTGGTCGATGGCTTGCCTGGCATGTGAGACAGTGGGTTCTATTCTCAGCACCATAAATAAATAAATAAATAAAAGATCCATTGACAACTAATATGTGTGTATGCATAAAATTTTTAAAAATATTAACTAGGAAAATATTTAAAACCATATCAGATTCATTTTGTATCATCCTCAGAGCCTGTTTGTTTTCTTGTGTTTATTCATATTTTTAACTACACTCTTCCAGCGATGGACGTGGAGTTTCCATTAAGAGTGCTGTTTTTGCCTTGATGCAGTGAGGAACTCCCATTTCCCATTGCAGAATTGGGAGCTGTGTGCTTGTGCTGGCAGAGTGCACTCTGCTGGCAGCTCTGTGTTTTAACAGCAGCGAGAGACCTGTCACCAAAGTACTTAAGTGGGAGTGAACTTAGAGGGAGCTCTGCCTCCTAACTCCAGTCCAGGGGCTTTCTTCTGCCTGGCCCAGTGTGGGAGGAGCCTGCCTGAGAGCTGTAGATAGTCCCTGAGGAAGCTGCCCGTCCTTGTCTTGTGTCCCTGCAGGGTGGTCAAGCCTGCAGACCTGCAGTCCTCTGCTGCATCACTAAGATCGATATTTGAGCTTATTTTAAACACGATGTACTAGGATGATGCAAAATTTATGAGGTGGTTGGGTTTTATTTTTTCGCCCAAGATGTGGGATATAGAAAGTTTTTAAACTTTTCTGACATCATAAAGCCAAGATTAATTACTATGATATAATTGGTATCTAATACATTTTGATTTGTAAAACATTGTTTGAAATAATGAGTAATCTGAGCAGAAGGAAGTTTATGAACTTACCTGAGACTGGCACAGACTTTAAAACTTGGAGAGTCAGTAATAGAAGCCAAAGGTTCCATGTTCCTTTACAGGCAAAAAAGCAACCAGAAAGCACAGTAAGCATAATGATTTCACTGGTGTGTGTGTACGCATGTGTTCAATTTTCAGTGATGATTTTTTTCTTTTAAAAGGTTTTTAATTTTTAGTTTTTGAATTATTTTAAGTTATACACGACAGTATAATGTATTTGGACATATCATATGTACATGGAGTATAACTTCCCATTTTTTTGGTTCTACATGATGTGGAGTTATACTGGTCATATATGAATATAGGAAAGTAATATTCAATTCATTCTACTGTCTTTCCCATTCCCATTCTCCTCCTTTCCCCCCAACTCAGTCCTGTCCAATTCAGTGAACCTCCACTTCCCCCTTTTAAAGTTTTATTGGATATATTTAAACCAAAGGTGCCCTCTACCCCGCCAAGTCAGTATATGCATTTGGCAAGTGAGAATATCCTGCTCTCAGCCACACTTGGTACAGAAGATTGTCTTGGAAAGTGGTTTAAAAATGCTTTGTGATTTTCCATCTGCAGGAGGCAAAGGATATGAAGTTAAAAGTTTTTGAGTTTGAGGCCTCAAGTAGCTTTTAAAGCATACAAGACCTGTGGGGCTCCTTTGCACAGGAAGTGAGAGGCTGATGAGTTCCACCCTAAAGCTTTAGATGAGCTGAGCAGAGGGAACACCCTGTTGAATATCAAGTCTCTCATTAACCCACTCTCACTTGATGTGATTGGCTAGGCCTGGCCTTCAGTCCTCACTGCCCTAACATCTTCATGGATATTTATTGTCAGTCTGGCAGGGGGTGCAAACAAAAGTCAACATTTTCTGAAGGATACTGATATTTATTTGGGCAAAGCAGAGCGTTGCAAGGGATTACACATGGCATAGTTACCTGTAGGTGTATTCAAAGAAGTTGGGGCAGGGGGAAATTTTTAAAGACAAAAACAATGAAGACTGTATCAATTAATTTGAAATAATAGTATTTGTCCACAGTGATTAATATTAAGGGTAGCGTCAGTCTCAGCTGAACAGCAGTTTCTGGGCAGATTTTCTTGTAGTACTTTTTGTAAAAGATTGCAGTAACCTTGCATAAGGCTGTATTATTTCAGTCTTTTTTTTTTTTAATACCAGAGTCTAAACCCAGGATGCTATACCACTGAGCCACACCTCCACTCCTTTTTATTTTGAGACAGGGTCTCGCTAAGTTTCTTATGGCCTTGCCTAGTTACTGAGGAGAGCTTTGAGCTTGCGACCCTCCTGCCTTAGTCTCCTGAGCCACTGGGATTACAGGCAAGTGTCACCATATCCGGCTTTTTTTCAGTTTTACCATCAAGCAATCATGCACATGAACTCTTCCTTTATAACCTCTTGGCTATTTTACTTTATTTTATTTTTTTATTTTTTATTTTTTATTTTTTTTTTTTAGCTAGGCTTGACTTGAGTGACTCCATTTTGATTTTGACAACTTTCACATTCTTTTAATTTTATATGACTGTGTTTTCAGTGACCCTGTGCAGAAGCTTTGAGCCAGTTTACTACTAAACCTTGCAGTAGGTAAATGGTACTTCGTTTTCTGTATTGATGATGTCTGGCAGAAACTGTAAGGGTGAATGACTGGATAGCTGTGGGTGAATTCCTGCTTACTACTATTCAAAAACCATTAAAGCCACTCTTCTTCTAGAGTTGGAATTGACATATTTAGAATTTATTATATACTTGATTGAAGATATTGGTATAATCCCCAAATATATTCTTTTCATAGGACTCAGATTTATAGTGATACTTACTGCTTGATTTGTATCTTTTACCAGACATCTAAACTACTCACTTATTAGAAGTCTGGCTTTCTTCTCTAGTTTTATCGTAACTGCCAAAAGCTTGGAATCCAACAGCTATCGGCTTGTGATTTGAGATGTGGGATTGTAGGGCTATCCCTGAATATCCTATGGGGACCTTGATATTGCTGGTCACTTAGCTCATCACTCATGGATGGCAGGTACCTTGAAGGAGTATCTTGATGCCCTCCCCACAGACCTGGTCCAGCTCAAAGCATTCTCTTGGGGGTGGGGAGGGAGGGTGCCCATCTGCTGCTGGGGCATTGGAGAAGGGTCATTTTCCTTCACAGTCCTCACAAGCTGCCCAAGTAGGCCCCTTGTGAAGTTTAAACATTCCTGAGGGGTAAGGCTCTATTGTTTCTCTTCTTTTCACATCGTTTCCCTTATACTCTGTTCTTTCTGGAATTGTTGAATTCTTTTGTAACACAGGATGGGGTTGTAGGGAAGGAACAACTTGAAGAGTAGAATTCTGCTATTTTTAGAATGCACTCTCCTCAACTCTGAAATTGATTTATTTTGGTTGCCATGGGTCTCTGTAGAGTGTGGTATTGCCTAATATCATATTCCTTTAAGTAAGCTTTTTCAAGGGTATATTGTTTTTGTTTTGTTTCATTTCTGTTTTTTTCTTTTTCTTTTTCTTTTTTCTTTTTTTTTGGTGCTGGGAATCTGATCTGTAGCCCCCTGCATGCTGGGCAAGTGCTCTATCACTGAGCTACACTTCCATTCCCTCAAGGGCACTTTGAATATGTGGTACAGATTTAGAATAAACTAATCAGCATTCTCAAGGTATATCTATTGCTTCTCTGGTATAATACAGCATAAACTTCTTCCGGGTGCCCTCTCATTAGCCTGAAAAGTGTTTTCTTCAATTTTGTCATAGCATTGTGGCTTTTTATTGGGAAGAATAGTTCTTTTTTTAATATTTATTTTTTAGTTTTAGGTGGTTACAATATTTTTATTTTATTTTTATGCGGTGCTGAGGATTGAACTCAGTGTCTCACACGTGCTAGGCGAATACTCTATCACTTGAGCCACAACCCCAGCCCGGGAAGAATAGTTCTTAAAGGCAACTGTTTTATTTTAATTATGGTGGACTTAGATTTATTAAATAATTTGGGAATGTTTTCCTGATTTCAGTGATATATGCCCTGGCATGTATCTTTATCATAATTTTATTTTAGATGAGTCTAGAAAGTCTTGATGCGCAAAGCAAGATGGCATTATTTCCAAGGCAGAGTTTTTTAAAGTAAGAAAAAGCAGAACATAACAACAGTAAAGGAGTGTCAGGAATATGCATTAGGCTTATTTACTTGAGGGAGAAGTTGTTTCCTAACATGCCATGAGCTGAAATATTGGTGCCAATCCCGTTCCTTGTGTTCCCAATCAAAAAAAAAGAGAGACAAGTTTTTGCAGGAATGTCAGGTGACTGTGGGGCAGGTCCCCACCAGAACAGGCTGGAAGCTTTGCATCAAAACAAATACTCATCTCAGCTCCAATGGATTTGTGCTGTCAGTGGTTTGGCATCATAGATTTTCAGTAGGAATGGGCTCTAGTATTGTATCTCATGCTGATTTCATGGTAATTAAATCATACGCATAATGTACATTACTCAGCTGTGATATGAAAGCTGAAAGTCTTGAACTTAATGAATTCATGGTTCAAATTCCAAGTTGGTTTCAAATATTTTTGCTTTGTCGGGAAAGGCTGTGGGGCGGGGATGCAGGGTTGCATGGGAAGCCCTGCATGGACCTGAGCAGGTCTAACAAAAAGGTGGGTGGTGATTTCTCTTGCACTCATAGGAACATACTTGTGGCCGCAGTTGTCAAACAAGTTTTATGTTTTCCTTGTCTAGTCTTGTTGACCTGCCATTTCTTTTAGTCTTTTGATAAACAGGAAGAGCTTCTGCACTACACTAAGGGAATGTTTTAAGGAACTATTAACAAATTTGAGGGATGAGAATTTTAACCTGAAAGATTTAACTTAAAAAAAAAAAAAAGGAGTGGGGAGAATGCAAACCTAAGACAATCAAGCAATCTTTAAATTTTTAGAATTACAGAAAAGTTTGATTTTGGGTCTCTTTTCAGACCACAGATTTTGGGTTCACATTAGCTGCTTTTGTTGCTGGCAAATTACCTTGTGTAGTATTTGTTTAGGACAGATGTGGCGCTTAGTGATGGTATCAAGGTCAGACCTTGAGCATCAGCCATGGTTACATAGGCCTGAGAAGGGCTTTGCCCTAGTCTACCTCTGGCAGGGATCCTGTCGTCTACCAGCTCAGTGCAACATGTCACCTTGGGGCAGGGAGCAGGGATAGGGTGGGGAGAGGGAAGGAAAGAGATTAATGTGCTGAGAATAAAGTTCATGTGCTGAGGATGTGCATTGTGTATAGCTTTTAGGTTCGATTCCTGGTCGTTCAAGCATGCCATAAATATATTTAACCTCCTCACCTTTGTCCTGAGATTCCCCTGGATTAAAATGAAATGATAATTCCTTTATGAAGTGTTCTTTGTCTTCAGTGTTTTCCAAAGTTTTCTAATTCTTGTACCACTCGACTGGTATTTAAATTTTATAATGGGGTATTGTTAGTGAACTTTCACATACATATGGCTTGCTTCCCAAAATTGATTTTAAAATCTTAGAGAACAGGAGCATCATTATTGACTTGATTATATTCCCCATATCTCCCTGTATTTACAATGCAGTTACTTTCAGACTGGTGTGTGTGTGTGTGTGTGTGTGTGTGTGTGTGTGTGTGTGTGAGAGAGAGAGAGAGAGAGAGAGAGAGAGAGAGAGAGAGAGAGAGATACAGTGCTGGAGCTGTGACCCAGGGCCTTGTGTGTGCTAAAGAGGTGCTCTACCACTGAGCTATACCCCCTTCCCCATGAGTATTGAGTTCTTGATTGACCAGTGCTGTGTACGTGCCATCCTGTTATTTCCAGTTGTTGTTCAGGGCATAGTAAGTGCTATAGAAATGTGTTCTGTCATTAGTAGCCTTCGTGTGGCTCTTCTGTATGTTTGTCTGTTCTTGCTAGGAGGCATCTTTTCCAGCCATGTGAATGGGCCTCAGCCCTGCTCCCTAGTGTGCTATTCCATTTTGGCAGCACCTAACTCTCAGATTTGGAGAGCTGTTCCAGGCAGGTGGTCTGTACACAGCTTAGAATTCTGCTGTTGCAAGGACATGGATGTTTAATAGAATGTTAAAGGGAAAGTTAGGGTAGTTTTAATTTTGTTTTATGAGTTGTTTTCAGGATCAAATTATGTGTTGGAAGGAATTTTGTCTTTTTTTTTTTTTTGTATTGGGGATTGAATCCAGTGGTGCTTAACCACTGAGACATATCCCTAGTCCCTTTTATTTTTTTAAATTTTAGATAGAGTCTTGCTAAGTTGCTTAGTGTCTTGCTAAGTTGCTTAGTGTCTTGCTAAGTTGCTTAGTGTCTCACTAAGTTTTGAGGCTAGCCTCAAACCTATAATCCTCCTGCCTCAGCCTTCTGAGCCAGGAAATCAGAAGTACATGCAAAGTTCTCTGTCCAAATTTTCTTCTTCTTAATTACAGGTGTGTGCTATTGCACCTGGCTGGAATTCTTATCTTATTTATCCTTAGGGGAAAAGCTGCCTGGAGTGTGTTTAATTTTCACACTGTAGCATCATAGAGTGGTAGAACAATATAAGGATATCAGAGCTAATCCAATCCCTTCATTTTTACACAAAAGGCTTTGAATGCCCAGAGAGGAAATGACTTGTGCAATGTCATTAATCATGTAGAGTCATTTTATTGCTTTTTTTTTTTTTTTTTGGTGGCTACTGATAGGACAGCCGCCCACAAGATGTTCTTGTCATCAAAGCCTGAGTTTCTTGTTGCATCCACTCCTTGTGTTTGTGAAGCTTCACAAACTAGTTTTGCTCCTCTTTTGTCCCCTCCCCATCTGATAATTTTATAGTTACAAGTTTTATTGTTGTTTGAGCTAGTCCATTTCCCTAATTACTAGTTGTGTAATTATATTTTTCTTGAGTTTCCATATAGCTAATTTGTTTCTTCTTTGCTTCCATGCAGGGATTTTATCAGAAACTTTATTTTTTAGTATCCTATGGAATTTTAATAGTGCAGCAAGTTGTGTTTGTGCTGTGTTTTCTGTTTGCTTAGATTGTGTTGCTTCATGTCTTTTTTTTTGAGATACTACATAGCATAATTTCTTTGAAGGAATAAATTGAAGGTGTTGGTAACTAAATTTCAACTAGCTTATGAGGGAAAATTTTATAGGAACAGAACTAGTCATGTCATTAAGGAATTAGGAATTTAACATATATAAACTTTATGTAGATTTTGTAAAGTATCTTAGAATCCCTACTTAAAAAAATTCTCATTTCAAATGAATATCCTGTTGGAATCTGACCAGGTGGGACCAGAAAAAGTTTGAGTCACATTAAGTCTTTCAAGAGTATCTAAGCACCAACAAATCTGGAAACAAATAATTAGTAAAGGAATTTGAATTGATCTTTGGCTTGAGATAACCAGTAACATCTACCAGTGAATGCTGTGGGGTGTGTGGGCCTTGTTTAAGATAAGAGTTCCTACTGTTCCGTATGCTAGACTGGAGACTCCAGAGGCTGGGGATCATAGCTGCTGTGAACCCTCATCCAGTCCAGCAACTGCTGAACCATGGATGTTCCATAAATATTTGCTGAATGAGTGAATATTGTTACCTACAGACTTGTCATGGTGACAAATTATAAAATGTGCACATTTTCAAGACATTATTTGAAATGCTGTGGAGAGATTAGGAATGAGATAAAGTGCGATTGAAGACTGATGTCAGAAGAGAGAGAGAGGTGTGCTGGAATTGGAATGTGGGAGAATCCTGCAAGTGAAGAGGTGAGGCTGGCTATAACCAGCAAGTGGATTTGTGTAACAGGAAAAGCCCATGGACCGAGTGAGTAGCTCATGTCTTGGTGTATATATATAGGGATATACACACCCATTGAAACTTTATCACTCTGCCCCTGCTGAAAATCTGTCCCCAAAGCTGATGAATGGTCCTTGCCTGTAAGATATCCAAGGTAATCAGATTCCAGAGCTCTCTCTGGTCTTAGGCAAATCTTTTGAAGATACCATCATGGATTCCTCCCTTGAATCCGGGTAGGAGTATCCTGGGAGGAGAAGGGAGCCCCACCTCTGGCAAAAGCAATCTGAGGAGACATTGGGCCTAGGCCCCCTCCACCCTTCTAAGTGGCTGTGGTCTAAGCCACTCTTGGAACACTGCTGTCTGGTGTCCTGATGATGTGGTGCTGTGGGACTCTATCCCGGAACCCTCCCAGCGTGGGCTGCGCTGGGTTTCAGTACAGGGGTCACAAGGTACAACTGGATGACTGTTTGCCCAGACTTACAAAGAGGAAGTCAGAGGTAGGTGAAAAGATCTCTGTCCAAATTTTCTTCTTAATTGGCTTAGAAATATTTCTTCTGATTCAGTCATGTTTAGTATAGCCAAGTATAAGGAATTATTCCTGTATGGTTAAGTAATTTGAGAGAATTTTTTTTAAATAGGAAAAAATCAAGAGGTGGTTTTTGGATTAAGTAATGTCAGTGGGTGATGGGAGCTGCTTTGAAGCCAAATTTTTGTTTTAGAATTCAAAGCCATTTAGAATTTATTATATTTCAGTGAGGTTTTCTTTACAGGTCAGAAGAATTACTTTTGGTGTCAGCTTCTCTTTCTTGTTTGCTAGTTGGAGAGTAAATATGTGAGGGTAGGTTTTTCTTATGTTACATTGGATGAGTAACTTTAAGGATCTCCTTGTATTATTTCATGTATATATGTACAGATATGGGTATATATACACACATACACACACGTATACATATGAAACAGTTAACATTTTAGTTAGCTTTAAAATGTGTCATGCAATATAGGAGTTATTATCTTGACTGCATGGATACTGTTGGTTCCAAAGGTACAGATGAGTTTCTACTTTGAGGTTTCCCTGCTCCTATTTTATGTTTATGATTGTTTTTTCTACAACTGTGAATCCATTGCTGCCTGGAACGTGACCGGAATTAATGTTTCTTCAATCTATTTATCTTTGACAGGTGTAAAGCATTCCTTTCCCATATTGAAGTTAGTCAAGTATATTACCTGCTGGGTGGGACTATTTTCATTCTCCTTTTTGTTCTGTTCTCATTTTTAAGTCTTTTATCTTGGTTGATGCTTCAGTTTCTCCCTTCCACATGGCAAACTGCTTAGATGGTCCTGGAAGAGGCCGTAGCACATTTTAAAGATATTGGCAGGGATTTCCACATTGCAGTAACATCGGAGCCTAAGCACCCCTTGTTTTGCTCTTCAGCTTTAGTTACAGCTCAGAGAATTCAAGTTTCCTCCATGTACAAAATGGAGCTAAAGGCATTTACCTTACAGGATTGTTGGGAAGAAAAAAAAAAAAGGTCACTTGTGAAAGGAGTGGCACAGAAGTGTTTGATACTTGGTAGCACCACTGCTGGACTTCATAGAGTACATATGAAGGAATGCATTGGGGTGGGAGGGAGCACATTGCCAGCTGTCTTCTTTCAAGGTACTGATGGTTGCAAAGCTTACAGAGAGAAATTTTGAGCTCTGGAGTAGGCCAACCTTTAGGTCCACTTTTTTTTTTTTTTTTTTTTTTTTTAACAGGACTATGCTTGGTACATTGCATATCTAGTACCTCAGGTATTTCCTTCCTTCAGTGAAGGCTTTGATTCACTCAGGCTGCCTCCTACACCCTTGCATCTTATTCCATTTGGCAGGACTAGAGGAGGGGAGCTTGCTTGGCTAAGGTGGGATGGTTTTTCTTGTTCTTCTCCAGGGATATGGGCACATTTCAGGTGTCAACTCACATCTGCTTGGAGCTCCCGGCCACTCAGGCTGGGACTCACCTCTGTGGGTGAGAATGAAGGTGTTCCCACTGCAGTCTCCATTCCTGACTGCAATGGGAAGATATCTGGATGTTTTCTTTCCTTTCATCTTAACTGTTTTCTGGAATGTCAGCTAGAACAATCACACAACATTTCCTGAGCCAGCTTGAGAGGCAGAGTATGAAGGGGGAATGGGGAGGCATTGATCTTGACACAGCACGGCATGTCCATGTCGTTTCTTTTGGCAGTTAGGAGAGTACAAGCCTGTGTTTGTTGATTAAGTTCTCTGAGAAGAGCTTGTGTAGTAAATTCTTTCCTTTGCCCAATAGGGTGATTATTTTTATATATTTTTTTGTAGCACACACTATTTATACAACATAGTGTTTTGTTCTTTGTTCTGTGCTATTTAAAAAAAAAAAAAAGAACAAACTAAAGATGGCCCCTGCCTTTGGGGATTTTTTATGTGTGTGTGTGTTTGTGTGTGTGTTGGGAAATGAGAAAAAACGACCACACAAATACAAGGAAATAGACTATTCAGTGACAGATCTGTGGTCTAGATAAGCAGGTTAGCACTAGGGCACATTTTACTAAGGGAGTAGGTTTTTTTTGAACTAAACTTAGAAAAAATGCATATAATTGGGATAGCTTTAAGATGTGAGAATGAAATCATTGTAGATGTGTGGAAGAGAATGAATAAGAAACATAAGAATTAATCACTTTGGGGCTGGGGATGTGGCTCAAGCGGTAACGCGCTCATCTGGTATGCGTGCCGCCCAGGTTTGATCCTCAGCACCACATACAAACAAAGATATTGTGTCCGCTGAAAACTAAAAAATAAATATTAAAAAAATTCTCTCTCTCTCTCTCTCTCTCACTCTTTTTTAAAAAAGAATTAATCACTTAGCTGATATTTATTAAGCATCTACTTTTCTTAAACACTATTCTGGGTGCTTGGGGTTTATCAGTAACAGAACAAAGATTCATATATGACAGGGTAACAACTGAGGCCTGACTGGGAGGGTGGAGAGACTGATTTTGGGAACCCTGAAAGGCAGGCTTGGAAAGCGTTTTTTGAGTGCTTGGGTATGGACATTGGACTTTGACCTTTAGAATGTAGTGAGTCACTGGAAATGACCCATATTACAGGACAGTGACATGATAAAAGGGTATTTTGTGACAATTTATATGGTAACTAGATGCAGGCCAGGATTAAAGGATAGGATTCTTGAAGTGGGAAGATGAGTTGGAGAGTAATTATATTATCGAGAACAAAAGATGAAGGAATGAGTTATTTAAGGTGACCAAAAATCATATAAATTTAATATGGAAAGTCAGAAAATACAGACAAGCACTTCCAATCCATAGTACACTTTCTTTGAACTAAAAATGAGATGATGCCTTATATAGTATCCCATGAATGCCATTTTTTGAATTGCTGTTTAGTGTTTCATTGATTGAATGTGCTCAACCCATTTCTCATTTTTACATGTATAGCTGTTTTCCTATTATATATTATATATCAAAACATCTGATATACTGATCTTTTACCTTTCTCTACATTTTAAATTACTAGGTTAATAGATATGTATAATTTTAGGCTTTTTTAAAAAAAAATTGCATGATACCAGATCTCCCCTCCCTGGCAATGGGCTCAGTGCATAGAGTACTTGTCTGTTGTGCACAAAGCCCTGGGTTCAATCCACAGCACTGCAAAAAGAAGAAAAAAATCATTCTTCCCACCACCCTCACCCCAATGTGTGTGATAATTAGTGCCCAAGAGCAGTATGTGGGAATGCTGTCTTCCTGTGTTCTCATGGATGTTGGTTATTTACTTTGTTTAAAATTAATCTGCTTTCCAATTTCTTATGAAAACTCAGTAGTAGCTGAGAGAATCGTACAAGGTTCAGCTGTGTGCCCTCTGGGTCAGTTTCTGCTGTGGCACCCTGGCCCTGGACTCTACTGCCACCTCCCTTTAGCCCTGCAGGATAGGGGTGGTAGTGGCTTCCTGCTACTGCTTATCTGTTTGGAGTCTCCTGTTTTCTTCCATCTTAGTCACTAATTCCTTATATTTGCTTTCCTCTGTTTAAAACACTTGGAATTCTTTGCATTTTCCTGGTTGTACTTCATATGATATTTATTCATATGTTTTTATGTATATATGTATGTGTATGTGTGGGTGCATATAGAAAGAGAGACTGTGAGTTATTTTAAAATAAGTAGAGATACCATCATACGTCATCAATAGAATTTATCTCCTAAGAGTAGAATAGAATGTATTCCTTAAGTATCCACAAAACTATTATCACAACTGGGAAAATTAAGAATGATTTCCTAGAATCACCTAATATTGATTCCATATTAAAAATATCCACACTGTCCCCAAGATGTCTTTTATATTGACTTTTTTTTAATATGACCCCAATAAGGATCCAGTCAAGACTCATACCTTGACTTTTGTCACACCTCTTTCATCTCTTTGATCCATAATAGTTCTCCAGTTTTTTTAGTTGTTTATTATTATTATTATTATTATTATTATTATTATTATTATTATATTTTTAAATAGCAAATGAGGACATTTAAAAAATTTTTTTATTTTTATTATTTTTTTATGTGGTTCTGAGGATCAAACCCAGGGCCTCACATGTACGAGGCAAGCGCTCAGTCACTGAGCCACAATCCCAGCCCCATATTATTAACATTAATATCAGTACCAGGGATTGAACCCAGGGCACTTAACTACTACATGTACGAGGCAAGCGCTCAGTCACTGAGCCACAATCCCAGCCCCATATTATTAACATTAATATCAGTACCAGGGATTGAACCCAGGGCACTTAACTACTGAGTCACATCCCCAGCCCTTTTTATTTTTTATTTTGAGATAGGGTCTCACTAAGTTACTAAGAGCCTCGTTTAGTTACTGAGGCTGGCTTTGAACTTGTGATGCTCCTGAGCCGCTGAGATTATAAGCATGCACGACTACATTTGCCCTTCCAGTTATTTTTAAATAGTAGACTTTTCTTTTGAGAATTTTCAAGTCTAGAAACTAGAAAATGAACTAACTTTTAACATCTTAGGACATCAACTTCCTTCCTATCTATGTAAACACATAAACATGCATTATTAATAGTGATACTACTTGCTTTTTTTTGTATGTGATGGACCATTTGAGACCAATTTAGATATCAGGACATTTCTCACCACCTAAATACTTCAGTGTATATTTTCTCCATTTAAGAGTATTCTTTTTATATAATCTGAGCATAATGATCACATTCAGGAATTTTCCAGTTATGATTCTGTTACTTAATATGACAAATGTCTTAAGTTATCCTTTTTCACAACTTTTGTTCTCTCTAGATGCAGGATCTGTTCTAGGATCCTTTATTTTATTTAGCTATCAGATGAAGTAGACTCTGTTGTTTTAAAAAGACCATGTTACTTTTATCGTAAAAACAAAACCCCAAAACCTTTCGTTCTTGATTTTGTCTGACTGTTTCCCTGTGGTGTCATTTACCTTGGTTTCCTATTCCTTTGTGTGTCTATATATTGTCAGTAGTTTTTGCCTAATTAGTTTAGAGTAGAGGAGGATTCCTGTGGCTGCCAGGAGGAATAAAGATGACATTGGAAGGAGGAAAAAGAAAATGAAGACATTGGAAGCTGGTTTTAGAGGGAAAATAAGGAAGACTAGGATCTAGCTTAATAAATTTGGAGTAAAATTGGATTTGATAAAAATATTGTTCAGTTGTAAGTTATTTCTAAATGGGCGTCCTTTCCTTCATTGTAGAAAGATTTCCTGGCAGGCTTTTAAAAGAAGCTACTGAGGTCTTAGGCAGCTCTCAAAGTGAGGCGCCATGGGAAGTGAGTAGATATTTGAGATAGAATGTTGGGAGGGCCCTGGTCTAAAAATGTGGATTTTTACAATCCTTTGTCTGGGGTTTAGGATTGAAACAACTATGAAAAAGACTATCTGGCATGGATACTGAAATTTCTGTGTTTATTACAGGAGATAAATATATATTTGTGTGTTCATGGTAACCATTTTTAAGACGTAATAGCTAACATCTGTTTGATTTTAAAAGTCTGGGTAATAACATGTATCTATGGACTAAAACATAATATGTAGAAGAAACACAAAGTGATGCTCCCTTCCCAGTTCTGTATAACTGGACTTCACCTTTTAGCATGCATCAGAATCACTGGGAAGTCTTGTTTAAATGCAGATTTCTGAGTCCTGCCTCAAGAAATTTTGACTCAGGTTGGAGCCCCAGCTTTGGGATTTCTGAGGGTCTCAGGTAATGCTGATGCACAGAACTGGACTCCTACTTTGAGCACCACTGCTTTAAATCATGGATGAGATTAGAACATGAAATAGAATATTTAGGAGTGTGATTTTTCAAACTTGATTTTTTAAAAAAATAGCACAGACATTTTTATTAAAATAAATATTTTATAGCGCTCCTCTTTGTGTACTCTATTAAAATGTAAAGAAGTTGGTGGAGAGAATTCAATTAACTCTGATCCTATGGATTGAAAATCCTCATTGTCAGTGTGAGAAAGTGCTGAGAAATAAATCAACCCATATAGATTGGAGCACTTATTGGTTGTGACCTCTTGTCAGTATCATATTCTCCAAGTCTTCAGTTTCTTATCTGAAAATAGGGATTATAAACCCTCCCCCGATTTGGAGAGTGAACATGAATGTATTTTAAAAATTGTACAACACATGCAGATAGTCTTACTGGTGGTTACTGTGTCTCTTTCCTGCTTTGGCTCCATTCCAAACTAACCCTGTGATCTGGGCTGTTCCCTCCATTTATATATAAAGAAGGGATTTGAGGGCATTTGTGAATTTTCTGTGTTGTTGTGGAAGTTATGTGAGCACCAGAAGTCGACAATGGCTTGATTTCACTTACTCCTAGGATCCTGTGTGACTCTGTGAGAGATTGTGAGCTAGTTTTAATGGAATAAAACACCAGAAAGTTATTTCCTTGAACTTGGACTTCACCTTTGGTTTCCTGTTGCCTTTTCTCTTTTTGATTGGCATACTAAATGAAGGCATCCACCCTTCAGTGGAGGCAGCAGGTTTGTGGTTTGCTGTGTGCTGTGTTGTGGTGGTGAGGTGTTGGCGTTGGGTGTGGCTTGGGGTAGAGAAGTGGGGGCCAGGCATGCATGTATTCTATATTAGTCACTCCCTGGTGCTGATCCAGGTTGTTTTGTTATACTTGGATATCAGATATGACATCCGATCACCTGTGTTTTCTACCTTTATGGAGAAGACAACAAAAGTGTGTTCACTGTTGAACAGTGTTATTGCAACAAAGTTGGAAATGAGTCGTATGTCTGAGTTTGTATTAAAAGACTTTTCTTTTTCTTTTTTAAACGGAGCTGATTAAATCAGGCAAAGTCACGTGGATCCTGTCTGCCTTGTAATGCCAATGTTTCATTCGTTTAAAAAACAACTTTGGAACATGTTTGAACTGTTTTATTTTTGGTTTACACAAATTGAAGTGTGAGTTACTGGGAGAATCTAGAATGAAGTATAATTCCTTTTGATTGTGCTCTTCCATTGTCTTTTTAATAATGAAATGTTGTCTGTTCTATTATTAACAGAAATTACTTCAACATAATTATGTAATGTAAAAGGATTGATGGATGCTAACCCCTTAGCTGTGTGCCATCGTTATTTATAATTTAATGGAATTTTCCAAACTCTTTCCTGTAGAGTTTTCTTTCCTTTTTTTGGTTCTCAGCATCATGTAGGTATGTAGTACCTTGGTGCTGCTAGGATTGTCATGAGAAAGAACTCTGCCTTTGCCACCAGAGGTTGCTTTTCCAGCGGGTTCTTTTGATAACCACTGCCACATTTCTATATAAATGGCTTGTTTTGTTTCTTTGTTTTTGTTTTTGTCTGCATCTGTTGATTAGAAGTCTTAACCCTGTTATACTGCCCCATGTGTGTGCTTTGTCTCCACTCTCTCACAAAAAGCTACTTCTTGGATACTTCTCTATTCTGTCATACACACTTATTATTCCACTTTCTTCCAAATGTAGTTATGATCTCGATGAGATAAAATATTCAGTATTCACATGATTTTTCATTATTTGAAGCTGCTTATGGCCGAGCTATGCCATAATTACTCTTCCTTGATTACTTTTTCGTCACAAATTTTGTTTTTCATGAAAAGAATGATGTTTATTCCTTTGGTTAGTCTTCTGTAAATGTACAACAAACCCAACCCCAGTGCTACAAGCTGTTGTGTAGCAGTTGGTATGCTTAGTTACTTTGGGGTCTCTTTCCACGCAATGTTGGAGTCTTCACACCTGGAGCTTCTGGCCTGCTCTGGTCTAGACTGGTCACTTTTTCTACTCCTGGTTCACAGCTGACATTTTGGGTCAGCTTCACCAGCTGGCACCACTGTACTGGGAGTTCTCTTCTGTCTTATGCCTTCTGTTTCATAGGCTAGGCCATTCTATTTGTGGTTTATTTCTTGTTTTGTTGGAACACGTTTTCTAGTACTTTCCAGAGAAATTTACAAAGAAGGTAAAATTTTCTTAGACATTGCATTTCTAAAAATACCCCTCTATCTTCATACTTTACTGATAGTTGGATAAGAACGATTTCTTTTAGGAATTTTGAAGTCAGTGGAACCTTATCATCTGGATTCCAGTGTTGTTCTTGAGAAATTCCAACCCATTTGATTCTTTATCCCTTCAATGTAACTGTTTTCCCCTTTGTCTACTGTGTTCTGATGTACGTTGGTATATGTATGTTTTCATAAGTTGTATGAGGTTTTCTGTGGAACTTTTCAATGAGGAAACACATCATTCTGGGTAATGATGATTTTTGTTGTTGTTATTGTTATTTTTCTGTTTTCCCAGTTTTCTTTTTCTACGACTTATTGAGCTGTTTGATTTACTTGATAGGTATTCTGGGTTATTATCCTTTGTTTTCTTTTTGAATTCATTCTGTGGGAAATATTTTCAAGTCCTCTCAGCTCTCCTGTTTAGTTTTTCATTTTTAGTATTGAGTTTTCAGATGCTTTTCTTTTTTTGTTTTTAGTTCTCAGAATACTTTCTCCTTCCTTCTTTCCCTCTCTCCCTTCCCTCCCTCCCTCCCTCTCTCCCTCTCTCTCTCCCTCTCTCCTCCTCCTGCTCTGCAACCTAGATGCACTCCTGTCTGAACTCAGGGGACCATCAGAGGAGCATCTTCTCAGTATCATCTTCTGCTTATGTAGTCTCTGGTTGCCAAGTTCTCTTTCCTGTTTGTTTTGGCCTCTCTTCCATCCATGGGCCTTCACTCAGAAGTCTGTGTCTTGGGTGTTGGCTCTGATATAAGGGACACTAGTGTAACTTGGGTACACTGAGTTCAGTCAAGGGCTCACACTGGGAGTTTCATAGCAGAGTCACTGGGCTAGGCCACATCCTCTGACTTTTCTTCTTTGGATGGTTAGGAGTCCAGGAAGGCTCTACCAACCTCTTGCTTGAGTAGCATCAGCTCAGCTGCCAGCATTCTGGGGACAAGTGGAAGCAGAAGGCTAGATTTTCAGCCTTTGGTACATAAGCCTTTAGTTATCTCCTCCCATCTTCATTATGGAACCTCTATAATCACTCTGCCTTGAATTTCCCAGTCCCCACCAACTGTTTGAACCTCCAGAAAATTAGCCTTCAGTGATCTGCCAGGAGAAGGGGAGTGGGGAACAGCTACGGTGCTGAGTGGAGTCTCAGGGTAACTGGGGCTTAAATTGCAGCTCAAACACACTTTTAGCCAGTTCTGTTTCTCCTCCTGTCTTCTTTGCTGTGTTCTGGTGCATTTGGTTCTCCCAATTTCAGTTCATTGAAAATCGGCAGGGGAGGAGGTCATATTACCTCCTGGTTTTCCCCAGAACCATGTTCAGATTCACTTTGTCACTTCTGCTAAGGATGTTACCACTGGGCTACCTGCTTGCTTCCTGGCTTCCAAAAACTGTTGTGCTTGTTTTCTTTTGTTCTCTTTGTCTTCGTAGGATTATGACTTGAAAAATAACCCCCAACAACCTCCTCCCCCTGTAGTTTCAGTGGGTGATTGGGAGGAAATCAAAATAACTGTGCACTATATGATGTGATATTTTCACTTTTCATTTTTGCCTCTTAGCTGGTTTCTGTGTCCTCAGTTTTCTGATAAACTCTGCCTCTCCTCCAGGCCTGGTTTTGCTCTTCATCCTCCTCAGAATGTCTTAGGTTCGCCTTCCTTCAACCTCCTCATCTGTCAGAATTCAGTTCTGCTGCAGAAACACCCCTCACAAGTCTTTTCTAACCCTTTCCCCCTTGGAGGTTATGAAGCATCTGTGGGTCTGTTTTTCTTGTGACACATCATGATCTACTTGTTTATGTTTTATCTGATAACTGTTTATTTCTGACAACTTTTACTGGCTGGCACCAGTACTGTTTGGGAGGTGGGGAGGTGCATGATAGTCTACAATACTTGTTGCTCCAGAAATATTTGAAATAAAATTGATAGGAGAATATGTTTTATTCAAGGCCAACTTTGAAGGAAGATAGAAGAAACTTACTGTTTCAAAAGTCCCATCTTCAAAATCTATGATGGAGAACAAAGCTTTTGAAGGAGAAGAGGCAGTAAAGTGAGGAGAATATTTCTCTTGAAATGTTTTCAAGCATTAGATGCGAAGGAGCTATTTCTTTTACCAGTCATAGCTCACAAAGCTCATTAACTTGCTGTATAACAGGATGATGCTCTTAAAAAAATTTTTTTTTTTAAGTTGTAGATGGACACAATACCTTTATTTATCCATTTTTATGTAGTGCTGAGGATAGAATCCAGTGCCTCACACATGCCAGGCAAGTGCTTTACCACTGAGCTATAACCCCACCCCGATGATGCTCTTAATAGAATTTGAGAGATTTCTGGAAGGCCGAATAGGAATCAGTCTTTCGTTAGGGTTTTGCCTGTGTTGTCTTCTCTTACCATGTACCAAAATAGAATAAGCATCTATATTTCTTGGAGCTTGCATTTTTTAAAAGTTACCTCTGCTTATATTCTAGCTGAGACTTAGAGGTATTCCCTCACACCCGTGTTTCTCAAGGACTAGGCCAGGTCTTGGCTATGTTCTTTATCCGGATAAGAAGCAGTAATTCTTCATATGGCTTCATCTCCAGACTTCTCCAGGCTTCCACCCATCTTTGGGTCAAATGTGCCTCACTGAGATTGGGTCTTTCTGTGTATCCAGGATCACCCCTGGAGTTCTGGGCTCAAGCAATCCTGCCAGAGCCTCTTGAATCGCTGGGACTGCTTCCTGTGCTACCTCTCCCTGCTTTATTGTTAGAGTTTAAATCTTTCATTATTTAAATGAACATATCATAACCAAGATACTGGGTTGTTTTTTATTTTTTTAAATCCACAGTTATGTCACATTTCTTTATTTTTTTTAATCAAGTGACCTGTATAATTAGTGTTTTTAGTAGTATATAAAGTGCTGTATCATTTTTTTGTTCAATCACATTTCTAATTTTCTGTAGACAGGACACCAATGAGTTTTTACTTTTTTTTTTTTTTTTAAATTGGTATCAGGCATTGAACTCGGGGACACTCAACCACTGAGCCACATCTCCAATCTTATTTTTTATTTTATTTAGAGACAGGGTCTCACCGAGTTGTTTAGCGCCTTGCTTCTGCTGAGGCTGGTTTTGAACCTGTGATTCTTCTGTCTCAGCCTCTCCAGCTGCTGGAATTACAGGCACACACCACCACGTCTGGCCTGATTTTTATTATTAATCTTCAAACTTTTTAATGTAAACTGCTGCAAAGTAGAATAAATAGATGAAATTCAGTTTTTCTCCACATGGGTGCTTGACTGTTTCCTTGAATATGCTGCAAGTCCTCTGTTTATTGAAGAGAAATGTGTTGATGAAAGCTGCCACTTAAAATCTCCCAAGAGATTAAAACTTTCCAGGGAGTTATTTTTCAGTGGCAAAAATATCCTTCCTGGTTTTTATACTCTGGTAGGAGGAAATCATTTTTGTATAGCCCGCTCACATCTGCTTTTCTTAATGTAGTATGATTTGTTAGGATTACTGATGCTCTCCTCATTCCCTCTCAGCAAAAAGTCACTTCCCTTGAGTGTGTATTTATGGAGTGGCATTTAGTTAGCATCAGCCTGAGAGAGCTTGGTGTGATGCTGTCAGTGTCATCTGGCCTAGCTGGCTGTTGAATCAGGACCCCTGCAGGGGCAGGAGTCAACAGTTAAATCTCAAAATTAAAAAGCCTTGATTAGCTAGTAGGAGCATTATAAACCAAATTTATAGGGTATTTCAAAGAGTAGGAGATAATCTCTGATATTAAATTCTGCTTATAAAGTATAATCAGGATTGAGAAAGGTTCATTGCAATTTAGCAATGTGGAGACTATTGGTGACTTGGATAGTTTTGTGAGTGTGGTGGGCAGGAAGCCTGATTAAATGGGATTTGGGGAGGGGATAAATCTGAGACAAGGATAGACAGTTCTTTAACACATGTTGCAGTCAAGAGAATCAGAGAATTGGTATAGTAACAAGAGTTTCAGCAGAAATTTTCTACTGTTATTTTAGAATGCATAAAAATAAAGCATTAAAGAGCTTTTAAAGGTTTAAAGTTGACATCTGACAACTGTTTTGCAGACTGTTAAGATTTTTGGAAACATTAATAGTGGGCTGGAGCTAAACTTCTAGTCTGTCCAAGGAGTGGGATAGTCAGGAACAGCTCTTGGAGAATAGGATGCCTGAGGAAACTGGGTGGATGAGACTTGTGGGCCAGCCTAGAGGATCAGGTAGGACCCAGACATTGGAGGTCCTGGGTACTGTGTAGAGATCACAGTCCCGCAGGGCTTAATGCAGCCTGTGAAAGGGGAGATGCTGGAGTGCAGCAGGTTCTGAAGGATAAAGTTGTGGGACTGAGAAACTCTTTAGGTGGGAATTTATACTGAAGGGGTAGCTACAAACATTATAGAAAGCCTGCAGGTAATAATTTCAGATGGAGAGTAAGGTGGTTTAGGAAGCTAAAAAAACCAGTTTTCTTACTGTATAGAAATGAAAATTGATATTCAAGTTAGTTAGTGCCCCAAAAAGCTTGCTTGGTGGGATGTAGGGAGACCTGTTCAGAATGGCCAGGGAATGATGGCTAAGAGACACCATTTCCTTGTTCACTCCCAGGATATTAGTTACTTCCAGTGTTCCCTTTGGAAAGTTAATACCATTTGGTGTGGAAAACTAGGAACTAGGAATATAGTTTGTTTTGGGGCTTCTTCTCCTCCTCCTCCTCCTTCCTCTCCTCTACTCCCCTCTCTCCTCCTCCTCCTCCCTCAGTTCAACAAATACAGAAATGATGAATTCTGGAGCAAGAATAGTAGTGGGTTCCTAAGGACTTCCTGTGTGATATTGAAATCAGGGAATACATGTGCAGTTAAAGAAGCCCCACAGATGAAGAGGATGACTGACTGTGTGTGTGTGTGTGTGTGTGTGTGTGTGTGTGTGCGTGTTACTCTTGGTGTTGTGGATGATTGATTCCTTTTATAGGGGTCCAGATAAGTGAGGGTGTAGTAACTGAAGGTTATTTGCATAGTACTTTTTATGGTATTACATTTGAGCTGTTTGCTGTGCTGGTTAAAAAGTGACAAGGATTGGTAATTCTGCATTTTAAAAGTAAGAAGTGTTCCATTTTAGTGGTTCTTAGGCACGCCTTCATTAGAGGTTCACTAGAAGAGGATCTTAAGAATCTGAATTTAGTGGCATCACCCCTGGAGGGTCTTAATCCATAGATCTGGGAGGAATCTATATTTTGACTATCATTAATGTTTTATCTTTTTCTCACTTTTTATTCAAGAAAGAGCTGTAACAAATTTGCCTTCTTAGATTTGGAAAAACAAAACAAAACAGTGTTGATAGAACTTTTTGATAGCAATCCTATGTTGCCAGGAAAGCAGTAGCTAGCGGCAGAACACAATTTAGTGTATTTCCAGTTGAGTATATAAATAAGAATGGTTGTGGAAGTTTAAAGCCAACTATGTTTCTTCCTCAAATAATTTGAAAAGAAGAGCGTTATGGTTTTAAAAATATTTACCATGTAGGAGTTTATAAAATTTAAAATGTTCCTTTTTGCCAAATCCTACTTCTTAGTGATAACCACTGCACATTTTGGGGTGGGTGTGTTAAGTATTTTAACCTGCACATATACATGTGTATATAATTTTACCTTTATCAACATAGTCTCCAACCATGCATTGTTCTGAGACTGCTTTGTTCACAGCTCCTCTCCTCAGTATCTTCAGACAAGTTTGTAAGGGGAACTTTGAGGCACCAGGATGTGTGAACTATTTTATGCAGATTAGCAAATATGAGAGTTTTTCAGACAAATAATATATGCTGCTGGTTATTATATAGTTTTGTAGGTTGCATTGAGTGGATTAATAAGTAATGCATATACTGGAAAATGGGAAACCTAATCTACTTTAGAGAAGCAATATTTCCTATGCAGCAAATTTTGCTGTTTTTTTTAAATTTTTTTGCCATTTAAGTAGTAAATCAACATCTGAGCCAAGAGGAAAAGAATGCATGAGTGACCATAATAAAATAAAAGAAAAATTAACTCAATATGAAACATAGGGAACTACCTTAATTTTTATTCAGTTACAGTTTTGTTGATATAATTGGCTTCCTTTAGTGGGCAGGCAGTTATCACAGTTTAAATTGTTGAATTCCCTTTTGGTTTTGCTAACTTGTTACTTCAATATTTATGTTCTTTTGTCTAGGATCCAAACTACTGGATACAGGTGCATCGTTTGGAACATGGAGATGGAGGAATTCTAGACCTGGATGACATCCTCTGTGATGTAGCAGATGATAAAGACAGAGTGAGTTCAAGTCCAGGGAAATCTGCACAGAATGTATTGTTTGGGGACTGGGGAGAGTGTGGGTAGTTGAGAGCACTTTCCTTTCTGTTTTAAATACATTTTTTTTTTTGGTTTAAATATCATTTGTCTCATCCCACTCTAGTATATTTTGCTGTATAATTATCTTCCACAATCTTCACTACCGTGAATGCCAGGATGTAATGATTTTCTCAATATCCAGGACTTCAGTTCGGAATTTATGAAATATAATTTTTAAAATTGAAATATTATCAAAAAGGTTGCTGTGCTAGTACATCTATCAGGCATTAACCTCAGTACCTCTTCCTTGTCAACTTGGGCTTATCATTATGACTGTGTTTCAGTGCAGGATATACAAAACCTTAGACTTCTGTCCCAGTGTTGGCCCAGAGATGGTCCATCCCAATAGCTAGCCTGAGCAAGCACATCTTGGGCACCTTCCCTTGTGGCGTGATGGCTCTCAGAAAGCTACCCCTTTTTCCATCATTGCTCAGGTTTTTCTCTGTACTGGAACACTATCTTCATGTATTTTCTATTTTGGTATCATGAATTTAGATGCCCATTGCTCCTTAGCACTAACTCGCATGCCTCCTCCCTCACTTTTTCCCCCCTCCTGTGCTCTTGGAAGGAGTGAGAAGGAGGAATGACAACTTTCAAGGTTTTAATAATTTGTTCAGGATGTCTGGCTCTGCATATAGAAGTCAGCAAATTCTTTTTTTTGTAATGAGGTGATGAGACTTGGGCAGGCTTGTAGGGTTCTTTAGCCATATCATCTTTCATGTTTGACTTGAACTGAGATTGCAGAAGGGCTCACGGCCACATAAACAGTTGTATTATGACAGCTGTATTGAGGTTGCTGCCTGATAGATGTGCTTCCTCATGAAACATCACTGTCATAGCATGGGATGTTACACCAGCCAGGTTATGTAAGGAGGTGGGAAGATGGCAAAATCCTCAGGATGCTCATTCTGATTCCTTCCAGGACACTTTCTAATCACCATCCCTCTATTTTCATCTTCTCTTCGTCCATTTGTTCACTGGTCTGTGAGTAGGTGAGCCCAGCTATTGGATCTTGCTCACCTGCGTTTCTAACAATTAGCAACATGCCTGCTCAGAGTCTGCAGAAATCTTACATGCTTTCCTGAAATCTCAAAGAAAACGAAAGATTTCAGATAGAGATATTACATAAATTCAGGAATATTTGATTCACTAGCACCTGCCATAGAGGAATTTGTCCCATTACAGCTATTGTGGGCCAGGACACTGTGTCAAAAACTGCAGAACTGTTTGCATATGTATGATGGATACTGTTTTTCTTTTTTCGGTGCCTTTTCTCCTTTTGAGGCTTTTCATTTAGTCAGTGATAGGGTAACTCTCCAATGTTTCTGTGAGCCACATGAAGAGCACCATCTAGAGACTTAAATTATAGTCAACTTTGTTGTGGTTCTGTTCTAAAGCTTACAGTAATTACAGGGATTTTTGATGAATTTATACAGTTGCCCTTTCCCAACCATCATGTTTGAAAGAGGTGAGCTGATGTCGTATTGCTCTTTCCTTTATTATCCTCTTCTTCTCCCTCTGACTTTTCTTTCCTCTCCCTCTCCTCTTCTTTCCTGCTTCTTCCCTCCTTTTTGCCTTCTCCTTTCCCTTTTGTTATTTCTTATATATAAAGAGTTCAGCAGCAGTGCACATCTGTAATCCCAGCTGCTTAGGAGGCTGAGGCAGGTGGATTGCAATTTTCAGGCCAGCCTGCGACTGTCTCAAAGTAAAATGGGCCAGGGATGTACCTCAGTGGTGGAGTGCCCTTGTGTTCCATCTCTAGTACTACAAAAATAAACAAAACAAAATGAAGAACAACAACAAAGCGCTTTAACCTGAGGGGAAAAATGGTTTTAACCATTGATAAGTGATGTACTTTTTTGGACAATTTTATATCATGCTGATGGAAATCAGTTTCTATATCAAAAATGCCAGAGTACAATGTACAAAAGGCTGAAGTAGCTTTTAAATTGGCATTTTATTCTGAAATACTTAGGTGAAAGTAATTTCAATTTTTTCAATGATTTCCTAGGTTAAGGATTCATCTTAAATTGTAACTGTAAAATACATATGTAAATAACATTAACAGTTCAAAATCAGAGTGCCAAGATTGACAGTATTGTTGGATGCATTATTCAAACCCAGAGATTGTGTGATGTGGTATGCTATATGCTTGTTTTATGTGGCTCTGAAATTTGATTCTGTTTAATCATCCTGGAGTGTTTTCAATTATTTTTGGCAGCTACTGTGAGTAAAAATCTTGACACCTGTTTTGCTTTTCATCAAAACAAAAACATTATACTTCTTCTACATAATACAGTTCCTCAAAAAATGCACCATATTTTGAGCCCTCTGGATGTATGTTTAAAATGAAGATACCCAGCCTGGGGAGGTAGGATCTCTGGCAGCTGCATTTTGCAATTCTTCCCATCTCATATATAGGGTCACTGAACTCTGAAATCATGTCTTTTGTGGGGAAAATTCTCCTAATGGTGCCAATTTCATGTCTGATCACCATGAATTTGTAATATGAAAAGTTCTTTTTTACAGGGGACACATTAGGATCAAGAAATGACATTTCAAATGATAGCAAAGGAAAATTGAAGAATTTAGTCATAATTTTCTGCATTATCCTTTCACTATTAGAGGTCAGTACAGAGAGCCTTGAGAAAGTGCTTTTTGTGCCCATACAATTTCATTTTCTAGGTTGTATTTAGATTTGTTGAACATGGTATTAGTTGAACATGGGTTGTCTTGGGTTCTTGGAATAGGTTTGATTTTCTAAGGCAGAGAATTTTCTTCATCTACTTTGGCCATAGCTGAGTACCTTGTTTTGTTTGTCCCTTCTCCACAATGCTGCTTTCCCACGGGGACCTCAGAGCAGGAGAGTATTCGGACTTTCATGGTGTCTTTTTCACCTCTAATGTCCAATTCTCTTTTTTCTCAATTGACATTTTGCCAGATTATGAAAAACTAAAGAGTTTTGTGCTGTCCTCAGCACCATTTAGGCCAACTGTGATGCTTTTGTTACGAGAGAGAGAGCTACTTTTTGAATTGTTTTTGTCTGATTTTCTTTCTGGTTTGGTTTTCACTATTATTTCAGAACCTGTCTTATATTGTCATGAATGGGTCCAGGCCACTCCTTTTGTTCCCTCTGTGACAGTAAATTCAGGAATTTCTAAATACATCATCAACTATACATTTGAGAATCAGTTCTTTCTGCATGACAATTGCTTGAGACCGATTGTAAGGGGCATAATCAAAGACTTCAGGTGTAATTGGCTATGTGCTTAGATTTGAGGGAAGTGTACTTTTGTGTGGGCAAGAAGAAAGTCTTTCTCTTGTACATATTATTGTCTCCTCTTTTGTATCTTTGGTGCTGAAGGTGATTTAAGATGTTTGATCAAGCATTCCTTTCGTCATACTTGGATGTAATTTTGTTGTGACCAAGGATGATGTCAGGTGTGTTCTGGTTTGGTGGTGACCTTGTGCAATGTCTTCCACTGCCTGTTTTTGTGCTTGGTGAAAGAAGGATTGAATTGAGTGGCAATTAAACCCACTTTGAAGAGCATGTGCATTTGTATTGGGGTCCAGACAGGGCAAAAAGTTGTGATGGAGATCATTGTCTATTGCTTGTGGGTGTTTGTCAAGAGTCCAGGCTCTTCCGGGAAGTCTGGCTGTTTCTTTAGAAGACTGTTAAGAGGTATGTGCGTGAGCAATGGTTTCCAAGGGTTGGGGAAAAGTTCAAGCAGAGGTGTTTTAACCCCGCCCCCGCCATAGCTTTTTAACCTATAAACTGATGTAGTTTTGGTGCGTTATGTATTAATAAAATTACCTCAGTGTTAAAAATAAAACAAAAAGGAAAACAGATTAACCCTCCAGACATATATATTGAAATTTCCAAAATGTGTTATGATAAATTTTGCTTTTGAAGTAGACAAATGGCAGAACTTTCAGGTAAGGAACATGTTTTAATTTGAAGAATTTGTAAATGCTATTTTTTTATTCCATATATAAATCATAATTTTGCTTGTTTTGTCATCATTCATTAAAAAAAAGTGTTCAACAAGGTGATGGTTGGAGGTACCCTTATTATAGGTGGAAAACATCTCTATATGCATACTATAAAAAGCTTAATAGATTCTGTCCCTAATTATTGATATTGCTAATGTGGATGGATGGAAGCCCTCTGTTGTTTGTATGCTGAGGACAGAGTCTGTACAATTTGTAGAAGAGAATGCAGAACTTTTTTTTTTTTTTTTTTTTTTTTTTAAAGTTACTGAAAATTTAACCCTGGGGCTTTACCACTGAGCCATATCTCTAGCCTTTTTTTTCACCCAGTTGCTGAGGTTGGCCTTGAACTTGCAGTTCTCCTGCCTCAACCTCTCAAGTCAATAGTATCACAGGCATGTGCAAATGTGCCCGGCCAGAACATATTTTTTGTATCTCTATTAAGGACTATTAAAATGAACTTATTTGGGGATGATGAAATGAGATCTAAGAATCTTAATAAATGACTTTGTTATGGAATGGATTGCTGCATAAATGATAGTGAGATTTAACTGTTTATAGTGACACTACTGTTAATTTCTTTGAAGGCTCTCCTTTTCTACTTTTTAATACCTTCCTCAGAACTGCCAAGCTGTAAAATAAAGCAAAGCACATGCTTGAATGAGGGAGAACTTCTGGTTACAAATGTATAATAATTATGTTCACAATTATTATACATTTGTATAATAACACAAGTAAATTCTGTGTTTAATGTAAAGCAGTCATAACCCAAATAACTAAGGTGTCCTCATTTTAGTTAAATGGATTATTTTAGTTGTTACTAAACATGTGAAATTAATTTGCATGTGAAAAAGGCATGGTTGTACTGCTAAACGGGGCTCCCAGAGAAATGTATAATTTCTGTTAGGATGTGGCATCAGATGCTTGTTGTTTTGAAATATAAAATGATGGTAGAAATCACATGCATCAGGTTGTGATCTGCCTTAGAATGTTTTAGTATAAATAATTTAGACCAAGTGCTTTTTCTTTATGCAAGTTCTAGCCTCATTTCTATAAATTTCTATGAATTATGATGTCTGCCTAGCATATTACTTAAGACCAGCACATTATCTTTTGCTGTTTAGGTAGATCAGGCATGGTCTAATATCAAGGAATCCCTATGCCTTGTTTTCCCTTAAATGAAGTAAATGCAGACATCTTTATCTTTTGGTTTTGGGAAAATGTACATTTTAAAGCAACAGTGTTTTCTGTAGGCATGTCTCATCATGAACCTTCCCTATTTACAGAAAACACTATAGGGAAATACTTACACATGTGTTTTTTGTTTTCTTAAACAAAAGGAGTAATTTATTTATGCATACATATATAGTCTCTTGCCGCCTGATGAATATTTGAGATTAAATAGACAAAAACCTAGTTTCAGCCAGGTGTTATGGGGCATGCCTGTCAATCCCAGATGCTTGGAAGGCTGAGGCAGGAGGATCAAAAATCAAAGGGTAGCCTCAGCAACTTAGTAAGACCCTGTCTCAAAATGAGAATGAAAAACAGCTGGCGTGTAGCTCAGTGGTAAAGTGTCCCTGAGTTCCATCCCCAACACCCCTCTAAGATAAGATAAGATAAAATAAAATAAAACCTAGCTTCATTGTTGAATCAAAGCTAAGTGTTGGCTGGGCTTGGTGGTATAATCCTGTAATCCCAGCAGTTTGGGAGGCTGAGGTAGAAGGATTGCAAGTTCAAAGCCAGCCTCAGCAATTTAGTGAGGCCCTAAGCAACTTAGCAAGACCCTGTCTTCAAATAAAATATAAGAAGGGATGGGGATGTGGCTCAGTGGTTAAGTATCCCTGGGTTCAATACCTGGTATCAAACAAAAACAAAACAATACAAAATAAAATGAAAAACTAAATGTCAACTCTTTCTTGAAAAAGATTGAGAATTTTTTAAAACCAGAGTGCTTCAACAATAACAATTAAGACATAATAATTGTTATATAACACTAGTTAATTTTTAGTTAATTCAACCAGTTTAATAATCATCTGTTACATACCATGCATTGTGTGAAATGCTGCTATACAAAGTCAAATAAAAGTACATGTGGTTCCTGTTTTCTTGGGCATAGTTATCTATTGGGAAAGGAAGAATTGAATAGTTTCAAAAATTAAATGCATAATTATAATCAGATAATGATTTTGAACAAAAGGAATGGTCCTATGAAAGATATAGCAAAGTACCCTGACCAAACACAGGTTAAAGCAAGGTTGGCCTTTGGGGTGGGATGGAGAAATGATCAAGTGGCAAGTGGACATGTTAAGGATAGATGAGTGGAGATGTAAGTAGTGTCATGTGATCAGATTAACTTTTTTGGAGGGTGGTGATGGTGGTGCTAGGGATTGAACCTAGGGCTGTGTGCATTCGAGGCAAGATTCTACCAACTGAGCTATAACCCTAGCCCTCAGATTATCATTTGAGAAACATGTTCCTAGCAGCCCTGTGAAGAATGAGTTACAGTGGATGGGGAGGCAAGAGGCCATGGAGGTTGGATTGTGGGGTTAAGTTGACTGTGTTGGGGTGGTCGGTCAGGGTTAAGTGTTAACTTTCATGAGTTTGAATGCCTTGGAAGTGTCAGGTGGGGATTGAAGCATAGATAATTTAGAGAATCAGATGCAAATCTATTAAAACAGCATAAAGACACAGACTAATTTTAGTAGAAATAATTATGTATCAAAAAGTTTGAAGAGACAGAACAAAAAATATCAGTAGTCATCTTCTCTGAGGGTAGGGTATATGACTAACTGAGGATTTTTTTTTTTACTTCTAATTTTAAAAAATTTAAATATTTTTGCTTCTGCCTAATCTCAATATGAAGAAAGCATTAGATAATTCTAAATATAGCTTATAATAGAAACTTTAAAAATTTTAACTTTAGTTTGAAATTGGCATAGGGAAGGAATGATTTTAAAAGTTTGATAACTTGGAATTGAAATAATTTGTATAAATAGAGTTCAGTAACTAGATGACTTAATTAATTTTCTTCTAAGTGAATTTATTATTTTAGTGAGACTCTCAAGAAGAGAATGTTTAAATTAACTGTCAAGTGGAATATTGAATAGCTAATTAACTTAAAAAATATTATCTCCCAACATTTAAACATTTATGGGTACTGGTTTGTCCACGGTTGTTCGTTTTGTGCAGGTGGTAGTGATAGAGAATCTGGTAGGCGGCCAAGTGGCAAGAAGGGTAAAGATCCCTCATAAGCAGTATGGGCTCTGCAGTTGGGCACAGCCTGTGCAGTATTGACTGGCCCTTAGCCTGCCTAGGAAAGTGGTAAGCATTGCTTGTCTAGGATGCCCAGTCAGTCAGGTAAAGTAAGGGACAGAGTCTCTCTTGCATTTTCAGTTATATTAATCATAGGTGTGGTAACTTGGTTTGCTGCACTTGGCTTTGGTGTAGCTTCATAAGCCATGAGCTTCTTGTGCTGTGGAATCTGGAGCCTCATTGTCTGCATTTGAATTCTGGTTCTATGATTTCTTTACTTAATGAGCCTGGGAAGATGACTGAACCTCTCTAGCCTTAATTTTCCCATATGTCAATGGGAAATGATTGTAACTACCTTGTGATGTTGTTTTAAATTGAAGATTAATCCTGTTAATGTTTTAGCATCGTCTCTGCAAAATTAAGGGCCCAGGAAAGGTTAATTGCCGTTGTCATTGGGAGTCACTCTCACTGTCACTGCCACCGCCAGTGTCAAATGAGGATATTCATTCCTGGAATACCAACTTGTAAGACATTGAAAACTAGCAAATAAATGACTAAACCAGATTATCTAAAGTATTTGTTTTATATAGATAATCGGTTTCATTTGCTTATTTTCCCATTTCTATCAATTTGAAAGGAGCTTGGTGTACAATTGGTGCTCAGCAATAGTTGTTGGAAGAAATACTTCATTTATTTTTTTCATTCTTAGAATTTGAGGGTTCCTAGTATTACCATCAGTATGCTTGTTCTTCTGAAACAGAAAAAAGCAGAGCCAGACATGGTGGTTCATACATATATCCTAGCAACTCAGGAGGCTGAGGCAGGAGGATTCAAAGTTTCAGGCAAGCCTTAGTAACCTAGCAAAACCTTGTCTCAAAATAAAAATAGAAAAGGGCTGGAGTTTATAGTTCAGTGGTAGAGTCCCCTGAGTTCAATTCTTAGTAACAAACAAACAAATAATAAAAAAAAGAGTGCCTAGTTTTATATTTTGAGTATTTGGGAACTACACAAAGACTGTATCATCATCTCCCAGTATCCCTACTTCCTCAAAAGTCATAGTAACATCCCACCCCTATCCCGCCACCAAGAAGGGGAGAGAGGGGTGGGGGGACAGATGGATGGATGACTGTTAATTTTTCTTCTCCTTCTCCTTGGGTACTGGGGATAAACTCAGGGGGCACCTGACCACTGAGCCCCATCCCCAGCCCTATTTTATGTTTTATTTAGAGACAGGGTTTCACTGAGTTGCTTAGCATCTTGCTTTTGCTGAGGCTAAGGCTGGCTTTGAACTTGTGATCCTCCTGTCTCAGCATCCTGAGCCACTAGTGCTATAGGTGTGCACCACTGTACCCAGCTTCTTCTTCTTAATAACCATTTTCTGGACAATTCAGGGGAACTAATTTTAAGTTATAAACAAGATCACATCATTTACAGAAGAATAGAAAGCATAGTACAATGTAACAGATTTTTCCTCCCTTCTTGGATTTTACAGAAAAAGAAGAGGAAAATTACAACTTGGACCCTTTGGTTCTACTGTAAATTCAGAATAAGTCAACTTATAAATAAGAATGTTTTAACATCATGTGCTACCTCCTGTAGTAGGTTATGCTCATACCTTATATTAAGGTAATACAGATTGTAGTGACCCCATTTAAAAAAATGTGTTTCCCAGGTTTTCAGGTCTATTTCCACTTCTTTGGGTTTTTTCCTGGCCCTAAATAATAAACATTCTAATTATTGAGTAAGGTTGGAGAAAGAAGCTAGCTTGGCTAGTAAAAAAGTGTATTTTTAGCTATATATTTCTATGTCTTTTTATATGACATTTGTTAAAATGTCAAGAGCTTAATGTCATGTATAATTGTAGGACAAGTTACATTTACTGGTGCCTATTATGTGCTTCACCACTGAGCCACATCCCCAGCCTTTTTTATTACAGAGTTTGAGCAAAGATTAAGCAGGGCTTTCAAATTTGGTCTTTCCTTCTATTCTTCCAACATTCACTTAATAAAAACTTACTCAGTCCTTAATATATTTGAGAAATATTGAGAGGTGCTAAGGATGAGCTAGTGAGCAGCATCAGATTCACAGTTTTTTGTACTAGGAATGAAGTGAGAGTGGGATGTGATAGACGATAGAGGGGCAGGTGACACGTTGTGGTAGTTGGAAAGGACCCATCACAGGAGTAGACAGGTGGGCTGGAGTTTGGAATGGAAGGAGCCAGATCTGGTAACAGCTGGGGCAGAGCTCTATGGGCAGAGGGAACAGCAGGTATGAAACCCTGAAGTGGAAGAAGGGTTGAAGTGTTTATGGGTCATAAGGAAATCAGTGTGACTGGATGCAGTGAGCAATGGGAGAGAGGAAGGAGGCAGGGTGGAGAGTAGGCAGAATTTACAGTTGGGAAGACATCAGAGACTATTTTGAGGATTTTGATGATTTTTATAGTAAATTCAATAAAAAGCCACCGAGCCATCAAACTGTGGGGTGATATCATCAATGACATTTTCAGAAGCTTGTTGTGAGATGATGGGCAAGAGAAGAGAACAAGACTTGTAAAGACATGATGGTGGCTGAGACCAGAGTAGAGTTTGGGGAAGAATGTGTGGAGTTGAGATATGTTTTGAATTGAAATTTCCAGAATTTCAGACTGTGAGGAATGAGAGAAGTCAAGGGATTAAAGATGACTTTTTCGAGTCTGAAGCAGAAGAAATGGAGAAGGGAATTTAGAGGTTTCATTGACTTGAATGAAGAAAATTGAAGGAGGAGAGAAAGGATTCAAAGTCAGGTCAAGCCTTCTATTGGTACATTTAGCTGGTTTTGAAATACTGATGAGACACCTGATAGAGATGTCAAGTAGGTAATTGGACATATGAATCTGATGACCAAGGGAGAGATTAGAGTTGGAGACAAGAGTTTGGAAATCACAACTATATAAAATACATGGTATTTATAGGCATGTGACTAATAGCATTTCCATGTGGCAAAAAATCACAGTCATTCCAATTTAATAATCTTTTTTGGTTCTTCTGATGGTCCACACCCTTGATTAGCCCTTGACTGTGAAGGAAATATGAATGAATACATTTTAATTAGGAAATATAAATAAAATATTCTCCTATCTCAAAATGTATGAATGAGAGTAAGATGAATTGAGATTTTTTGGAAACAAAACAAATTTGAAATACTGTGAAGAAATAATTAAGAGAGGCTATGCCTCAGACTTGACAGTAGCAATGGTATTTTTAAACTATGTTCTGAAAATCACATTCAGTAAAGCCACTAGAAATTTATGACTTAAAAACCAGTTAATGTTAGAGTGGCAAGCACTTGACCAGCAGTCAGGAAGAGTTCATTTAGTATATTAAAAGCACACTGTGTGTGTGTACACATACATACCTACTTTTTGCGGGGGGAGGAGGGTACTGGGGATTGAACTCAAGGGTGCTTTACCACTGAGCCACATCATAATGTAAGCCTTTTTTATTTTGAGATGGGGTCTCACTAAGTTGCGTAGGCCCTTGCTAAGTTAAAAGCACATAGTTTAAATGTGGAAATTGACCTAGAGTGGGGGAATCATAGAGTCCATAACCCTGTATTTCAGAATCCTGAAGTTCTTTGTATCTCAGTGTGTCGCTTACAGCTTGACTTATTTTCTTGCAAAACATTTCTAAGAGATACTTCCTTCCAAATGGCCAGTCAGATGATGAACATGTATGCTCAGGTATTTGTTATTTAGCACTAATGTGTGGTGCCAGCGATATCTCAGTTGCCAGGAACATGAGATATAAAGAAAATGATGCTGCTATGGAATTGAAGCTGCATTTGCATTTCCATAGCAGCATCATTTTCTTTAACTTAGCTGGTGCCTGTTTATTGAGCATATATTCCATTCCAAGCAGGCCTTGTAATATGGATGTGACTAGAGAACATTTACCTTTAGGGATTCATTGTAAAACAGGAAGATGACGTTACTGACAAAATATTTTCAGCTACAACAGTTTTGTCCCTTAATGATGTGGCTATGTCTTGCTTCTATTTTTTCATAGCATAATTTAATTCCAAGTGCTTTTAGAGCAAGAAATGTTCCATATTTAGTTGGGAATATTCAGACTGGGAATATCAGGAGGTATGTTCTGGTCAGCTTTCAGAAGAAAAATTCTTTCTATTCACCACAACTAGGTCTGCGATCCCTTCCTCCCAGAAAGTCAGTCTTAAATGTTCTGCCTTCAAAGAAAACAACAGACAACTACATCTTTCACCACCTTTGTGAAAGTTTAGCTTTGTTTCCTTTTTCCAATCTTTGGCATAGCAATACTGTTCTTAAATACAATGCAAAAGAATTACTCGGAAAAGTTGGCTTGTGTTTCGCATACTTTTATTGCATCTATTATTAGAATCAACAGACATAATATTACTCTGTCAAATTGCTGTGTTTCCAAAAGCTTACTGTTTCTGTACTTCCTTGTAGACAGGGACCACACTTGGAGCAGTGCTGTAGTATATACCTCTTTGTTAAACACGGTCATCTTTAAATATTCTATGTTTGTATTACCCATCAGTTTTGTATTTCTGGTACAAGCTAATGTTTGGTTATGTAGTTTTTTCAGTTATATGGTTTCTTTAATGATTGATATGTGTTTTTAAAATAATTGTATATCTCTTGTTGACGACTGAATACTCAGGATTAGTAGCTAAATTAAGAAAATGTTACCTTGAATGTATTTCCTTTCAATCTTTGGATTAGACCTGAATGTTTCCTAAAGTATTGAGTTTTATGTGGCTGTATTATGAATAGAATTAATTGTACTGTAAATATTCATAAAATCCAATATTTTGTTGTGATGTATTTCTACATTTTCTTCCCCTACCCCCACCCCCAGCCCCGCCACCTTGGGATAAGGTCTTATAGGTCTTGCTAAGCTGCTGAGATTAGTCTGGAACTTGTGATCTTCCTGTCTCAGCCTTGTGAGTCACTGCGATGACTGGCATGGCCCACAGCTCCTGGCTTTCTCATGACTTTTAAACAAACAAAACCAAAACAAAATAAAGCAAAAAAAAAAATTATTTTTTATTTTTTGGTGGTGCTGGGATGGCACTCAGCCCTCACATGTGGGAGGCAAGCACTCTACCACTGTGCTGTACTCCCAGCCTTCAAGTCTTATTTGTTAAATATTCTTCACTTACTCAGCATCAGTTCATCTAGATCTGAGATAAGGTATTCTTGTTGCTTTTGGAAAGGGCGTAACAACACCCTTCCTCCCATTTCTGATACAGATGAAGGGTATCCTAGATTCCTAATGAATAATGCTTAGTACTTTGTTTTTTTTTCTGAGTAAAACCTGTGTGTTTGAGTATCTGATCATCCAATTTCTCATTAGCTGGAGGAAGATAGCGTACACACAGCTCGGAGGATTGCAAGTTCAAAGCCAGCCTCAGCAACTTAGCAAGACCCTGTCTCAAAATAACAAACAAACAAACAAAGAAGAATTGGGAAAGTAACTCAGTGGTAGAGGGCTCCTGGGATCCCTAGCACCCGCTCCCCCGCATGCCCCTCAAAATTGTACACAGAGCTTAACTTAATAGCCATGCTAAGAGGACTACTGTTTTCAAGTAGTTGCGATTGGATCTATCTTGGAAACTACTGGCCTGCTCTCTGTTTTGACAAGGAATGAGTTAAAGAAACCTCTTTGAACCTGATGTATTTATTCACACCCCACTGACTAGAAGGCGTGTTGCTACACCCTGTTTTACTCTTGACAAACTACTCCAGGCCTGTTTAACTGGTGAAGGTTGTTTTAATTTGGTGCCGAAGAGCCTGAACCTGGTCTCTGTAGAGAGCCTGGAGCTGATGTTGCCATATGCAAAGGCTATGTTGTCCATTTAGAATTACTTCTGTGGAATGGGCTCTGTCTTCTATTTCCTGCCTATTCTTAAGTTGTTATCCTTATCTGAGGACGGGGCAAAACATAGGCTGTATAGTTTGAGGAGGGGATTATTTTACTTTTTAGTTACTTTTGGAATCTGGGACATTGTGGATGTCACCTTTCTGATGGGTCAAGATGGCAGACAGGGTGAAGAGGAAGCCTGCAGGAAGGTATTACTCTTTCTCTGGTGTCTCTAGGAAGGACTCCGTGAAGGCACTGAGGTTTTCAAGGTCCTTGAATCTCAAAAGAGCCACTTCAGAAATCAGCAAAAGGCAGGTTGGTAACAGAAATTTCTGACCGCTTTAAAGTTGAATGTAATACTGTTCTTCATATTTATTATATAATACTCTTTTGAAAAAGTTTCTTGAAATTTGAACATGTTATAGCTTTAAAATCATATTTTCTGTGCTACTAATCTGTAGAAATTCAGTATTCATTTGTGTAAATATATTTAATCATTATCACAAGGATGTTATACATTTCTCAGTATTAGCATCTGTCATGTTAGAAGATTTTGATTACTAGTATACAGTGTTCTAATAAAACACGGTTTTAATGAAGAACTTTGTTATCCAGACTAAAAGGTTAAGCTTGACTTTTAGGCAGAAACAAAGTGTTGGAATAAAAGCAAATTAGTGTTTATATACATTTAACAAGAATATTGTTCCCTAGGATTGGAGTTTATATTTCCTAAAGAATTCTTTGAAGCTATTGAATGAAAATGGTAGAAAGTGAATGTGGCTATGCTTTCTTGCTATTTGCTTTATTTATGTGCAGAATATATAAATTTTAGGCTGTTCAGACAATCTAAAGTTTATCTTTTAAAAATTATATTTCTTTTCTTAATGTTACTTTGGATTTACTTTGTAGTTATTAAGCACAAATAGTAGGTTATAATAAAAATAATCTCACACACAAATGTGATTCACCCCCCTCCTCCACCCCCCCCCTGTTTATTTTTGGGTAAGTGCCATGGTTTATGTATGCCCCCCAGTGGTCTTTTGATAGAATAGAATTGTGTTTTCAATATTATAGATAAATGATTCTGAACTGTCTTCTTCTAGTAATTAAAATTCAGCTCAAACAAGTGATATGGATTTTAGCTAGTTTATGAATGATATTTGTTTTGGGAATATCTATCTCTTAATGTTATAGAGAAGTAGCCACAACATGACTATGTATCAATGCTACATTTATTTTGGTTCTAGCATGTCAGCTACATCTTCAGTAGTTTTAGTCTTTTCCCCCTCATTTTCCTTATTATCACAGAGAACCTTGACATGTTTATTGGAAATAAAGTCTGAGATAGACCAAATATCTGATCACTTTATAAATGATGTATTTCCTCTAGGAAAAATCACAACCATAAATAAAATGCTTGCTGCTTAAAATTCTTCAACAATCCTGATTTTATTTATTTATTTATTTTTATTTTTGGTACTAGGAATTTAACTCAGAAACAATTTACCATTGAACTACATCCCTAATCCTTTCTTTTTTTTTTTTTTTGAGACCGGGCCTCACTAAGTTGCTTAGGGCCTTGCTAAGTTGCTGAGGCTACTCTTCTGTCTTAGCCTCTGAAGCTGTTAGGATTGTAGGCATGTGCCACCATACCTGCCAGCAATTCTGATATATTTCAGTGTGAAAATGTTGTGTTCAGATTAGTGTAACTTGAACAAAAGAATGTAGTAAAACCTGCTTTTATGAAATCCAAACTTCTATGTAGAGTTCTAGAAAGTAATATCAGAGATGAATAAGGAAATTAAGATAATGCCTGAATGCATTGTTGTTGATTCAGTTGGCAAAATCTTTTCCCTTTTGAAAAAGCAACAAGTTCAAAACTATACTTGAAGCTGAAGGTGGAGGCCTTTTGTGTGTTGGTATTTGACACATGAGAGTTTAAATATGAGTGCCTTGTTTGTCCTTAAGGAGTCTGTGGCATTGTTTTTAAAAGAGGTCGTTGAACTGCAATTCTGTGCCAAAATCCAATTTGTTTAATTAAATTCTGTGAAGCATTTCTAACTTCCTACCCTAAACTACTTTTAATTGCTTTTAATTCTATTGGTGGTAATAATGATGATGGTGTTCAGCTCTTGTAAACATGCTTTTAAATTTTCGCGTTCCAAGCTCTTCTTTAAAGTGTTATCAGTTTTTCACCTTAAAATGAGATGTGGCTTTTGGGGGGATGCATGGGGATATTGGTGGTATAGGTGAAGAGCTTGTCCTGTGCAAAGTTCCTAGGTCACTTACTTTATGGCAGAATATAACGCTGATGAAAAAGATAAACGTCATCTTTTTTCCTCAAGTAGGAATCACCCCCTTTTTAGATCATTGTTCTCTCCTACAAGCCAGCGCATGTGTCATTTAAGCAACATATAATTTCAGTTTTGTGCATCACTTTGAGGAAAAATTTCCATAGAAACCATAAGTTCAAAATCATTGTTTTGTATACTTTCCCTGGGGGAAGGAGATGTAGTTAGAACCAGTGTATAATCAACCCTCAGAGACTTGTCAAGAGAAATGAGATCATGTATTAAAATGGAGCAGGGGGAGGGGAAAGGGAAACTAAGGAAACTGAAATATCATCTATTTGGCAGTTTGTTGGACTCTTTAAGTAGGGAATTCAGTTATAGTGAGTAGGATTGAAATTCCTACCTCAGCAAAACCAGAACATGACTCTTCTGAAATAAATGGTTTAAATTCATACATCAGGATATATGCATGAGCCAGAACTCAAGGCATTTGATACTTAGATTGCAATTCCTTATCTGTGTATAGATACACAGATCTGTATGTGTGCTGACTTCTACATCTCCATTATACAGGAAATCACAGTCTAGATGTAGAAGCCTGCATAGTCATATATGCTGACAAGGTTTCTTCACAGTGGAACAACAGTGCAGTGACACACACTTGTAATCCCAGATACATGGTAGGTTGAGGCAGGAGGATTGCAAATTTGAGGCCAGCCTCAGAAATTTAGTGAGACCCTCATCAACTTAGCAAGACCTTGTCTCAAAATAAAAAAATATAAAGGGCTGGAATGTAGTTCAGTAGTAGATCCCTGTTGGATTTCATCCTTAGTACCAAAACAAAATAAAATAACAGTGGAATAACAGTGTTAACTCAGAAAGTTAGATGCTTAAAAAAAAAAGATTTTAAACACTGTAAGTTAGAAGTATAGTTTTTCTGTTAAAATCTTGCTTTTAAAGGAAGTGTACATAGAACTCACAGATCTCAAAATAATACTACCTTTATCTTGCAGGGCCTTAAGGTAATAGTTTTAAACCCCACTGAGACAAAAGGTAAGAAGTAAAGGAAATTGGATGGATTTTACATTTAAGTAATATTTAAATAATCTAGAGGTTTGTCATTTCTGTTACATGTGAAGATAACAGTTAGGTGTTCTATTTTATAATCATCCATGTATAATGAAAAATGGCATGCAAAAATTATAGTTAATTGGGATTTATTTTTGTATACACAGAGTTATATTTTTATACCAGTCATTTTCTCCACAGTTGACAATGCCACTCTTGTTAATGAGCAAATGCAGATATGTCTAGGATAATTTGAAGTGCAATTTTATCATAAATACTAAAACACATATGTTCTGTTTAATACGCTGTGTTAGAAAATTACTTGTTAAGAATATCTAATGAGTTAGGAATATACACCTTCTGTTTCATAAAGTGGTTGTAATCTAGGCTCACACCCTGCCCCCATAAAAAGAGAGAGTATATTAGATTCCTAAATAAAAAGCAGAACGTGTAAGTGTAGGTAACCAGCAAAAGTGATTCCTACCCCTCCTTCATTATCAGAGTAGTTTCCTAATCATAATAGAAAAGGCAGTGTTGGCTACTAATGCCACACAGACCTAAAGGAGAAACATGGTTTTATCCCCTCACACCCAAAATGCTCTTGGTTAAGTTTTGCAAAGTCATCTAACTTTGTGACAAGAGGAATTAATAAAATTAGAAAAAGATTTATATTGTATCTTGGAGAGAATAGTATTAAATATTTATCAGTTTAGAAGCCAACAAGATGAAAGACTAACTGATATCACATACATCACCACTCACCTAATAGGATGGAGTATCCAAGATGTGTTTCACAAATATCTTAATAAAGGATTGAACAAAGTTAGACTTCCTGATTAGGGAACATGTTAGAGCTTAAGGGGGTTCCATGAGAAAAAAAGAGGTGCAGTTTTTCTAAAACTTATTTGACCAGTGGCCACTGACTTCACAGGCCATCTGGGGGCTGGTATTTCATGAACAATCCTTTGGGAGGTGTGGAAGAGATGGTGTAAGTAAATGCACAAGGGCATGAAGTTGCCTGGCCAGCCTGGGGACCAGCTGGCACTCATGGTGAAATGTGTTCTCTATAAGTTTAATACTAAAATATAGACCTTAATTTCTTGTTACTCTTGTTAACAAGAGTACTCAAGTTTTGAGGTTTTTTTTTTAGCAATTAGCGAGAAGTTCCTAAATTTAAATGCAGTTCATATTTTCAAGGATAGCTTCTGATTTGTTAAATATTTAGCTTGACCTTATGTAATCAGATGAAAATGTATATATCACAGTACTCAAAATATTAGTTTAAGGCACAAACTAGAAACATACTGTAGGTTTTCAGTTTGGAGTGAAGTAGGCTCACTTATTATTTTTAGGGAAATATTGTGTAGTGTGTCGGGCATTAATTGAGCTTCCAGTTCTCCACTGACATTTCTTTATTTAAGATGGTTTGGTCTGAAATGAAAACCATGTTAAAGGCTGAGATAACTTGAGGTTTAAGAAAAGAATATTCCAGAGCATTGACGATGTAGATATTAATGGAAAATGAAAATATGTATAGGTGAGAGAGAGGATAAAATTAAACAAAACTATGAGTGTTGAGCACAGTTTAATCAAGCAAGAAGGTCTTCCAGCTCTACTCTTATTCCATATCTGTTACTCCAGATAGAAATTTTGCCACATCCTAATACTAACTAAAGCAAGCTTCCTGGTTTCCAAAGTTTAGGAGGACCAATATGGAATCTTTGATGTTTTTAATTAAGAAAAACAAAACAAAACAAAATTATCTTAGGTCTTGTAGTTTTGAGGATCAGAATAATTTTTTGAAAGGCTGTGGTTCTTCTGCAAGCTACAAGGAATGTGCTTATTAAAACAAAAGTTTTCGGCATTTGGTTTTTTGGTATTGGCAGAGGGGTTAGAGGGGAAGGGAGGGGGCATAAGGTTACAAATGATGGTGAAATGTGATGATCAGTATTATCCAAAGTACATGTATGAAGACACGAATTGGTGTGAATATGCTTTGTATACAACCAGAGATATGAAAAATTGTGCTCTATATCTGTATAAGAATTATAATGCATTCTGCTGTCATCTATAAATTAAAAAAAGTTGTTTTTTCCCTAAAGCTACTGAGCTACATCCCAGCCTTTTTTATTTGTCATTTTGAGGCAGGTTCTCACTGAGTTGCTGAGGATCTCCTTTAGTTTTTGAGGCTGAACTCCAATTTGTATTTCTCCCATGTCACTGGGATAACAGGTGTGTGACACCACACCCGGTTTTAAAACAAAGTGGACTTCATGCAGTTGATTGAATAGGGAATACGACATATGTGATGAAGAGCTGGCAAACCATGATTGCAATGAGGAACTGTTTTTATAAAATAAAAAATGTTTGAGCATGCCACACGGTTACATGTAGTGCTTGGTTAGCATGAATGAGTGCTCAGCTGGTGGTAAATTTTTTGTTTACCTTTTTTTGGTTGTGAACTAACTGCACTGCAATTTATGTTAATTTGTGCTTTAGAGTCTTCAGTTTGGTACTTGATTGTAAGGGCAGGTAAGAGAGAAAACTATGCATAGATAATATGTAACCAAATTCAGGATTTATCCCTGATATGTAGATTTTAGACTTGTATGTTTAAGAGTTGTGAAATATGTTTTTGAAATTCTTGATGTTCTTTTTCACCTTAAGAATACCACTTCTGAATTCTTACAGAAGTGCAGACTATGCAGTAAATGCCAATCTTTGTAATAGACGGGACAGTGACATTAACTCTTCAGAGAGTCAGTTCTCTGGGTTTTGAAAATATATATAATCTTATTCTGGGAAGCATTTAAACATAAAATGAGTGTTGAACACAGTTTAATCAAGCTCTTTCAGCTTGTTTTAGTTTCTACTTACCCCAATGTTTAAGTTGATTTTATAACATTATATGGTAACAATAGGTCCATAGCATTTTTCTTGATTTTAATTTTCTTCTAGAGTTTGAAATATGCCTTACTGGAATTCATATGGTAAAGATTTTTATTCTGCTATATTTTATTTAGTCTTTGAGATGGAATCTCACTGTTTCCCAGGCTGCTCTTGAATTCCTGAGCTTAAGTGATCACCCTACCTCAACCTTCCAAGTACTGGAACTACAGGAGTACCACACCACACCCAGATTTGAAGTCAAACAACCTTAAAACTATTATTATTTTTTTAAATTAAGCTCTGAACATTGTAGAAGAGATTAATATATTACTTAAGGAAGGAAGCTTTAAGTTTATCCTCTTTAAAGTTTTACTCACATGTATGCTTTTATTTTCCCTACCCAAATTGGCATTTTAGATAGTTTGAATATCTGTATATGCTTTTGAGTTCTCAAAACTATTCCTTGGGGTATGTGCACAGTGGCACATGCCTATAGGAGGAGCACAAGTTCAAGGCCAGCCTCAGCAATTTAACAAGGACCCAAGCAACTTAGTGAGACCCCTGTCTTAAAATAAAAAGGGCTGGAGATGTGATTCATTGTTAAGTGCCTATGAGATAAGTCCCTAGTACCACAAAAACAAATGAAACAAAAACAATATTATAAATTGGGGGGTTTTCTTTTTTCTTCTTTTTTTGGGGGGAGAGGGTACCAGGGATTGAATTTAGGAATACTTGGTCACTAAGCCACATCCTCAGCCTTATTTTTGTATTTTATTTAGAGACAGGGTCTCACTGAGTTGCTTAGCGCCTCGCTTCTGCTGAGTCTGGCTTTGAACTCCCGATCCTCCTGCCTCAGCTGCATGTACTCCTGCACCTGCTGATTTTTTTTCCCTTCTTTTAAAGATAGAGTCTTGCTGACCTTAGAACTCAAGATCCTTCTGCCTTATATTCAGCATAGGTGGATTATAGGGATGTTTCACTCGGCCTATAAAACTATTTTTATTTTTATTACTTTTTCCTTTATGGGGATGAGTTCTTGCTATATTGTCCAATCTGGTCTCCAGCTCCTGAACTCAAGGGAACTTGAGTGTTAGGACCACAGACACCTGCCATCATGCCTGTCTAAAACTACTATTTTTTTTTTTTGGTTACTAAGGATTGAACACAAGGGAGCTACACTTCAGCTCTTTTTATTTTTTATATGAGACGGGGTCTTGCTAAGTTATCTAGGCTGGCCTTAAACTCAAGTCCCTCCTGCCTCAATCTCTTTAGTAACCGGGACTATAGGGATACACCATCACTCCTGGTCACATTCTTGTCTTTTTTTGTGAGGTTGAGATACTCAGAACTTTAGGTTGTTAGTGTTCTCTGTTTTCTCACTGTTTTTCTCTGTTAAAAATAAAGTTAAAAAGTATAAACCCAACAAACACTGAACAAAGTTCTTTGATCAAGGGTAGGGATTGAGCTTGTTCATGTGGTGTTGCATCAGATTTTTTTTGTAGCTTAATTTTGGTTTTTGATGTCATTTAATCTAGGGAATTTTTTTAAAGGTTTCTTTTCCATTATTTTGGTAATGGGAATCAACCCCAGGACCTTGTGCATGCTAAGCATGTACTCTACCATTGAGCTACACGCACCCTCAGTTCTGATCTAGGAATTCTTAACTATTAGCTGAGCCACAGGCTTACAGACACTCAGCTGTGCACACAGATGCCCTACCACCCAGATTCCCAAAGAAGATTGAGGGCTTGCTGAATCAGAATCTTTTCTATTGATGGAAAGGGCAGCTGGGGTCGGTGTAGTCAAAGACCTCTAAGTGAGTCTGGCCTAAACCACTGAACATTGCCAGGTAAAAAACAGCCTGGAGAAGTCAGGTGATACTTGATGCTGATGCTTGGCTTGTTGAAGATAATAGAACTATTTAGTGATCTATTCATGAAACAAACAAACAACAACAACAACAACAACAACAAAACCCCCCAAAAACCTACAGTGGCAATTAAGCATATTTTCTATGTTCACTCCTGGGAATAACAAGCATATGGAGCTAAGACCTGTGAATATCACCTCCTGGAAGCCAGTGGTGTTTGGTGAGCCCTTTGTGAGTTGGCTGGTGTTTCTGTGTTAGCTGTTATTAAGGCTTCTTTGTGCTTTGAGGCAAGTGAAGAAGCATCTACAGGGTGTAGGGGAGATGGGAGACTAGCCATTCACTCCTTGCTCTTTAGGGTCCATGCCAAAAATGGACTTTATTGACCGTCATTATTATTATTAGCACAGGCAAGCTACTTTCCTTTGGGTTGAAATTAAAAAGTCATTGTTGAAGTCTGTAACCTGGTGCCTAATTAGGAATCTCTTAGCCCCTCTGACATAAAGCATTACTTTGTTAATGGTAGTCAGTCTCTGGTTATATGACTTTGGATGACTCTTCAGTATATTTCTTCAAGGTGGATATATGTGTCACTTTGTCATATAGCATCTATTTTTTAATTCTTGATTGTGAGATTTTACTTTTGTCATCAGATTAAAAACCGACTTTTCATAAATGGTTTTGGGGTATGTTTTGTATCTAAGTTGGAAGACCACCTGAGGTGTCAGATACCTTAGATAAAATTTTGTTTAGAAATCACATTTTGATCCCGATACTTGGAACTTCCAAAGCACCTAAATGTAGGAAAATGGGTGTGTGTGAAGTTCTTTTTTATTAGTTGCAAGCTACTTATCATCTCCTCCTCTGTTGCAATGTGTAATTTTTTAGCAGTTACAGGCTTTCACTGTATTTTCTGTCTTCTGTTTTCATCTGCTGTAGTCCCTGCTCTATTCCCACCACCTCCAACAATGCCTGGCACAGAGGAAGCACTCAGGTATTAGGGGAATGAGTGGATGAAATATGTGGAAATGAGTCAGTATTTGCTTGAAGAAAGGTCCTAATTTGTTTTTCCTTGGCATATTCATGAAAATTAATTATAAGTTTACTAAGAAGGTTTTAGAGTGCTCTCTTCTAGTTATCTTGAAGGTTTTTAGATCATGGAAGTCAGAATAATGAAATCCTATAAAGCCAGGTTTGGAGGAAGAGAATTGTCTGTTTTTCATCTCCCTCTCTCTCAGCTGTTCCTGGCATTTGAAATCTCTTTAACCTATTCAAATGGATGTGAGCTGTGATAGACACTGGCCTAGTTCAAATCTTCCTCCTAACAGTGATGGAGTTACTTATGTGAAGCAGGCTACATCAATCAGGTAGTGAGCACCTACAAAATCCCCTTAGAGACAGTACTGTAATGGAAAGAGAAAGGTTTTATAGGGAAAGGTATTTTTATACTGGTAGAAAATGAGTTTTTCTGATGAGGTTTGTTGAGATACTGTTCTCAAATCTACATGGTTTCATTTGTAGTTCTTGTAGGTGAGGAATCAAATACTGTGGCTGAGCTGTTTTACTGCATTTTATCTGCAACAAGTAGCTGTTGGTTACTCTTTTGCTCATCTTTCCATTTTAGGCATTGCAAGCCACCTGAAAAATCCATATCTCTCTTCAGGCCCTCCTGGAAATTAAAGGATGAGGAAGAGACTTGGTACTATTAGTGTATATTGAAGCTCCTTCCTTGTTTGGTTTTCAGAAAATTCCCTCCTCCTCACTCTGTTTTATATGATGTTAGAATATCAAAACATCAAGTATTTTCTCCCTCAGCCCTCATAAATGATTATAGTGCTTATGATTATGTGTTAATTTTAACAAAATTAATCAGTGTCATTAGTATTTCCTGAGGAATTTTAAAATGAGCAAATGTTAGCTATAGTAGCTGGTCTTTACATGCCTATTTGAGCTGGCATTTGAGTGTCAATCTGGAGTTGTTCCATTGGACTGGATTGGAAGGATAAGTTTATCCTGTGCTACCCTAGATGAATACTTGAATGCTTAGAATCATCTGCTGCAAATAGTTCTCAAATATGGTCAGAAACAAAATTGTCTTAAATCAGTATGCATTTTCAGTGCCAAAAGCACTGAAATGAAAATGAATAAAAATATCTTTTGTTTGCAAAGTGTTCTCCTGGCTCAGTGATGAATAAAGTGACAGCATTGTAGCCTCAAATGACTGTCTGACTCTTGGTCTAGCCATAGTGAATATCAGTGCAGGGCTCCATTTGTTGATCTTATCACCACCAGCCTCTGAGTTGCTTTCAGTTTTGATAAATGTGTTTTATGAAGCACTGTGGAATGTCACTTGGAGTTTAGAAGTAGAATTCTTATTTTTGACCTCTCAGCATTATTTTAATTTTAATATTGCTTCTATCAGCTCCCTAGATTTCTCCATGACGATTTGTTCATTTTGGTGTTTTAATTTCCAAATCAAATTTTCTACCTATGTGACAATGGTCATTTTATGGGCTAACCTACAAATTAGGTTTAGAATGGTTTCAAAAAGTCTGGAATAGCTGGGGGTGGACAGAGGGGAAATAGAGAGTTCAGAGTACAAATCAAGGGCTGGTTCCAAATTAGGTCCACATGGCCATGTTTAAAACTTTAGTCTTCAGCTTTTGGAGATTTTTGCTGAGTAATTCCTATAGTGCCACCTAGAGTCTAATGGAAATACTGAGTTTTGAGTTTATATTTAGAAAAACTGAGATTCTTAGATATTTTGGTATTGTATCAGGAAGTGAATGTATACTAGCAGGAATAAGCCTTTTCTTGCTACTTGATTAACCACATAGTGAGTCTGTATTGTATACTATGTATACTATCCATTCTAGAATTTTACTACATCATTAATGCCCATTGTTCCTTCTATAGTTAAAGTGAGATTTTTTTTTGAAGGATTGACTTTTATTTAGCAATTGAAATTTATGTGGTTCATGAGAATCTCTTTTGCAGTATAATTATCTCTTAGCTTGTTTGAATTGCTATACCTCGTTTGATAAGCAGATTCTGGAAATCTCAGTCATCAATAAGTCTTACAGAATATTTTAGGCACAGGAAAGTTTTTTTTTAATAATTTAGGAAAAAAGCCATTTTCCTTAAAACTATTACCCTTAGTAGGACTTCTTTCCTAAAAATGTGCTCATTTTAAATTTTGGGCATTCATATTTTCTCCCTTAGTGAGTGTGTGTATATATATGCACATATACATGTATTGCACACATACACATATATACACTTATATAATTCATGAAGCAGTTCTGTATGTCTACAAATTCTGTGTAGGTTATTGCAGAGGAGTAGGTTGGAGTGTTGAGGAACTCAGAAGGGAATTAGAGGAAGGTGTTGAACTTAGAGGAACTTGTTTGCTTGGGTCTGAAATGACAGCAGCCACCACTAATTTGGTTAAGTAAAAGCTTTCAATTGCATTTTGTATTGATACAGACATTGATAATCCCAAATGTATTAAAAGGAAGAGCTCTTTTTGGAAGGCATGTGGAAATTGGGAAGTTTATGATTGTGTGGAAGAATGAAGAACTTGTGGAACTCTCAGGCATGGGAGGGTATCAGTAGAGAGTCATCTGCTGCGTTCAGTGTGCTTCTGTGTCATCAATCTGTCCTCATATCAGATGCTTGGAAATAGAGAAAGGGAGCCATTTGAGAGTGAGGAAAACTGATTCAAGGGCCAACAGTTTGTTTCTGCCACTGTGGGATGCCAGCTGAGGCACTTTTTGAGTCCCCCTTTTGAAGAAAGTGAGCCTAGACAAAGTTTCTATTCCCCTGACAAACACAACTCCAGTAAAGTGTGGAAACGTCTCTCTGCCCCTCAGAGGCCTTCAAATAAACCTGATACAATGCTATTTGGACAAAATGCCCCACCTTCCACTCTGAAGGGTTTATCTGAAGTTGAAGCTGCTTTTCTGTGTTATCTCACTTCACTGTCCTGGAGACCCTCCCAGAAAGGTTGTTTTCTTAAGCTGTGATACACAACTTTGGTCTCTGTCGTTATGTTTCATTCTAGATCATTGAATAGGGATGAAGGTTTATCAATCATAATCTGGGCCAGATTTTGCCTGTAGATGAATAAATAGATCATATTCATTGTTTCTTCTTTCCCCCTTGGTGCAAAGAAGATCATGATATTGTAATAGCGTGCTGCTTGATTATGAAGTGCAAAAAAAAATTGTATTTGCTGGTTGGGATGTAGCTCAGCAGTAGAGTGATGATACACACACGCATACACATGCACTCACTCCTATTTCTGTGCTAGCATTTTTCTTTATATTGACTAACTTCTTGAGGCCACAAAAGTGGTGGTTAGCCAACCCAGTTTCCTACCATAAAAAGCCCATTTGAGTGGGAGTAGAGGACCTGTTCAGTTAAAGAGTTTGGCATTTGCACTCTATGAAAATCTCAGGTCCCTAACTTTGTTGCAGGATATTTGAAAGTAGGTCTTTTTGCATACTCAACTGTTCTATATTAGTTACAGATTAGTTTTGTCAGCATGTTTGGTACATGAAATACATCTTGTTTCTCAGGTGGAGTAATTATAGTTTCAATTAAAAAGAAAGCTTTTTACTTGAGATTCCCACTATGTCCCGAAGGGCTATGTTATGTAAAAAGCTGAAAAGCCTCTCTGTTACAGAACGTGCTCATGTTATCTCAACCAGTCCAATTAATCATGATCTTAGCTTTTTTGTTGTTGCATGTAAATGGCAAATTTAATGTGAGAAAGGATGTCTGTCATCAGTTCAATTTTTTAAAGTTAGTTTATTAGCTCAATAGATCCTACCCCTTAATGCAAGCATCAGATATGAGGGACAAATTGGTGGTACATGACCAAAAAAATGTTTAAAAATTTGTAATAAAGCACACTTTTTATTTGTCATATATTTATTTTCCAGCATGGAAACAGCTGAGCCCAGCTTCTCTTGAGTTACTTTCCTACCAAATGCCTTGCTTTATAGGAATTGCTATCATATTTGGCTCTGATTGGGTTTGGTGTTGGCAATTTCAGTCAAGAAATGCTGAATGGTTGCTGAACCCACATTTTATATCCCTGAGGATTATCTGTCCATGGTGTAGATTGGTGTGCGTTTGAGTCAGTGAGCAGATGACAAACACATTTTATTCTTAAATGCATCTTCATTTAGCTCAGTTTTGTAATGTGTTCAACAGCAGCATATTCGGGTCTGCTGTATATATGACCACCAGGTTGTGACCTCACCAGGTTCAGGGGTGCCACTCCCTTAAATCTCCGTGGGTTCAGCAGCCCTGTGCATGGTTATGTACATCTATTTAAGCTTCTTGGAAAATATTTTATGTTCTAAAATGTTATTCTAGGTTTTACATTCCTCCTGTTTGTGGTTAATGTAAATAATCTTTGAATGTTGCTTGTTTGTGGCTGGCATAAATAATCTTTGAATGGACACTTTCCAGGGAAAAACATGCCCGTGTTGAAGCAATATGGTTGTGCTGATTTTAATATAATATCTACCTAAAGCCCTTGAGTTTGCATTTTATAGCCTGTAGGTGGCATGACTCTGTTATTAAGATTCTAACTAGACACATATTTATATTTTAGAGACTACATGGAGAAGAAAAGTAAGTTAAAGCTTTACTGAGTCATGCAGTGACATATGAATTAAAAATTTAACAGTGTTATTCTGAGTGGAGCTTGGTAAATGAGAGTCATTTTTACCATACTTTTAAGTTAAAATTGTAGATTGACTCATAGGGGGGACTCAAAAGTGATTCAGACTTACCCGTTAAACAAAAGTATTAGTAATGTGCCTTTACTCTTAAACTATTATATGTTGATTTAAATGTTACTATGTATCATCTAGCTTAATGTGTGAGTAGTTAAGAAAAGGCTTTTTGAGGGGCGAGGTGTCTCAAGCCTATCTTTCTGGAGATATGGGAGGCTAAGGCAGGAGGATCACAAGTTCAAGGTCAGCCCAGGAACTTAGTGAGACTCTCAGCAATTTAGTGAGACCTGTTTCAAAAAAAAAAAAAAAAAAAAAAAAAGAAAGAAAGGAACCATGAAAGTAGCTTTGTGGTAAAGTGCCCTTGTATTCAATCCCTAGTAACCCTCCCCCTCACCCCCACCATGAATGGGCCTCTGAGTGCTATAGCATAGTAAGTGGTACTTTAAAATATACCAATTTTCCCACCAAAAAGTAAAGGAATGAAATAATATTGGCAAAATATTGGTAATTATTGCAGCTGGATGAGAGATACATAGGAATTCATTAAACAATCTCTACATTTGTGCAAGCTTAGAAAATTACAGCATAAAAAACTAAAAAGAATTTTCATAATCATAATTATTATTTTAAAGAGTAGCAGGAACTTCAGGAATAATTTCATCTGGCCCCCCTTTTTAGAAGAAGCAGCTCAGGGCCAGATGACTTGTGTGATATGCTCTGACTCCCAAAGCTTGTTGGAGGTTAAGCCTGGCAGGGGGTGCAGGTCTGGGTCCTTTGCTTTTAGAATCAGGTTCCTTAGTGTGAACACCATGCCAGCCAGTGTGTGTGTGTGCTCTTTTAGTGAATTAATTTTACCTGTAAGATGGACTTTGTAGGTAAATTCTAACCAACAAAATTGTAGGAATTAAGTAACAAATACTTGGAAAAATATCTATATTATAAAATTCCAGAGGTGCCACTCCCTTAAACCTCTGTGGGTTCAGCAGCCCTGTGCATGGTTATATACATCTTTTTAAGCCTCTTTGAGAATACTTTGTTCTAAAATGTTATTCTAGATTTTACATTGCTTATGTTTTGTGGCAGGCACCATTATCAAATTATGTGGATTTTAAAATTACACAATTTAATGCACTTGAGGTTCACCACTCTGGGATATGTTCTGTTGTTTCTTGTGTTGTTTGGATGAGGACATTGAGACCCAGTGATAATGCAGCAGGATGAAGTTGTTACTTCTCGGCACAGCCAGCCTTCTGTGCTGTGCTTCCCAAGGACATCTGTGTTGTCAGTTATCCCCATCAGGGGGCACTAGAGGGAGTCTGGAAGCAGGAAAGAGGGCATGGCACTTCTTATTTGCTTGCTATTCATTTCAGCACTACCCAGCAATGACTGGGAAGTGCCAGCTGATTCTAGTTGTCAATCGTTTTTTTTTCTGGCAGCCTCCTCAGGTCCCCTTTGGAAGAGTTGACACCTACCCTCCCTGAGTGATACCCCAGCTCCATCAAATTCTGCTAGGCTCCCCACACAGCTCAGCATGCAGCACCATCTCCAAGGACCTGACCAGGCTTCTAGGTTCTGATAACTCAGCCTTTACTTGGGTCTAGGGGTGTAGCTCCTCCACAATTCACCTGTTTACCCTGTTCCTTAGATTAATTTCTCAGTTGTGTTTTCAATTTTCCCTATACTAGAACTTCTGGTGTATATTAAATGATACTCAGGTTTGAGAAAATTAGATTATAAAATAATTTTGATAAATATTTTCTAAGTAATATTGTAATTTAAAAATACTTCGTGTAAGTGTACTAGTACTTATTTTCATGTTTTTATCCCAAACAGTATAAAACCTAAAAAGTCTTTAAAATTTTTGATAATGCCTCTGCTTGTTTTGAGCTCCAGAAAAGTTAAAATGCAGTCTGAAAAGCAAGTAGGAGCAGCGATGTGTTAATTAGTAAAATCTTGTGGCTTTGGGGGCAGATGCAGATCCAATTAGAATAAATGGCTATCAGTTGATTTTAATGAGATCCAAGTGGACTGTTTTTTTTGACAAAGATTCATAACCAAATGATTTTCAGACTCCCATAGACATCTTTGTCTCAGTTCCTATTTTTCTGTCATCTTTTTTTTTTCACCCTAATTTAAGGTACTGAAATGGTGTTTGTAGATTGTGTGTGTGTGTGTGTGTGTGTGTGTGTGTGTGTGTGTGTGTGTGTGTGTGTGTTGTTTTCCTTTGGTGCTGGGAATTGAACCCAGGTGTGCTCTGCTTTTGACCTACCTTCTCTGTCATTTTAATTTTTTCTTGAGAGAGGTTTTTGCTAAGTTGCCCAGGCTGGTCTGGAACTTGAAATTCTCCTGCCTCAGCCTCCTGAGTCCCTGGGATTATAGGTCTGTACAGCTATGTCCCTGAAAGTATATGTGTACTTAATCTGGCCTTTTCTTATTTGTGCTCTTGCCAAGTCTGTACTAGATCTGGCCATTACTACGAAAGTTTTGGGTCAAAGTTTGCATACAAATAATTCTGTACAGAAATGTAGAAAATGTGACAGCTTGCCACCCCCACCAAACAGTTTTGAATGTTTAATAAAAGGCTTCTTCTTTCCAACATGTTTACATTGAGCTTGCATGCATGCCTTAGCTTAGTGCTTTTGCAATTTTTATATAGCATCTGTTCCCAGATCCAAGTGTGCTAACAAGGCCCTAATACAGATAGCTGTGGGGACAGCAGGGAGTGGCTCCTGTCGGTTTCTGACTTCTCCTGTGGTCTTGAGTTATTATTCATAATGTAAATTCTCTCTCAATTCCCAGCATGTACATAATTAATGGAAAAGACTATCCAAGGAAGTTAGGCAGCCACAAGTAGGTCACCATTACCAGATGTTTAATTATTGTCATTAGGAAGCATTTGGAAATACCTGGTGAGCTCTCTAAAAGCATAACAATAAGCAAATCCCTTTGGATTTTGATGGATTGGTTCTTTTGTATTGAAGGATGATTAAAGTGATTACATGCACAGCGCTCGTGCCTTCTTCCCGACATCTTTATCAAAAAGAGGTAATAATTATGCTACACTCAATATGAAATACACGTCATCCTCCTTTTCATTTGTCCCCTGATTTCCTTCCCCTGTGCCAAGTTTTAATTAATGTGCTTCAATAGTATGAAAACTTGAGCATCTATAATTACATCTTTACTAGCAATATTTAAAATCTTTACTGACAATATATTTATCATATAACATTTCCTGGAATTAAGGTCAGTTATCTGGAGTCTCAAGAAAATATTGGAATGGAATGTGTTCCAGATGGTTCTCTCATCTTGAAGGTTGAAAATAAAATACAAAGTAGGAGAATCTGAGAAGAATCCCATGTAGAGAACAGAGAATGGATTAATCGTCACCGTGTTAATGTTGTGATTCTTGTAGCTTCTGAAAGGCAGTGGTGGTAAATAAATTTGATAAAGGAAGGGAATTTTTAAAATTTATGCTTGTATTATACTTTTTTCTTCAACCTCCAATTTGTATACCAGAAAAAAAAATTTTGACATTCTGCTGATATGTCAGAGTTCTGTTTCCAAGCCATCCTTCTCAAATATTAGATTCTGAGTTCACATTGAAGGCTATAATTAAAAAATCTGTTTTTAAAAATCAGTTCTGAGGAGCATAAGAAATTTCTATTTCTCTCCCTCTTTTATGATCTTCTCACTGTATCGCTTGTTGTTCCTAACCGTGGTTCATTCCTGTTCTTGTGGATTGTCTTTATGGAATTTTAAGTTCTAAAACCCAAATTTCTAGTCTTTCCAACTAATCTGGACCATTTAAGATGGTCCCAGTGGCTCCTCCTTGTGTCTGCACTCTGTATTGTCATTCATAGGCTCTTGGTTAAACAGCTTATAGTTTAACTTGATCACTGCCCTCAAAAAAGTGAAAAGGGCCACATTTTTTTCAGAGTTCTACTTTTGTTTACTCTCATTCTGCGTTCTGTTCTTTTCTGCCGACTGGTGGTGACATTGTGTACATGCTCCGTCCCCACCTCCCATGTGATCTTGAGAAACACAAACTAGAGCAATTCCTAATGTCTTTTACAAATATGACACACGAAGAAATCAATGTGAACTCATAAGCTACAAATATATATGAATAAACACTGTGCATTGTAAAAAAGTCTATGATTTAGCCCTATAAAAGATGTGTGTGTGTGTGCGCACATGCATGTATGTATTTCTTATGTACAATTCCGACTTCATGTTTTAGAAATTTATAAGGGTTGAATATGGGGCTAAGTTTACTTGTCTTTTGAACACCCCCATCTTCAAATCACCATTGTAATACAGGTGAGACTGCAGAGTGAGCATGTTAAAGCACATAAAAATTCCTTAGTTGTGTAAGGGAAATGGCTGTTTTCTTAATGGGTTTGGATCTCAAATATTCTTGATCCTCTGTACCTCTGGATTCTATGTTCACAGAGTCAACCATGGATCAAAAGTATTCTGGAAAAAAAATTGCATCTGCCTGAACATATAGGAACTTTCCTTTCTTGTTATTGTCATTTAAGCTATACTGTACAACAACTATTTATCTAACATTTACATTGTCTTATAAGGTATTCCAGGTAATGTAGTACAATTTAAAGTATAGGGGAGGGAGTTGGGCATTATCACTTACTGGTAGAATGCTTGCATAGCATGCATGATCCCCAGTACTACATAAAATAAGTTAAAGTATACGGGAGAATGTGTGTAGGTTCTATGCAAATACTATGCTATTTTATATGTGGGACTTGAGCACTGGTCAATTTTGATACTGTAAGGGGTCCTGGAATTAGTCTCCCAGAGATTCTGAGGGATGGTAAAAGTTGTTAATATGCTCATCAAATGTTGAGGAGAGTTTCAGTCTCTAGAAAAAGAATTTATACTGTGCTCTTCTGTTTTTGTAATAGGAAAGAATACAAGATAATTTTTTTTCAAAGTAGACAGATATAATACCTTTATTTCATTTATTTTTATGTGGTGCCGAGGCTCGAACCCAGTGCCTCGTACATGCTAGGCAAGCACTCTACACTGAGCTACAACCCTGGCCCAGGAGGTAATTTTTAAGTGCTTGATTTAATGGTTCTTATTATAGGGTAATACTCATATACAACAGAGTATCTTTATTAGAAAATGGGTTGGGAAGAGCCATAAAAATGGAAACTCTTGAAAGCCAGGCATTAGACTTGAGTTTTAGAGTACCATGTGCCGATAGGGCCAGTGGGGTAAGGGAAACAGAGAAATAAGAAAGAAGTTGATTGGATTTGGTATGGACTTTGCTGTGACTCAGCAATAAAGGAGTTGTTCTGGGACCCGGCTGCTGTTTTTGTGTTCATTGGTTGATCTTATGCTTTACCGGAGAAAGTCATAGATATTTTTTCCATAGAAAGGCAGGCAGTGCATTATGGACCCTGGAGCACAGAGTTTGAATTCATTTGTTTGAGTTCAGTATCTAGCCTTGCTGTTTATTGATTGTGTGGTGGAAAAGTTATTCAGCTTCTCAGCGCATTTGTAAAATGGTGATAATAATGCATGTAGCATGGGGCTGGGGTCGGGTGAAATCATTGTTTGGAATATGATATTACTCCATACATGTTAGGAATTTGAATCATCAATTTTTGTATTTGCAAGATATTTTCCCAGAAGCCAGCAATGAAGTTATCTTTATGTTATTTCTTTGAACTATTTTTCACAAGTATACGGGCACCAAATGTGTTTATCCTCACCTAATCCCCATTAGAGCCATGCATTCACATCCATATTTTTATAAAACTTGTCAGTTTAATATTAAAGCAATTAATAAAGACAAGGTGTGAATTGTTCTGTTAACTCATGCCTCTGTGTTAATGTGAAGAAATTTCTAATCACCATGCTGTAATTGGGCTTATGTGTCTGTGCACATGGGCAATGTTTCTCTTCTAGATTTCACTTCTTTTTGCTTCCTATATATAATTGCATCTCCAGGTAATGTAAGCCAGAGCAACAGAATCTTCTTTACGGACTAGGCATCTCATGGACACAAGGCTGTCTCATGGTCCTCTGGAATGGCCCAGGTCAGAAACCCAGTGTTCCAATGCATTTTTCTTAAAGTCATGTTGATCTGAGTCCCTTCCTTCTTACTTTCCCAAAACTTCTATTCATCAGGATTAGGTAATGTCTCAGGCACAAGGAAAATTTTCATATTTCTTTGTGGGAGCATTTTCAAAGGAGGGAAAATTTTGTTTAAACAAGGAAGAAAAAAAAAAAGATTTCCCAGTTCTTTTTTTCTTTCTTTCTTTTTTTGTACTGGGGATTTAACCCAGGGGTGGTTTACCACCAAACTATATCCCAGCCCTTTTTATTTTGAGACAGAGCCTTGCTAAGTTGCTGAGGCTGGCCTTCAACTTGTGATTCTCCTGCCTCAGCTTCCTGAATATTTGGGATTACAGGATTGTGCCACCATATTCAGCTGATTTTCCATTTCTTAAATATGGTGATCACATCTCTGCTTGGGACTGAGGAAGGCGTATTATTGGATGTGGAGGAAGAAGCCTCTGAGGTTCATCTTTGTTGAGTAAAAGGTCATCAAGTGGAATAAATGACCTCAGAAGGATATTAACTATTTCACATCAAAACATCTGAAACCAAGATGTTTTTGTTTAGTACTACTACCAATATTGCCTTCATTTCCGTATTTGAGCACAATTTTTTCCCCCTTAAAGAAATCCTTACTTATAATAGCAACAAATGCCATTTTTTATTGATGACTAATATTTATATAAACCCTTCTAAATCTTTCTGTTTTTTTAAAATAATATGAGTTAACACAGTACATTTTCTCTTAACTGTGTGATTTTTTTGGGGGCGGGGAGAGAAGGGCACAATTCTTACTTCCTTTACAGCTCTGAGGTTGGCCACTTAAATGAACATTTCTGTTTCAATGCTTCCTCACTTCATCTTTTTCCTTTGCTTTAGCTACCAACTTTAATTTGAAATACAAATTTCTGTGTCTAACTCACTAATGCTATTTGTTACTTTTATATATATGCTCCTCCTAGTAACTGAAGATTTGCATGGTTGTTGGATTATGGTTATAGTAAGATTTCATTGACATATTTGCGTTCTCTGGAGTTTGTCTGCCGTCTTTCCATTTGGGTTCTTTTAGGGAGACTCTTGGTGCACTTGGATCCAACGTCTCCTTGCTCCATGTGAGTGAGGCACAAACTAGTCCTTAGACATGCATTTTAGTATGTGTATAGTTATGTGAGGCTTGACTCATCTGTTTTGAAACTTCTGTTACTAGAACACTGACCATTTTTGCGACACAATATTTCTGTTGTGTCTCTTGCAGTGGCTTTAACATCCATGTGGTCGTTCAGCAAAACTTATCAGTGTTGTGTGTTCCTGGTTTTCCAGGATCTAGTGCTCACCTTTGAAAGAATGTGAAAACCAACCCCTTAGGGAAACAGGATGCTGAACACAGAAAGGCATTAAGCTTTTGGAGCATTACTTTGTTCTTCCAGCTATGAGTCTGAAGTCATTCACTCTGTTGGCATGTTCCTTGGTGGCCAGTAAGGGACCAGCAAAGTAGACTGTCTCAAAATCATGCATGAGGGAGGTGAGTGTTTGCACAAGTCACAGCCAGCTTGTGTGGGGACCTAATGAGAACGGGGGGAAAAATGCCAGTCCTGCATGTTGGGCACTGTTGTAGACAGGATTGATTGGTAGCAAGAACTGATACTGTATCTGCTCTGTGGAAGTCCTTAGTAGTTAGGGATGGCCATTAATCAGTGATGTGATTGCATTCTGAAATTTTCAAGGAGGGTGACTGCATGGTGCAATAAAAATGAGAGGATTTCACTTAGACTTTTCTGAGGAAGAAAAAAAGTTATGCTGAAATCTAAAAGGCCAACAGGAAACAAGAGCCCAGTCTGTGCACTTTGTTTTGCCCTCTTCCCTAAATCCTGATTATCCAGAACAAAAAGAGCCTCAAGTAACTAACCGTGCACAGTTTTTCTAAAACCCAGGTCTCCTATCAGCACACCATTAACATTGTTCACAGAAGTCAACCTGTTGGCTGTGCCTTCAGTGGTCTCCCATCAGTGTTAGGGTACTAGTTGTTGAAGGTCAGTCTTCAGGGGAGTGTGATGGCTCTAGACAACATGTTCTTTGGCTTTGTTATGTCACATGTTCCTATCCAGAATGGTGATCTCAATTAAGTGCCAGCCCCAGAATCTGGAGAGTCAGATGCCCAAGGTGAGGAGTCCCATGTGATACCTCAGCTTTGTAGAGCAGGTAGATACTGAGGAAGAATTAGGAATTAGTTGCACCCAGATGGTTTTCAATGGCACCTTGAAGACTCATCATGCTGAGTGTGGCTGAGTCAGCCTCCAGTTGGGCAGTGCCCTGCCTGAGGTTGGTGGACCACCCCTACTTCTGTCTTTACCAATCACTACTCTTAGTCTCTTTCCAATTTCTTTCCGTGCATGCGGGCTACTTTTCTCTCAGTAGTTCCCTAAAGTGTGGGTGGTAGAACTGTTTGTGAGGAGAATTCCTCTGGGCAGAGCTGGTTATGGGCCCCTTTTTTTTTTTGGGAGGAGTATCAGGGGATATTAGTGCTCAGGATTAAGGGAAAGACCCTGGTCTTAATGGCACATGACCTTAGATCAACAAGAAAGAACACATGGGAAGTATTTGCCTACATTATTTTTTTTCTATATGCAGCAAAAGTCTGATTTTTGTGAAAGTGAGGTCAGGAACATGTTATCCATATATATATATATATTCCATGATCTCTTGCATTCCTATACACACATAATTCCTCACAGGCTCGGTGGGTGTGCAGTTGGAGCTACTTAGCCACCACAAGGTCAAGTACATCCAAGGTAATCAAGCGGGCTTATCCTCTACACTTTTCTGTTTTAGCTTTTTTTTTTTTTTTTTTTTTTTTGGCCTACTGACTAATACATTCCATAATAACTAGTAACATACACCATAATGAATTGACTCTATGGATGATTTCTAAGAGTAAAACCTAAAGACTCAGCTTTTTTTCTCTAACCATTGTGGCAACTTGAAAATCAAAGGCCATCTTTACAGTTCTCTCCTGCTCAGGCATGGAGCTCCTGCTGCACATTCCCATTCATCACCTCACAAGATACACTTGGTATTTTCAACCTTGCAATTCATGTGCAAATACAAATATATGTTCATGCAGTGCCTGGCTTTTCATTAGTACTTGTATTGTTTCTATTGGATGTGACTTGTTGGGGACTGTAAATCACTTGAAGTATAAAAGTCTTCTGAACTTGGTCCATTTAATGCTTAGCATACATAGCTCTGCATCCATATTTAAAACTGATGTTGATGGTTTCTTACTTTTGGAGGATTTTTTTGTGACAATAATAAGTATGCTCTGGCCATTCCCCAAAGAGCAGCAGGAAATCTTGGTCCATCTAGGAAATGCTAAATGATAGGCCATCTGGAATAGTTGGGTGTCTTCAAAAGTATCACTTGTGGGGACATTTATTTCCACATTTGTTTGATATTGTTTAGATCTCACAGTGTCACAAGGTGTTTTTTGGTCTTATCAAAGACTCCTGACAGCATCACCAACATGAAAAGAGGAACCATTCACAACAGCTCTTGGCATTGGTTTTAAGATGAAATACATCAATATTAAAAATAAACTATAAAACATTCATGAAAGTTTTTGGAGTTTCTTTCAAGAATTTCTTTGAAGCTGACTTAATGTTGTTGCATTTATTACAGTCACTCTGCAGTTCAACTTGACTTTATAGGTTTTAATCTTGGGTTCACATATGCGTTTTAAGATGATATAGCATTACATGAAGTAGTGGTCTGTTTATATAAATCAAATGCAGTCCTCAGACCCATGTGTCTGCCACATGGCAACATTAGGCTCAAGAAAGTATTTCTGTTTATAAACAGATGTATTCATGAGTATTTTACATATAATTTGCATATTGGGTTTCTATCTGGAACTGGCACATACCTACATGTACAGAGAATAATAGTGAAAGATCAGGAATCCCACTGAACCAGACTGTTTGACACCAGTCTTTGAGGTTTTATTTTAGGCCCATGAACCAGTGCTTACATGCAACCCACCCCACCCCACCCCACCCGGATACTACAAAGCAGACTTCCAAATGTGTTTATCATTTCTTGACCAAATATTTACAAAAACTGACTCATCCTAGGATTTATCTTAGGTCTTAGCAACAGTTGATATTGATTAGAAGATAGAAAAGAAAACTCTTCATTTTCATGGGACAATAAGGTAATTAGGGCTACCAGTTCAGTCTGGTTTGTTGACTGCATCAAGAAAAAAACGACCTTTTAGAATACATTTCCTAGCAGAATTTTTAATGTTTTTGTCAGTATAGATCTGCTTTTGTGGGCTTGATGAAAAAATTCTTTAAAGTTTGCATTTTTACTTCCCTATACTATTTATGTGTTAAAATGCAAAAATAATTTAGGGTTTTGGTGACTATTTGTAGGATGGCTGACTTGGCTAAAGCTTCACCTGACAGGCATTTCCTTACAAAATTCACCTATTCTTTATTTTACTTTTTGGTACCAGGGATTGAACTCAGGGGGCACTCAACCACTGAGCCACATCCCCAACCCTATTTTGTATTTTATTTAGAGACAGGGTCTCTCTGAGTTGCTTAATGCCTTGCTTTTGCTGAGGCTGGCTTTGATCCTCTGGAATTTCAGGTGTGTACCACTGTGCCAGGCTTCACCCATTCTTCTTTCAGTTAATGCACATTGAATGCTTGCAGCCATGCTCTTCCAAATGTGAGGTACAACAGTGAATGACAAGCCAGTGCCTCATGGGATGCACACCCCAGCTTCCTATTGTTAGAGTAACTGACCATGTGAGGTTATTCACAGGAGGGAGGAATAATGAATTGTTCTTCAGAATGTCAGAATGCGGTATTTAGGTACAGACAAAATGAAGTTTTAGGAGTCAGAAGCCTTCTTGTCATATTGTAAACAATTTAGTGTCCCTTTCTTCTTCTTAGCACTAGCCATCAAGTAACTAGGGCTGGGCATGTAGCTCCGTGGTAGAGTACATGCTTGGCAATAGTGATCCCCTGGGTTTTATCCCAGTGTTTCTCCCTCCCCTGGTTCCCTGTAAAAGATGAAAGAGTAACTAATTACTAAAGCTTGCTGCTGAGTTGAGAGCAAATATCTTCACATGTCTGAAAAATGAATACCCAAGTATGAGTTGTATGGCTCTCATGTTGAAGAGGACCGCAAGAGGTGTATGGAAATTTTGGGGAAAATAATTATATAAAATTATGAAATTATTGAATTAGAGATGTGATAGGGGGAAGCGTTCCAATCTAAATAATGACCAGAGTATGCTCATGTGAAGAATATGCCATCATAGAAATGAAGTCTTAGCAGGACATCTCTCTCAGGTTATTAGTGGATGATGATCGTACTTTGTTTTATTGCCAAATTACTGTTCTGCTCTCTGAGGTATGAAGTGATATTAATGACTGTTTTCAATGGGAAGAAATAACACTTTATAGCATCACTATCATTTAAACATATTAAAATATGTTGTAACGCAGAGGAACACCCTAGGGGACAAGATGAAAACTTAAGAGTTTAATTTGAAATGCAGTTGGGAAATTATTTGGACAGCAGAGAAAGCTGTAGGGCAAAATTTCAATAGTAAAGTGTATTATTTTCTAAACTATTCATGAGGGAGAAGAGTCTGTTTTTCATGTACCTGGACTTAATTATGGTTACAAAAGAAAAAAAAGAAAAATAAATGTTTAGCTAATTGTAGTCACCCATCTGTACTAACCTAAAAACAAATTATTGATGATTTTTGTTTAGGAAAAAATATATTTAGTTTTTGCCTGTAAGCATATAGATATTATAACCACATATTTAGTATTTCTAACTTGCCTCTTTCATGAAAAATGATGTTTTGGCCCTGTTGCGGGGTGGTGGGTAAGTTCTAGTTACCCTAACGTAAACTTTTATCAAAGTTCAGTATGGTTCTAGTACTTCTCCAGAGAGCAATCAATTTAAAGAGGTTTTCTTTTCTGTTTTGATGTTTTAAACCTAAAGTTTTATTCTTATTAATAAAGTAGTATCAAAATATAAAACAGGGAACAATTAGAACACATCAATAATAATAATAATGATTTTTGTTTATTAGCTGGTAACCTCCCCTATCTACCTGCATTTTTACTTTCCCTTAAACTTAGTTTTTTAATGCCCCAGAAAAAGCATATGCCCATGGAAGATTACTTACTTGCTTTTAGCAGTAGTGTTGAGTCTAGAATCCTAAGATCTCGTTCCTCATTTCATGTCATTTATTTATAAACCCTTTTAGTCTATTGGACTGACCATATTAGGTGCCTCTTTTGGAAATTAGGTGAGTATCCTGGTGCCATAAGAAACTTAGTGTGATGTGCAAGCTTTCGTTTGCTCATTTAAATGCAGTTTTACCCTCAGTTTAGTCAGCAAATAAATTCCTTAAAATTCACAAACTGCATAAGGAATTGAATTCTAATGTCCCCATCACTGAGAATTTGTATGCTGAATGAATGTCTAAGCACCCATCATCACTCAAGAAAAGATTTAATGTGACCCAATGTAAGGACTCTGCATAGTTGTTATACCCCTAAACGACAGCCTGGAGAAGCTCAAGTCCAATTGTCAAGGGGCAGAGCGTTTGCCCTTATTCTGTAGATTTGTTCTTAAATAGGCTGCCAGAAAGAATTCCAGGATTCCATGTGTACTGGTGGTGCCTGATGCACTTTACATGCCTGGAACCTTGCGACTGACTCCCCTCTTCTGCTGCCTTGCCCCACGTGGGCCACGTCAGCCAGCGCCAGCTGCACTGGGGCACCCTAGACGAAGCCTGCACACTTGTCATAGCAGTCAGAGAATTGCTGAAGTGCAGAGCTGGCCCTTGGGATTTAGCTGCTGCTTGTGTGAAGCAGTTTTAAAATATTAAGCTTGGAAAAATCCCACTGAGCTGGGTAAAGACTTTATGTCCTTTGGGTCCCTCTCGGTTATATCAGTTTCCGGCTGCAGGGCAGATGTCTCCCCTGGGCTGAAGTCTTAGGCACAAGGATGTGGGTATCTGGCAGCTTTGACTCTCGAAGACCCAAAAGACAAGGAGAAATGGTTTTGAATTGTTTATTGTCTTTTCTTTGTTATTTTGTTTTCAGCGTTCAGTAGCCACTCAACCATGCATGGTTTTACAGTAAGTTTTGCAGTCTAAAAAAATTATTCAGGCAGTAAATGCAATAGAAATCCAAAAAGTATGTGTTTCTGTACATACATGCACACACACATGCCCCTCTATGGAGCCTTTTACTTTGTGTGTTTCATAATTCTCTTTTAGATTTACTCGAGAAATTATGCTATTATAAAATGTGGTGCCATGAATTAAAGGAATTCCAGTGGTACTCTATCTGTAAATGTCAAAAATATTAACAGAATTAGAGAAGGCCTTTGTGCCTATTTTATTCATTTATTTTGAATTTTTTTCAGTAATGGATGCTTTGGTGTATTTAGACCCTATAGGCACTGTGCTATACACACACTTTTACTGGACATGTGTTTCTAGAGCTCCTTTTCTGCATGAGATGTGGGTGGGAGTAAACACCAGCACTCAGGACCCCTGACGGCATTCACATGGTGAACATCACTAAATCTTGGAATTTGGAGCTGAAGTCAAACTATCAGGGCACATACAAGGACACTTGATTTTATCTTGTGGGTAGTGGAGGATGGTCAGGTAAGACTTCCCAGTGCTGAAATTTATTTATTTGGTACTGGGGATTGAACCCAGGGTTGCTTAACCACTGAGCCACATCTCCAGCCCCTTTTTCAATTTTTAAATTAGGAGACAATTAAGTTACTTAGGGGTCTTGTGAAGTTGCTGAGACTGGCTTTGAACTCATGACCTCCTGCCTCAGCCTCCTGAGCTGCTGGGATTATAGGCATGTAATAGGGGTGCTGTGTGGCCACTGTGCCTGGCCCCAGTGGTAACTTTTAAGCCAAAGAAATGGAAGGAGTTTGCCAAGTAAAGGACAATAAAGGAAGCCTGTGAGGGGTACTTAGCCGAGGGGAAGTGGGGGCCAGTCCTGCAGCAGAGGAGAAGGCCAGAAGTGTTGGAGAAAGAAGAGAGGGCTCAAGGTACGACATCTGACATTTGAGAGACTGCCAGGCCTATCCAACTGAGCACGTTTGTGCTTTTGGATTTTGTGGTGGATGGTCCACAGAGGTAGATGCATAGTTTGTCAGGCAGGAATGTGTGACCATATGTGTCACAGGGCAGGACAGAGTGACTGGAGATGTGGAGTATGGCCTTAGAGAGGCAGAGGGAGTCTGTTTTCTGATGAGGTAAAATTTCAGCAGAGGCCCTTCTAGGCCTTTGAAGGGTTCACAATCAGTCATAAGAGCAATGGGAAGCCATTGAGGGACTTACTGGAGAATGATCAGATTTGTGTTCTGATTAGGTAATGTGGCTCTCTGGGGTCCTGGAGTCATTGAAGACACTTTTGCAGAATGTGGGAGGGACATGAAGGTCACTGTGACTGGCAGTGGGAAGAGGGAAGAGCGGGTGGATTTGAGAGATGATGTTCAGGAGGTGGATTTGGCGTCCTACAGAGAGCTCACTGCAGGAGATGTGGGAGAGGAGGGTGTCAAAGCTGTTTTCCAGGTTTCTAGCTGGGACAGCAGAGAAGGAGAACGAGGTTTGTGCAGGAGGAGGCAATCACAGGCCAAATTTTGGGCATACTAAAAGTAGTGGGGGTGCTGTGTGGCATTTGACCTACAATGTTGCATAGGTCATCAGATTTGGTGCTCATTGCTGGACGTGGGAAGGGGAAGAGAACTGGAAGTCCTCAGCTTGTGGGTGAATGAGAGCTTCATGGAGAACCATATCGTTAAGCTGGAGTGGGACGGGATATGGCGAGGGGTGCTGAGCAAGTGGGAGGTGAGGAATTCAATATCTTGAATTCACAAGAGTAGAATTTGGCTATGAAAGTGAGGAGCCCACGTAATCCCACAGCCCTGTGAGAGAGGTGTTGTGTGTACTTGACAGCCAAGGAAGTCGCTGCTCCTGGAGGTGTCTGCCCAGCCACGGTTGGTAGGCGAGACCTCCTGTATCCCGTTTCATCGAAGCATTCGGCCAGTCCGGCTTCTCCTCACTCCCCTCTCAACCCCTCACATACATTTATTTAATAGTACACAGGGTTGGTGTTCAGTTGGTCATTGAGCTGTGCTGTGAGGCACATGCCTCCCAGTAAGTGGTGTGTCACCTTCCTTTGTAGACCAAGGGACAGGCTTCCAGGCAAGGGACTATACATCCATGCTTATCTAGCCCTGTGTGTGGCCACTCGACCTGTGTGGGGAAGGATGTGGATACCCGAGGGACCTGACTATGCCAGGCTGTGGGTCTTTGGAGTGTAGTGTGTTGGAGAAGATTGGCGAGAGGTTTGGGGAGGCAGGAATCTTGTGCTTAGTGGCCATCAGGTGTCTCGGACTAGGTGTGCTCCTGATTCCTAAGCACACCCTAAGGAGAGCCGGAGGCCCAGAGGTTTCCATATACAGAGTGTTATTATAATATTCCGGTAAAGGCAATTGTTAAGGGAAAGATTAAAGTGGAATGCAGAGCTCAAAATAGTTTTAGATTCCACCCTTGCAGAAGGTAGTGCAGGAAGAATTGTGCCTTTCTGCTGAAGAACCAAAGAAAGGCCACAAATAAACCCCCCCATCAGCCTCTACAAGCTTTCTCCTGGGTCTCAGTGCCATGTGCCTGGAAAAAGACCTGGCTAAATTTCAGTTGCTCATTGACCTCGTTGGATGTGTGTTTAACACTGTTAGATTTTATGATTGGAGTTATTTTTTAATAATAAAGCATGTTAATGGTAAAGAAGTCATAGATTACAGAAGAATGTAAGGAATAAATTAGAGGTGCTCTACTATCTTCCATCATTTCACTCCTCGGAATTCATCACAACTACTATTTTTTAGTGTGTATTTTTCCAGAAATTTTAATGGTATAGAGAAGCTGTATGTTTAGTCTTAGATCATTTTTCCTTCTTAAATGTAGCATATAATTTGGGTCTCTCTCAATGAGCTTTTGTTAGACCCATTCCATTCTTTTTAATGATCAAAAAGTATTCCATGTTCATTTATTTATTGGTACCTGGGATTGAGCCCCAGGGGGCGCTTAACCACTGAGCCATATCCCCAGACCTTTTTAAATATTTTATTTAGAGACAGGTCTCACCAAGTTTCGTAGTAGAGCCTCACTAAGTTGATGTGGCTGGCTTTAAACTCTTGATCCTCCTGCCTCAGCCTCCCAAGCCACAGGCTTGCAGGCATGCACACTGGGTCCACCTTCCATGTTCATTGATATTCCACATTCCTTCCCTCTCTTTCCATAAAAAATAGTACTGCACTTAAGCTTGTTTGAATATATGCCACAAATTCCTAACTGGTCGTGAAATTGATGAGTCCAAAGGAGTATGCATTTTAAATTTGGACAGATGTTGTCAAATTGTCCTTCCTAAAAATACCTTTTTAAAGGTGTCTATGATGTTGAGTTCCAAGTTTCATGGAATACTGAAATCTTCCACCGAGGACATCTGTGGGCACTTAGGTTCTTTCCTCTTATAGGGATGATCTCTGCAACCTTCCAGTCCTGGGGTGAGGCAGAAATGCTGCTCAGGTTCTGTGGGACCCTCATTGTCTCAAGAAGCCATCTACCTTAGTTGCTATAGCCTGCTTGTTCTTTCTTAAATTGTACTGAGGAATGCTGAGGCTGCCCGTCCAAGAGGTTGGGATTTACGTCTGCTCTTAGTATAGAAACTTGGAAGGTTTTATAGAGGCAATGTCCACATCTATGTGAATGTATGCACAAAACATATTATTATTATTTATTTATATATGGGCATAATACCTTTATTTGATTTGTTTTTATATGGTGCTGAGGATCGAACCCAGTGCCTCATGCTAGGCAAGTGCTCTACCACTGAGCTACAACCTCAGCCCCCAAAACGTGTTTATTGAGCATAAACTATGAGCTGGATGCATTATATAAGTATATAGCAACTCTACTTAAGTACATGCTAACTCTACTTATCCGTTTCATAGGTAAGTAAGTTGAGGCCTAAGACTACTACCAAGGGTAAAACTGAGAGCTGATTCTTACCTCAGCACTCAACCTATTGGGGATATGCTCCAAGTGCATGAAATACTCTATTCCTTTTTGTTTGAAAACAAGTGTTATGTATATTTTTTTCTTATGTTTTGTTTGGTTTTTCTTTTTTGGTACTTGGGATTGAATCCAAGGCACTTTACTATTAAGCTATATCCCTGGCCCATTTTACGTTTTATTTTGAGACAGGGTCTTACTAAGTTGCTTAGAAACTCCTGAGTTGCTGGGATTACAGGCATGTGCTACTGCCCCCTGCTTCTTCTTTTACACAGTGTGGTGGCTAAAATACATACCATATTTCTCATGCTATCATTTTTGTCCATCTGCATTCCTTGCTTTATAGATTAGGGTGAATTTGAGAGAAGAGAACATTTGAGATATTATGCTAATGTCATGAGGATCCCAGGCCTAATTAGAAATAACCTTTGAAATAACCTCATCTAACCATACTTTATGTTTTATATTTCTCAGAATTGTAAAAGAACTTAATTTTATTTTCCCTTGAGCGAGAACTGTATATCTTATAAGTAGTAACAGAGACAAAAGATGTTTGTGGATGATTGAACACAATTCATAACTGATTTCCAAATCAAAGCAAACCACCCAAGAGCATCCGCATTCATGTGGTTTTTCTAACACGTGGAGGAGACTATACTAAGGATTAATAGTTGAGCTGTTTTCTTTTACCAGAATGGACAGCAACTGTCTTCTTGTTGTAAGAGGGTGATTTGTGGACTGTCCAGCAGAGGTCACTGCGAGTTTGTGATTAAGTGCTGCTGCTGGCTAATGCCTGCATACTTTCCAGAGAAAATTAGTCTGTGTGATGTGAAAATGGATTTTAGTTTAGAATGTTGCCATTAAAGTTATTACAGGTGTCAAAATAGCATTTGTCAGGTATCTTAAAAGTTACCACCCTTTCTTGCTGCCTAGATGTACTGAATAGCTCCTTAGTGTAGTTTATCCTAATGTGGGGACTATTATTAGAGCATGGCTTGATTCCCTACTGTGCTCCTTTCCATGGATTTGGTTTGAGTTTTCTAAAGGAAATCTTAACTATTTATGACTGTGTTTTGTGTGTGTGTGTGGGGGGGGAGACTTAAATTTTAGATATGAGGTTAATGTGTAACTTAAAGGAAAGCCAGGTAGTTCCTTATTGGTATCTTCATGTTGGATTTTTTTTTTCTGAAATTCCAGATATTTCTTTACCTTCTCTGAAACCTGGAAAATGGTTGTATTTTAAATGGAGACTCACACAACCTAATTAGGTCCACTCTCCCTTTTTATGCTCCCCACAATGTCCAAATTATCTTTCTGTGTTCTTTGTCTACCAGACTAACACAGCTGCTGTATTCTGTGGACTTTGAATTGTCACTGTTTTCTTGAGTGAAAGTGTGGTGGGGTGCAATTAGCTTGTATATGCATATATGTACATTTATAGATACAGATGCAGTTTTGCCTCAGCTTTTCTTTATGTAAAAATTATAAGGAGAGTGCAGATGTTTTTATACATACGTGATGTTTGCCTGTATTTCATGCCTGCAGATTTGATTATTTAATGCCCACGAAATACCAGAATACCATTGAATTTTTAGAAGGGATCGCTTTGTTTTTTCTTCCTCAGGTTAACTTCTGTTTAAGTATTTTTTTTTCTTCCTCCTCTTCTTACACTCTTGTCAGATATCTTGTCTCCTTCCTGTTTTGTACCCACCCACTGTGTTCTTCTTTAGAGATACTCTCAGAAGCTGCCACTAGGGGGCAGCATGATTGCATACCATCCCACAAGACTGCCCTTGGCTTTCCTTTTAGTTGGCAGGTGTGGGGGCCACTTTTGAGAACAAAGCACATTATTACTGAACGCCTAAACCCCCAGTGACAAAGCATTGTAGTGAATTCAAATATACAATCTGGGAAATTCTCAGCGCCCCCGTGACTGGTCTCCAAGGCAAGGCCTGATACGCGGATCACTTGTAATTAAAACTAACACTTGTGGATGGGTTGAGCTATAATGTAAATGGACGTTTCTCATTGTAGAACTTTCAAAATATGTGTGGCAGGCCTTTGATACAGGGGAGCTTTTAAAAAATTTTTATATCCCTTGAAGGCGTAGACATTTGAAGAGTTAGTTGGGAGAGACCTTACGTTTTGGCTTCATCTTTGTTTTTGAAAAGAATGAAAAATAATTGCAAATAAAGACATATGGATTATTTTATCCATCCTGCAAGAACCTGTATTCATAGCAGCTGATTGAGTCCTGGCTAACAGGTTTATTTTACCTATTGATTTCTGGAAATAAAGCAGGCACAAAACTGGACATTTAATTATTGATGTTGCAAATCCGTACTACAGTATGTAACTATATTCTTAGACTTATTTTTGTATCAGTTGTGTGGCTGGTGTCTCAGATAATCTTCTAGATTTTAAGTTCCTTTCTTTTATGCTCCATGCCTTATTTTCAACTTTCTTACTGCTTAGTAAGGAGTTTTGCATGGATAAGGCAAAGTAGACATTTGTCTACTAGGTTTTTATATTATGAGCAACTGCAAAATTCCTTGCCCTTCTTAGTTTTCTTGTTTAGCTTAGTTTCCACCAAACATGCACTTATGCTCCTGCTGCATTGTGCCCCTCCTGCCTTGTCCCTCACAGCAGTCAGATCTTTCATATCAGCCACATCACCCTGCTCCACCTTTTTATGTACAGATCCTCATCTCTAGAAAACAGGCAAATTAACACAGAGACAAAACCCATTAGGAAGTAAATTGATTCATTTTACTAATTGGCTGACAACATTAGACTTGATGGGAACTGGCACATTATTATCTTCAACATCACTATGACTTTGACTTGGGGTATTTTTGATACTTTTTTTTTGATATTTTTCAGGCTCCTGTGTGACACAGACTCTTATATAGTGACTGTCACAGTTAACTTGTCTTATACTTTCATAGCCTCTCATCAGCTTATGCTACCAGTGAATGAATGCCAGAGACTGGCATCATGGTGGCCAGTAGGAGGAGAGGTGTTGGCCACCAGCCTTGATGGAGAAGTGGGGCACACGTGGAGTCTTGTCTGGGCCAGCGTGGGTTTGGATAACTTGTGGTGATGTAGAGGTTAAGGCAGAAGAGTGTTTTAAAAAAAATGGAGTTGCCAAGTCTTGTTGGAGTGGAGTACAGGGTTTGTATATAAATGTTCAGGGAGCTGGGGCTGATTGTGGGTTTGACTGAAACCAATGCAGGCTTTCAACAAAAGCAAAGGCATGCATTTATTCCTCAGGTAGGGGAAGGAAAACAGCTGGAGGTTTTTCTTTCTTTCCTTTTAAGAAGGAAAATAAAATTAGAAAGAGTGATTCTGATCACTATTAGAACCAAATTCCCCCCAGGGGATGTGGTGTGGTTAGGTGTGCATAGGTTCAGTGTCTGTATACTTCAGCTATGTGTTTTTGGATGGTGCCAGAATCTTCTCAGACTCTGCCTGCTAATCTGTGTACTGTCAACTCAGTGAATGTGCAAATTAGATGCTGTTGTATGTATCAAAGATCAGCACAATATCCGATACATCATCCTGTAGGATTGAATTGATAGAAAGAATAAGAATTTTAAAAATTTCCATATGTTAGTTGACTGACATAAAGGATATTGAAGTGTTCAGAATTATAGGTGACATAACTTTTGAGTTTACCAGTTGTTATTCTCCATTATCTCACTCAGTTCTCTTCACCATATCAAATAGGGACTGTCTACCACTGTGACTGTTGTTTTACCTTTGAGGTGACTCAGGACATGTAGAAAGGTTAAACAAATTTCTCATGCTGGGAAAAAGAGGAATTAAAATACAAAAATGCCTGACCCTCAACTGTGGGTCATATCTGGCACCTTTCCCTCCGAAAGGGGGCCAGAATTCATCTTAGCAGAAGTGGACTTACTAATACTTTCTGGCTTCCACAATTTGCAGTACTCTATAGGTTTTCTGTGTAAACATAATCCCAGTACAGGCTATATGGTCTTGTGAAAGCAGCTATAAGGGAGAAGGCTTTAATTAGTCCACAGTGCCTAAGCTTGAGCGATCATGTCTCTTCCTTGGGCCTCAGTTCTTCTGTTTTGAGCAGTGTTTCATTTCTTTCTTTTTTTTTTAAAAAAAATTTTTTTTAGTTGTAGATGGATACAATACCTTTATTTAATTTATTTTTTTCTTATGTGGTCCTAAAACCCAGTGCTTTGCATGTGCTAGGTGAGTGCTACAACCCCAACTCCCCCTAAGCAGTGTTTTCAGTGGTTACATTGTGAAAGCGTCCAGGCTTGCCCTGAGACTGCAGTTACTGTTTGGGGATCTGGTGGAGAAACACCTTCTTCAAATGGACATTAGACATTAAAGTACCATTGTTTTCCAGGCCTCAGTCTTTGCCTTTAGTCATACCATCCTAGCTTTCCCTCACCTCATTCTTATTCAGGATGTCACCTCTTTGCTTTTTGATGGCTTCTGTTTGCGGCAGTACAGCTTTAGTCTTAACTAGAACTCACCCAATAAATTGAAAAGGCTCCCAATTCAGGAAATGGTACTGGGTGGCTTCCATTCAATCCATGGTAGATTTGAAAGACCAATTTTTTAGGGTGCCTGCAAAGCGAAAGTCTGTCTTCATGTTTTGTTTGGAGGTGTTTTTGCCCTCAATTATGCATTGTGCATGTTCGAGCACTTTTGGCCCTATTTTTCTTTCTTTCTTTCCTCCTTATTAAACAGAACAACTCGTAAAAACCTTGCATATGCCCCCACTCTCAATTCTTCTGTTCCTTTACAGTCTGTGTATTTCTTCTTTAATTGTAACAGTGGTATATGCTTACGGAAAAAGAAACTAGAAAAACTTTGTTAAGTGGAAAATAAATAAAACTGCCCTGAATACTACTCCCATTCCCTCCCCTAAAAGCAAAACACAATTATCTTTTTTCCCCCTCCATCCTTCCAGAAATTTTCTGCACATATATGAGCATTTTAAGCACACCCACACACAAATGGCTTCCTGCTATACATACTGTTCTGCCAATATATCTTGGATATGTTTCCGCATCAGCAAATATAGATTGACTTCATCTGTTAACAGCTCCTTAGTAATTAGGGGATAATTTCTCACAACTCCCCTATTTTTTTTTTTTTTTGGTTCCAAAACAAGCTGCTTTGGAGATATTCCCAGGGACTCCCCATTCCACTTCCTATTTTCGGTGCTTGGTGCAGTCTGCATCCTTTAGGGAAAGAGTTTCATCTTCTAACATCACCTGTTCCTCATATTTTGTAGCTTTTGAGTGTCTGAGCTTGTCACCTACTGCCTTTTTAATAAGAAGGGGTCTAGTCAGAGGGTCCGAGCTGAGAGTAGAGAGGCAGAAGCAGCTGAAGATGGAGTTAAAAGTTAAAGATAGGCAGTGACGCCTGCTCTTCAAAAATGTCAAACCTGAGCTTCAAATCAGGAGAACTTGGGGGAGTGAAAGTACTCTTTTATAGGGCAAGCAACCTGGCCTGTGCCCTAAACCTCCACCTGGCCTCCCCCATCAGTGGCCAATGGTGTTTTCACCTTACCATTTTGACTTAATGGAAGTAAAAACAAGCAATGCATTAGAAGTATCACTATGAAAATTATAGTTGATTCTTTATATTTGAATCAATAGGAGTATTATAAATGCTGTTATAAAATTATAACTTACTAGGTCTATTTCCTAACACTTTATGCTGACAGCAATTTGTTTATAATCAGTTTAATTAGCTTTCGACTGCGTAAGATTTTCATTTTCAAAATATACATTTTCTTTCAGTGAACCGCTTTCTAAATTTGTCTAAAAGCAGCATTTCTGAATTTTATCTACCTGGTGTAAAAGGCACAGAAGTGCGCGTGGGCAGTTGGATCTGTGATTATCTATGTTAAACTATTCATACCCCCGCTTTATTTACTTTTGTTTGCTGCCAACCCCTTAAAAATCAAGGCTGATTCCTTTGTTCTTAATGGGCCTAAAGCATTTTGGAGAAAGACAGGCCCCTTATTCCGTGTTTTGATGTGATGTGACGGTGGTGAGAACCCTGTTAGCATGGTGGATGGAATCTGGGGATGGTCCACAGAAGGGGGCACGAGGGTACCTGGTCTTAATAGAGGAATTAGTTCGTTCGTTCATTCCTTCTTTCCTTCCTTTCTTCCTCCCTCCCTTCCTTCTTTCTTTTGAGTACTGTGGATTTTTAGGTCTCTCATGTTGATGCTAATATAATTGTCTGATTATTTTAAGCCAAATACCAGCCTTGTTATATGAAATCAGAACAATAGGATTGTTCTCTGCATTTTGGCAGTTCCCGTGATGCTCTAGGCGTGGCATAAGCAGTGAGTGAGAAAGTGAGGTCAGGACCTTCACAACCACAATGGTGAAAAATGAGGCTCTCCCCCCCTCACCTCCAATCACTGTTCCCTTCTCCCAAGAGCAAAGTTTGAGAATGGTTTTTCTACACTTGCCCCTTGCCCAATTGATACATTACCTTGACATCAGATACCTTTTCAGGCCATGTGTGATTATGTTTTTATACCAAACTTAGAGGGAAAATGTTGGATTTATGGTTGTAGGACGGGAAAGAAGTGGCTGAGAGGGTAGAATTGGTAAGTTGATCACATGAACATTTTGCCTCAGTGATCACTTGAGCAGCTATGATGACTTGTGGATTTGTAATGTTGGAAAATAAACGTCTCCATTCACAGATTCATGCTGTGTGTGTGCGCGTGCACATCCAAGGGCAGAGGATGAATGTGGAGTGGGATATCCAGGCCTATTCTTGTGGCCATGGTTGGCCATGATCATTTGTAGGTTGAAAACCTGGATGTGAATTAGGTGTCTTCTTATAATAGGGCATTTGCCACATGTGGGGAGGGTGTTTTGACTGTAGTTCAGACTTCCATGAAATCACATATGGCTGGTGATGTAGGCAGAGGTAATCTATTTCCCCAGTTTTGGTGAGCAAGGGACCAGTTCCATGTTGAAGAAACCAAGGTCTACATGCAGTTGAAACATTTGTACAATCCTGGAGTATCAGTGCTTATCCAACTTTAAGAACTCCTCTCCCACTTCAAGTTTAGGTAACTTATGTAAGAGCCGGTCATTGATGTGAGTAGTATAGGACAAGTTCAACTGACCACATTGAGGGATAGCTGCACGCATTCTCAGGTTTTATTTTGTTATGTTAAACATTAGTGTTTGTCTAAATATCCATATATGCTAAGTATATTCCATATCTAAATATACTCTAGCTATAGTATCTGCTTGGTGAATAAAGAAGCACTGTGAACCACTGACCTCATGAAGATGACAAATTATTCAAAAAATTATTTCAACATCTAATAAAGTTCAGGTTCTTGAATATTTGGGTACTTATTGTTTTAAACAAGACACTAAACAGAGGGTTATGACAATGGGATAAAGTGTTTCATCAGAAGCATTTGAACTGCCTGGGTGGTCTCTTTTTAATGAGTCCCAAATAATGCAGTGAATATTAATTTCAGACAATCTGTGTACATACATACAGAATGTGTGGCTGAAGTTCCCTCTGTGAGTTTTCCATTCATCAAATTGGAAGAGATCTTTTTGGCTTTGTTGTAGGTGATATTCTGATCAACAGAACCCGTTTCCCAATCTGTTTGTTGACCTTAATGTGTGTGTGTGTGTGTGTGTGTGTGCGCGTGCGTGCGTGTTTGTGTGTGTGTGTGTGTGTGTGTGTGTATGTACACATTTATAAATTAAGAGGGGAAATGCCCTTTGTGCCTTTGGATGACTACTTTTATACACACAGACTGAGAGAACTCCCCTGTCCTTTGGCAAGGGCTATAAAGAGAGATCACATTAGTGTAACCTTTGCCTCCTAAGGTGTGGATGAGTGAATTGTGGTTGGAATTTAATTTTAACAGGTTTTATCAAACTGCTAAAAGATATTGAAAATGTTTAATATGAGAGTCATGGGCAGTAAATCACCCTCGGGCTTGTTAAATAGATGTCCACAGTGTACTGGTGGATGGAGCGTGTGTTTCTGCCCAGGGACTTTTCATTCCTGCACCAGTCGGGCACATTATTCTCACCTCATAACTCTGCAATATTAGATGACTGGTAGAGCTCGTGGTGAAGGTGGGATTTAGCACTCTCCCCTATCCCTTTTGGGGGATGGTTTAAAGACCTATTCTTTTACCTACATGTATGCCATTTGGCTTTTCACGGGGATTTTTTTTTTTAAATCATATTTGAAGGATGTAGTCAAGTTTTATATTTGTGTCACCTGTAACATTCGTGTCATCTGTAACATTGACAGATATCTTGTGAACCACTCCTGTCTGGGATTCATTTTTTTCTTTCTTGTGCTTTATTTTCTCCTTGCTCACTCCCTCCTTCCTTCCCTCCCTCCCTCCCTCCATTCCTTCCTTCCTTCCTTCCTTCCTTGGTGGAAATTGTTCTCCAGCTTTTCATTGTTTCACTTCCTCAAATTGTGTTGGCTTAGAACACAGGTGCACTCATTTCTCTCTTCTTGGTGACACCCATTGGTTCTGTCAAAGCCCTTTGCTTTCTGATTCCTGTGTCTCCTAGGTGAAGACTAGATGAAACTGTGGATGGGTAGGGCTGCCTCATCTCCCTATCTTCTAAATTGGGGGCAGAAACAGCTCTGGTATTGGAGCACAGCCTCACTCATTCATTTGTGGGTTGTTAGTGGCTGCTTCTCGCTAGCACAACACTGGGCATTGTTCACTAGTTAGAGGGGAGGCTACATGGCTCTCACAGTCCAAAAGACCTACTATCTGGCTCTTTAGAATTTTTTTTTTTTAACCAACCCTTGATCTAGTTCAAACATAACAGATATTTAATAAATGTTGCATAAAAGAACATATTTACATAGAGTTTTCCCAATCTAGTTTTGTTTAATATGGAAACAAATTTCCCAGTCCCTAGTGTTTGGTGACTTGTACACTCTAGAATAAAGAGACAATAGACTATGTGCTTGAATGTCGCACACATCAATGTGTCATTCCATCCCATCACCAGTGAATGAAAACTGTGTGTGTCTTCTGGGCAGAACTTTCAACAGGAAAATGAGAGTTGGGAACAAAAGTTGCTGGACCTTGGACAATGTTCCTGAGAAGTGTGGATGAATGTCCTGCTTTTGTTGTGCATCACCTCCTCTGAATTAACCATGCAAGTCCCAGGAGACAAGGGCAGATCTGTCCCATTCCCCTCCCTAGCTTCTGGTTGCCCAGCCTTGTAGATACTTAGCCAGGTTCCAGGTTCACTTTAACATTCTCCCCGTGTGTCTTCACATCATTTCCTGCCTGTCTTTGTGTTCAATTTTTCCTTTCTCATATGGACATCAGGCATATTGCATTCAGGTTCACTCTAATGACTTCATTTTAATTTAATTACCCATGTTAAGGTTCTGTCTGCAAATAAGATTGTATTCTGACATACTGGGGATTAGGACTTCTCTGTCTCTTTTGTTTTAGAGGAGGGGGCACATTTCACTCCACAGTAGATGGATATCTCAGTATAATTCAGAAGGATGCTTGGCTTCAAAAGTGGAGTCTTTTCTTATAAAAATATGGCCAAGAGAAGGCAACCTGTTGTTCTGAGCCTAGAAATTCTGGAACTTGATTGCCTTGGCTTTAGAAAAGGGCAAAGGTGTGGATTTTAGTGGTTTTAACCCTGCACTTTGGATGTACACAGTTTCATTTTTTGGATGTGGTCAGAAAGAAGGGACTGCTTTTGAAAGGTTACCTTGAAGTTATGCACATGTGTTAGACCTGAAGATCACATCCATGTTCTGCTTGTGTGTTTTGTCATTTACTTGACTAATTGCCAGATGTTTGTATCCAAATACAAGGGAGGGCCCTCAAACCAGTCTGAATTTCACTCTTAATTTTGCATGTTAGTCATAACAGATTAACTACATGCCCGGTGAGTGCTTTTACACTGTGTACTGCCAAAATTAGTTGTGGAGTTAATCTCAGAACTAGATCTAATTACATTTTCATTGTTGTTGTTTCTGTACCTGTTCCTCGTCCTCCCCAAAAAGAGAGATTTGAGAGAACAAACTTTATTCTGACAGAGAGGGAGAAAAGAATCAGAAAGAAGAATGGGCTACAGACAGACAAAGGATCTTTATACACACACACACACACACACACACACACACAGAGAGACATGGGAAGGTATACATATATAAAGATAGCAAGTTATTTCCAAAGGATTACCAGTACACCCACCATTTCACTCAATTAATTAATGTACTTAAGAATGAATATTGAATATCAGTATCAAGTTAAATCCTCCACTCAGATTTCATTAATGGGAAATAGCTAAACTTGCATTTTCCCACCTCTGTTTTGTCAACTTGGGTGCTTTGACTAAGACCATCTGTGTATGACTCTCTAGGACACCAGCACAGGTATCTATGAGGGGTCTGTACCCAGTAGGGGGTCACAGTGAAAGACTCATGCTGAGTTGGGGGAAACTTACCAGCAACACATGCCCACCAAGAAGTGTGCGGGGTACGTAGTTGATGCTCAGTACATGTTTGGTGTAAGCTCCTTTCTGATCTCCGTTATCTGGGCTTATTGTCTGATGAAAGTAATTCCTGCCTGCCTTGCTCATAAGATCTGCGTGTGCCTCCAAGAGGACTCACTGTACACTATCACTTGCCTATGGGTGGTGTTTTTCAAAGCTCTCTCTTCTATAGTCAGAACATGTATGAGACTAGGCTGTGGTCTGAGAATCCACAAGGCATACTCAGAGATTTTTTCTCTTTTTATGTTTTGGACTCTGAGAACATCAGGGACCATGGACCAAATTCCATAATAGGCAATAAGGCCCCCTGGAATCTTAATGGCTGAGCATGCCCAGGGCTGAGGATGATTCTGCGAGAAAGTTACCTTTCATAGGTCTCTTGTGTTTTCAGCTCAGAACTCTGGGCACATGCTTGTTGACCCTGCCACAGGCCTGAGCCCTGGGAAGCCTTTCTTTAGAAGTACAGCCCAGGTTGTTTCTGGGAAACTGCCTCCCAGGAGGGATCTCTATCTGCATGTGCCTTGGAGCATTGCCTGGCTTCCCTGGGACATGGTGCTGTGGACAGCAGCACTGCTTAGCCTTCACCTGGGTGACAGACAGCCAGCTAAGACGCTCGCCAACATCTGGCCTGCAGGGAGGCTGGAGGAGGGAGTGTGAGAAGTCTGCCTAAGTCTGCTAAGTCTACCTGTCTGAGGTGGGACCTTCTGGGCTCAGTGCCTGTCATGGGACCTTGGTGGCTACACTGGTGCACCAAGGATCTGTGACATCTCAGATGCCTCACCTGATACTGTGCTGACATAGCTCCCTCTGTCACTGCTTTAGACCCATGACAGTAACTATCTGATTAAGTGGCTTTGAACAGAAATAAATCTGCCTGAGAAGACTCTGTTCCTAGCCACAACAGTTCCTTTTCTTTGTGGTTTCTACTCAGTTTCCTTTCAAAAAGTTCTTCCTTCACAGCTGTGGGACGAGATTCAGAGTATTATGCTTAATATGTACAAGCTGCAGCTTATATGCCAACTTCCACTTTCCTAACAAAAAGGGCCTTTAAACTCTTCACACACATTTCCTCAGAACTAGAAGGAAAAAACATTGCTGTTGGAGATATAAATACTCACGGAACAGTTATTTGCCACAGGACTGCATAGTCTCTTTGGGAGATGAAAGAAAAGCTGACAAAAGTGTTGTTCTGTACGCACTGCTATCATCATCATCATCATCATCATCATCATCATCATCATCATCATCATCATCCATTTGCAAGTTCAGTGGTTCAGATAGCATACATTGAGGGCCCAGTGCAACAGGACAGATGAGTTTGGGCTGAGATTGTTAAACAGACCTGTCTAAAGGTAAAGTGTGGATTTTGGGAGTTGATGAGTGGATTGGATTATTACTTTTGTTAAGATGAACTGAGCTAAAAAAATTTTATTTAAGGTTTGGTGATTTAGCTCAGTGGCAGAGTGCTTGCCTAGCATGTGCAAAGCCCTGACTTGGGTCCTTGGCCCTGGGCCTGGGTGGGGTAGTGGGGTGTGGTGGATTAAAAAACAAACAAACAAAACACCTAATTTTGATTAACTCTGGAAAGTGCCTCATAGTCTTCCTTTTAACCACTTATTTCGTTAAGACGAGAAAACGCACTGGTTTTGAAGAAATTCAAAAGCCTTATTTTCAATTAACATTGAAGATTAAATTATATACAACTGAACATGAGCATTTTGTGGGGAAAGAGTTTGGCCTATTAAAAGATGTGTAGAAGATTCCCATTTCGATTGAGCAGTGTGCTAAGTAATGCACATCTAATGTGCATAAATAACCGAGCCTGGAGAAGACAGGTCTGCTATCAATGGATGTTGTCAGACGGTGAACCGTGTGCATTTCCTTCACACGTGGGAACAGCCTTTGGTTGTGTTCGTGGGCTTCTACTCTATGTGTTAACGACACAGTCGTGTGAAAAGTATCAATTTTCACTTTCAGGCTGTTGAAACCCAATTTATATTTCCATATGCTTTTGTGTGTCTTTGTAGCACACTCTCAGGATGCATTTTTGCTATTTCATCACTTTTGTTACTGTGCCTTCAGGGGCCAGAAGCACTGAAGTTTCATGTGTGACCTGCAAACTTAAACCTCTCACGCATGGCTGCAGAGCCCAGAAGAGGGGAAAACACCACCACAGTCCATTTGTCAGGAAGAACAGAAATGCCTGAAAAGGCCCTGTTCACACTCACCACAGTGATCATTTCAGGGGGATTATAAGCAATAATATTAACATGGGTTGTGTCTATGCACTAAAAAAGAAAGCCCAGGCTATGTTTGTCAAACTGCTTGATTACGTTAGACACCTCCCATACTATTCTCTCTACATTTTGTCCTAGAAATAGATTGGTTGTCCCCAAACCTTCTGATTTTTTTTGGAAAGAAACTGAAAGCAACTGACTGAAGTTTGTCCAATAAATTCATTCAACCCTAATGTATTCAGCATGTTTGTGTACCCTGATCAGCCTACTTGTAATTGATACTTTGCTTACAAATAAAAACTCATTTTGAGCTCTGAAGTAACTGTTTTTTCCTTACCCTAGCATAAAGGGAAGAAAAGGTTATCTTATGACAAGCATTACCTAATTTATTCTCTTACGACAATGGAAATGGCTATATTTTAAGGCAAAATTCTAAGTATTTTCAGAAACTTTAAAAGAAGGGAACACTTAATTTCAGATGTGTAATTTGCTTATTTGATATTCTTTTCTTTCTTAATCCATGATATCTTTTTTTGTATCAGGGATTGAACTCAGGGGTACCCAACCACTAAGTCACATCCCCAGCCCTATTTTGTAATTTATTTAGAGGCAGGGTCTCACTGAGTTGTTTAGTGCCTCACTGTTGTTGAATGGCTTTGAACTCAACGATCCTCCTGCCCTAGCCTCTTGAGCTGGTGGGATTGCAGGCAGGCACCACTGTGCCCAGCAATAAAACCATGATATCTTTAGGCTTTGGGTTTTAATTTAAACCAGCATCAGTCTGTAATTCAAAATTAATATTTATGTAAAATTTATGTGAAATGTAAAAATTGGCTAAAGTAACCTTATGTCTTAGACTGATGATCGTTTCCTAGAATATTTTCCAAATTAAGTTCTGTAACTGTTCCTTTCTTTCTATATGTGTCTAATAGACGTGGAATATTGCCTTGTTTAGAAGAGTTCTGTTTTCTATCCAGGTACGTGTGTGGTGCATGCCTATAATCTCAGCAACTTGGGAGGCTAAGCAGGAGGCCTGCAAGTTCCAGGCCATCCTGGGCCACGTAGCAATACCCTGTCTCAAAATTCAAAAATAAAATGGGCTGAGAAGGTAGTTCAGTGGCAGAGCTTCTCTGGGCTCAGTCCCCATGACTGCCTCAAACAAAACAAAATGAAAAAATGTTCTATTTTCTGTTTAAGCAAGGAATGTGGTCAGATGTAATGTATTCTTGATTTGGTTTCTATAAAATTCTCTGTTGGAAAGCAAGTTTCAGAATGGCCTTGCTGTGTGAACTGGGATGTACAGCATGGGTGGGTATCTGAATGTATTTTCTACTTATTTTTAATTCCATGAGAATGGGGCCAGCTAAGGGGGAAGGGCTTGTGGGGTATGTGATCTTTATATTCCTAGTGCCTGCTGTAGGGGTAGTGGTTCACAGTGGGTGTTCAGAAAGTTTTTGTTAAACATACCTGAAGGGAGAGAGGTGAACCTAAGAGTTCATTCTGATATTGTCCAGAAACAGAAGTAGATCTGCCCTTCACAGTGCAGGAAGTTCTTCTACCAAATTTTAAGAAATGTGGGAAAATTAAATACTTATTAAATAAATGCCTGATATTCATGTAGTGTTTAAGTCTTTTTCTTCAACTTGCATAGAATGTGATATTACTTGAGCTATTTGAGTACTTATTTTATCAGCATGCATTATAAATGAAAATATGTTCAGATACACAGTTTTTTTTTCAGTTATAATACTGAGGTCAAAATTAAGAGAAAATCTGATGTTTAAAAAATATTTTAAAATCTCTCTGTAATATGATGGTCTTTGTGTTCATTAGGATAGTTTCTCATGAAAACTACTAGAGAATAATGTACATGCTTCTTTAGAAAAGTGTAGTGTTTAAATAATGAATGTATTGATTGTTATAAAAGTTGTGAAGGGGAAGGTCCTATTCATTTCTATTCATGTCTTAGGATTTTCAAGAATGTTCTTGAAATGCTAGGATTATACAAATGTGTCATCTTCTCATGTTAAATGTTGGGAAATACTTATTCATTCATATGTCCTGTCAGATTAAATCTATTTCTGTGTGAACCTTAGAATAGCACAGGCTTCTCCTGCCATCTCTGTTCAAGGGTTTCTGTTTGATCAGTGCTGAACGTGGCTGAGGCTCTATCCTGGCCCAGTGTGGTAAATATTTACCGTTCTGTACAATAAGCTCAGGTATCTGTGATCAAAGTTTCAGGTGCTCCAGTTGTGTGGCAAGATGTTGATGTTGATGGGTGTTTATGTTTTTTGTTTGTTTATTTTGTTTTGATTTTTGTCCTCCAACTACCCCCCACCCCACCTTTAAGGGATGGGTTCTTGTCATAGGCAGTTTTCATAAGGAATTAAAACTGGCTCCTTGTTAGTAATTCAACTTTGAATCCAGAATTCCCTACCTTGGAATCAGTGTAGTTATTGCAAGGTGAACTTTTCTATAGGAGGGTTTAAACTGATTGTGTGTAAGCAGATCAGAAGTACAGAACCTAATTGGACTTAAGGTTGATGTGATACTTGGTCCCAGTTTGGGTTATTGTTTTATTCACTAAACTCCCTCATTATTTTCTTCAACTCTTTTTTAATAAGAAATGCCATATGTTGCCAGGCTCAGTGGTGCATGTCTGTAATTCCAGTGACTTGGGAGGCTGAGGCAGGGGAATCACCAAGTTCAAAGCCAGCCTCAGCAACTTAGCGAGGCCTTAAGCAATTTAGGGAGATCCTGTTTTAAAATAAAAAAATAAAATGGGCTGGGAATGTGGGTCAGTGGTTAAGCACACACGGGTTCAATCCCTGGTCCCATACCTCTGCCCACCCCAAAGGCAGACATTCCAAATTAAAGGATAAGGATTTAAAAAAAAAAACACAACATTATAGTTCTATGAAATATTTTGTTTGCACAATTTGTTCTCCTTCTGGTTCACATGAGGAGTGTAGGAAGAGATAATTTCTACATCATGAAAACTTGCTTTCCATTGACAGTGAGTTTGGGCCTACTGGGAAAAAAGCATGAAAATATGAGCGGAATCTGGTATCACAGATGGCCATGAGTTCAACTGCTTTGGCTTTGAATGGAATGAGATTCAGATCTGGGTTGTTAGGGAGGCAGGTGATGTTTTCTTGAATAAATTGGAGGCATTTGGGAGCAGAAAGCCAGATGACCGTGGGGAGGCAAGGACATATCTTATGTTATTGCTGTGTGAGCTGGGATGTACAGCATGGGTGGGTATCTGAACGTATTTTCTACTTATTTTTAATTCCATGAGAATGGGGCCAGCTAAGGGGGAAGGGCTTGTGGGGTATGTGATCTTTATATTCCTAGTGCCTGCTGTAGGGGTAGTGGTTCACAGTGGGTGTTCAGAAAGTTTTTGTTAAACATACCTGAAGGGAGAGAAGTGAACCTAAGAGTTCATTCTGATATTGTCCAGAAACAGAAGTAGATCTGCCCTTCACAGTGCTGGGGGTCCAGTGTCAGGAAGAACTTGGTAAAGTCAGAGTACGGGTGGTGGGAATATTGTAGAGAGTGTTCAAAGTTTTTAATGGGTAGTTAAATCAGAAGATTCTCAAATGCTCTTTATGTTTTAAGACTCCATGACTTGAGCATCTTCAGTTTTCCTAACTATGTGTGAGTCACAGGGGAGGGATTCAGCAGTGTGTAAGAGGAGATGCCTGCTTGCTCTCGGGTATTCTCAATGTTGTGGTGGTGGTTAAAGAAAAATTTAAAAAAAAAAAAAGTTGGCAAATATGTTATAAACCTATACAATAAAATTCAGGTACTTAAATCATTCATTCATTCATTCAATATTCAAGTGTCAATAAACATGTTTGTAGTTGGAGAGAACAGCATAGCTTTCTAGGAGGTGGTGGAGTTGAGTTGAATACATTCTAGGAATGTATTGGCGGACTAGAACATTCAGTGAGGGGCTGTGGAGGGGGTGGGAGTGAATGCAAAGTCATAGGAATGATGAAGTGTGCTTGGTAACAATGAGGAAGCCTTAGGGAAATGGTAGCAGTGAAACCATAAAGGAGGCTGGGATCACACTGTAGTTGACCTTAATCATGACCCTAGCACTGAGGTGCGAATGGTGTCACTGATTCTGGAGGTGCGTAGGTTCCAGTGGGTGAGAGAAACAGATGCTTCTACCAAATACAGACATGGAGTAGGTGAAAATGGATATAATCTTAGATGTGTTGAGTTTGATATTGTGGAGATCCAGTTGAAAACAGTAAATTAGGAAGGATGTCATTGTTAAAAAGACAAAGGAGGTTTTGTAAGTGTTTCATCTATTTGCTGATTTAAAAACCCATTGGTTCATTTTAGATCTACTCTTTTTTGGGGTGGTGGTGGTGGTGGGGGGATGGATCTATTTTCTTTTACAATCATCCATAGACATTTACCAGAATGCTTTTGACACTTTCTCATTTTAACACTAATTGTGACTTTGCTTTGTCACTGTTATGGAAGTTTCCTAACATGCTGGCTTCACTGGTGCAAAATGTGACTGAGAGTTGAGAAAAGCTATTTTAAGTGGCATGAAAGGGATATATTTCTGGTTTTACAGGAGACAATTTCAAGTAAAGGTAAGAAATTTCTAAGGAGTTGGAAACCTGTGTATCTTCTGATGTGGGAAGGTCTTAGGTAAACATACATCCTGATTCTTTATTGATAGGCATTGTTAGTTGAACATCATTGGATGCTTAATAAAAGTTTGTGTTAACTTCTGAAATATTTTAAATAAAGATTAGGAAACTTAAGTTTTAGAGGACGTAGCAGAGAATTTGGGCTCATTTATTTATTTAGCTCTGAGTTTTAGTCTAGAAGGTAGAGTTTTGTAGGGTCTTTGGTTGTAATAATGTAATATTATTACAACCAAATATAGCGAATATAGTATAGGGGATATGGCTAATACTTTAAAATGTTTTCCTTTAAAAATTTTTAGACCAATTTTCATTTCTTATTTTCTCTCTTAGTTTTACTAAGAAACTTATAGACTTACTAACCTAAAAAGATTAAGAACTTCTTAACAAAACAGTTAAAATCTATAACCTTGATTTTCTCTGAGTCCCTGGAGTTTGGTCCTTTATTTGTTGAAGGTGGCTGTCCCTTTTGTGAATTGGGTTTTCAAAACCTCTTCTGTGAAAGCTGGCCACTCCCCTCCACAGCGCAATGTGCTTTGCTTTCTGTTTGAGAAGCTAAATGATCTTGTGGAACAAATTGATAAGTTATTTATAGACACATTGACATATACTTTAAAAGGCATTTTTTTTTAAATTTAGGAAGTTAAGGAAAACATCAACCAGTGTTAAAAGTATTTTAAATATATGTTAGAAATGTAGAGTATGATTTAAAGAAAGAAATGCCCTAGATAACTTGTTAATAAACTCTATTATTCCTAATCAGTTTTGTTACCCTTACATAGGATACTTTTTTTTTTTTGTCTTACCATGATTTTGTTTTAAATTTGTATTTTTTATTCCCTTTTTCTTCTGCCTTCGGACTGTTCATTGTTAGAGAGCTTCTTGGCATTCCCAAATTTGGGGACTCCAGATCCTCAGCTGTTCTTCAGAACCAGCTTTGAAATAATTTCCTAGAGGTTCTCATTCCTGCCTCTGAGAGAATTATTCTTCTGTTCCATGTAGTGGGATGAAAGGAGAGAGGTCACAGATGCAAATGACTTAAAATATCATGATCCGTCTTTTCAAGGAGGATTTTTTTTTTAAAACAGGAAAATATTTCTTTTTTCCTTTCCTTGAACTTTGCTATTTTCCCTTGAAAACTACATCTGGCAGAGAAACACATGTGCAAGGGTATACATGTCATTGTGTTTTTGTGTTTATAAGCTTCACCTATAAGGACAGCTGAGCATTATAGTTTTAGTGATTGCTATAGTTTTAGTAACTTGAATAAGTTAGTTCATGAAAGGATCTAATGACTAGTAGAGGTTGGCATTATAAATTCACAGCTTGTAATATTGTATCATTTTAAAAATCAAATTTAAAATACTAATTAACAACGTGGTCCGAAAAAGATGCAAAGTGGTTTTTGCACGTTGTCCCTAAATGGTTTCCTTCATACACTCAGAAGCTTGGAAGGTGACCTTCAGAGAATATTGGACAGAAACTTTATCTTTTAAACCCTTTTTTAATTCAACAGGAAATGAATTTGTTTGCCCTTTTCCTGTGGTGCCATATTGTCTGAATTTTCTTTCTGCTCTTACAATAGGTAGAAAGAATAGGGAGGCCACACATTTGCTAATCCTCTTGATGCTGTGTGGTGCTATGCTGTGTGATTGGATAATTATGATTCATTGTAAGTCGGACCATGTGCATTTCAGAGAGTGGATGGTAATTAGATAAAACTTAATGATTTTAACATTGTGCTGCTGGTATGTATTTATGATACATAGCTCTATTATTTCTAGAAGATATATTTTGTAATTGCATAGATGTTGTTGAGCTCAAATTTCAAGTCATAGAAATGTTTGGGGCTGCTTTCTAATGAAAATAAGATTTATATATCCATGCATTTCACAAATTACACCTAAAAAAGGTGAAACTGAGAGCGGAACCTAAAAGAAAGCAGTAGTCAATAGCCTGTGCACACACACATTAATCAGGAGGCCAGAGTTTGCTTTCTTGATTTATTGTTCACTTCATTATGTCTTTATAAAAGTGTAAAAATACACTTATGTTAATACTTTAAAATAACTTGAAATGATTGAGCAATTGTAGGCTGGTTCTGAGCTTGCCTTTAAATTTAGGGGAAAATTTTATTTTGTATGTTGGACTTTAAGTAGAAATGATCATTTATTAATATTTGTGCAGTTAGTAGATTTGCTTAATTCATGTTCATGTATGTTGGTTTAGATTTTATGTAGCAGCTTAACTAATTACCAAAAAAATTACTTAAACTTGGCTTTTAATAAGTATTAACTCTTATACTTGATAGGCTATTCAAGTACTTTATCATCTGTTTCATCTGTTTTGCAGTCCACAGTTGTTCAGTCATTTCACAGACAAATCCCTTCAAGTTCTCATATTCTCATTTTCCCCAGAATGAGAATAGTAACCCACTTGGCTTTATTGCTATGATGTCTAGCAATAACAGTTTCGGTTTATTGTCTAGTACCACTCACACAGCATTAAGAAGCCTTCTCCCTTCCTTATTGCATGAAACCTCACTGCTGCCCTCTAGGGGAGAAGTTGTTGCTTCACATTTCCAATGAAGGAAATTAATCATCAAAGTTTCACCTGCCCTCTCCAAGATTGTATAAAACACCTAAGGATTGTATAAAACACCTAAGGTGACAGTACATGGACAACTTTCATCCTAGAGGTTCTCATTTATTGTCATTGTCATAGATCCATAATCACCATTTTATAGATCCATGATGATCATTTTTAAAAGGGAGCCAGAAACAAGAGGTTTGCCCTTCATTGTGGCAGGCTTTTTAATTTTTAAAAAATTATGACTGTACTCTTTTATGGGGCAAATTTATGTTTAATGGAGAATCATGTGTATTTAAGAATTTTGGATATACATGGAAAATGATGTACTTGTTAATGATGTACTTATTTTATTTATATATATATATATATATATATATATATATATATATATATATATAATACACACACACACACACACACACACCTTAAACCCAGATTTAGACCACTTGGGCATATAAATACAGTTTTCTTCACATATTTCTAGCCTATAGTTATATTTGTGTATGGATTATATACTATGTTTAAAGATTTATACTATATTTGAACTATTTGATTCTAAACACATTAGGTTTGTTTTTCTGTCTCCATGTACAGAAATTAAAATAAATGTATCAGTTTCTAGTTTTTTAAAAAAACCTACTTCAGGGGCTGGGTTTGTAGAGTGATAGAGTGCTTGCCTAGCAAGTGTGAGGCACTGGGTTCAGTCCTCAGCATCTCATAAAATGAATAAATAAATAAAAGGTATTATACCAATCTACAACTAAAAAATATTTATAAAAGACAACCCATTTCATTGTGAAAAATTGTGTATGGGTACTTAAGAGTGGTGGAATTCATGTGCTTACTCAAAAATTCAGAGTTTTTCTTTAATTATATTCTGATATGCCTTATTAGAAGGAAGGAATTCTAAAATTAGTTGCTGAGTTAGCTTTTATGGCTATATTTGAAATTAAATTTGAAAAGGTGTTAGGAAACCCTGAAATTACTTCCTCAAGTTTCTTTTTTTCTTGTTTTTCTCTGTACATGAGTAGACTGTATTCCTTTTAATGTTTGTTCTTTCATCTGTTCTGTCTTCTGGTTTTGTTCGGATAATGTGTGAGTAGGTAATGCCTTATAAGGTTATGTTTCCCTGTAAAATGTTTTGTATTTCTAGAAAAACTTCACCTTTGGCTGACTTATTTCCTCTCTATTTTTAGATTGAGGGTTACCATTGTTTTAAAAGTAAATGAATTTAGTAGTTAGGGAAGGGTATGTAATGTCTTACTACAGGTACAAAATTGTAATGGAAAACATTTATTCATATGTGTTTATAAATAACTACCTAGTATAAAATACCTCTGATAGCTATAATTAATATAGCCACCACAGGGTTTTGCTTTATGCAAGCATTGAGACATTAATGAATGTCAGGGTAAACCAGCTCTTATTCTGCCTGATTTTAGGTATGTGATTTCTTTTCTTTTTTTTTTTTTTTTTTTTTTTGGTTTTGGGGATTGAGTTGGCAAGCATCATGAAAATGGACAGATTTCAGCTCTCTTAAATTGACCGGACTAGAATATTTTCAGCAACGAGAGATCTTTTTAAAAAAGAAAAGAATGCCTCCAATTTTCATTGACACTGAATGTATTCTTCTTGGTGTTACTTTGCTTATACAATTATGCACATAAAATTCGAAACTTTGTCATCAATACAAGCACATACATCTGCATGTGCACACAACCCTGGCCAATTCAGTTTGCATTGTATATTTTCCATAATCAAAAGCTATGGATAGTTTTCCTTTTTTTGTTGGGGGGGACATGCTTTGTAAAATGTACAGTGTGTCTGCTAGTCAGTCAGTCATATATAGTATTCAGCAGTTTAATTTTGCTCATAACTAATAAAGATTATGAATCAAAATAAAATGAAGCACCACTAGTGACATTACTTAAAAAAAACATCAACCCACTGCTAACATGCCTAATATATTCTAGTATGAATAGAGTTTACCCATGATCATATTGGTTCCTAAGAATTTTATTTGTACTTGTTCTTTGCACCAGCATGGTTGTTTTTTCTTTCCTTGATAATTAATACAACTCCACATGTAACAGTTTCTGGCTTATTTGATCATCCTCTTAGTGTCCTCTAAGGCTAGGTTTCTGTTAATGTTTTCTGCATAATGATTTAGCTGTTTGAAGAGTGTTCTGTTTCCATATTGCCTGACCAATTTTTGATGAGGCTTCCTATTTCTGTCACTTCTTTTGAACATAATTAGTAGTAGCATAGTTGACTGACAATTTCTGTTAGTAAGTATTATCAGAGCACTTGTTAGGATAAGGAAAGAGTTGTAATAGTCACAACCATGGCTTCCTAACTGAGAAGAGACAGTAATTTTCACATTCCCTGATAGTTTGGAAGATGCCTGGATTATTTTTTTGGGATTTAGGGTAGTTTAATACCTCATGCTTCTTGCCATATGCCCTCATTGATATATTTAATACTATTTCCAGTTGTTGCCAAGAGAATGCACTTTGGAAAGTATAGGAATGTACTATTAGAGATTGGAAAGATTTTGGTGAATTGGTCATATGTAATCAGTGTCAATCAGAGGACCTTTTGGATAAGGTTCTGTTTTATAAAACCATTAATTGGCAGCCTCTGCATTTTCAGGATTCTACGAGTTTGGTGTATTTCCACTACATAGAAACTTCACTACTCTTAATAAAAATAATAATAATTCTGAAGAAGGTTGTCTGGCTTTTTGAAAGGGAATGTCAAATGAATTTTCTACTCTCATAGTCCATTGCCAAGCACTTCATAACTTTCTGATAATACTCATACTTTTAGAAACACTGTGGAGAGAGAGAAAATAGTGTTCAAGTCCTTGATCTCTTCTCATGCTCCTTCACTAACTGGTTCATTTTTTTTTTTTTTTTAGGACTCTTGTATGATCTTAGGAGCGTGTTTTAGTGTTTATAAGGTCCTGACAGTATTCAGAAATGTGTCATTTGCCTTGCATTGCTTGAATTTTCCATTTGTTGAAGATCACCATGCAAACTGCTGTGCTCATTTGTTCTTGGGGCCTTTCAAAGTTTGTCATGTTCAATCCATAAAGCTTATCTTTATGTATTGGCTACTGCTATTAGTATATGAAGCTTTTATTTTTATTTTTTTAAATTTGATAGTACTGGGTTTGAAAACAGTGGCTCTTTACCACTGAGCTGCATCCCCAGCCCTTGTTATTTTTTATTTTGAGACAGTCTTGCTAAATTGCTCAGGCTGGCCTCAACTTGCCATCCTCAAACTTACACTTCTGAGTAACTGGGATTACAAGAGTGCTCTACCATGCTCAGTGGAATCTTGTTTCAATATTGTGTGATTCTATTGATTCATTAGAATTCAATAGAATCAATGCTGGATTTTTATATTAATTGACCAAAAATAACCATAGAGTTGAAAATGTGCCCAGCATTCCAAATTTGAACCAAAATGGTTAGTTTTGGAAATATTTTCTCTATCATTTTAAAATACTACCTTGAGTCCAAACTTAGTTTCCTTATGAGTCATTTATTCACCTGGCATCTCTGGGGTTTTTACAGGTTGAGTGGCACAGATTTTATTTATTTACTTTTTTATTTTTACATTTTAAGGTGCTTTTGGTGCAGTAATTGATCAGGGTTGTCAAGTATATTCAAAGAGAATCAACAGACATCAGAATTGATTCAATTTTCTTCCATGTACAACAGATATCGGCTGAAGGAGAACAGTGTTCATGTTTATTTATTTATTTTTAATGGTGGAAAAGACAATGATTTCAATTTCCCCAAGTTTTTATGTTATCTTTTATTACTATAAAAATTTTTGGAGGGAGGTCTGAGTATTGGGGCAAATCAGGGGGAATAGTAGAGCAATGAATGTGGGAAACTGTGTATTTAAAATTCTACTATGTTTTATTAGCATGGAAATAAGAGCAACTTGAAATCTCCTGCTCTGATTACTACAGGAGCTGGTGCTGGCTGTGTACTGTAGAGAGGCTCCATACCTCAGTTTATGGTAGATCCTGATTAGTGCCCAAGGAGACGAGTGAGTGATAAGAACAAATGAGGCTCTTACTCAGGCCCAGCTGCATGATTTGTGGGCATGATACCCAATGAATGTGCAGGGCACTTGGTTCAAAACTGAAGAATGTCAAGACATTGGCAGCAGAGCTTTAAAAAGCATACCTGGGGCTCCGTGCTAGTGAGGTCCTGGGTATCTAACCTCCCAAAACCCTGTGCTCTTAATGTCAAATAAATGAAAGAAAAGTACCTAAATGTTCCCCACAGAGCTGTGGTTCTTAATTCTGATGCTAGAGAGCAGACTTTAGAGAGACTGACTTTGATTATAATTGTTCTAGGTCTTTGAGTCATAACTTTCCTTGGTGTTTATTCCGTGGCCCTCCTCAGACAGCAGAATGAGCTCTGAGGAGTGTCACATGACACATAGAAATGTCTGGCAGTTGCCAAAAAATGGACTTAACCTTCTACTTTTCCCCATACGTTTGGATCATAAAAAACAGATATTGCCAAGGGTAACTGTCATCTGGAATTTGTGTTCAAAATTTATACAAAACACAGAATATCCCTTTCATTAGTCTATTAATTCTCCACTCACATTATTTCCCCTCCCACTCTCCCAAGAAGTTTCTTAATTATTCAACTGTTCTTCTAGCTGTTACATATTAAGAATTCCTATTGTTGGCACGAAACTCATCGCTTCAGCCTCATCTTGGAAATGCTGTCATCTTTTTATTTTGATATGACTATGAAATGTTGCTGTTTTTAGCACATTTGTGCATACCCTGGAGGGTTGTTTGCAAATACAGCTTGCATGTGTTGTGCATTTATCTATAAAATAGTGTAAGTTTTAATGGTTTAAATGTAATGACTTTCTGGGTGGGACTGGGTAAAGCTCTGCCAGTTTTGAAATCTGTAAAATGAAGGAAAATGGATACTACTTTTCTAGGAACTGAGATGGGCCTCCAAAGGTTAGGATTGGGGCTGAACTACAATTCTTAGCTTCACCTCTCACCACAAACACAGTGCAGCTAACTACAAATCCAAACAAGCCCTTACATGCCAGAGTTGTGTTAGGTCTTGGCCAGGGCTTACACTTCTATGCTTCTATGTCTCCTAAGACCCATGAGAAATCAACCAACATCAAGAAATCCTGGGACATCATTCTCCACGGCATGCTAACTAGATGAAGTGAATTGAATCAGGTGTGATTTTTCCTGGCTACCGGACTCATTGTTCTCCTCCTCATTTTCTGCTCCACTGCCTAAGTTTAAGTTCTTGGCCTACCTCCTCCCTGTACCGTGATCACATACCTTTACATACCCACATGCAGATGTAGATTTCTTTCTCCTATGGAAACTGGAAACAAGAAATTACTTGAGTATTACAGTTTGATAATCCTTTTCACAAATATATTTAATTTGGACATTTGTTCTTTGCTTGGAATCCCTTTAGTGAAATACAGAGGATCCAATTATTAGAATTTTTAAGGTTGTACATTTCTGGAAAGATTCTAAGGAGCATGACCTAAAATAATGACTCTGCATTAATGGGAATATGAAAATAGTTGAGCCAGATGTTAGTGACAGTGGCTTGGGAACACAGATTCAAGTTACACCAAATGACATGTTCTGCCCTGGAAGAGGTTATATGAACTGTAACCTATCAAACAGAGAAAATCATAAATCAGTGCATTAAATAATTACATTAGTAGAGTCATTAGGTAGGTATTGATGGCAAAATGGGTAAATCTTGCTCATTGGTTTCAGATATTATTCTATTGCATCCTTAGCTGTAGGGTTGGTGAAGTCTAGAGGTGGGCTAAACTTAGCCATAACATTCTGAGACTTGCCTAATTAGAGAATATTAGGTCAGATACACAGGCTTAAAGTAAATGGCCATGAAAGAACCTCAGACAGTTCAAGGTAACTTTTACCCTTGAGCTCCAACATTCATTTCTACTCTCCACAGTCAAGATGTTCTACTCAGCCAAGGTCAGTCTTCAGGATCTTAAATATAGATGTGGCTTCTTAACAGAACTTGAGTTTACAATGAATTTCTTTTTCTTGAAGGCATTTGGGACTAAAGTCACCTTTGACCATCAACACTATTTCCTAGGATTTGGTTATAGAGGGACTGGCCTAGAAGTTGGATAGTTCCTTATGTAACATCCCCCTTGGTTGGGTGAGCCCTAGGGTTAGAGAGTCCTTGTCTCCCATGTAAACCAGTAGAAACTTCCAGAGAGGTTTCGAGTCTAGCAGAAAGGAACTTTATTGAGTCGCACAAGTCAGGACCTTTTGTGGGCTCCTGATGAAAATTCCCAGGTTCCCCAGGGATGAAGAATTGTTGGCTTGTTTGGGGTCTTGGGTTATTCAGGATATGGGAAACCTGAGAAAAGGAGCAGGAGTGAACTTTGGGGTGGAACTTATGGCATGTTTTTTTTCTGGATCATGTGCCCTGTACTGAGGACTGTTTTTTTTTTTTTTTTTTTTTTAAATACCACAGATTGAACCCAGGGATGCTTAACCACTGAGCCACATGCCCAGCCTTTTAAAAATATTTTATTTTGAGACAAGGGCTCCCTGAGTTGCTAAGTGCCTCACTAAGTTGCTGAGGTTGGCTTTGAACTCTTGATCCTCCTGCCTCAGCTTCCCAAGCTGCTGGGATTATAGGCACTTGCCACCACGCCCAGCTGGGGGCTGCTTTTTACTGTGTTGTGCATGCTCCTTATTCTAGTTTCCACCAAATTGGGGGTTATGGTCACTTTTGCTATACTGTGCATACTCTTCATTCTGGTTTCTATTTAGATTGGGGGGTCATCTTCCTCCTTTTTAGTGTCCTATTGAGCATATGTTGTTAGGTTAAGGAGCGTCTGTACTCTCCCCACCTCCCCCCAGGTTAATGGCCAGAAATACTTGTGATGATGACTTTTGGGGCTCCTCCATGCTCCCCACCCCCGTCTTTCATTATATTTAGGGCAGTGGCCCAAACTAACCTACCATCTGCCCACCTTTTTTTCTCTTTTCCCCGTGACTGCCCTACATATGCATTATGTTGTCTGGTATGTTTTGTCTATTTTCCTATATCCTCTGCTCCTTCTAACTAAATACTTGATATGCTATAATGAATATTGCAGCCTCTCATGGCTACAAAGGTGGTGGCAAAGAAGTGAGTTGTTTCAGTCCCCCTCTTTGCTAATTGCTTTGCTAATTAAGGTTCCATTCTGTGTTTTGAACTCTGATTGACTGGGAGCCTCTTTTCCCAAACCTAGGGTGAAACCCTTCATTCTGAATGGAGTAGCTGCTATTCAGTGTGTTCATTTACCATTTGCCTTCTTTTTGTATTATTTTGGAGGAAATTGGGCAGAAGAGACCATATCTGCAGATTAAACCCAGGCAAGTTAATATTGTCATGGGGCAAAGACTGGGGCTCTTGGAATGTGTTGGGTCTTCTCTGCCAAGGGCACCATGCCATCGAGGACAAAGAAGAGCTCTTTAGGGGAAACAAGGATGTAACTTTATTAACACCAGAGCTGCAGAGCACTAGGCAGGTGGTCCTTTCTAATTTAAACTTGCAGCCCACCAAGGCACTATTGCTTCGTTCTGGGATCAATCTTGAGAACCTGCCAGCAATGAATGATTTTCAAAGCACAGCATTTATTTGTCTGATGTACTCCCTCAGGTTCCATATAATGTACTTAATTTTAATAGCCACTCACTACTCTTAATACTTGACTGTACTTCTTTCCACTCATCTCTCTCAAACAAGCCATCGCTTTAAAGGAGAATATAATCACATTTTGAAATTTAAAATCTCCAGCTCTATTTGTCAGCTACTCTTAAGTATATCTAACTTTTTTTTTTAAAGTTCTAATGGTCTTGGAGACATATTTTACATTTTTTGAACCCCATTGCTGCTTTCTGTTAATAATGAGCATATGTAGTTAGTTGAGAAGGTCTTTTAAATAATTCACATCTAAGACTTGGTAATAATTCCAAGTGAAGACTTGGGAAAATTTGTATATATCTATAAACCCGTATAGCTGTCACTCAGATTTTAAGATATAGAACATTTCCTGTGTCTGGGAAGGCTTACTTGTGTGCCTCCCATCTTTCAATTCATTGCTGTGGATTAAGTCTACTTTTTTGTTTTTGTTCTTGAACTTCATATAAGTAGAACCATACATTATGTACTATTATTATTGAATTTTTTTACTCATCATTATGTCTGGAAGATTCATCTGTGTTGTTGGGTGTAGCAGTAATTCTTTTTGTTTAGTATTCTGTTATATTATTATGCCACAATTTAACTAATCCATTTTAGTGCTAATGGATGTACATTGCTTTGAATCTGGGGGTTATTTCACATCAGAGGCTTACTTGATGTATTTGACACTCAGTGTAGATTATTTTTATACCACTCTACTATATAACAAAATTATTTTTATTAATAATGATGACAGGAAGCACATATTTATAATTACCAGAAATTACATATTTGCAATTACCAGAAAATGGATTCAATGAAAGTTTTCCTTTAATGAATCTCAATATTTAATCTTGTCAGTTAAAAAATAAAATAAATTTTATAGTACAAAGAAGGAAAAAAGAAGTGGAATGCTAATTTTTAGTTACATTTATTTTCTCTTTTTACTAAAGTGAAAAGTGTAAACCTGTATATTATTCTGTCACAGAAATGAACAATTACATTTTGCTTTCTGTTTCTGAGCCTTCTCCAAATTTATCATTGACTTTGCCATACATTCATGTCCAGTGGACATTGAAGCCAGATTGGCCAATTTGTTTAAAATTAACAAAGAACACTGCTTTTTTCCCCCTCTAATTTAAAAATTTGTTCTAATTAGTTATACTGACAGTAGGAACAATGCTTTTTTTTCCTATCACTTTCAAAAGTTAAAAAAAAACATTATGATTGCTGTATGTATATAGGTTACTCTATGACCAGTGTGATTCTGCAATCTGTATAATTAGAAAAATGAGAAATTATACCCCAGTGATTCAAATGTATAAATTGCCAAGATCATTGTAATGTAATGTCTTGTGTAGCTAATAAAAAAAAATATATATAAAAGAATTTCAAAAGTTTTCTTTCACATAAAGGAACAATTTCTAAATAATTTCTTTTCTTTTTCTTTTTTCTTTTTTTGGAGGGGGGATACTTTTAGTGAGTTTTAAATGATGTCTTCATAGTAGAAAAAATGTAAGTCTAAGTCAACAAATGGTCCACATAGAGTGACATAATGGAAATAAGTTATTTCTTTATTCTTATAATCATCTTATTTTAAAATTCAAGTCTACTATAAGACTGAAGGACTAGGTATACCACAGGAATGGGAGAAGGAAACTGTGCAGGGAAAGTTTGATTACGAATGGTTAGGAACTTTCTCCAAATGAATCTGTGTAGCTGTAGTAGTGGCCCATGGTGGGGTAGCCTAACTCTGTAGTTGGATTTTTCTGAAATAACTTCCATGTGAAAAAGAGTGTTCAATAAAGTGCAAGACAATAAAACATGCTGAGTTGTATTTTATTTTTTTAATGTTTTTTTTTTAAATTGTAGATGGACACAATACCTTTATTTTATTTGTTTAATTTTTTTTATGTGGTGCCGGGGTCCCAGTGCCTCATGCATGCTAGGCAAGTGCTCTACCAATGAGCCACAACCCTGGCCTGCTGAGTTGTATTTTAAACACAACTGAAATTAAAACTTAACAGGAGAGCCATAATAATAATTTTGAATTTAGACCAATGAAAACATTCTTTTTGGGAGGAGTCCTCCTCCCCTCACCTTAAATCATTGACATTGTTTGTAATTGTTAGTGCATGGTGATAATAAAAGAATAATTTTCCTGTCTTTTCAAATTGTTCTAAAATCCTCTTCAGTATGTCACTTTTGCCTGTATCTGGGGCAGCCTCTCCCTTTTTCCTAGTCTTTAGTTTCATCTCCTCTCCTGAATATATCTCCTATATATATATTCTGCTCCAGTATTCTGATTGATACATGAGTATTCCTTTTTTCACAGCATGCCTAACACTGGATATTACTGATTCCACCCTCCCTTCCCATTTTAGACCTTCTCCATGTTTCCTTCTTCCTTTTTAATCTTTATCAATTTTATTTCTTCTTTATACCATATCCCACTGGTTAGGAGCTTAGTGTAATGTTATACACTGTGATGATAGCATTTGTGTCTTTGTCTTATTCATGAACCTAGGAGAGAGCATTCAGTTTCCCACCATTAAAAGAATCCAGGCTTTTTGGGCTGGATGTATAGCTCCGTGGTAGACTGCTTGCCTGGCATCCGTGAAACCCTGGATTTGATCCTCAGTGTCCATTAAAAACAAAAAACACACAGATGTCTTTGTAGATACTGTCTACCAGATTTTAAAAGTTCCAAGAAGGGCTTTATTTTAAAAGAAAAATTAAGTTATGCTATAGTAAAGTCAAAGCATGATTTTAATTGTGTTTTCATAAATACATTATAATGAAAAGAATGCATTTTGAAGGTTTATAGACCTCAGCTGAATTTTGGCCTTACTATCTGTGATTTTAAGTTCTAGACCTACATTAGAAAAGTAATACCACATAAGGTTATTAAGATTATTAAAGTAAAATGAGATAATCTGTGCAAAGTGCCTAGTATTGGGCTTGATGCATATGCTTAGCATGTGTACATGTACATGCCTTCAATATTGCAGTAAATATTTTCTGTCTTTCAATTGCTAGCTCTTTTTTTTCTAATATTAATTTACAGAGGCCATAGGATAAGTTTCAAAGTTTAGTTTTATGTAGACTTGGTTCATGCAGAGACTTAAGGATAACAATTAATATTCCCAGTTTGACATGTCTCTTGAGACTTAGGAGGGGTTAGGTTTTCAGTTTCGTGCTGAAAATCTAGATTCTAGTCATTAATGCCTGTTCAGGCGTAACCTTCCAACAATTGTTTGGGTACTTGCTGTCCAAACACACACACACACACACACACACACACACACACACACACACACATATTGAGGGGGGATGGTACTGGGGATTTAACCTAGAGAGGCTTAACTACTGACCTACATCCCCAGCCCTTGTTATATTTTATTTTGAGAGAGGGTCTTGATTAGTTGCTTAGAGCCTTGATAAGTGCTGAAGCTGGCTTTGAACTTGGGATCTGCCTGCCTCAGCTTTCCATCTGCTGGGATTACAGGCAGGCACCACCATGTCCAGCCTCCATATATGTATAATTGATTTATTTCAGTTAAAATGTTTTAAAAAAGAATCAAACCCAGGGCTTCAAACATGAATTTTGGGGTTGGGGGTAGGGATTGAACCCAGGGCCTCCAGCATGTGAGCGTGTGGTCTTCCACTGAGTTGTATCTTCTGCCTTTATGTCAATATTTTATGCTGAATGATTTAATCATTTTGGATCCCAGAATGACCAATGGGATCAGATCTGGCTCAAGTGAAGGTTAGTTATCTGTTAAATCCTAATGTGTCAGTCACTGTGCTCAAACCTGGGTGCATAGTGTCAAGTAAGACAGTTTTAGCATCTGGGAGGGGATTAGGGTACCTTGATGATAATTCCAAGTCATACTCACTCTAAGAGTTATGATGGAGTTGTCCCTAGGATGTAATATTGATGGCAGAAACACATCTTCTGTGTTTTTGTGTGTGGGTTTTGTTTTGTCTGGAAGAGTGTGGGAGGGAGGGATGCTCATGATGGTGGTGAGTTGGGGAAGCTTTCAGCCTTGACTTTTTTATTGATGGAGTCAGTGTAGCTGCCAGAGGAGGACTGAGATAGTCCTGGTAGAGGAAGTGCTACCTGCTTTGCAGAGGCTATGCCATACTTCTGGGTCAGTGACTGTCAAGTTAGTAAGCAGCTCTGGATTACAAAAGTGAAGGTGGATAGGGGGCCGAATCAAGCTGGATCTTAGAAGGTCTTTCTTTAATGCCTTGTGAAGGAGCTTTGGCTTCCAGTGTGTTGTGCCCTGGGAAGTGTTCACATTTGTAATTTAAAATCCTTATCCAGTAGCGTGTGGCAGTGTACACCTGTAATCCCAGAGACTTCTGGAGGCCGAGCCAGGAGGATTGCAAGTTCGAGGCCAGTCTCAGCAATTTTGCAAGACTCTAAGCAACTTAGTGAGACCCTATCTCAAAATAAAATATTAAAAAAAGGATTGGGGATATAACTCATTGGTAAAGTGCCTCTGGATTCAATTCTCCAAGGGGGAAAGTTATGTCATCAGTTGTTGCCTAAATTAGATGCTGTTCATAACTCTTTGCTGTTGATACCTGCAGTACTTATTGATGGCCTCTACTGTCTCTGCAAGTTAGTTTCACAGTTTTCAAGTATATTTGGTGATGGGCAGGCACAGGTTACTCCTGAGGACAAGTCCATGTATAAATTGAAACATGTCTGATAATACTTCAGTTTAACAAATGTCTTGGAAAAACCTTATTTATAAACATTCTCTCCTTCCTTCCTTAAAAAAAAAAAATAAGGTAGGGAGAGGAGGATGGGTGACGGTTCATCAGTGGGCTCTAAGTTACAGTAAGATAGAAGTAAGAAGCTCTGGTGTGCTACAGTAGGGAGACTGTATATAACAATGATGTATGGTACATTTCAAAAAGCTAGAAAAGGGATTTTAAATGTTTTAATCATAAGGAAATGATAAATGTTTACAGAAATAGATATGTTCCATTTGATTTAAACATGCATCAAAACATCTCATAGTAAGTACTCCATTAATCCTTTTATAGTATCAGTTTAAATATTAATAAAAAATGTTTAAAAAGCAAAGTAAATATGTTTAATTCTCAAGAAAGTGCTCTGAAAACTTACAATGTCACATAAATTGAATATTCTATTTTTAGCTTTGAATATGAGACTATATTATTTTAGGGTGAACAATTCCTTGTGATGAAGCTGAAATTTGAAACTGACATCTGGCTGATTCTATATTTCAGTATTTTATTTATATTTAAAAGTACTCGTTCCCCATATTTATAATCTATTTTTTGTAATTGTATCTTTGTGTTCTTTTTGGTAGGTGTTATTTATCAAGTGTCACTTTTATTCAGTGTTAACTTCAGAAATCCTTCTAGCTCTTCAGAACCTATTAGAATTTCTTCTGGTTTTCACTAAATTAAGTTGATAATATGAATGTTTGCAAAAATAAATGCATTCTGCATTTCTTCAATTTGTAGAGATAGACATTTATGAGTAATAATTATTACTTATGAACTTTAGAAGAATGTCTGAATTTTCAGGGGAAAAGTGATCTCCATTCTCTTGGGTTGTGATTTGATAGTTGTTTGAGGAGATGGGCATACTACTTTGGAGTCATTACCGAGCAAATAATAGTTGGTACCCAGTGATACCCAGAAATTAGATAGGTGTTTTTTCCCCCAAGAGCAGATATTTAAGATTGAATCATTTAGTTGAAGTAAAGTCTGGTCTCATGTTTCTGGAGAAAGCAGTGCCCAGCCCAACTCACCAAAGAAAAAATAAGGGGTAGTGGGACTTTGGAGAGACAGGTACTTCCTGTTCCCCACTCCCACAGGCTTTGTCTTCTCTTTTTTTTCTCTATGTGCACACAGATCACTCGCACTTCATCTTCCCACTCATAGAGAATTAGGATAATTCTAAGACTTGTTTTCCCTCAGAAACAATGTTTTTAACTGATGGAAATGTGAACTTTGTTTTTCTAAAAAAGATTTGTCTCCATAAAACTTACTGGGGACAATTATAAACAAAAATGCTAAGTATAAATATATGAACACGTTATATGTTTCAGTGTGATGCATCATTTAAATATAAACAGAAGGGCTGGGGGTATCCTTGAGTGGTACAGTGCTTGTTTAGCATGTGGAGGCCCTGGATTCCATTCCCATTGCTGCCAGCCCCCACTGTAGAAAACGCACACACCCCATACAGGCCAAAAGAAAAAAAATTACAAAAAATCAGTAGTAGTGTAGGTACATAGTAGATAGGGGAAGTTGTGCCTTTTAGGATATTGGGTTCTAATCAGCTTTTGTCACCCATGTCCACATGTCACCACAAATCCAGGCTGTGGAGAACACCAGATCTTTCCCAGCTGTTCTTGTTCTCATGTTCGCCTGATAATACCCAACAGCTACTGACTTGTTCCTTGCTCCACCTTAACACCCCAGGACCTGTTCCTTTACCCTACTGTTATGATCCTAGAGCTTTCTTGGGGTTTTCACTGTCTTTGATAGAACAGATCCTTGGAATGTCTTTGGCTCTGGGACGGTAAAATTTCCCCTCCCTTTATTTAAACTCTACAGCTGGGAGCAATTTCCTATTTATAGTCTAAAGCTGGTTAGACCCCTAGTCTCTTCAGCAATCTCTCTCCAGATTTATTTAAGATTTAGATAATATATTAAAAATTGCTAGTGCAACCCCTGCTGCTCTCTGCGATTGCTTCATAAGAAATCCACAAGCCCTTACCTTCCTCTTCCCTTTATCATATGCCCAACTTTTAGAGACCTGCTTATTTTAAAGCCCCTTTTCTCTTCATTATCCCATCTGCTTTCAAAAGGACTTCATGGGAGGATAATCCTGTCTTTGTAACTCCTGGGATCACTCACTCACTCACTCACTCATTCTTGAGTTTTTCTGGTCTCCTGCAAAGTCCAGGGAGAAAGAGGAAGAGCTTTTTCTATAGACATTGTTGATGTGGATATTTGTGTAAGTGGATCGTAGAGCTAAGGAAAAACTCTGGAGAAGCCCAATTAGTTCACTTCTTTATCACAGAAATGACTGTATACATTTTTACTTAGGTTTTCTAGAAGATGGAGATACAAGCTTGAAAGTAATTTTTATTAAATTAAGTGTAAATTGTGAGTTGCTTCAAAATACTGTTTTTACAAATTGATGACATGCATGCTGGGTCCTTCCAGTAGCATGGTTTGATTGAGTAGAAAGTTTCTACTAGCATAACATGTCCTCTGTGCTCTGTATTGTCCTTAGGGCATGCAATTGACTGTTAAAGTAATAAACCTTTTCTTTGCTCTCTGAGGTGCAAAAGGAAGCTATCATTTGAGCATTTGGAAAAGGCATAAGTCATAATTGTAGGCTCTAATAAATGTAAATCCATGAAGAATGGTTTAGCTTTAAATAGCTGAGTAGCAGGGGCTTGTAAAACCATGTGCCAATAATGTTCCTCTCTGGAGTCCAGATCATACAAGCATTATCCATCTTTTTAACCGTGAGATTTCTGAGGCTTCTCAAAACTCTCTGGTTTCTTGGTTTCTAGCAAGAGAACACTATCAAGTCGTAACTGACAGAAATGAATTCGTAAATAAGTTAAACTTTTTCAAGTTTTTACCACTACATTTAAATAATAATGCTCGGAGGAATGGTAGCTCAGGTCTTCACTTACTCAGTGGTACTGAACTAACATTCTAAATTCGAAATGGCAGGCTCTCTGTTCCCTTGTCTGGGTAATCTCTGATAAAACATTAATCATCTCAAGGTTCTATTCAAGTCCATTGATGGAAATTGTGAAATGTAATTTAGCTTGAGGAATTGAATTAATGTTTTCTAATAGCTCTGAGATACTCAGTGATTTATGGGTTGTAGTACTGGCAGGTGTGTGTGTGTGTGCACACACCTACCCACCCACCCACACGATAGTTAATCTAAATAGGTGATTAGAAATGATACACATTCCCCATTATAAAATATATATTAACTCTATGGATGGTGAATATTAGTATGGTTTATTTGTGTCTGTCATTTTAGCTCATTTGTTGTTTTATGTACCTAGTTTAAAGTAGTACTTAAGAAATATTTTTTGAAATTTTAAAAACCTTTAGATAGTAGCTGGGAGTTTAGGTCACTGTTAGTTTCTGCTTAGCATCTTTGAGGCCCTAGGTTCAACCTCATCATCCCTCACCCCTTGTTTTATTGTCAAGCATTTTCAGAATTGTGCTTTGGAGTACTTGTACCATGAACTTGTCTCATGCAAATATTAATTTCCTCCTTTGTAAGTCTCCTATTATCTCCAAATGTCTACCCCATAGCCTTTCTGCCTCTAACTCACATTGATAACATAACCTGTGCTGTTTTCACTATTTTTTTTTTAAATTACAATACTGTGAAACTTCCCTTTGTCTTTCACTTTGTTTACATTTGCATCAGTGGGGTCTGAGCAGTGCCAGGCACAGGGGAGACAGTGATTGAATTGTGAGAGTTAGATCAAATCAGTGAAATTCTAAGCCTAGAAGAGAGTGGGCTTTCAGAGCATTGGTTCCTCCTTGTCAAGGCAGTGTTCTGCACGAGGTGTGTGTGGAGCAGTCTGATGGGACGCTAGTGAAATAGAAGGCATTCTAGCATTATTCTTTACCCATGTCCTAACTTATAACATCAAACTTCCGGGTGACTCAGAGTAGGGAAGTTTCATCTCCTATTGTAGTAGAATTTATTATATCAATAAGAGTTTTCCAGGTAAGTTTTGGGTACTGTTAACAATAATGAGTGTATCATACATTGGAATGCACCGATGAGTCTGGAAATGAAAGTTGGGCCACTATTGTGAAGGGCTTTTTGAATTTACCATAAATAATTTCTTCTTAATTCGATGGATGGTTTGAAGTTTGAGTCTGAGGTAGGACTAAAGGCTGGGAAGGGAAGTTTTGGAATCTGGGAGTGAAGAACTTTAGAATGATGGTGTTCTCTGGAGTACATTGTCAACCTCAACCTGTCTGTGTCCTGAGTCTTCACAAATCTCTCCCCTGGTACAGTGATGCAGAGGCTTCTCTGCTGGCTCTTACCATTCATCGTAGCTTACTTGGATCTGCAGTTGTGTGTAGGACAGTATTTGGTTATCATGACAATATTATCTTATCCCTGAAGCAGACACGTTAAGGTTTTAAGCTTGGTAACAAAGAATACAGAAACTCAGGCTGGGGTTGTGGCTTGGCGGTACAGCGCTGGCCTAGTGCGTACGAGGCCCTAGGTTTGATCCTCAGTACCACATAAAAATAAATTAATAAAATAAAGGTATTGTGTCCAACTACAACTAAAAAATAAATACTACAGAAACTCCTGCTCTGTCCTCTCCCACCAGCTGATCTTGCACCAATAATACCTTACCCACCAACACTTTAGCCACGTGGAGTATCTTTTTGTTCTTTGACCCCACTAACTTTATTTCCAGGTTAGGGCCTTTCCCTTTTTTTGTGTCCCTGCTGGGACTGCTCTTCTCCCAAATTTAAAATGGTGAGCTGTCCTGGTGTTGAGCTTGTCTTCAGTCTTTGACTCCCAGAGAAGTGTTCCTTGATCAAGGAGACACTCCCCGTCATGTTGTCATGTTTTAATTCTTATTTTACTGTCTGTGATGCTTTATTATATAGCACGAGCTCAGGAGAATAGGGTATTTTTCTGATCACTGGTGTGTGCCCTGTATGTAGAATGATGTTTGACATACGGTGGACAATCAAATGTTGGTCCAGAGAGAGAACAAATCAATGAATGAAAAGGTAACTCTGCTCCATTTCCTCATCTCCTTTCACTATCCCACCCCCCTGTTTAATAGAAAAACAGAAGGACCACATTTGGTAATTACAAACACTGGCTGAGTGCTGGATATGGAGAGCCTTTGATCCGACACACATAAAGTAAGATGATTTATTGTTCAGAAGAAAGAGCAGGCTCAAAAAATGGCTATTCTACCACAGGAGGTGGTTGATAGCTGTGGAGTGTGGTGAGGAGGGAGCAGTAGGGATTTGGGAGCAAACTGGTCCTTGTGACTAGGGATGGGGGCTCTGGGTAGGGACAGAATTGTGTGTGGGGAATTATTTTCTCTTGTTCCTTCCTGGCCCTGCCTACACAGACCCATCTCTGGACCAGAGGCAATAGTTTCCAGGTGTTGATTAGGTTTGTTGGGGCAGATGGTGGAAGATGGGGGATATAATGAATGATCACAATTTCTAGAGGCTGAGTTTTTGAAATTATTCTCTTTTATTAGTGGTACTGGAGTGTTAACCCAGTGGTGCTCTACCAATGAGCTATATCCCCCATCTCTTTTTATTTTTATTTTGAGGCACAGTCTCACTAAGTTGCTGAGACTGGTGTGGAACTTGTGATCCTCTTTGCCTCAGCTTCCTGAATTGCTAGTATGACAGGTGTGCACGACCACACTTGGCTACTTTCATACATTTTAAGGAATCAGGATTTTCATAGGAAATGTTGTAAGAAGCACAGCTAGACTTTTTGGATATGTCCATCGATAGTGTCTGCTTTCAGGAACCATTTTGGGTGTGAGTCTCTTTGCAAACCAGTAAGGGTGTTCTAAACTTGACCCTCACTGGATAGCTGATGGCAAGAGAAAAAGGCAGTCATGAATGCAGCTTCTCCTTTGCACACAAAAAATAAGAGCTAGTGTTTTCCTTGCTCTTCCTTAAAAGGGTTTCCAATTCCCCCTCCTACCCCCAATTTAAAAATAATAAGTAGCAGAACTGCACTCTGAAGCAGTGAATATGCAATCAAATGTTTTTGTTCACTACTGGAATTTTCAAGTAAACGCTGGTGTGTTTTTTTCCCTCTCCTTTCTCTCTAAGGGGAACAATCGGAAAATAGGAGAAAACAAAAGAAGAATCAGTCAGGCAGAACACCACATATATTCTGAAAAGCAAATAAATGCAAAGTCACATTTGTCATAATTTCTAGGATTTATTGAGTTGACATTCTGAGTCTTGCTCTTCCTTTAGCACTGATTTTAAATTAGATTTGCAGAGTGATTGGTGAATAGTCCTCAGTTACCACTCACAGATGTGCCCCTGGCTCATGTTGCTCACTGACCAGTGTAGTGACAGAGAAGAGACTTGAGAATGGACTCTGTTGAGATCAATTTTCATACAGGTCTAATTGTATCCGTGTTAGTGAAACACCCAGAGTAAGAATGGGATTTGGCATTTATGAAATGATTCTGGCTCACTGATATTTACCATCTTTGTACAAGTAGTAGAAATAGGAGTCAGGTCAGTCTTGGGTCATGACAAGATGATTACCTTGTTATTCTCCTTCATCCTTTTAACTTGCAAATTCTATTGTGTGTAGCCATGGGAATTATGAATAAGTGCTATATATTATTCAACATGTATTCTATTCATAGAATCACTTGAGTATTTGGATGTAAGGCCAATTGGAGAATTTTTTAAAAGGAACATTTAATTATTTCCTTTCCCCACCACTAATAGAATTGTGAATCGAATGCTGTCAGAAAGAGGAAGAAGCTGTGTTTTTGATGTACGTTGCTTGTTTTGGAAATGTATCTGTATTAGTTAGGTCAGAGCATTCTTTTTTTTTTTTTTTTTTTTTTAAACCTTCTTCAGGTCAGGACTTCTATGACAAAATACCATAGACTAGACAACTTAAACAAAAGAAATGTATTTTCTCACAATTCGGGAGGCTGGAAGTTCAAGGTCATGGTGTTGGCAGGATTGGTTTCTTCTGAGGCCTGTCTCTTTGTCTTGGAATTGGCTATCTTCTTCCTGTGTTCTCACATGGTCTTCTCTTTGTACCTGTCTCTGTCCAAATTTCTTGTTTTCTTTCTTTATTTTTTTTTTGTTTATTTGTTTTTGGTACTGTGATGAACTCAGGATGCTCTATCACTAAGCTATATCCCCAGTCCTTTTTCTTTTTCTTTTTCTTTTTCTTTTGAGACAGGGTCTTTCTAAGTTGCTTTGGGCCTTGCTCATTTGCTGAGGCTAGCACCAAACTTGAGATCCACCTGCCTTAGCCTTTGGAGTGGCTGGGATCACAAGCATGCACTACTGTGCAGGTCAAATGCCTTCTTAAAAGGAGACTAGTCGTATTGGATCACGACTGACTTAATTTTAACTTAATTATCTTTTTAAACGTTCTATTTCCAAATATATCACATTCTGAGGTACTGGGGATTAGCAAGCCCTTCAACATATAAATATGGGTTGCATAGTTCAGCTCATGACAGTGCTACTCATCTTTTAAAGTGATTATGAAGCTCTTGAAGCATGAGTTTAAGGGAAGGGTAGCAGCCTTGTTTAACCAAAGTTCTCATGCTGATTTCTATAAAGTGGAATTCTTCACTTATGTTAGTTATTTTTAATTTCACTTGCTTGATTTTTGCACCATTTGTCATGTATCTCAACAGCATGTTTTTTAAAGGAATTTTATAATTTAATGTAGAATTATTTCCAGTAAAACAATGTTTCTCTGAATTTATAATGTATGGTAGTATCCTAGGGATCTTATTAAGATTTCAATTCTGTAAGTCTTGGGTGGAGCCTGAGAACCTGTATTTCTAACATATTCCCAGTTGATACTGATATTGCTGATCCTTAGACCGCACCTTGAGAAGAAGGGCCAATTTGTAAGTCCCAGTGCAGAATGAAAATGTGGGTTTCTAGCTTGAAATGATTAAGAACTTTGAGGCAGGAACAGCAGAGCTCTAAATGAAGCACACTGGTGATGTTGCCCATAGAGCCAACCCTGAGCTAAGTGTCAGAGTGCTAATGGAAATGATCTCAGGGACTTACTCACACTGATTTGTAAGAAGATTACTTTTATTGCCAGTGATAACATCCTTTTACTTCTAACTAGTCATGGTCTTGCATTGTGTTAGATCATCTACAAAACTCTTAGAATGTGGGGATGCAGGAAGTGTTGCTAAAGCAAGTTCTCTCTGATACTATTCTAAGTATCATTGTGTATAAAACACAGAATATTACCAGCAACACCAGTGATTATGTTACTTGTCTTTCCTTTGGAAAGGTTCAAAGGAGTTTAGGCCCTGACACATAAATTCTTCGGCCCAATGATGATTATTTTCTTTTGTCCTTGATATAACATTATGCCTTGCCTACTTTTTTTATTTTTTATTTTTTATTTTTTATTTTTTTTACTTTTTGGTGCCAGGAATTGAACCCAGTGATGTTTAACCACTGAGCCACAACCCAATCCCTTTTTATGTTTTTTTTGAGTCAGGGTCTTGCTAAGTTGCTGAGGCTGACTTTGAGCTTGTGATCCTCTTTCCTTACTCTCCAGAGTAAGGGCATGGGCAAGCATAATTGAGCAGTGTTGGTCAAACGATGATCTGGTTAATTGTTGTCTTAGGTCTGGTTCTATTGGGTTCTGGAGAAGTCATTATCACTTGAGGGGTAATTTGGTTCTCATTTCCCCTGCTTACGGGAAGTGGTCAGTTTCCATCATGGTAATTGTTCATGCTTAGGGGGTAGGCATTCAGGTGATCTGCCTACTGGGCTTTCTGGACTTAGAAGGTTAAGGGAAATGATTGGTAATGTCTGGGTGTCACTGAGGGTATCTGGGACAGGGTCCTGTAAAAGCAGTTGACTTATCTGTTTATTTTATGTCCCTGCAGATCTTGAAAATACTTTAGTTGCTCTTATCTGGTGCCTTCAGCCTTGAAGGGGAATGAGAAGGGGAAGTTAAATTTAGGGTTAATCAACCTTATATTACCAGAATTTAGGCAGACATTCATCAAGTCATTAACATGTCTACATGTAGAGCCCAACAGGAGTCTGACTCAGAATCTGAGGTAGTAGAGGACACAGATATAAAATAAAGGCAGATATACCAAGCTTTTAACCAGCTTTTAGTTACCCATGGGGTACCTGCAGCCCAAGTGCAGAGTCAGTGCTTTTAGCAAAAGCAGCTTCCAATTCCCTGTTATACACTGATGTACTGAGTGTACATCTTCAGAGTTGCCTTTCATTCCTCTGCTTTCTGCTACTTGACTCCACTGCAGCCCCCTTTACATTAAGGGAACTATGCAGATATGTAATTCTGCGAGCCAAGAAAATGATTTTTCATATAAGGTTAGCCCCAGAACTGAGGTACGATGAAAGTGGCCCTGAGGTCTATTCCTACTTATCCTACCAGATTGCCTCTTGGTCCTTTTCCAAATCCTTGATACTAAGTTCCTTTAATCAAGTAATCATTCAAAGAAAATGATCAGGTTTCCATAGGGTCATTACTTCTTTTAGATTCTTGGTGTTATAGAGCTGGGGCCTTCCCACAAACTACAAACCCTGATTCTTGTCATCAAGTCAGAAAGATTCCAGCATCTCACTCAGAGGAATAGGAATGAGTTTATTGAAGGGATAGGGAGAAGGGAAATGAGAAACTCTCAAGGGAGAGAGTGGGTCCTCTCAGAGAGGAGAGGGACAACTTGCCTCTCCTGCACTCCAGTTTCATTGAGGATACCAGAGAAGTTTCCAGAGAGTCCACCCAGGTCCACCTCTTGACTTACGAGTGACAGCAGGGTGACATCAGACTTTCAAGTCCCCATTATCATGGCAACTATAGGTCACTTTGACCCATGCTGACTAGTTCTAATTGGACTCATAACCATACATTATTACAGATTTTATGATTAGGAGGAACTATTCTTATCTCCCAGAGTCCCAGGATCTGGTCACAAAAGTCTCCTCTTTCAGGGTAACTTGGGTTTCTCTCATCAATATTATTTTGGGCCTGCATTTCTCCTGCAGTTAATAGGAAGTTTGCTGAGGAATGTGACATATCTTGTCTACTTAGGTCAGGCAGGGCTGCAGGTAAATTGCTTCTTGGAAAAGAAAGCATGTGGGGATCAGCACAGTGGGCCCATTTTATAGAATTATTCTCTTAACCTTATATTTCCACCATTCACATCTGTCTGTTCCCAACGTTGGTACTTTTTACATTATTTCCCATATTCTTGTTTTCCAGGTGTCCTATTTCTATAGCCTTCTGTTGAGGCTATGAAGTAATTTGCAGTACTTTGTGACTAATCTATTTTCCTCTCATAGATATTCAAATATGGGAGTCTTAGGGAGATAGTTTTGAAAAAATCAATGAAAATATTTCGAAACTCTAGGTCTGGAATTTCAACCTGCATTTTGAATAAGTACTGTTCACATGGTTCAAAATTTAAATGGTATAAGTGACAACAGTATTTTATTGTCATTTGGTTTCTTTCCTTGGAAGCAATCAATATTGTAAGTTTTTGTATGTGTGTGTGTGTCTCTCTAAAGTTGGTTTATGCAAATATAAGCACCTCTCTGCCATTTTATACAAGCTGCAAACTTAGCTGTTTTATACCTTTTACAAATTCATACAAATTGTAACATGGAATTTATAAAAAGCAAAAGCCTTCCGGACTGAGGGTAGAACCATTTCATAGGCAGAATGTGTGCCCAGTACTTCTGAAATCATACCCACCTACCATGCTCATCTTCTGTCTTCTAATAGAGTTGGTACTGTCTGTTGACTTCCAGAGTTTTGCCAAAAAAAGAAAAATGATAAAAATTGGCGGCCCTTAGTATAGAAATAGTAAAGAATCGACAGGCGAAAGTTAGTAGGTTGTTTTTTTTCAAAGATAAAATTAGCATCTAGTCTATTAGTTTAATTCCTAATAGACTGATGAAATAAACATTAACAAGAATGTGTAAACATCTATAAGATAATGGAAGCAGGACTAAAGACTTTAAAGTACTAATCATCATACAAAAACCTGATTGCTTTTCTTGATAGGTTTATAGAATTACTTGATTAAAAAAACGCAATAGTGGTTAGATATCATGATTTTGAGACAGCAGTATTTTTGAAATCTTATGTGCCAAATTAACTGAGTTGTATTAAAAAATGGTAAATGAGTAATAAACTGTCCAAGAGATAGTGATTATTGAAAGCATATCAAATTGAAGAAAACCACAGGATAATGTGTATATTTTCTTTAATGATCTGCAAGAATTAGCTAAGCTGTATATTAATGAGATTACAGATAATGGTAATCTTTTGTTTTTCATGAGTGTTAGAAGGAAGCAATGGGGTCATACGTGCTAGTTTACTATATTAAAAAAAATAAAAAAGGAAAAGATGTCTTTGCAAAAAGATTACTAATGTATCCAGGGAGAAATCAAATCAGTGGGATGGGGGGGGGAATCTAATGAGCAGGTAACTGTTTTGGGAGATGGTAGTAAAATGACATTTGGTTATTTCATGAATTAGATATGAACCTGGAAGTACAATTAGCCTAAAGATTTTCAGTTCATATAATGAAAGAATATCAAGAAGTCATTTTGGGATACTATTATACATCTTATCTGTTCAATTATTTCAATTACCAGCCATTATTAGATGGAATTAGGATTGAGCAAACCAAGAACTTCTACTGCTGTAATGAAACTCTTTGAAAGATACATGTCTTTCAATTGACAAAAATAAAGAAAAAATAGGCATGTTGTAGGGACGCGTGAAAAATTAGTTGAGTCAGGTGATATTTATTTTCATGTGAATTATTAGGAGACTCAGCCTTTTGATTAATTGAATGCCACTTATCTCTTTTCCTCAAGGGACTGACCATAGCTGCTTGAGTAGAGATGAAGTGGGGCCATGGAACTAGCATCTGGATGTACTTCATCAGAGTTATTGTCCCTGTTTACTTGTGCAGTGTTCTAACAGATGTTCTAGATTGTAAGCAGATGAAGTGGAATCAAACCCATGGGTCTTGGCTCCATGCCAGAGCTCTTTCTTCCTTAATATATTAGAAAGATCTTTGCATTGAGGTATTATAAGACAATATCACAATCAGTGAATCAGTGTTCATTCTTCATTTTAGATATCTGTAAGGGATACGCCTGTGTGAACAAAGAAGAAGATAAGGTTTCAGTCTCCAAAGCAGTAATGATGGAATGCCCTTTTGACTCAAGAGTCACACATGGGTACATCGTTTTGCTTGGGTTTAGACCAAGAAGAAAAAATAGCTTTAAAAAACCAGTAGAACATGCCAGGGTTTTATAATGAGTGCTACTAAGAACTTTTGATACTGTGATTTTTGTATACCAAAGATTCCAAATGAGTAATATCTGGCAATTATAGCATTATTGATATGAGTCAAATAGGTGGAGATGAAGAAATCAAACTTAGTACCTAATTTACTTTGATTTTTTTTTTTCTAGTAGACATCAGTTTTGTAGAAGATTTTGGAACATTAAAGAGACAGAAAATTATGAAGCATATCCTGCTTCTGGGAGAGAAAATGGTCTGTTTTCCTATCTTGATTATTTTAATATAGAATCAATACTAATATCATTTGTATTGCACTTTCGTATTTACAAAGTGGATTCACATATATTCTCATATTTCATCTATGTGATGACCTCTGGAAGATAAGCTTTCCTAATTATGTTTTTTAATATCTATTTCTTAGCTCTAAAAGCAGATTGATTGAGTTCCACTTCCTCAATTTAGAAGGTTGAACTAATTAACTGTTTGGTGGAATATTTGAGAAGGTGGGAAAAGAAGAAGCAAGAATTCTAAATAATAAAAATCACACCTGAAGTGATGAGAGTAGTAATCTCCCTCCCTCATTTCCCCAAAGGTTTCGAAAAGCAAAACAAACAAAACAAAAACCCAAAAAACAAACAAACAAACAAAGAACCCTAAAGATAACAATGAAAGCAGGGAGCATGTGTGTATCTGATTCTGTTACTTAGAGTAGCTGCTTTCATGAATGTCTATTTTTTTCCGACAGAACACCTGGATATCCGCTTTGTAAGGACAAATTTATTTTTTCTTCTCAGTGATTCATTGTTTTCCTGGGCTATGCTAAAACTGTATTTAAGTTTCTTAGCATTAGAAACTAAGATGTGCATATCTTTCTTGTCATAGTTATATTTATCATTTATATGGGAATTTTGGTAAATTTTTCACTTTATTCATTAAGATTAAATAAGATGGTGTACCACCCCGCAGTCCCCAACTCATCATCAGAGCAGTAGCTTAAACATGTTAGAAGTTAATTTTTCTCTATTATAAAAGAAGTCAAGCAGTTGGCAGTCCAGGGCTATTATGTGTCATAGCCCCAGTGTCAGAGAACTCAATACCTGTCTCACTGCAGTGTCAGCCTTCGCACATTATCTCATGGTCCAAGGTGGCACCTCAGCTTCCGCCATCATGTTCACATTCCAGGCAGCAGAAAAGAAGGGTGAAGGTCATGTGTTTTCCCTTTTAAGATGCTTTTATGAAGTACTACATAGCACTCCAGCTTTTATCTTATTTTAGTTTTAGGACTAATGAGAAGACTGCTTGCTTCAAGGTAAACATGTGATTGTTCATGTAAAAATCAGGTCCTTACCAAAACAGAAGAGCAGAATGGATGTTGCTGTAGGCACTTCTCCATCTGTCACACAGTGCATTTCACATCAGATGAGCAGTGATGATGCTTTATATCTTTTTGTGCTCTACTACCAATCAGTTACAATGGTTAGGATCTTGTGACCTATTATCCCTCTTTCTCTGTAAATTTACAACTTTCTCTTTCTTTTTTTTTTTTGTATTTGTGTGTGTGCATGTTTATAGGACTCTACACATGTGTGTATGTATGCGTGTATATAAACCCCCCATTCATTTAGATAACAAGGTATTGGAGAGCATGATGGTTCTCCAAAAAAAAAAAAAAAAAAAATCATTTTCTGACCAGTAATCCTCACACCAGGTTTCTGTTCTGTTTCTAATTTCCAATATTACCTTCAAGTTTTCAGGAGGAAATACATGTAGTTTTGCAGCTAGAACTCTTTTTTTTTTTTTTTTTTAATGTGGACCCCTTGCCCCATTCTTCAGTGGAATTAATAGTTGCTTAGAGCTGGGTGGAATGGTGCATACCTGCAATCCTAGTGACTCAGGAGGCTTAGATAGGAGGACTGCAAGTTTAAGGCCAGCCACATCAAATTAGAAAGCCTGTGTCCAAAAAGGCCTGGGGTGTGGGGGGGGGGGGTGGCATGGCTGGGGCTTGCAATGTAGCTCAGTGATAAAGCACTCTGGTTACATCTCCAGTACCCACCCCCTCCAACGAAAAAGAAACTTGCTTGGAGAACAATGGGCAGGCTTCCAATTCACCATTTCTTTAAGGGACTCAGATTTGGCTTTAGAAAGTGCAAGAACATTCCAGCAACCATCTTAAGAAAGTTATTGTTTCTTTCAAATGTTATTGGGAACAGCAAAGGACAATATGTTTTATAGCACAACTTTTAAGACGACTGAATTGGCAATAAATTCACATAATGAAACTTCTATCAAGTCTTTATATTTCTACCGGGGAATTCCTTGGTTCTTGGTGTAAATTTTTAAATAGTTGATATCAGCTTTCTATTCTTTCTATTCTTTTAGTTGCAGAGCTAATGTGAAAACAGCTTGCTGTGATATAAAGAATGCCTTTAGTTAGCCGCTGAATCAACTCATGCATGTCTCAGTTGTCAGGCATGCTAAATAGTAGTTTCCAGGCACGGTAGGGATTGCCAGTAAGATTGTTATTGTGAGATTTTGTTTCTTATCCATATCTGGCAAAATTCCTCCCTTATACCACTGCCTCTCACAGTTCCTCCAGCAAGGGTGGTGGTTCAAGTCTATTCCAGGTGATAACGAGTTCTGGTTTCCCACAGAACCCAGGCTTAATTCGAGATTTGTGATGTTTGAAATTGGACGAATTGCTGTGTCTTTGAAGTAATTTCTTGCTGTCTTTTTTTTTTTTTTTTTTTTTGCAGTGCTGGGGATGGAACTCATGGTTTCCCACATGCCAGACAAGCACTGTACTGCTGAGCCACCCCCAGCCCTGCTGTGTCTTTCTCAGCATCTTGACATTTAAAACAAAGGGTTGAATTAAAATTCTGTTTTCTTCTATTACCCAAATCCACCCACCCCTAACCCCGGGGATTAAACCAAAGGGTGCTGGACCACTAAGCTATGTCACCGGGTCTTTTTACTTTGAAACAGAGTCTCCTTAAGTTGCTCGGAGTGACCTTGAACTTGTGATCCTCCTGCATCAGCCACCCAAGTCACTGGGATTATAGTAGTATGCCACCATACCAGTGTTTACTTCCAAAATTCTATAATTCTGTATAATGACTTCTTTTTCTAATAATCTAAAAAAAAAAAAATTCTAAGACCTACTTTCCTCAGAATCTCAAATAATTATTAATTTATGTTTAAAATGCTGTATTTTATTAAAAGAATGCAACATCACCATCATTATTATCATTATCATTATTATTATTATGCTGGGGATGGAATCCAGGGCCTGGTGCTTCCTGTATAAGAGCTGTGCCACTGAGCTACATCCCCAGCCCAATTAGCTTTAAAAAGAACTTAAATCAGAAATGTTTGGCATTGGATGTTTATTATGAGTTCAGGCATGTGTAAGCCAATTTCTGTTATGATACCTATATTTTCTGAGGGAAAAAGAAGCGGAAACAAAAAAAATATTACTCCATACCCTAACCATGTTATACATTTTCTGTTAGAAATCAAATGATAAATGTGTTAGGTCACTGAAGTCAGACAAGGAGGGTTGAAGGAGATAGTTTGTGAGTTCAGCAAATAATTCTATCAACCTTCTGGGTAACATTAAATTTTATTTGTATTCAAATGGGGCACGTTTCATTTCACTGGTAGCCTTCACTATTCTGAAGCAGTGGGACCTGTCCTGAGCATGTTGTGCAGTCTTTGTGTGCTCTTTGAATTCTGGTGTGCATCATTATAGACCCTGTGTTGATCACATTTTCAAGTTTATGAACATAATGCTTTAGTGAGCTTTTCCACCCTCTGATCATAATACCTGAGAACAACAACTTAGAGGGTGCAAAGTTTATTTTGGCTCACAGTTTCAGAGGTCCAGTTAATGTTTAGCAGACTCCTGACCTCTGGATCCAGGGTGAGGCAGAACATCATGACAGAAGAAGGGCTTGGCAGAGGAGACAGCTCAGAACATAACAGCCAGAAAGTAAAGAGGTAGGGAGAGCTCTCTGCCCACTAGAGAAAATATAAACCCCAAAGACACACCTCCAGGGACCTACTTCATCCAGCCACTCCCTACCTGTCCATAGCCACACCTATTTAATCGATTCAAGTGGGTTAATCTATCCTTCAGATTATACCTCTCATAATCTGATCATTTTGCCTCTGAAAAAAAATTGCATTGTCTTGCACATGAGCTTTTAGGGGATAACTTTATATCCATCCAAACCATGACAATATGGGAGATAACCAAGTGATGGGAATATGTTTTAGAGATGATGACCAAGGTTAGTTAAAAGTTGGGGGAACATGCACAATCTTTAATAATAAAAGAAATCTCATTTTATGGTTCTCCACAGATTAAAGTGCTTTGTGAGATTCTATTAAGAATGTTTTAATTACAGCATTAAAATGTATTTTCTGTAGAGTAAATGGTAGATATTTAGTGCCGTTTGCCGAAGAATTCCTTATGTATATGTTTCCATGTTATCTTTGAAAAATCTCCTGTGCAGATCACCCATTTCACAGAGGTGGAAACCAAGGTCATGTAGGGTGTGTGGTACAGGTGGTAGGGGGAGACAAAATTGCAGAAGGACTCACCTGATGTCAGGACTGGAGTACCCACCCTTTTGAGAGAGGATGACTGGAGTTACTAGAGTTCACTGAGAAGGATGTTGCTGTAGTTGTTGAACAAGCAGATCTCCTAACATTTTATCTGAGCCTGTCTTATCCCTTACCTTTCTCTCTACACAAATATGTAAGTTCAACCTAAACTGATTTAGGGGAAATTTTTATAACTTTATCCACATAAACATCTGGTTAGTGTGTGTGATCAGGGGACTTGTAATACAGTTTGTCTTAGAAATGTAGGCTGTATGAGTTATCTCTGAGATCCATCATTTTTTTGAGAAGTTAGAAACCTTGAGTGGGGTTGGTAAGGGCACAGGCTGTCTAGATAATCTGAGTTTGAATCCTGGCTCCACAAAGTGTTCTGTGTGGCTGCCTTGAGCCCTAGTTTCCTCATGTTAAGTGAGCTTATAGAATTTACCTTGGAAATATCAGTTTAAATGAGATAATGTGTGTAAACAATAAGCATAGTATGTATATTATGAACATTGTGTGTTCTTGATGAGCTTCAATTGCTCCTGCTATTTTAAAAATTATTCTTCAGTAATTTCATTATTCCTTAACGTGGGGACACCTTATCATTTGTTTTAAGAAAACTGGCATGTTTTAAGAATTTTTATAATAAGAAATAAAGATTTACCCAGGTAATGCTTGGGGTATTTTTGAAGCTTGTTTAAAAAAACAAAAAACAAAACCCCACAATTTTCAGTGGACTCAGGATATGATTCAGTTAAGGAAGTTTCCCAGAATAAGATTTTTGGAAATCTTCTTATTCTTGTAGCATTTTATTGAACAGTAGTTGAAGTTGTCTGAGATGATGTTGTATTTTTTTTTAATTTGTTTTAGTTAGTTATAGGTGACAGTAGAATGCATTTTGACACATCATACATAAATGGTGTATAAATTCTCATTCTTCTGGTTGTACATGATGTAGAATCATCCCAATTGTGTAATCATATATGCACACAGGGTAATAATATCTGATTCATTCTACTACTCTTCCTACCTCCATGCCCCTTTCACTCCCCTCTGCGTAAAAGCATCTCTGTTTTTCCCCAGTGCCCCTGCCCCTTATTATGAATTAGCATTTGCATATCAGAGAAAACATTCAGCCTTTGTTTTTTTTTTTGGGGGGGGGTTGGCTTATTTCACTTAGCATAAGTTTATTCAGCTATCAATCCATACATTAGATAAATAAATGTTTTCTATCTATAAATAACTTAAAGATCTGAGTTAAAATTTAAAGAAAAATATTATTTTTTAGTAGTCCTGTGGAGTTTTTATTGGAAAAAAAACATTTTTCATTTTCATTTTACAAAGGAGTCCTGATACTCCTCTTACTAGAATGATGTATTTGTGTCAGAAGGACAGGGATGTGAAGAGAGAGGCATTCTTGATTCTCATTCAAATTGGATTCACTGGACTGTGCTGTGTTGCCTTCAGAGGTGTGCCCAGCCCTTTGAAAGGTTCAATTTGATTGGGGTTGTTGAGTAGTTCAGTGCAAGGTCTCTTGGGCAGAGATGCTAATTTAAGAATGTTGTCAGTCTAAATGTGCTTAAGAGGATTAAACAAATTCCACAGCAAATAAATGGACATGTTTGGAAGATTTTTTTCCTCCCCTCCCAGGTAATTTCCAGAAAACACACATGAATCTTTTGCTAAACTAACTATACAGATGTATTAATGAGCTCATCTCACACGAATGGACAGTACTAAAGGAATTCCATATGAAGGATTAGGTCCAGATGTATGAACTGCATACCAAGTTTTAATTAGAATTTATTTACAGCTAGAAGCTGCTCTTGGTTCCTCTCCTCGAAGTCAGTAATGAACCATTCCTCTTTGCCTCATCATTAGTATTCAAAGCTCCATCAGCCTGCAGTTCAAACTCTTTCCCTTGTTTTTGTCAGGGAAGATGATGGAGCAAGGTTGCTTAGAAACACTTAGCCACATTCTCAACGGGAATTATCAATCTGTTCTGTACGTTTACCTCCACACGCAGGGGAGAAAATTGAGTTTTGCTGCTGACAACATTAATTGATTGCAAGTTGTTTTAGTAGAAGTATGAGGTTGAGAACTAGATTTCCTTTCATTTTTATGCATTAGATGCAGAAGAACTGTACAGTGACATATTCCACTGTAACTAAAAATATCATAGCAGTATCTAAATTTGGAATGGTGTGTTTTAGTATTCAGATCTTGACACTGGTCAGCCTACAGGATTATCTTTGGGTTTTGGAGGCTATTGCTGTAGAGATTTGTTTGGTTTCTGGTAAATTCACACAGCTATCTCCTTTAGTAGAGTTCTGATTAGTGCAGTCAGTGGGGTGACACACTAAATTAGGGGCCAGGAGAGGGGTGACATGAAAACCAGCTGCCATCTGGTTATCTATAATTTTATATTGTCAAAAAAGTGCCCCCCCATTCTTGTCAAATTGTCCTCTTTAAAATTTTCTTTCTCTAAAATGCAAAGAAATGAATATAAAGTGTTTCTAAGGATGACTTAACTGGACTTGAATTCATTTTTAAAGATTTGATTTGGCTGTCAGTAGCTCTTAAAGGCTGAAAGAAATGGAGAACACTGTTGATGAGATAAAATTACTCACACCCAATACTTCTTGGAGGTAGTGATAAGTAGAATTGGGGGTGAGGAAGAAAGGCCAGAGGCAAGCAAACTATATTAAAACTATATTATTTTGTTTTGCATCTTAATTTGGTCTTCTACAGACCCCTAAGCACACTGGCTTTAGTCATATTTTATAAATGCCCCCATTGAAATCGATGGGTTGAAAGTCCAAGGAATCCTTACCTTTAGCTCCTATGTCAAACACTTGTAATACTTGTTTTTACTTATTCAGTACTATGCATAAAAATAATCTGCAGAGACTGAAAAAGCAATGTACATTCCCTGGCTTGCTCTTTTCATATTTCTATTGAGTAGAAGACAAAGATAGTGAGTTAGTAAGCCTTGGGTCACTATAGCAAATACCTTGACACAGACTATATATAAAGTAAAGAGAGTTTTCTGTAGACTCCTGGTTCTCATTCCCCATTCTATAATACTTAAGACATATTATAAGAAGCCTTATACTATGTCTTAAATATTACAGAATATGAAATATGATTTAGTAAGAATTTGTGCATCCTCAGAATTTTGTTTTATTTAATTTCTCTTAACATGCATTTAGACAGTCTTTTCCATTTTATGAATGTTTGTGTGTAAAGAAGTCTATTCTAGAGACTGTTTTGGATATTATCAGCAGGCAGGTGGCTCTGAAAGGCTTTCTAGGAACTTGGCTATTATGGCATTTGTTGCTGACAATGTTTGAAAATGTTTCCTATTCCAAATTGTGTAGAGGTACTCCAGGGGTATCGCTGTTCTTTCCTAAGAGTATTTGTTCTGAGGTGAGAGAAGGAGTTGTTAAGACTTTATTCTGTGATTCCCTGCCTAAAGATAGGACTGACATAAACGCTTCATTCATGGGGCCACCATTTAATAAAGCCCAAGAAAGTCTTGGGGCTATTTGGGCTCAACTGTTTCATTTTTCTCTCTAGGAAACAAAATGTCTTGAATGATGCCTGAATACTGTTTTTGATGAGCTTTTGGTTCTATTGCACTCCTTTTTCACCAGAGTGTGTTCCTATGTTGGAGTCACATGAGTTTGAAATTTGAATTTGTCTTTGATTCCTAGGCGATGAGGATTTCCAGGCTTCTTGTAGTAGGAACACTGATGAGCAGGTCGGGCTGCATTGTAAGGCCAAAGGCCCAGAGGACTTACAAGGAATTGTGGAGGATGGTCTCCATCTGGTGATAGTCAGTTCAGGGTCTTGGAAGACTGTGCATCTCTATGAATAAAATTGTGAATTTGGGGCAGAAATGTAGGAAGCTCTCATACAATTAAGATAATTAAGAACTTTTGCCTTTTTTAAGTAGCAAATTTTAACACTTAGGTCCAATAATCCCTTTTGGCAATAAATATCTCGTAACCCTTCTTTTAGGTGTTGTGAAATAAAATTCATACAACATATAATCTGCCTATAAATATAATAAATTGTTATGTAAACAGAAAATTAAACTGTCTGGATTCTTATAGAATATATTAGTATATAACATTAACATTATAGGATGTGTTAGATTATACCCAAATACCCAAATGCTCAGATATGACTAAACTAGAAAATAAATGCCCTGACCATGCCAAAATACTACCTATAGGCAAAAAAAAAAAAAAAAAAAAGACTTGAATTTGTGACTTCCTTCTGAGCCACTTATGATATATCCTTGAGATTCTTGATATTAAGTACAGAGAATAATTTAAATCTCCAAAATTTGGAATACCAGGGTATTATGTAATGTTCCCCCCTTGTCTCAATGTTATTTAATATAGATGATGTTAAATGACCTCTTTACACACACACACACACATACACACACACACATTTAAATTCTGTCACCAGAGGACACTTAATATTATATTGCCTCATTTTATATATTAGACAACTTCCATTATTATTTCCTTTTTTGGGGGGATGATATTAGGGATTGAACTCTCAGGGGAACTAAACCACTGAGCCACATCACCAGCCCTTTTTTGTATTTTATTTAGAGATAAGGTGTCTCTCATTGAGTTGCTTAGTGCATTGCTTTTTGCTGAGGCTTTTTTTAAAATTCATGATCTTCCTGCCTCAGCCTCCCGAGCTGCTGGGATTACAGGTTTGCACGATCATTTCCTTTTTTTTTGAAATAGGATTTCTTTATGTTGTCCAGGCTGGCCTGGTGTTAAACTTCCAATTTTCCTGCCTTAGCCTCCTTGGGACCTGGTATTTTACTTCACTTGGCTTTATCATCTTTTACTTTTAATACTGCAACTAGTAGTTAGATTTTATTTATCTCTTTCTCACTCTTTTAAAAGAGGGAAAAAATCAGTTCATGAAGTCTTGTGTAAAAGCAGAGAGTGAAAAACCAACTCTGTCACTGCCAAATCAATTATCTTAACTCATTGTGCTGTTTTTAAGTCACGTTCCTGGAATAATTCCTGGAATTATTAGTCTTATTAGTAATCTACCTGTTTCTTATGTACAGCAGTGAGTAATATTTTTTAGATATCAAAAAAATTGCAGGAAGCATTTAAAGTTAGCAGTTGTTTGCTCTAGTAATTCAGAATTCCAAATGTTCATATTTATCATAATTTGAGAATTGTTTTTTTCTTTGCGGAAATTGTAGTTGCTTGGGCAACTCTAGCAAATAATTTCTCACTGGATAGAGTATAATAACATTGTTTGCATTCTCTCACTAAATCTGGACTCGTAACATTTTTTTTTTCTGTTAGGTAACTTTTTTTTAAAAAAATATTTTTGCTTACCTAACTAGTTAACTTCATGCAAGTGAAACACATCAAATTGGTATATATATGAATTCCTGCATTTAAGTGAGTGAGTAATTTCACTACCTAGTGTACTAAAAACTTGAATTGTTGGTTGAACCCTATGAGTACCATCAGCATTCTTAATTGAATCAGTCATTGCTTTCTTCATCAGAAATTTACATTTCATCTGTTTGGCTTATTGTTTTGGGTGTGTCACTTGCTTTATTTCCCACATGTATAAGATTTTTGCTTTTGCTAATTAGAATTATTGCTACTTTTCTCCCTTGTGCTGAATAGGAAGCTTTGTGACCGTTTATGTTATAGTAGCTGATTTATAATGCTTACTCCTACCTCACAGTGTTATGAAGAAGAAATGAATTATATATGTAAAAGGTTTAGAACAATGCTTGACCTATAATGAGTGTGATATGGAAAGTTAGTTGCTGTTTGTCATTGTCACCATCATCTTATTAGTACCGTACATCATCCTATTTGTATCATTAAATGAGTGTTATGCTAGTCACTCAAGAAGAGGAAATTTGTGCTGCCAATGTCACTCAGTGGTAGAATGCTTGCATAGGGTAGTTCATGGCTCTAGGTTTAATCCCCAGCATCACACACACATGCACACACAGAGGAAGTTTATTATTCTAATTATAAGTCTTTGCCAAAATTAGAATATTTTATTTTAACCCTGTTATAAATAGGACTGTAGGTACTTCTGCTGCTGATTGATGTAGGAAAGTCTTTTTTTTTTTTTTTTTAATAGCTAATGGTCACTGCACTGTGGTTTTCTTGGTGAGGTCTGGGGTCATCTGGGGGTTCTCAGTACCCTTTTAGGTATTCTTGAGGTGACAGCTATTTTCATAATATTGCCAAGATATTATTGGTCTTTTCCCTTTTGTTCTCTCTAGAGCTCAGCTCACAGTGAATTTTTCTAGAATTTACCTGTTGTATGGTGGTATCTGTCTAACAGTGTGCTTATGACAATGCGTGTTTCTCTATTTTCATGCTTTAAATTTTCCCCAGTTTAATTTCTAATATGTCAGTAATATTGATGGATACAACCCACATAAACACTGTGGAGTTCTCAGTGTCAGGATTCCCAGATGATCAAAATTTCAGTCTAAACTGGAAAGAATAACCCCAACTCTTGGTTCCCAGGTGGCAGGCTGAGCTCAGCAATGTCCTTTGCTCATTGAGGCATTAGGATGAAACATTAAAAACCTCTCCTGTGTTGCTAACTTTCACTGAATCCCAGAGATGAGCATTTTGATATCAAAAGAAAAGTGCCAATTTGAATTCACATTTCCCTGGTGTAAGAACACATTAGTATGCCTTCTCACAAACAGGAATGCAATAATTATTTAAATGTTGAAAAAAATAACATGACATCTTCATTTTTACTGGTTTGTCCTTTGTATACCACCTTCATTACTAAGAAGAGAGACATTGCCAAGAAGTGTTTAAAACAATATATTTATTGTGTTTACAAAATAACAGGTACAAAATTGAATATGCTTTTTAGTATTTTGGCAGTAACTAGGAGAATAAACAAATTTTGGAATTCACAACTTAAAATTTTTACTATAGGACTAGATACATGTGCTTTCTATTTAAAACAGAAAAATTCATCTAAGCTTATTATTTGTGTTTGCTTTGTGGAAATAAGAAAAATCTGTTGGTATCATTGGAATTACCTACTCCTATTTTTTTTTTTCTGTTACTGATGATTGAACACAGGGGTGCTTAACCACTGAGCCACATCCCAGCCTTTTTTTTTTTTTAATTATTTTATTTAGAGACAGGATCTCACTGAGTTGCTAAGCACCTCGCTAAGTTGTTGAGGCTGTCTTTGAACTTATGATCCTCCTGCCTCAGCCTCCTGAGCTCCTAGGATCACAGGCATGCACCACCATGCCAGGCACCTACTCCTATTTTTATTTAGCAATATATAAAGCCTTTAGTGATCAACTGGGAAATATTTGTAATCTAATCTATTGTTTCTAGTTGCCTGAGTGAGAGGGAAAGACTTGTTTAACTAATGGTCACTTAATCCTCAGACAACTATAGATACCTTAGTTTTATCATTTTTTTCTGATGGGGTAAAATTTTTCAAAAAGATTTGGTTCCATTTAGTCATTGTGACTTATATTGAGGGACCCCATGGCCTTATGCATTTGAGGAAGGTGCTCTACTGGTGAACTATATATCCCCAGTCCTTTTCATCTTTTATTTTGAGACAGGGTCTTGCTAAGGTGCTCAGAATGGTCTTAGTGATCCTCCTGTCTCAGTCTCCTGACATAAGCCAGAATATAGGTGTATGTCACCATGCCTCGTTGTGGACTTTTTTTTTTTTTTAAATACTGTGACTTAACATCAAAACACATTTCAACTTTATTTTGTGAAAATTTATCTTATAATTTAAAAATATTTAAAAATTGCAGTCAAATTAAATATCCTGTGTAAATCTTCTTGTTGTAATAAGATCAGTTCCTCTCTGAGCTGCCATTATTCTACAGAATAATTTTTTCCTTTCTCTGCAGCTTCTGTATGTTTGTTTAAATATTAGCCCAGTACCTTTTTTTTTTGTTGTTGTTGTTATTTTGTAATTGGCTAATTTTGTGTTACTATCTTTGCTTACTCTGAAGGGCTTTATAGTGGTTTTCTTATGAGGTAAACTATAGCTATTCTTTAGATAATTCTTTATTAAATACTGTTTATCTGACATTAAAATTATTTTAGAGGCTGAAGGCATAGCTTGATGGTGGAGCAGGTGTTTAACATGCACAAGGAACTGGGTTCAATCCCCTGCACCATAAACAAAACAAAATATGCATACCCACACTTTTTAAAGTAGAAAGTTGAAAATGGAAAATGTGAGGAGTATATTTGAATATTAATACCCTCAGTCACTTTTTGTTTTTGAATGCTTTCCTTAACATTTTTTTTTGGGTATAATAATGTATATTGTAAATGTAATTTAGTCTGTATTGGTTGTAATAGTTTTTATTCAATAGTTTTACAGAAAAACTTTAGGAAAAGGAATTGGGCAATTGACATTTGAGGGTATCCTTTTACAGTTGAGGGAATTGAAGTGCAAAGAGGTTAATTTATCAAACAGTGAACAAGCTCCTAGACCAGAATTTTAGTTGTTGGCAGTTTGACTCCTGTGTTCTTGAACTTAAAATTGCTGCTTCTGAGAACAGAATGGGTCACCTCGCTAGCCCTGCCAGTCTTAGCTGCACGGCTCTATGTAAATCATTATACTTAGAATTCAATTTTGTTATTTTTGGAAATAAAAAGTATCTTTTTTAAAAAAATAAAATCCACATGATTTTATTTTTATGAATTCTTTTTATTTATTTGTATATGACAGCAGAATGCATTACAATTCTTATTACACATACAGAGCACAATTTTTCATATCTCTGGTTGTATACAAAGTATATTCACACCCATTCATGTCTTCATACCTGTACTTCCACTAATAATGATCATCACATTCCACCATCATTTCTAACCCCATGCCCCTTCCCTTCCCCTTCAACCTCTCTACCCTATCTAAGTTCGTCTATTCTTTTAAAATATGATTTGTTGGGTGTAGGATATGATTATCAGACAGACAAGTTTTCTTTCTTTTCTCTTTACAAAATGACCAAGGTTTGATTTATAACAAACATATTTAAGATCATAATGAATTAAGGAGTCGTAAAGGGTAAAGGTCTCATTTGCCAATAGTGACGCTATAGTTTGGATCAGAATGTTCCAAAAAGGTGCATGTGTTAAAGGATTGGTGCCCAGCTTGGCAACATTGGAAGGTTGTGGGACCTTTAAGAGGTGGGAAGTAATGAGAAGAAGTTAGGTTATTGGGGGTGTATCCTCAATGGTGATATTGGGTCACTAGCCCATCCTGTCTCTTTTTGTTTCCCAGCTGCCTGAGCATGAGCAGCTTGCTCCACCAATTGCTCCGTCTAGTGATATTTGAGAGTATCCTCCCATGGGTTGAAAAGCAATGGGTTCCCCTGGCTTTCCACTGAAATCTCTTGAGACTGTGATCAGAAAATAAACATTTCTTCTTTTTAAATTGATTCTCTCAGATACTTTGTTATAGTAATGCAAAACAAAAGGATATATTCCTACAAGGCTGGTTGAGTGCTGGATCCCTGGGTTGGAGAACATCATTCACATTTGTAATAATCACTTCATTTGAGTGAATTGTGATAAAACTTTTAAAAAGATCTATGATATTCTCAGCAGCATAAAAAATGCATTTTTTTGAAGCGGTTACTAAAACTCCTTTACTGTTCACTACAAATATGATGGTTATCGCTGGTTATTGGCAGGGAGAGATGAGACAGCAGTATATTTTGATGACCCCATAGGAAGAGCAGTCCAGAATGACAAGAAGACAGTGGTTTTCTTTCTTCATAACCCGCCTGTCAGTAGTTCCTAAGTAGATAAACTTGATTATATTTTTGTTGGATAAAGAACTCTGTAACATGTGCCTTATGGTAAACTGATTGTGTTTGGTAGCTAGAGTCTACAATAATTACACATATCACGTGATTTAGAGGACAGATGGCTGGGGCATAAATTTGAAAATGTTAATGTCAAATCTATTGTACAAGGCTTCTTGGTAAAATAGTGATAGCTTAATGTCCAGCTGTAGCTGCTGGTTTCTGATCTTCCTATTTTTATCTTATTGTTTAAATGAATAATACCATTACTACTTTAAAAGCCACTGAAAATTTTAAAATTAGATTAAATTGTCAAAGTGCATAACTGATGTTTGTATCTCTTTGTTCTTGTTAACTAATGATTTGTAAAACTCTGGGTGGAAATTCTGAATAGACCGGCTCGTCTAATGTTAAATCAAACCAATGTAAAAAGAAAATGTTGGCCAAGAACAGATTTTTTTCTAAGCTCTGTATCTAAGAAATGACTTGGTGATTGAAATTTTTTATAATATTGATAAAACATTATTTATACTCTAGCAAACCTTCATGTATATATGTAGATAACATTTTTATTTGAAATGGTCTCAGTTCTTCAGCATTATTTTTGAAATGAATGTGCTGACATTTAAAAAATTCTGTCATGGATTAGTATTTAATTTTTAGAACATTTACTATTGTACAATATAGTAGAAGTATACGTGTTGATATCAACACTTCATTGAAAATCTTTTCCTCTAATGCAAATTACCTAGCAATTCTGTCAGGAAAGGTTGGCTCTCAATAAGATCTCATTAACCTCGTGTTTTTCTTTTTTCTTTCTTTCTTTCTTTTTTCTTTTTTTTTTGTAGTGCACTCTACTAAGAGCTATAAATTACATTTCCTGTTATTAGTTTCCTGTGTAGCAATCTTTCTTAACTAGTCAATACTACTCTTTATGCCTGAGATTTGATGGAGAAAGTGACTATTTAGAAAAGTTAAATTGTTTCTTAAGATATATATTTACGAAATCCTGTAAGTATTTTAACAGTTTTAGAATTTTTTTTAAAAAATTTTGCCCCTCAAAATAGTACATTCAAAAAAGTTTTAATAAAAGGAAATTTAAGTATCTATTCTTATCTTAAAGTAGCATTGGCTTTAAAAGCAATCAGATCATCATCCTGTGATGGATTTGGCTTGCTGCAGAAACCAATGGTGCCAATTGTAAAAATACTGTGATTAATTGTTTAATTAATACCTACATAGAATACTTTAAGATGCTATCGTGGGACTTTTATTTATATTTTATATTGTAAAAGCAAATAAATATGTTTGTCAAGTGTATTGTTACGACTTAGATTCAAAGTCTGCTTTTGTGGGGTGCAATACAGATGAAATGTCTCAATCCTTTTTGCACCACTTTCTTTACCATTGTTGGTCAGATGTTCTTGGATAATGTATTTACCATACACCTGATCATTGCTCCTCTGAGTGTCCACCTGGCTTCCTTCCCCTCAGGATATCTTTGCACTTACAGGTCAGAAAGGACCAAGTCACGATTGTGATCTAGTTCTTAAGTATTTTAATCTGTTTTTGGAATTAGTCAAAACCTGTGTTTCACTGGAAGATTAAGCCTCTAAAGGGATGCATGCCTGTCTTTACAGATGCTTTTAGTGACCCATATGGAAATGTCTCACAGAGGTGCTTCATGTTTTCTCATCACTTACAAGAATACATATGCTATTAGGTCTTTCAACCTCTGGGAAAAAGACTAGTTGAAGGTATTTTGCAAAATAGATTTCATTGTGCATTGTAATGGTAATGGGGCCTCTCATTCTTCAGCCCCATCAAAAAGCATAGTTAACTTATCCCCAGCCCCTACATGGTAAGAAGAACCTCTCTCTGCAATATCATAGAGATAACTTTAGAATATATTGTAACTTTGGAATATATTGAGTCGGATTGCCATAGATCAGTTCATTAGACTGAAAAAAAGGGCATATTTTTCCTTTTGATAAGATAGAAAAACAGTTGAATTATGACTTTTTGTTTGTTTCTTGAGTTTTGAAACTGTGACAAATTAGGACTAATTGGAACTCTTCATTTTTTGGGGAACTCCCCACCACACCAAATAAAAGCTTGGTGAGCTGATTGAAGTTGTAAGTTTCCACAGAATCAAAGGAAAGGCCACCATTCTTACTGGTTTGAAAAGTGAATGCTACAAAGTAACAGCCTGTTATATGAAGAAATTGTTTCTAGTCATCCTGCAAATTAAAATCACTTTTTTAAAATTTGATTTTAAGAATTGGAAATAAATGACCTAAAGCATATAGTTGTTAAAGAGCAAGTTGTTTATTAAGTTTGCTTTATTCTTTTAATATTATGCATTTTATCTGTCCATATGGTCTTTAGTAGTGACCAGATGAAGAACTGTCTCAATATAATTAAACTAGCTTTCGTAATTGGGTATAATTGGACAATAAATTATCTTGGAATTTTGGACAGCAATTAATATCACTGATCGTCGAAACCACACTTGTTAGACAATATTGCTTAACATCATGTGTGGGCTTTAAGACAGCCTGCCTGAGCTCAATCTTGGCTCTGTAACTGAATAGTTCTTTGCACTTGGGCAAGTTCCTTGGCTTTTCTGAGCCTCAATTTACCCATCTCTAATTTGAGGGTAAGAGAGATATCTAACAAAGTTCTAAGAATTGAGTTACAGTGAATTTTAGAAAAGCAATGGTTATTTTATTCTTTAAATACATTAAAATGACATTGACTTGCAAATATAGACTGAGAAAATAAAAAATGTTTATGTATTCTTACAGAAAAAGAACATCTTATTTGTCTACTATGTCAACCTACATGCAAGTATCAGAAACCTCATCTAAAAGTCATTCAAATAACAGGCTATGCATTTTTCATAATCAGAAAATAGGGTGACGCTGGGGCTGTGTGTTAATTGTGTAAGTCAACAATGTTATCAATGGCTAGACTCTGTTTCTCTTTCCTCTCTATCATCCTCAGCATCTAGGCTAGCGTTTCTCAGAATCATGAAAGTTGTACCAGCTCATCATGTATTCCCCAGCCACTCTAGAAACCTGTCTCCTTGGCTTAAAGAATTGTGGGCTACAGTGGAGTCTCTTGTTTTTTTTCTTAGAGAATCCTGAAAATGGAATAAAATGTGTCACATGGTCAGGCAGGGCAAAATAGACACCTGAAAAAAGTTAGAGTATATTAGTGAGGAAGGAAGGTGGAATGGATACAGAGATAACTAAAATTATCTGTTGTATCATTTACATGTATATTTTTGCAGATTAGTTTTATATATATCTCAACCTTTGTGTACATACAACCTTCATTCCAGGTAATAGTTGATATTTTTTGAAACAAAAATTATGTATGTATAATTTCTACTCATAAAACCCTTCAGGGGCAGAAATCATAAACTTCATTTCATGGGTAGAGAGAGTCATTAGCACAAAGTGATAGAATAAGTAACCGTTGACAGATATGTCATCCTCCAATGTCCTGCTTTTCTCATTATAGCACACAATTTCTTATTCCCATTAAGCACCAGGATATTAGATGATACTCTTAATCTTATGTTATTGAAGCACTGATACATACCTTAGTTATTTTTGTGGATTAGAATTTTTATGTGTGAATAGATTCTATATCCAAGATACAGTGTTCCATATTGTCATTATCAACATTTTTCCTAATGAATTAACTTGTTTATTAAATATAAATGGGATGTAGGATTTGTGAAATGCTTCATTAGATCTTTTGCATTAATATGGAAGAACTTCAATTTAGCCCCGTGCTTCCATCAGCTCATTCTAAAACACATTTGAAATAATAATTTCAAGATATTAAACTAGATACCAGAAAAGTTCTCTAGTTTTATCTATATTTAAAATATTATTGCCTTTATAACTTAGGTGACTTGAAGAATGATGACATAAAATATGGTTGTCTTTAAAAGAAGAATGATTGATATGTATTGAAATGAGTTAACTGTTTTTCATAGATTTAAAAAAAGAGATTTTTTTTTGAGTTGACACTTTTGAAAATATTTATCTTTTGCATGGTAAAAAATTAGTTTTAATGCTTCTAGAAATGATAGCAACTTTAAAAACATAAACATAGGAATTCCTCCATACAATTCTGACATGAAACTTGGAAAACAGATAACATTAATGAATTTATAAAATAAAAGTTTGCATGGGCTTGCTGCTGCCGATGCCATGCAAGGGGTGAGACCACAGATGCCTGTCCTAAGGGAGAAAATGCAGGACTCAAGTTCATCATTCTAGTTGTGCTTCACTAGTAAAAATCTGCTGTAGGAAATGACTTAACATGACTTCCATATGTTGTTAGCTTTCTGTTACCTATCACAAATACCTGAGATTACCAACTTAATAAGGAAAAAGATACATTCTGGCTCATGATTTCAGTGGTTTCATTCCATGATTGATAGGCTCTATTGCTTTGAGCATTTCACCAGGCAGTACATTATGGCAGAATGCAAGGTGGAGTTAGCTGCTCACTTCATGGGTGAGGTGTGTAAAAGAGAAGAAGCAGGAAACCTGTCTCATAATTATCTTTAAGAGTACACTCCCAATAATGACCTGAAGACCTCCTCCTAGACCCCACCTCTTAAAAGTTCTACCACCTTACAGTAGCACCTAGCTGATGACCAAGCCTTTAACACCTGGGCCTTTGAGGGATACTCCAAATGCAAATTATAGCACGCTTCTTATTTGGTTTTACTCAATAGTTTTATGTAAGGAAACTGAAACTGACAAATCAAATATTGGGATTGAGAAGAAAAATGCAGTGCAATTGATAAACCTCTAGCAAGATAAGATTGCTATTGCCACCATGAAGACTGTATTATAAGATTGGAGTAAGTTAATTTCTACAGAATAAAAAAGTTTGGGATTATGATCGTAAAGGGATTGCAAAGAACTTCTGATTTTCTTGCTATTCTTCCTTACACCTCATCTGGCTATATACATATATATAGTTTTTTAAAAAAATCTTTATTTTTTTTTAGTTTTAAGTGGACACTCTCTCTCTATATATATTTTATTTTTATGTGGTGCTAAGGATGAACCCAGTGCTTCATGCATGGTAGGCGAGCACTCTACCATGAGCCACAACCCCATCCCCAATATATATAGTTTTGTATTTAGAATTGTGTATAGTTAGGAGTGCAGTTACAGTTAGGGTTAGGGGTAATTTTAGGGTTAGTCTGAAGGTTAAAAGATAAGTATCAATGCACATTAATATATATATATATATAATAATGAAAATATATATTAAAACCTATATGGATTTATCAATTTAGGTATTAGTTATATTTAAAATTTGGATTATTTTACATTTTACATTTAGATTTAGTGGTTTTTTTAAGAGTTAGGTTTAGAATTAGGGTTAAAATCAGGGTTTAGTGTTATAAGACAAATTTCAACGCACATTAATATACATATGAAAAGCTATATTGATATAAATTTTTTGATATATAAATATATTTAGGGTTAGGGGTATGGCTACCGTTAGGGTCAGGATTCATTTTAGCAGTAGATTTATGGTTAGGGTTAGGGTTAATGTTGAAAGTTATATATCACATGCTTAAATATACATATGAATATATATATGAAAATATACATATGAAAACCTATGGATATGTAAGTTTTGGTTTATAAATATATTTAGGGTTAGAAAGATGCTACTTGTAGATTTAGTGTTAAAAAATAATCAAACAGTAACAACAACAAAATCATTCTGCAGCCACTGACTCATTTTTAGTGCCTGGCCCTGTGTAAAAGGAGCAATCTCAGTTCAGGTGCTAGGATCATCTTAAATATTGCCCATTGTCATCTTCACTTGACAAGTGATTGCAGAGTAAGCCTCTGAAGTGCCTTTTTGTTGCTATGGCCACTTCTATTCTCATTCAGTTGGTAAGGTCAAGTTATAGCACTGTCCAGGGAGCCATTCTTTTTATTATTTATTGTGTGTCTTTCTGTTGAGTGAGTAACTCTATTTATTAAAGTTTGAAATAATGATTTACAGAGGAAGAAGCTGTGGCATTGTTGAGTGGGCATTCACATAAGAAAGCTCTGTTTGCTGGAATTTTAAAAGGTAGCAATCTTGGTTTCTCTTTTGTTGGTGTTACTGTTCTTCTGTCTGCTAACTTAACTAAGGCAACTCGGGTGGAATTCTCGTCTCAATATTTCATCGTTGTTTTCAAAGATATCATGAAAGAGCTAGGTGCTTACTGTTTAAAATTAAATTGAACTTTTAAAAACAAAACATCACTGGCTACTTTTGCAGTGTTTATTAATGACCTTTACCTAAAAATGCATGAGTAATTCCAGGTCCTTAGTAGTTACAAGTAAGAAGCCAAGACATTCCACCGAAGGCATGAGTTTTAGAAACTATAACAATTTTATATCAATTATCTGACAAGTCTTTTTAAAAACCTTAGATCAATGAAAACTACTACTTTGCCAATAAGATCAATTCAGTGAAATTGAGCTCTTGTAAGATGTGTGTACAATTAGCTAAAATATATTGCAGAATGTGATACCAATGTTAAAAAGACATGCAGAAGTACAGTGGAATTAAAAAGAGGGAATTTTCTTAAAGGGGCTTAAAAACATTAAAAAGAAGGTGGATTTAAAGCTATTTTTTTTGGGGGGGGGGGACGAGGGAAGAGTATAGCTTTCAATTCTAAGAGTGTGTATCCCAGGTAGAAAAAATGGCAAATATATTGGTTTGAAAGAATTATATGGGTTAGGGATATAGCTAAGTTTTAGGGGGCCTAAAGTGTATGCAAAAGGTGCTGGATGTCTTCTGTAGTGTACATGCACACACAAGCAAGCATTATACATTTTGAGAAGGGGGTCATTATGAAATGGAAGCTAAGACACTGAGATTCTCTGAGGAATAGAGTACATTCAGCCTCTTGCAAATTTAGCATGTAGGAGGCAAAGGGGTAGTCAGAAAGGAGATGGAATTCATTCCCATGTTATGAATGACTTGAGGATTTTAGTTGAAATGATATTAGTTGAAAGTTATTCTAAAGAGTAAAGCAATTATGTTAGTTGACTGTAATTCTTTCTTGTCATTCTATTGTTAATGCATTGGGTAATCCAACAGAGCAGAATTTCTACTAAAGACTATAGCTACCAGAAACTTTCTTAAGGCATCTACTCAAATTAGTTTTGGAATAAGGTAAATCATAAATAAGCCTCTAAAATAGCAATGCTAGTAGAGTCATTGGAATTTAGCAAGGGGGGATATCACGACAGTATTTTAATCAAAGGAGCTGAGAGGTGTTTGGCATCTTCTACAGAGGAGTGTGTTTGTAGTTATTGCATATGCAACCAGTAACATCAAAAGCATCTTTTATTTGTCAAAATAATTATAGTAATCATAATAAAAGTAAAATTAATACTATCACATGTTCTATATTTTCAAGTTACTATTTAATAATTATTTTGGGGGTATATACCATATTCTATATGATGTGTTAAGCACTGAGCTTACTAAAATAAATAAAGCACAGTCCTTTATAAGTAGTTTAGTTGGTTATAATTTGTTTTTGTCTCCTGCAACCAATACACTCAGAGAGAAACACACATAGTAACAGAGAACTTCTTTGGCAAGGGTGTAGAAAAGTGGACCCTAGAGTTGATATTGTCTGGCAAGAAGCCCCGTGTGTAATTGCCAGTTTTACTTTCCTTTACCACATAGGGGCATTTAAAGGAAGAAGCGCCACCTAGTTTGATAGGATTAGGTGGATCCGTGTGTCCAGGAAGTTTCAGTGTGAGAATGTGCACAGTCTGTGAACCAGGAACACCTTTTTATAGATAATTACGGTGTTGGATTTAGCACAGTGAAGGACCATGGACTAGGGGAAGGAAAAGGATTTTGAGGGAGGACTAGTTAACCCTGAGGTTCATGATTGAGTCAGGCACAGACCAAAAAAAAAAAAAGACTTTTCCCACTTTATTCATCTTGCTTCTCTTAAAGGGATCTAAGTGAAGCAACACAGTTGTTTACATTAAATCCTTGCCGCACACAGGATGTTAGAGAATATTCGGTTAATTGTTTTTGTGTTCCACATTACAAAGCCAAATCAACTTAGCTTCAGAACAAAAAGGAAAAAAAATGTTGTAATGGTACTATAGGGTTTTTTTTTTCCTCTCAATCAGTCTAGGAAGTTAACAGAATCCTCTTGAAGACATTAGAAACTCTGAGACCACAAATATTCTACAAATAGCAGTCTGTCATTCAGTTCCACTTCCAAGTTATCTGGAGAGAGAATCCAGTTGGTCTAGCTTAAAACAAGTGACCCTAATATCATCAGTGGTGGCTAGGAGGGGTGGTGACAGTGATGATGACTATGGCTCATAGACGAAGGGGCTAGAGCTATATAGAAAACCTGTCTATCCGGGGGCCCACTCCTTGGATTGGTTCTAGGTCTGTAGGTGTGTGTGTGTGTGTGTGTGTGAGTGTGTGTGTGTGTGTGTGTGTGTGAGTGTGTGTGTGTGTGTGTGCGTGTGTGTGTGCGCTCGCAGGTATTTGCCAGAAAATGGGAGAGAGTTGCAAAACCTGAATGAACTGAGTGACCTTTGAGAAAATTATAAGACTAAAATATTAAAGGAACAAGAAAGAGTAAGGAGAATAAAATAACAACATAAGATAAGCATCCATATAGGGAAGTTACACGATCCACTTGGTTCCATGCTTTCTAACCATTAAAGCAAAGATGAAAATATTTATGATTCTATGTCCTATAAATTTTCTCCTTTTTTTCTCAATTATTTCTGATTTACATTCTTTGAGGGGATCATTTTCCCATGCATGCAGTATCAAAGATTTTTTCTTCTAACAAAATTTTAAAATGAAAGAAAAACTTTTAATCATTTTTTCCAAGTAGAAAAGTAGCAGCACAGAATGGGAACACATAGTTCATGTCTTAAAGCTAACATTTGAATTATTGTTCTATTTGTTGTTCTTTTGAATAGATTTTCTTTTTGGACTAATTTTAGGTGCACAGCAAAACTGAGCAGAAACTACAGATTTCTCATATATTCTTTGCAGCCACCTGTGCACAGCCTTCCCCATCATCCATATCCCATTGGATACAGTGGATACACCTACATTGACTCATCATTTTCACCCAGCCCATAGTTTATGTTAGGGTTCAGTTTTGGTGTTGTGCATTCAGTGGATTTGGACATATTTAAAAGGACACAATTATAATATCATACAGTAGAGCTCTGTGGCTTCTACAATCCTCTGTGTTCTGACTACTCTCTTCCCAGCCCTGGAATCACTACTATTTAAAAACTAAATCTCTTTACTTTCAACCAGTTAATACATTCTTAAACATTGGACTGAATGTCATCTAAATATCTTACCGTCAGTTTCATAGGTTTCTTTCCATGATTGAATGCTATTAGCTACTTTTCTCATTAATTCCTCTTATTAATAATTTTTGTTCCAATTTTAAAGGTCAGTATTTAAAAAACTATACCCCAATGTGAGATTCCGATTCCCAATGAAAGGCTATTGTGTTTCCATTGCCTTAATTGTAACTTGTGTCCAATTTCTTTCAGTTTGTATTAGTTCCATTTTAGCCATTAGGGTTAAGGAAATCCAGCCTTTATGTTATACTCTCCCCTTTAGATTAAGAATAAAACTTGCTTTAAAGCCATATGTTGGACACTCTAAACTTTCCTATTGCTTCAAAAAGGCAGTCATTAAAAGTTAGTACAAAGAATTCAATCTTTCAAGTTCTTAGTACACTGAAAGCGTTTGTCAACACTTCATTAGTAACTTGGAGTATAAGTTAATGATGCACCAAGTTTAAAACCTCTTATATTCAATTAGAGGACCTATTAGCTCTGAAAGCAGTAAATAATAATTGGCTTTTACTGAATTTTAAATAGGATTTTACATGTTGTATTTTTATTTTAGAATGCATATGCCGTTCTGTGTTATGCTGTGAAAACTCAGGGTTTTGAGAATGCAGCTACCTTTTAGCATTTAACCTAAAGTCTCTTCCTGATTTTAATGTGGAATATTTCCTCTCTTTAATTGCTAACATGTTTTTCAAATATTTACACACAATTTTTTAAGGTGCTAATTGGCACTAGAATGGTTGATGGATGGTAAACCGTTGGAATCAACATTAACTTAAAGCACATCCACAGTAAATTTTTGTATCCTGGCCTGGAATTGCTGGCATTTGTGTATAAAATGCATCACCAGTCAAGTAGTAAAATACATAAAACAGCAGTACACACTTTTAGTATTTACCTTACGAGAATCTTAGGATGTGAACCACTCAGTTAGCCACAGCAGATTTGATAGAGTCTTATTGTTCTTTTGAAGAAAATTTGGCTTACTTATGTTTTGCAGCTCATTTGGTCTGTGAAGTTAAACAACAAAATAAAACCTTTTCTTCGAAGACCCCAATATTTGATTAACGTCAGCTTTTGTATCTTGCTTTTATTTTCTTCATGCCTTTATCTTCGTTCTGGTTTTTCTTTCCTTACACTAAGTTATTCTTAGCATGTTCCATCAAAATTGCATGTCAACACATTGAGCATGCTCCACTAACCAAGCTCCCCTTTATATTCATCTGTTTATCTAGCCTCCCTTCCTCTTTGTGGTTTTCCTGAGATTTGTCATTTGTCCAGTACACCATTTTTATAGTTATTCCTCCACTTGGTTGTACTACTTCCATTGTGATTGAAAGACTTTGAAATGCCTCATATTCTCTCTATGTAAGACAATTCACAGGACATTTTCTTGTATGTCTTCTTGAGTTTCCTCTCTGAGCACTCAAGTTCAGTAAATCGTGGAAAAAGTCTTTTTAACAAGTCCCTTCAGTGGTTCTGATCCAGGAGTTATCTTTGGAAATCACTGTAGCCCCAGCCTGGGCATTTTAATGGCTGTGAATCTGGCTCCTGAGAACTGAAGTCGCGAAGACCATTTCCCAGGTTCTTTAGGTTGACACTGATTTGCTGCCATTTTCCTGAATCCTTACCAGGATGTCACACAGAATGCATTTGAATCCACTGTACAATACAATTATGTAGTACAATTGTTGGCCTGTATCATGTATATTGTTTTATGGAGTGTTTGAGTGAAGTGGGCTGCTTTATCTAATGGCATAGTGGCTTCAAGTCAGCATTGACATTGACCTTCGATAGATTTTACCGTTATATTTTAATGCTAGTTAAAATAATATTTTAAATGCTTCCTTTAAGATTTATTTTTTAGTTGTAGTAAACAATACCTTTATTTTTTTAATGTGGTGCTGAGGATCGAACCCAGGGCCTCACACATGCCAGGCAAGTGCTCTACTGCTGAGCTATAACCCAATCCCTTAAATGACTTTTATTTTTTAGTTCATTTACTACTAAAAATCAGACCCTGGTAATTGTTAAAATATTTGATTCTTTGGAATTAAAGTTATATTTATGTAATTATTTTCTTTGAAATTTGATATAGCTTTTGAAACACTTGAGTCTGGAATGTGGTTATTGATGTTTTAGAAACAGTGCTGCCCAAAACTCAGTTTGAATATATATTATTATACAGTATTTTTCCCCCTAAAGCCTGGATCAATTATTTTTTTTTGTGTGTGGCAGGGTCAAAACATATAAACTAAGCGTGACAGTAAAAGCTTACTGTTACATAGTTGACTCTTGCCTCTTCAAAACATTTTGGCTGATCCTGGCAGCTTTTGCTGTGAGGCCATAGTTCCTTGTGCCTGTGGTATTGGTGGCTCAGCTTGGTGGAGTCTTTGCAAAGCAAACTGGATTGACCTCTCTTTACACATGGCTATACCCAAGGGTCCATCTTGTGCTGACATTTCATCTGTCAACAAAATTCTCTAGAAAAGAATTCAAGATGAGGGGAGGTTTTAGTTTTTTTTAAAAAAGCTTGTAAATTAGAAAGAGAGGTAGCCTTTGGTACAAAAGTGGGTAAAAATCAAAAGTGCACTCGGGAAGGAAAAAGAGGTTGTTTTACAGTCCCTCCAGATTCCCATTCCAGGCTGCTTAAGGAGATGAGGGTTAAAAGTGTGGTCAGTTTTATGTAAATGAGGGATACCACTATGCCCATTCCTGATTGGTTGACATTTTACATATGGTTGTAGGTTGAAAGTTTATTGGTTAGGTCCAGGCAGTAAAGTGAGACTTACTGGGGCTGTTTTTCTTGGCTGCTGAAACAGGAATATGCCCTTGCAAGTGCCATATGGGTCAGTTTGTGGGTCTTATAGAAACACCAAGGATGTGTGTGATCCTACAGCACATGGGTACTGGGCTCCAGTCTCAATTTTAGGCCCAGTTAGCTACCAGAGGTTCTATGTTCACATATCCTTGCATGACCAAAGCCTCAGATAGAACATTTGCTTACTTCTGCCTCAGAACGCAGGCATTTCTTACCCTCTTTGCCATTGCTTTCAGGCTCATCCACTATCCTTCAGTTACTTGCTGCAGGAGGCTCTCACCCACCTTAACTGCTATTGTTCCTCCTACATGGATAATTTTGCCTTGATGTTTGTGTTTGGTCATTGTCAGGAGTAGAGGGGAAGGAGGAGGAGGCCTCCCACACCAACAGAACATTGCTCCCAGAAATTCCCTCTCTGTAATGTTTTGTTTTAAAAATATGTGTGCAAATGTAGTAGCACAGTTGCTCAGATCTTTTGATATGCCTCAAGTTTAGGGTTGGAGCAATAGAAAATGAAGGTGGGACGATGAACTTCTAGTCTCTTTAGCACTGAGAGAGCCTACTAAATGCTGTTATTTGTGTCCCTTTGAGTGAATGAATATGCTCAGTGGGTTGAGTGACTATTTTTATACATATTATGTGCAACTGTCAAGGTATTTTTATTGGCTATGCCATCATGTTTTTTACAAAATTATTGAGCTTTTAGGGGAAGAAAAGTTAGATCCCTTTCTTTCCCATCATTAGGGTCATGGCTGACACTCATGTAACAAAAGAAGTTAACCAGAGAAGAGTGTAACAGATTTATTTAATCAAACTTTTATGTGATTTGGGAACCTTTAGAAATGAAGACTCAAAGACTTGGGGGAAGAGTGTCCATTTCCATATTTATGTGCAAAGAAGAATGGACAGTCATATAGAAATCTGACAGGACAAAAAAGAAATGGTAGTAGAACTGAATGTGGAAACTCAGCAAGTGTCATCTGCCCATGTTCTTCTTGGTCTCATTGTATCATCCTTTCTTCCTGGGATAGGGCAGGCCCCTTGTGGAATGAGGTTCTTATGATCTGCTATCTGACTAGGGAGGTGAGAGAATTTCTTTGTGGCCAGCTCTTACACAGAAAGGGTGAGGAAAGAGGAATATTTCTTGGATTATGGCTGGCCTTGCTGGTGGGGGGGGTACTTCAAATTTCTATAACCCACCTTGGGGAAAAAGAAATTCTGGTTTCTATGTCTGCCCTTGGGAAAAAAAGTAGAGCAGGAGAAAGAAAGGCAGGAGAAGGTCAGAGAGAGATACTTCTTCTGAGGTTTACCTAGTATCCTTCAGTTTGAAGCACTCACCATGCTGAAGTGCCTGAGTTTGAAGTTTTCATTTTCTGAGCATCAACAAGTTCCATGGGAAGGATCCTGTGGGGGTACTGTTGATATTGGTGTCTGTTTCTCCTGTCATCCCATCATGCTCTCTGGAAGAACCAAACTCGTTAGCTGTGTGTAGCACATGGACATTTCTTCTTGCCCTCTTTGATATGTCTGTGTGCAAAGTTTTGTGACTTTGAAATTTCACATCCAATTATTAATCGTGAAGCCATATGTCATAATTTATATGGGTTTTCATTTACAATTCTATCTTATTCAGGGTCCATCTTTTTTTGCATGCATTTTGAAGAAGATAATTCTAACATATTTCTGTAGCTGGGGCTCAGGAGAGTTAGGTAAACATGATACAATTTCCCTAGTATTTATGACATTAAATTGACATGCAGCAGTGGAATCCTTATTGGCATTCTAAAGTGAAGGGCATGTGTAATGCAGGACATTGTCCATGAGATGTTTTAGATTGGGATTGTGCAGACATGTTGTCTTTAAGAATAATAAATAAGTGAAGAGTGAGTAGATTGTTTAAATAATGAAAAACATCCTGTTTTTGAAGTGAAGACTTTTAATATCATACTCCTGCTGTTTTATTTTTAAACTAATAGTTCAAAGAGCATAACAAAGTTTCTTTCTTGTCTTGGGTAAAAAACAAATCCTAATTATCTCCAAATATGGAGTGCCTGTAAAATATCATAAACCCCCAGGAGGGAGATTTGTTTTTCTTAAGCTTCTGTGAACATGATTTCCTTGAAATGTATATTGCACTGTAATATAGGTATTTTTTTTTTTTTGAAAGGTAGGCTTCCGTTTTTGTAGGTGGATTTGGTCCAAGTACATCAAAGGTGATGAGTATTGGCAATATATGCTTGCTGGGTGATGGGCAAGGACTGGTTTTTTCAGAGCGCTCCTATGCGTCCAACTATACTCAGAACGTGCAGCTGCTGCAGCTGTTTGTTTAAGTTATCAAGAAATGAACCATGAGTCATTTCACAGAACCTGTGGGATTTTCTTTTAACCACGTTGGCCTACATGTAAGAGAGTCCAGGAGAGCTCTCACCTTATTATTAGGTTAATGGCAACATGAATTATTGATAATGTAATTCTTATTGATTGGGGTATGCTTATGTAATCATGGATGGTTGAGGCCCAGCTAGCTTGTGGAGCTTTCTGGATATGGTCAGAGACAAGAAGCCTAACTGTGGACTGGCTTGGGACTTAGTTCTGTTCTATCCAGTCTCTGCATGAGAATCTTTTATAGGCCTGGGGTTAGTGAGAGAGTGCTTGCCTAGGGTGCATGAAGACCCTGGGTTTAAGCTTCAGCACTGAAAAACAAACAAACAAAAAATAGAATTTTTAACAGAGGAGAGGTCAGAGAACCTTAGCTCACCTTATCTACAGAGAGAGAAAGTAGAGGAGCATGCCTGATCAAAAGAAAGATACACAGTGATTTTTACTTTTTTGAAATTAAATTTCAAAGAACTTTATATTTCTTTGAGGACAGTAGAATCTTTTAAAAAACAATAACAAAGTTCCTTAAATACAACTGCAACCAATGTGTAAGTTTAGTGATAAGGACCCTGGGTTCCTCATCATTTATAATAAAATGTTATAAATATCTTGTTGATATTATTAACAACTGTGAGGAAAGAGCAAAGTTGCATGGGTAGGGTGAAGGATTGACTTGCTTTTGACAATATTTGGCAACTAATTTTATCATATATCTTTCTTAACTTATATTGTGAGCTATTTTGTAGGCCTCAGAAGATAAGAGATTCTCACCTCTGCAAAGTGAAGATAAAAGCTATGTGTTTAAGACAATATTTTATTAATTATTGACTTTAGACTCTGAGGGCTATCATGAAATTTAACATCTTCAGTGAAGAATATTATTTAAAATGTAGATTGTTGTCTGTTCTTTAATAAGATTATATAAGGTCAGGTCCCTCAAGTTAGATAGCCACCTAGGTTCTATTAAAACAAACATCAACATCCCAACAGGATTTCTGATTTGGAGTATCTCCCATGTGGGGAAAAGCACCCTTTCAAGCAATTTCCAAAGTATCTGTATTTAAAAGATATCACAGGTAGTCTGTGGAGGAAACACACACACACACACACACACACACACACACACACACACACACACACACACACATACATTATCTAAAGTTTTCTATTGTTGGAGAATATCAGCTAAAACACACAAAAAAATGTAACCCTGCTGTGATTTACTTGATGGTTGCAGTTGAGCTTTCTTGCTCCTGCTCATCCTCTTTGGAGATGCTTGGCAGTCACTGTTTGATTATTTGAACTAGCTGAAACAAGGTCTAAGAACAAGTGTACCTGGATCATTTCTCTTCTAGTAATAGAAAGTTTCCTAGTTTTGAGAGTGATGAGCAGGGTTTGGGTTTGGGATGTGACAGAGACCAAAGGAAAACTTGTAGGAGGTGATTGACATTTTTGTTCAAAATATTCACCTAAGTAATGTCAGTCAAAGGCTGCCTCATTAGTGGCTTACTCTAGTTCTTGCCATTGGTCTCTTGGAGTCTGAAGAATGGCATTCTCTGTGTTAAAAAAAAAAAAAAGTATCGAGGAAGGAGTTCATAAACCACACTCGTGAAGTGACTACTTCTTCAGGAATAATTTTAATGCTATTTGGGTAGTGAATTTCATTCTGTTTTCAATAGTGGAGAAATTTCTATAGGAATAAGATGGACAAATGAGGAAAAAGACTACTTACGGCATATAGAAAACTTAGTTACTAGGGTTAGTAAATATTCTTGGCTCTATGTAAGTTTTTAAAAGTACAATCCGAACAACTGCCATAACCTAAATATGAAATGGAAGGACTGTGTGCTTGATCAGTAGAAATTTAGTTGCTTAAAGATGCCAGCACCATTGTGTATCTTGTTTGTCACCATCTGGTTATCTTTTAAAGCTCAGAGAAGCACAACAACATTTATGAAATCATGGCAGATTTTTTTTTTAATGTTGAGAACTTATGTGGGCTAAAAAAATATATTTTTCAGTGGTTACTAGAACTGATGATCAAAATGTTCTGTTAATTAGCTATTTTTAATAATCAGTACGCCAAATAGGTTTTTCCAGTCTGCACAGTATATTTCTTCTATTATCATTGATCAATATTTTAATTTGAGTTGCTACTTGGTATTTAAAGAAGAGGGAAGCTCTCAGTAATGGGAACACACCCCATCTCTTCTGTTCTTTCTCTCAATCTTTGGTTATTATTTCTATGTAATGTTAAGAGCTAAACATGTGATTTCCTTATAGAGCTTAAAAGCTATATTTCTCAATGTAATAAATCTCTGGATGATTTTTTTTGGTAATCCCTATGTTTTATATGTGCACTGTCATAATTATTTAATATAAATGGTACATGTAACATTTACAGTCCTCCCAAAGGGGAAAATGATGTGGCATAATTGTGGAAGTTTATTTATATTATGTTTAAAATGTATTGTAAAAAATTTTGTGATTTGGACTTTAAATTTGTACTATTCTCTTTTTAAATGGTGGTGTTTTAATAAATAAAATAAATATTCTATTATTCTACATGTTATAAATCATGTTTTTAAATATTTCCTCTTCTAAATTACTGTTCATTTGGTTGACTTGATAATGGGAATAGGCTGACAATGGAGCCTCCCCTTGAGTTTTTTCTGAATTGTTCAATAATATCACACATTCCATTAATATCCATGAGGATTTAAAAGTTTCATTAGCCATTGTGGGCTCGAAAATTTTTGTTGTTATTATCAAATATTGAAAAACTGAATTTTATGAAAATAACTTGTTAGCGTAAGCTAAACATTTAAATAGTTCCTGCTCTTGTATGTTGAAAGCTGGACAATGGACTAACAATTCCTTGTTTTTTTAGATTATTTCATTTGTGTTCTGACAGTAATAGCGATGTTTATCTGGCTGTCAAGGGTCCCTTTAGGTTGATCTGAGCAGCTAATTTGCTTGTTCATTGTATTGAGCCCAAAGAACACATTAAATATCTAAAGCAACGTGAAAGAAGACTAAAGACAGCCCAGTTAATTCCAATGAAAAGAAAAACTTGAAACTTGTTGATGAGGTGGATATTGGTAATTACTGTGACCTACATAGTGATTATTTTTCTGTGTACATAAATATATTCAACTAGTATAGTCAGTGTTCTTCAGTAGTTCCATCAGGATGTGTCATATTTAAATTGTTACTAGAAAATGTAACATCAAACTTTAAAACAACTTTTCATCATTACTTTAGTATCAACATTTATTATATGTTGATAATTTGCTAGGTCTTCAAACAATGTTTTACTGTATTTTTCTGATTTCATTATAAATATACCTTTATACAAAAACAAAACAAAACATGTTATAATGTGAAGAATTGAAAATCAGAAAAAAATGCAAAGGAGAAACTGTACCTGCTGAAATCAAAGTATTTCATATGCTATTATTTTCCTGCTTATCTGATTTAGTCAGCTTTTTTTACTGCCAAGACCAAAAGACCTGAGAAGAACAATTAGAAGAGGAAACATTTCTTTTGGGGGCTCATGATTTGAGAGGCCTCAGTCCATATAGATGGCCAACTCCATTCCCTGGGGCACGAGGTGAGGCAAGCCATCATGGTGGAAGCGTGTGGCCGAGGAAAGCACCCTAGGATATTACATCAGGAAGCAGGGACAGTGTTCCCCTCACAGACAAATATAAACTTCAAGGGTACAACCCTATATATATTATTTATCTCTTTTGTTAAATGAGTTGGGCACTGGTGGTGTTTGGCCCTAACACCTCTGATTTCCATGAATTTTAAGAGATGCCACTTTAAAAACCCTAAACCCAGAAAGCTGAAGTTCTCCTTCTCCTGCCTGGACCCTTGGGTTGTGGGTATTGAGTTTTAGGTTTGGGATGAATCAATTGTGGAAAATTTTCCTTTATTTTTGCACCAGGTGGTCAGATTGCAAGGATGGCACGGTGAGCTATACATAAGTTATTTTTAGTCAGATAATTATTTAAATAAAGACCTAGTGAAAGAGGGATCAAATGACCATTAGCACCCTGCCTATTTCTGAAAGGGGGATAGCATCAGTGCTTGTGGGTTGCTGATGCACATGTAATAGAGGTCGGAAGCTATGTCCTAACAAAACCCATCATTTCCTAAAATCTCTGGTGATGTAATGCATGCATGGACTCAATAGTATGAGAACACAGTGTATGGGAAATGCTTCTTGCCTGTGGGCATGGAATTGTGGTTACTTGTGAACTTGGGCTTTACCCTGCCTCTTAGTGTGTTTGGGCTTAGGTACTTAATATCGCTGAGCCAGAATTGCTGCACTGCAAATGAGAAAAGTAGATCCTACATCATAGCAATATTATAATAACTAAATTAGATAAAGTGTAGATTGTTGCTCAATACAGTAAGTCTTTAAAAGAATTCTTGTTATTCTTTGTTCTGATCCTTTTCATCTTCATGTTGTTATCCAAAAAAGTTAAGGGCACTGTTCTCCAAACTTGAGTTTGCATTACAGATTTTAGACCCCAGTTCCAGATTTTTGTCTGATGCAGCAAGGTCTTGAATGGGATATGAATATTTGCATTTCTAACAAATATCCAGGTAATACTAGTGTTACTGGCCTATTTTGAATCAGGAAGTTACATAACCCTTTTCTTTCAGTTGCTGGAGTGGGTAACATTTAAGATGGTCAAACTTGATACCAGGTGGTAGGTAAACTTGATATCCTGTAGTGCCATTTTCCTCTAGCAGTCAAGGCTGAATATTTTGAGTAAAAGAGATGTAGAACTAGAATTACTTAGTTATTTTATGGCTAGAATGATCTATATTTTTGAAAAATTTGACTATACATACATAGAATTTGTTGCACATACATAGACTTTTGGATTAATTCTAATGACAATTATTAAATGAAAGTTGTTTTCCTCGGACATGGACATTCTGTATGTTTCTAGTGCACCTAGTTCACTTCAATTCATTTTTTCCCTCAGAATTAAAAAAATATTAGACTATGAACTTTAGTTAATTATTTTTTAGTTCCCTGTGAAAGACTTGCAGGGACTATGCTATTTTTAATGGCACCATTTCTACCAGATGTTTAAAACATCCAAGTATTGTTGTGAAATGCTAGGGATCTGCTATCTGTGAGAATTGAGCTTCATGTAATTTTCTTGATGAGTGCAAGACAGGGGCAGATAGTGAATATATGGTGTTGACACACTTAATTTAGTACTCTTTCCACAAAGCTATTAAATTGACTATTAATTGGCCTTCTGATAAAACTTCTATTTAATGCAAATGATGAGCAAAAAAAATGTATCCTAGGATACTAGCTGCTGCTTCTGAAATAATTCACATGCCTGAAATCTCATTAGGGACAATGTGCATCTCCACTTTTCTTTGGCAAGCAATTAGACTTCTTTTAAATATAATGACTAAAATTTATCAGACTGTGATTAAAAATATTTTTGACAACACTCTTAACTTACAACTTCATATTTTGTGCTACTATTGGGTATTTTTTTTAACAGTTTGGAAAACAAAGATAAGCTTATTGATGGTTAAGCCTTCACCACTTTGTGGTTTTCTATCAGAGTGGCCTTGCCTTGAACAGGGTGCACACTGGTTTAGCTGACTCAGAACTTTGTTACATTGTGGTTTGAATATACATTTGTGATGAATCATAAGTAGGTTTGTGTCTTTTCCTTGTTTGGTGGTTTCTTCTTTCTGGTCTTCTCTTTTTAATTTATCAGCTTAAATTTTAGGATGTTCTTGAATTAATTCTAATTCAAGAATTAATTATGCTTATTAATTATGCTCTGATGAGAAAAGTGAGAGTCCTATTATTCATGTTATTCAAAAGTTGTGAAGTCTAAAGAACTTTGAAAATCGGAATGTATGATCCCAGGAATTTATCACTTTCTGGCAAAAGATTTACAAATGATTGTACCATTCTCCTTCCTATATAATAAAATGCTTTATTTCTTTATTTTTTTATTTCACAATTCTCTGACATCAGCATCCATTATTTTTATAATTAGGAAAAAATATTTTACAATAGTTTTAGCATTTTCCATAGAGAACCTGTTATTTACTTTTTAAATATTAGTATACTCTACTTAAGATAATCTACTTCAAATTCATATGGAATGACAAGTAGGTAGAAGTATGGGGTTAGTTTCTGCAGTAAGGAGATTTGGGCTGGGTGATTGTTTGTTGTCTGAGACCATCATGTACAATGTAGAATGTTTTGCAGCTTGCCTGACATGTACCAATGAGATGTCAGTCCTCCTCCAATTCTGACAGCTAAATGTGTCTTGGTCCATTGTAAAAGCTATCTATGCTAAGCCTCAGGCTAGCATCATTCTGAATGGAGAAAAATTGAAGGCATTCCCTCTAAAATCTGGAACAAGACAGGGATGCCCTCTATCACCACTTCTATTCATTATAGTTCTCCAAACACTGGCCAGAGCAATTAGACAGACGAAAGAAATTAAAGGCATAAAAATAGGAAAAGAAGAACTTAAATTATCACTATTTGCAGATGACATGATTCTATACCTAGAAGATCCAAAAGGGTCTATAAAAAAACTACTAGAACTAATAAATGAATTCAGCAAAGTGGAAGGATATAAAATCAACACACATAAATTAAAGGCATTTCTTTATATCAGCGACAAAACTTCTGAAATGGAAATGAGGAAAAACACTCCATTCACAATATCCTCAAAAAAATAAAATACTTGGGAATCAACCTAACAAAAGAAGTGAAAGATTTATACAATGAAAACTACAGAACCCTAAAAAGAGAAGTAGAAGAAGATCTTAGAAGATGGAAAAATATACCCTGTTCATGGATAGGCAGAACTAACATCATCAAAATGGTGATATTACCAAAAGCTCTCTATAGGTTTAAGGCAATGCCAATCAAAATCCCAACGGCATTTCTTGTAGAAATAGATAAAGCAATCATGAAATTCATATGGAAAAATAAAAGACCCAGAATAGCAAAAGCAATTCTAATCAGGAAGTGTGAATCAGGCGGTGTAGCGATACCAGATTTCAAACTATATTACAGAGCAATAGCAACAAAAACAGCATGGTACTGGTACCAAAACAGGCGGGTGGACCAATGGTACAGAATAGAGGACACAGAGACTAATACACAAAGCTACAACTATCTTATATTTGATAAAGGAGCTAAAAGCATGCAATGGAGGAAGGATAGCATCTTCAACAAATGGTGTTGGGAAAACTGGAAATCCATATGCAACAAAATGAAACTGAATCCCCTCCTCTCGCCATGCACAAAAGTTAACTCAAAGTGGATCAAGGAGCTAGACATCAAATCAGAGACTCTGCGTCTGATAGAAGAAAAAGTTGGCTCCGATCTACATATTGTGGGGTCGGGCTCCAAATTCCTTAATAGGACACCCATAGCACAAGAGTTAATAACAAGAATCAACAAATGGGACTTAATTAAACTGAAAAGTTTTTTCTCAGCAAGCGAAACAATAAGAGAGGTAAATAGGGAGCCTACATCCTGGGAACAAATTTTTACTCCTCACACTTCAGATAGAGCCCTAATATCCAGAGTATACAAAGAACTCAAAAAATTGGACAATAAGATAACATAATAACCCAATCAACAAATGGGCCAAGGACCTGAACAGACACTTCTCAGAGGAGGACATACAATCAATCAACAAGTACATGAAAAAATGCTCAACATCTCTAGCAGTCAGAGAAATGCAAATCAAAACCACCCTATGATACCATCTCACTCCAGTAAGATTGGCAGCCATTATGAAGTCAAACAACAAGAAGTGCTGGTGAGGATGTGGGGAAAAGGGTACTCTTGTACATTGCTGGTGGGACTGCAAACTGGTGTGGCCAATTTGGAAAGCAGTATGGAGATTCCTGGGAAAGCTGGGAATGGAACCACCATTTGACCCAGCTATTGCCCTTCTCGGACTATTCCCTGAAGACCTTAAAAGAGCGTACTACAGGGATACTGCCACATCGATGTTCATAGCAGCACAATTCACAATAGCTAGACTGTGGAACCAGCCCAGATGCCCTTCAATAGATGAATGGATAAAAAAAATGTGGCATTTATACACCATGGAGTATTACGCAGCACTAAAAAATGACAAAATCATGGAATTTGCAGGGAAATGGATGGCACTAGAGCAGATTATGCTTAGTGAAGCTAGCCAATCCCTAAAATACATATGCTAAATGTCTTCTTTGATATAATGAGAGCAACTAAGAACAGAGCAGGGAGGAAGAGCAGGAAGAAAAGATTAACATTAAACAGAGACATGAGGTGGGAGGGAAAGGGAGAGAAAAGGGAAATTGCATGGAAATGGAGGGAGACCCTCATTGTTATACAAAATCACATATAAGAGGTTGTGAGGGGAATGGAAAAATAAACAAGGAGAGAAATGAATTACAGTAAATGGGGTAGATGGGAGGGGAAGATGGGAGGGGAGAGGAGGGGGGATAGTAGAGGATAGGAAAGGCAGCAGAATACAACAGTCACTAATATGGCAATATGTAAAATTGTGGATGTGTAACCGACGTGATTCTGCAATCTGTATTTGGGGTAAAAATGGGGGTTCATAACCCACTTGAAACTAATGTATGAAATATATGTCAAGAGCTTTGTAATGTTGTGAACATCCAATAAAAAAAAAATAAATGTGTCTTGGTCATTGTTAATGTCCCCTTGGGGAAATACCTCCTCACTGAGAGCCACTGCCCTGGACTAAATGCCTGTGCTTGTACAGTCCTCCCTCCAACGAGTAGCCACCCTACTTAAAAACGTACATTGATGTTTTCTATTTTATTTTGTTCCATTTTGTCTATCCAGTGTCATTTTATTTAAAAATCATCCCAAGAATATATTTCTGGACAGGGTGGCCCCCATGGCACTTGGTATTTATTTAAGGTTGCTGTGGGGTAGAGATTCCTGGTTCAATCTATCTGGATTTTGTTAAAGTGAGGCATGCCAGAATGGCAGGATATTACTTCTGTGCTTACCAGAGATGCCTCACACAAGTAGTGATGATTCTGAAACACAGCTGGGTGGAGGCCCAGAACTGCTTGGTGCCCTTTTCCCTGTGATCCGAAGTGTAACACTCAAGACGTATTGTCACTGGTGTGGCAGACACATGTGGCTGCCTCTGTTTAGGAGCTGGAGGTTATGCTGTCAGCATGAAGAGGTGTGGCCTCTCTGGCTTCGGGGATTTGTTCAAGATTCAGGTTGGAGTTTTCTGTGAATTCTGAATCTATCTGTAAAGCGCTCATAGAGTGAGAGAATTTTGTTGTCCTTTAGGAATATAGATTGGATGTTGGTGCAGATGGTTTTGGAATCCTATATTGCAGATTAGGGAGATTTAAATTTTCATTTTTATAAAGGAAGCATTTATAGTGTTAGAAGCTTAAGTGCTGGAAGCCCTGGCTTTCTCTTTGCATTTGTGTTTCTTATATAAATACCATGTGTGAAATGTCCATTATACCATAGTTATGTACAGGATAAAGGGGCTTCCTTAGCCAGTAGATAAGAAATCCTCCACATGCCTCATTAAATAATGTGTTGGAAAAATAAACATTAATTTTATTTTCTTAAAATCATGTCCACTTTTTACATTGGCATGGGATGTTAGGATTACTTAATTTTTTTAATGAAATTTTTAATTTTAAAATTGTGTGTCAAAATTTTACAATTGACACCAGGGATTCAACCCAGGGGTGCTTAACCATAGCACCACATCTGCATCCCTTTTCAAATATTTTATTTTGAGATAGTGACTTGCTAAGTTGCCTAAGGCATCACCACGTTGCTGAGGCTGACTTTGAACTTGAAATCCTCCTGCCTCAACCTCCTGAGCTTTTGGTATTACAGATGCGCACCACCCAGCCCAGCTAAAATCGTACTTATATTTTAATTTAAGGCTATGTGATCTTAGCTAGAAAAAGTAGCTATGGTGACTCTATGTTTAAGCTTAATGTTTCCAATTTAGGAATGGGTTTGTACTCTAGTGTGAGTTGGAGTTGGGCAACACATCATCATGTACTATATATATACTATATATAATACGTAAATATATAATATTTCTGCCATACAGATACAATAGGCACACATAAATTCAAGACCATATATCATAGTAAAATGAAATAAAGTAATAAGGAAGTGTTGACTTTTAAATATTTGTCACCTTTGATTTTAATTCATTTAATTGTAAATTTATATAATTTAACCTATAATAATTAGTCTATTAAAAACTAGTGTCAGAATTTCTGAAAATTTAACTCTGAGTTCTTGCAAGCTAGACCTCACTAGCTGAAGTATACAATCAAGAGCACTGTAACACCTTACCTAAAATCACTATGGTCAGATGTCAGAGTCCAAACTGTTCAGATTTCAGAAAGATAAAATGGAATATGTGTCATAAAATATAACACCTCTTGTGATGGACATCTGAGGCAGATCTCTTTAATCAAAACATTGATATTTCTGCAGCAACACATGTGATTATTCACTGAGTAAGTACATATAAATAATCTAGCATCAGTGCAGGCTTGGTTCTGCCTCCAAATGTTTATTTTATAAACGTATGAGGGTGGGGGGAAACCCTGGTTTTTACAGATATTTGACTTTGGAATTGTTATCGTCCTTTATCACTGTTTACAAATCAAGTTTATATTCTATGTCTAGAGAATCTCTGTGTTTGCTTTTTCATTATGGAGAAGAATAGAAACTTAGCGTGCCCTCCTACCTGTAGCAAAGGTAGGAGATCCCTGCAGGAAAAGTGCTCACCCCTGAATTTGTACAGGTTCTTCCTCTTGGGAAACTCCACTCCTTTGACTTCCTTCACCTTCAAAACTCAGCCCGAGTTGCTTTCTTTCTGCCAAGCCTGCCTGGTGCCCCTCCAGTGCTCCACTCCAGTTCATTCAGTTCTTCCCTTCTCACTACAGCCTTTCTATAGCTTCTGTGTTTGATGTATGCTGCCAACCCCTGACGATACAGGGGCCATGAAATCACAGGTTGAGCTCCTGAGCTCACAGGAGAGAGTGGCATGAAGCTTAGCACTACTCTGAATAATAAAACCCAGCCGTAGAAATACATTTCTTAAACTACTTGGCATATTGGCTTCTATGTCTTTAAAAGCTTCTTTCAGTTACTGTGATTGAGAGAGCTTCTGATAGGTTCTCACCAGTCATTACCCTCATCTTTATACTCCTCTCTTGTTTGTCATCTCTGAAGGACTTTAGCTGCTTGTGGCGTCCAGAAAGGAAGCAAAATGTTAGGGGGTGGGAGCAATTGAACGGGTTCTTCCCAAGGTGCGCATCTGTGCTAGGTGATTTCTTTATTCTCTTGTGTGTTTTTTTAGGCTCCAAAGGGAATATTTCACAAATTCTCACTTAATTTTTTTGGGGGGTTTTCATTGATATTTTGTTTTTATAAAAGGAAAGTAATTACCAAATATTTTAACCACATTACATCCAAGTCTAATTCAGCCTTAGGCATTTCTTGGTGAAAAGTATTACGTATAAAGGTTTCACACTCTCGTTGTGCAGGATCCTGTTTTGTGCATTTGTTACACTTAGAATGAGGTGTCACAGTTTGTGATGAGTGTTTCCCCTTCTCGTTTGCCACTTACCTAAGTGGACTTCACTGCCTGACAGAATTGAATCAGGTCAGTTTTTAGGTGGCAGCAATTTATAAATAATGTTCTTTTCACACAAGGAAAGGCAGCCGCTTATTAATGGTTTGTTTACATGAGATTGTTTACGGGACAATTGATGTTAATTGTCTAATCAGACAATTTTTGTGTTTCTATTTCCTTTATTTTTATGTCAGTATTTAAACACATAAAAAATTTTAAAATGTCTCAGCATTGACTTTTGTTTATATTTGTTATCATTCCTCTTTACTTGTGTGGAAGAGCAATTTTATTGTCTCAGTAGTTCCCAGCTTCTGGGTCATTATCTGCATTTTCTACGGTTTCAAAGATAGTATTATTGATGAGAAGTGTGGACCCTGATCCAGGCATAGACTGGGTTGGTTGACTTTGGTTCTGTGAACACCCCGTGTCTCCTCCTTGGCTTTGGGAGGGGGCTCTTTGTTTCTGTTCTTCTACCACCATGGTTACTCACTTCTCATCATTGTCTTCCTTGTCTTTGGAATCTTTTTTTTTTTTTTTTTTTTTTGCATTTTTGCCTTATTTAGATTATATATTACATAATTCAGGATCGACTAGGTTTTGAAGTAATAGGAGGAATGAAAAAGTAGTTCCTTTTGTTTTTAGTTCTGACTTAGACCCTTTTTTGCTCAGATTCTGGGTCAGTCAGCTTTCCATCATGATACTATATTTCTGTGACAATTGGCTAATAAAGACAAAAGGCTAATAGTTTTGGAGGTTGCAGTCCATGGTTCTGTTGCTTTGGGGCCTGTGGCATGGCAGTATATCATGGCGGTAGAGAGTGACAGAGTAAAATCTCTCAACCTCTTGGCCAGGACATGTGAGGATGGGGGCGTGGAGGAAACCAGGGTCCCACAAGCCATTTCTAGGGCATATCGCCAATGACTTAAAGCTTCCCACAGGGCTCCTTTCCTTAATGGTTCCGCTACCTCCCAATAGCACCACCTGGGGACCCAGCCTGTTCACATGGCCTTTGGGGAACATTCACTGTTCAAACCACAACACAAGGGGTACCTTAGTCTCTGCCGGCCTGCCTATAAGGTAGCACCTGGAATATTAGACCTGTGCTCAGATGAGGAAGATTCCCAGGACACCCCCTCACCATAGTTCTCTCCCTCTCCACCTCAACTTTGAAAGAGAAGCGCTCATCCAAAAAGAGGTGCTTCGTGACTTTCATGGCTATTTGATCGTTTCTGGTGGATATAGGTGTTTTGGGAATACCGGAGTTAATCAGAGGAGTGACAGTGTATTTTGGGGGAGATTATCTCCCTATCTCATTCCTTGTTCTTTTTAGATCTTGCTTTGTATGAAAACTTGACTTTTCTGGGACACACCCATCCTAAACAGTCATCCTGTTGACCTTGTTGTGGTTCTGTGCTAGACATTGTTGACAGCGTTACATGGTGGTTATGTGCAGAACTTTTGGCAGAGGTGCACTAGGGCACTTCTGACCTTGGGGTGGTAGAATACCATGGTGAACTAACTTAGACTTTCAAGTTTTCAGTTTTCTTTGGTATAAAATAGGTAAGATAGTAGCCATCTTTATTTTGAGAATAAAATAATATATAAAAGGCCTAACCATAGCAGTTGGAAGAAGTGTTAGCTACAGCAATTAATATGGTCATGATTGTTACTATTGCTACTATTGCTCTTGTTATTTTAATCACATTTAAAGTATTCAGATATCTAATATTGATGAGTCTCTTCTAAATGTTGTAGACTGCTTGAATATTGCTTAATTATGAGATTTGCCTTTGGATGTTTACTTAGTAAAATGAGAAGATGGAGTAGAAAATCTAGAAGAGACACTTCAGTGAGAAAATAGATTTATAGTTTATTTTGGAGAGATTTATGCTCTAATATGCAATATTGTGATGTTACAATGATATAATAAAATAAGAAAAGTTTATTGGTATTTACTGAATGTTAGAAAATATAGTTTTTATTCTTAAAAGATGGGATCTTGAATCTGCTGGCAGTATATCTAGATTTAAATACCTCTGTGCATTTATATCTTTTAAAAACTATCAATGTGGTCTATTCCAGCATTTTCATAGTTCCTGGCACAAGGCATGAATAAAGGAATAAATGGAATAGGTAATGAATCATTGTCTTATAAACTTGTGCAAAGTTTGGTGATCAGAAATGAGAATTAGAGGAAAGGTGGAATCACAGGAAAGAGAGGGGGGAGTTGCAAGAACATGAGCTGTCTGTTTTGCATTTGTCTATGGTTTCCTGAGAGTGTAGGCTTAGCCTCTTTCATACCTACTTTGGTGACAGAGAGTAATAAGAGCTGAAGTTTTACTTAGAGTGTTGAAAAATAGAGGACTATGTTGTGTTTGGTTGTTGTCATTCCTTGGACTATGGTGCATTCTACAATTCTCTTTTCCTGCAGCTTTGAAAAGAGCTTGATTTCCTGAGTCTCCCTTTGGAGGGGTGAGGTAAGGGAGTGATGTCCAGAGGATTTGTAGTACATTATTTGCTTATATTTACTTGCTTTCACCTTTCAAAGGGATTGCAAAGTAGATATGATAAGTGATCTTAATCAAGTATTTATTTATTGGGGCTTCTGTGGGACAGGAATGCAGGTCAGAATACCAAGATGAATGAAATAAAGTCTTTCACAAGAAAATCAAGAACTGTTTACAGAATTTTCATCCATTAAGACAAGAATATTGTAAAGATGAATTTGTCTCCTCAGTGTTACTTGAACAAATATTTGAATGTTTATTTTTTATACATTGTTGGACAAAATTTTTTATTTTTGTTGCTTTTATATTCATCTGCTATGATTAAAATTATTTTAGCACTGCTGTGAAATCTGAAGTGGAGCCAGTGCTAAAATAATTATATATATGGAGACACACACACACACACACAATCTCTCATGAGAAAGTGCTAATGTACCTTCTTGGGTATTTATTTATTTACTCATAACTGTACCCATGATACTTTCCTTTTTCTAGTCTCTGTGAAATCATATTTCCTTGACTTATATTCTTTTTCTGGTTTTCAGATTTCTTTGATAGTGGAATTGAAGGAAGAGAAACCTGAAATCTTAGCTTTATTCAAACTTTGGTCCTAATTTCTATACATGCTCCACCTCAGATTAATTAAATCTATACTGTCAACCACACCTAACTACAGACATTGGGCAGTTATGTGTATTTGCCTTGAATTAGGCTGCACCCTAGGGTGTTAAATAATATTTGTTAAATAATAATAGCTATCATTTATTAAGTACTTGAAAGAAATATTTGGAAAAACTTGTTATCCTTAAATGAACAACATAGGCAGCATTTCTACAGAACTGACCCCAGAGAGTTGAAGCAACTGTCTAGGGTCACGCAGCTGGTGAGTCAACTCTCAGCCTTAGGGTGATTTTTTGGGTAGAATGTACTGGTAATCACAGGATGAAATGGTTTCACTTCCTGTTCAGGTCACCTGTCTGGATATTTTGTGTGAGAAACTTTGAATAGAGACTTCCACTTTCCTCAGAATATATTTCCTTTAAAATTCAAAGTTTCCAAATTCTTGTGTTTAGCTACATGCATTAGATGGCACTGATATTTACCTTTCAAAAAATTTGCATTAAATTTCAGTATTTAAAGTGTTCTTTGGTTTGGGGGAAATGTTTAACTTTTGAGGGTTTCTCTCTTTTCTTTTAAACCTATCAAATGTGGTCAGGGAGGGGATTGATAACACAATTAGGATTTGTTCTGTGTTCACTTTTAGAAACATTGCTAAACAGGTTATACTAATGAAGAGTTGATAAAAGAGTTTTATTATTTATTTAATTTTTGAATAAACCTGCCAGCTGATTAAAATGAGCTTAATTTAATCAGTATTGAATTGCATGCTGAAGATAATTTAGGCTAATGTCAAGGACACTGTTGTTTCTCCTTTGTAGAAGGTATTGGAATAATGAGTATAGTAAAAAAGGAGCCAGAATATGTTTGAAGTTTTTTATCTGTGCCCCTGGTGGATATTTAAAAATCACACTCTTTTTGCATGCAAATTACACTGAAAGTCATTTTGTAATGTTGGGTTTATATTTTACAAAACAAATTGATTGAACTTTGATCTTTTGCTAGTATTGGATTGTGGTTGTCAGAATGAATACTGACTTTATTATGCATCATTTAAAACTGAACTGCCAGTCAGAACTTTAAGTGAACAAAACTAGTGGCTTTGATGCATCTTAATTTGAAAATAAATTACTGTTTAAGTAGCAACACTCAGCTCTACTTTTTTCATCTTATGTTACTTTTTTCTTTTAACCCCCAGCATCCTCCACCCCCATGTCTTAACAGAGTCCTTTGAATTCTTTTTTTCTGTTAAATCAGTTAAACTCATTTTTCTGTTGATGCTTTTAGATGGAAACTAGTTACCAGTGGGGTTCTTGTTCAAATTGTGAAGTCAACAGTTAAAGGGATTAATGACTCTCAAGTGAGTCCCCTATACACGTGGCAGGTTGCCTTGGAAACACGCCTAGTTCTTTGGATTGGAAATATTATCTTGTCTTTAAATGCCAGAGATAATGATTTGCTTACCTCTATTGCATCCTCTGTAGTACTAACATTGTGTGGAGTTGTTTTTTTGTGGCTGGGTGCAAATTGCTTAGCAACTTTCTTGATTGATTGAAGCCATAGCCAAGTTTTCTTAATTTTAAACATAATTTGCAAAATTTAGAATTAAGGAAATGATCCTTCAAATTTCTAATTTCTATTTTAAGAAGGGAAGTTTTTTTTTTTTTTACAACTGATTGCCAATAAATAAAGTATTTTAGTTCACCAAATTTAACTGGTAATAAACTTTAGAGATGCCTTTTTCTTTCTTTCCTTTTTCTTTTTAAAAACATGATCAACAGTGAAGTTGGTGATGGAAATATTAAGGACAACATGAAAGTGTCTAACTCCTCAGAGATGGTGTTATGTCATGAATCTTTTAGGCTAATTTTACTTGTGTTTCTAAAGATACCTGATAAAAACTGTAGCACAGAGCTCCATGGTACAGGTTGGAATAAGAAGGAGGTTTTTCCTTAAATAGAAGTCCTACTAGCTTCCATTGAAACATCTTACTGCTACCTGCGGTGGCCCAGGAGTCTCCTGTCTCATGGCTCTTGTGTTCTTTCAGGAAAAATTTTCAAGCAAGATAAAATGTAGTAAAAGTATAGCAAACCTTATTGGAAGAGAAAGGAAAACATCCTCAAGAGAGAGGGTAGGTCTTCTCAATTCAGGAGAGAGACATTGTGCCGTGTGTGTTTCTTAGTTGTATTGAGGTGTCTTAGGGAAGTTTCCAGAGAGTTCTGCCCAGGTACTAACTCTTTAACTCTTGACTGTTAGTAGGATTGTATCAGAATTTTAAGTCCTTGCTTGGTAAGATTTTTACCCACAGGTACACAACCAAAACCCACGAGAGGGATTTTATAGTGAGATTTAAATCACATGGTACAGATCTAAAGGCAACTCTTTGTCATTTTGGCCTACGTTGACTGGTTCCAATTTGAAACTTGGTTTTACAAAGTTTATTATTAGTGGGCTTTGCTTTTAGTTATCTTGCCTTCCATAATCTTGAAATATTTGGTCTGCATCAAGGTAAAAAAAAAAAAGGTCCCCTTACAGGGTAATTTGTGTTCTTATTGACAGAGACAACAGGGAAGAGTCTTAAATTTCTTGACCTAGAAAGAATAGCCCTGTGTACAACAGGTTGTTAAGAAATGTTGCATACCTATTAACTTAAGCCAAAACATGACCTTGGGTAAATTACTTTTTAAAAAATTACTTAAAAACCAGCATGCAGGCCCACTTTATAGAATTATCCCTTGAACTTCATGTCCCTACTGATCATGTCTGTCTGCTACCTACCATTGCTGGTTTCATAGAAGTATTTGAGGGTGACATGAGGGTATCAAGACAAAAGTATCACCATAAGGTGTCTGAGGAAGTTTCTCCATAATCAGAGGAGATCTGTACTCTTATAGGCTCTTGACTATGTCGCAGAAAAGTATTTAAGGATGTAGTAGGTTTTAGCAAAGAGAAAAGAGCTTTATTGGAGAGTCAAAGAAAAAGGTGCGCATGTTCAAAGCAGAATGTGGACTCTCTTCAGGGTTAACATCAGATTTTTTTTTTATTATAGTACAAAAATTAGTCAATTATGTGTTACCCAAAGGGGCTGGAATTCCTTTGGAATTGGAAAATACTGAACAAGATCATATTTCCCCATTAGGAGTCTAGTCTGACATGTAGGTTTCAGCATATATCCGTGTCTGTGGCAGTGTAGGGGGCGTCAGGTGATCTTGGGTTGATTAGGTGATCTGGCTAGAGGTTCACAGACCCATCAGATGTTAGCCCCTCTTCTTATGAGGTAAATGCTCTCTATTGACGTTGTGTTCGTGCCTTGCTACATTTCAGAAAACTTACAGGAAACAGAAAGTTACAAAATAATTTATGGGTATTTGAATACTGCTAAACATTTTTTGCTCTTACCCTTTTTGGCTCCTCTGTGTGACTCACAGGCTGACCACAAGCTGCACATTCCCTGTTCCAACATGGACATTTTTTCCTTTGGAGACTCAGTTTTCTCTCTACATTTCTAAAGTTTCGTCTCAAAGGTTTCTAGGACAGTGAAACAGGTCATCACTTCAGATTTTCAGCTTTGCTTAAAATATAAAGAGACTAAAAAAGGCCTTCCTTACTAAGGAGTTCAAATTTAATTTGGTGAACTCAACAGATGTTGGCAGAAATCTCATGAGCAAGAAAGATATCAGGTTGTGTTCCTGCATGGTGGTAACTGTAGGACTGTTTCTGGATAGAGTAATCCCATCAACAGCTTCTCATCCCTTGGTTCTGCTGGTCAGGGATGGGAGAGAATTTAGGATGTTGACAGGGGCCTGTGATAAAGTGAGCAGGTGACTCATTCAATTTAGGAACAAGGTGCAAGTATTACTTCACTTGTACTTGCTTCTTGAAGTTCAGGTAACATCATGATTGGTGCTGAAGATTTTGGTTGTGTGTTTGTATGTTTTCCATACTGGGAATTGAACTCAGAGCCAAACATATGGAAGATAACTGCACTACCACTGCGCTGTATCTCTAGCATTGGTATTGTGTCTTTTGGTTGCAGTTTAGAATAAGACATTGAGAAGGCAGGTGGGGCGACAGGCATGTGTGTGTGTGTGTGTACATATATCTGTGGTTTTGGCTTGTTGGACTTTAATAGATTTTTTTTTCTTTTAACCAAAGGAGTTAGTCTTCAGGAATTTTCTTATCTACCATTTATTATTGCGGCTATTCCCCAATACACGTAACACATTATTAATTGTCAAGCAAAATTGTCTATAGGTTTTAAACAACATGTTGTTGGCTTGTAGTTCCAGGTGCTACTTGCTCTTAGATGGGATATATGTTGGAAGGTTTCTTGGGTGTCCAGGAGCAGAGGAGCTGCTGCCTCCAAAATCTGAAAGCATGGAACTGAGATGGAGGCAGGAAAGGGTGAGGTCTCATGATGCAGTTCAGGGAAAAGATTCCTAACTCGTTACTACTCTGCTATATCTTAGCTAGTAGGAAAAGTGCTATTTTAGTGTGCTTTTGCTTTTTTTTTTTTTTTAGTTCTTTTCTATGTTCTATTTTTTAAAAAAATCAGCTAAAATGTACTTAATTCTTAACATGCTGATGAAGCACAGAGTTAATCTTCCATGTGTAGCATTGAAGTTTTTCAATGGCAAGCTTGAGACTCTCCTTTTGTGAGTTAGATTTTATTGGCATAACTTGTATTCCTACTATTACAGAACATCATTGGCTCAAGTATATTCTTTTACTATTGTTTTGCTTACTCGTCCACTAAAACGCTAATTCTCTTTAAATGAGTTTTTAATGAACCATGATAGCAAGTAAGGCTCAGAGAATGATTAAGGATTTAGCATTGTCTCTATGTCATTAAAGTAGGCTCAGTCATCAGAAAGCTTACAAATTGATTTTATAGTTCCTTTTTTCATGTCTATAAAATAATTAGTTATTATATCATTACATTTACTTTTGAGGTTCATGTGCTTATTTCCTATTCTTGTAGTCCCTGAGGGAAATATGCATGTGTTCCTGATAAAAAAATTACAATCATTATCATCTTCTCCAATTTGGAGTCTACCTTTCTATATATTATTAGTCAATTTCAAAATAATTTTTCTCTATCTTTCTATATTATCCTGCTTTTTATTATCACTTAAACAGTAGTATAATCTAGTTATAACCTCATACATAGGTACAAATGGAATAGTGGCCCTTGTAAGATGGGTTTACATTATATATGGCAAGTGGGTCAGCTAGCTTATGGCTGTATTCATTTGCATATTTTCATTGTGGTTTGTGGTTGACATACTCAAGGCTATTAGTTGAACATAACTCTTAAATTGGGAATCTAATTAGTCTGAAGGCTCAGTGGGTGATAGTGTGAGTCACCCTGAGGGATAGCAGAATTAAATCTCAACTCTGAAATGTATAAGCATCAGGGCTGGGAAGTATCATAGGTGAATATCTTTCACTGTAATTTGAAGATAGAGAAGAATATCTTTTCAGGCATCTGTGATGAAGAAATATACTACCTTCTTAAAGGATGCTCTTAGCTCTGTGGATGGTGACTTTTGATCATTTACAGTTAGTTTTCATGGTGGTCTCCTGAGTTTATCAGGAAGAAATGGAAATGTCTTGCCCTTTCCTACATGATATGTATTGTTTAAAATGGCACAGTTAAAGATTTATTTCTCATTACATTCCTTCCTTGCATTGAATAACACAGTGCTAACTAATGTAAGCATTTTAATGCCTGCTGAGTTTTCCTTTAGGGCCACAGGTTATCAAGCATGCTTTATGGGAGATGGCTATAAATGAAAAAAGTTTAAAACTAAAATATTGGTAAAGGGGAGCCCAAATATTGATCTGATTTTTCATTTAAAAAAAATCCCTCAGTGCAAAGGCAGAAAATTTTAAAGTTACTCATATGGGTGATTCTAATTATAGTAATCCATAGATTATCCTGTGGGAAGGAAAAACAACTTCTGGAATATTGATATTTCAGAATTATTCATTATGGAACAGTTTCACTTCAAATTTAAAATACATGTACCTCCATGATTTCTATTCTTAATTTTTAACAACTTGTTGCAATGTGCTATAGCTCTCCCATTCCTGTTGGATTTTCTTTGTGTTGTTATCTCATTTCGAGATCTGCCCATGAAATCTGCCTGCCACTACCCAGAGGGGCACTTTCTGTTTTATGTTCCTTTTTGACTTTGTTATAATAAAAATAATTTGCTTTACATATTGAGGTTGCATGTCTTCCTCAGATGAAGAGAAGGCTTTAGGGCATCTTCAAGCTCCTTCTGAGTTTTAATATTGTTCCACATAATTTGGTCCTAAGAGTCTTTCTGACTCTTAGTTTTTCTGTAAAGTGAAATTGAAGGCACTTAGGAGGGGGCATGTGCAAAAGAATTCTGTTCCAGGGTTAGATGTTGCATAAAGCATTTTCTGGCACTTATCCTTCACTTTTCAAATTTATTAGTGTGATGCCTTAAAAAGGAAAACTAATTATTGGTGACATTGTGTTCAGACAGTTGATATGCCTTGTCTCTTTGTCACGGTAGGCATGGCCACTATTAGTTTTCATTTTTTTTGCTACACGGAATTATCACAAACAAATGTCTTAAGACAATGTAAGTTTATTAACTAACTAACTAGATGGCAGAAGTCTGACATGGGTCTCACTGGGGGAAAATCATATTAGCAGAGCCATGTACCTTTCTGGAGGAGAAGCTATATTGTTTGCATGCTTTGACTCCTGGGTCCCTTCATTGATCTTGAAAGCCAGCAATGCAGCATTTCCCTGATTACCATCACATCTCTCCTTGGCCACAGCCAGGGAAGGCTCACCAATTTCACACTTATGTGATTAGATGGGGCTCACCAGGTTATCCAGGATAAACTATCTCTCCATTTTAAGGTCCTTAATCTGAATCCCATCCATAATGCCCATTTCAACATGGAAGGTAACATTAACTGATTCTAGCAATTTGGACATGGCTACCTTTGGTGGAAAACCATTGTTCTGCCCTAGGACAACTGCCACTCTTTTTCCAGATAAGGAAAGGCTTGGAGATATTACAGAGACCAGTGGATTCACGAACAGCCATTTAATAAACAAGGGCAGAGCTGGTAAAAACACAGCTGACTCCAAATTCTCTACTTTTATCCACTTTGATATATCCAATTGTGGGCTTTCAGGTTATAATTTTATACACTAAAGGGGCCACATTATAGCCAAATTGTTTGTAAGCATTTATGTGTGATGCTTATATAACAGGTCAGGTTTTCTGTTGGAAAGTTTTGATGTTTCAGAGTAAAAATGACTTGTCCTGAAGTAAGGAGGATATGTGTGTCAACTTTAATGTTGAAGTTATTGCAGGTATTATCCAAATTCATCTTGTCTTTTTCTCATGGAGACTTAATGGATGAATAGAAGAGAAGGGAGACTTAAGTAATAACTATTGAAAATTTAAAAATGAACTTTCAAAAATGATCTATTTCATGGACAGCAGTGAAGATTCCATCTGTTAAAAGTGGAGTTGGGTTGTGTTTCAGAAATTTAAAAGACATTTCCTTTACTTTTTGAAGGACATAATAGATACTTTTAATATGTGATGTTTTTGTGAAGGTCCCGTTTTCTTTTGCTGCATTACTATATGTATTCTTATAGAGTAGATTTTCTAAAATTATACATCCTTCCTAATTTAACACAAAATTACTTCATATCTGCACCTGGCACTTAAATTTTGGTTTAAAAGAAAACTGTAAAATTGTCTGTTATTGGCATATTGCAAATCACCAACTGTGATTCTGCCACTGAAATTCAAGCAGCATTTGTTCATGACATAGTCCAGATTTCATAATCCTTGTGTTTTCTAAAAATGCTGGAGATAATTATTGAAATTAATATACATGTATAAGCTCTTCCATCATGTTTGGCATTTAAAGACTTGTTCTTTGTAATTTTCCTTTTCCATTTTCAGTTTGCAAAAAGGACTTGATTCTTGAGAGAAGATATCATTGTGGAAAGTTAATAACAAACTTGAATTTCATTTGCTTTCTATTATGCACCAAAATGTCAAAACTTAATATCTTCAAAATGCATATTAAGCCAAACACCTTGTGAAGAATATAATAATATTAAAATCATGCATAGAAATCGTAAAACCTGTTGAAGAGTCTGAAGTAGATATTGTTAGCTTATCTGGATTGCAAAGGTACTTGGTTTAAAGTTGAGTGTTCCTAGAAAAATAGACAATCTAGCGGAGGGTCAACAAGTTGTAGTCTGTAATCTTTTTTATTTTTTTTAAATTTGTCAATGGACCTTTATTTTATTTATTTATTTATACATGGTACTGAGTATTGAACCCAGTGCCTCACACAGGCCAGGCAAGCACTCCACCAGTGAGCCACAACCCCAGCACCTTGTGTCCTACAATCTTGTTTTGCTGTCAAACTTTATGAATAAAGTTTTATTTAAACATATCCACATTCATTTGTTTGTTGTTTCTGACTGCTTTTATGCTATCATGGAAAACTAGAATTGTTCTGGTAGAGATGATAGAGACCACATGTCTGAAAATATTTGCTCTCTGACCTTTTTCAGGAAGAAATTGCTGATCCCAGATCTAATGGAAAGTCTGGGCTTCTACTACAGAAAGACAACTGCCAGTCAATGTCACATTGATTTTATTAGTGTATAAGGAAACTGGTATATGCATACAAACATCTTTCCATTTTTTTAAAAATAACTTATGGATTTCTTTTCCCACTTATGTTGCTCATTATAAGGTTGGGTAGCCAAGTAGTCATTCTGCTGTGCTTTTTCCTTACCACTTAACCTCCTGCTGAATTGTTTAATCAGCTAATTATATATTGTACTGCAGAAGGGTTCTGAACTTCCTATTTGTCTACATGTCTCTATGACGTTATAATGGCTTTCTTTGTTTCATGAATTGATTAATAATATGTAAGCATTCATGGAAATAGGATTTGTTCAAAGTGACAAAACTATGTAATGAGGTTTGTAATTATAATTACTGTTCATATTTTATAAATTTACTATGCTTTAGAGAGAAAAATAGTCAGGGCTATTGGCATTAAAAAAAAAAAAGCTTGAATTCAAGACAGAAATGGGTGGTTCATTTTGGCTGTCACTGGTTTACTTTTCTTTGGAATGTTAAGCTTCTCCATTACTAGAACCAGGATTGTAGGTCAATGACCAATGTGATGGCTATTGTTGATCCTTTTAAGAAATTCATTATTCTTTTGAGAACTGTATTTGTCATAAGATGAAAAAGAATATATTTTATTTTCATAATTTTTTTGGCCACCAAAATTTTTATTTTGAGATCAACGTACAGAGTTACATTTAAAAATTTTATTTTGAAATCATTTTAAATTTCAGAAGAGTAGGAAAAATAGTTAGAGTATTTCCATACAAGTTGCTTCATTTACCTCTAAAATTTTCATCTTATATGATAATCAAAACAGTAAAATAACATTGCATCAATACTGTCACCTAATCTGTGGAGTTAATTTAAATAATTTTGCCATTTTTTTAGAATTGACATCCTTTTCCTACTTCTGGATCCATTCAAGGATAGGATCATACTGCATGTAGTTCTCATTTTTCCTGTCTCCAAATTAAATAATTTTATCATTCTTTGACTGTTATGACTTACAATCTGAAAGCATTTTATTTATTTTGTGGAATGTCCTTTAACTTGGTTTTGTCTAATGTTTCATGATTAAATTGAAGGTAAACATTTTTGGCAGAAATAGGAACTTCAAAAGTCATTATCCTTCCTAGTGCATGTTATCCGATAGAACATGATACTGACATCTCTTATATCTTCAAGTGCTATTGCTAAGTTTCTCCACTGAAAAGATTTCCCCCCTTTTAGTTAACATATATCTGATGGGGAGGCATTCTGAGATATGCAAATATCTTTTTTCTCATCATTTTCTTACCCATTAACTTTAGCATCCATTTGTAGATCTTACATAAAACAATTATTGCTATGGAAATTGCCTAATGATGACTTCTCTTTCCATTATTCCATTATCTTTACTATTTGGAATATTATATAGAGATCATATGTTCATTCTCTGCCATTTGTTTCGTAAGTCATTATGGAATCATGCATGTTTAGTTTACTTCTTTGGATTCTTTAATCAGTGTGAACATAGGCATTTATAATAAGTTGTGTCAGCTTTGATCACCTTTAGGTTGTCACCTCTTTTCTTTTTTGTGCCTCCATCACTTTGAATACTTCTTTACTCTCAATATCACAGGGTGTTCCAGTTCATCATGTATTATCCTTGCCTTCAGTCATAAAATCAGCCATTTTTCCAAGAAGCCCTGGTTAATTTATTGGAGAATAATATCAGATACAAAGATCTGGGTATTAAATATATTTGTTGGTACTGTGAAGTCATTGCTTTCAGGACCTTTGAGTGAACAGTCAGGAAATATGTATTTGTATACTCAAACATGCATTCAATATTTGCCTATACTTATCTATGCATGTCTCTACCTAACTATAGTCCTGCTTCTCATTATGACATCTCAGTCAACAAGGGAGTACATAGATGATGGTGGTTCCATTAGATGACAGTGGAGCTGAAAATTTCTGATTGCCTGGTGATGTTGTAGCACAAGTCATTATTCACATGTTTATGATGATGCTTATGTAAACAACCCTCCTGTACTGCCTGTTGTGTAAAAGTGTACATACAATTATTTATAGCATGTGATACTTGATAGTAAGCAACTTATAAGTTTGGACATATGTGATTTTTTATCTTTATTTTAGAGTATACTCCTTATTAAAAATAAAGTTTCTTGTAAAGCAGTATGCCCTGTAGCATCAGCCTTTACTTCTAGGGTTTACCATCTCTCTTGATAGCATCAGAAGCCATTTGGATACATTGGTCTATACCATGCTAGGCCTTATGTATGTACATTCCAGGATGTTTGCACAATGACAGTCATTCAGTGATGCATTGCTTGGAATGTGCCCTTTGTAAGTGACAAATGACTGCACCTATTTGTAAAAACCATGAGTTTGAGCTAAATATTGTAGTGCACACCTATAATTCCAGCTACTCAGAAGACTGAAGCATGAGGATTACACATTTGAGGCCCCTCTAGGTAACTTATATGAAACAATATCTCAAAATTAAAAAAAAAAAGGACTGGGGCTGTAGCCTAGCATGCACAAAGTTTTGGGTTCAATCCCCATAACACCAGGAAAAAGAAAAAAAAGACACCCCCTGTCCCCAACCACCACTACCTCCATGGGCTTCTGCTTCCAAATAATACCACGAAGTTAACTTTTGCTTATTTGTAACTTTGGTTTCTGATCATCAAAATGTTGGTTTTTGTTTCCCAAAATATATTCATTCATTCATGGTAGGTGTGTTTGTGTACAGTAGCAAAATCTCTAAATCATATCCTTGTCAGAAGCAAATTTACTAGCAAGAATATAGTATTTGTGTGACAGTTCTTTTCGTCTTAGCTTTACATTAAACAATGCAAATAGTTTTCCTACATTTAGCTAGTTGTTCTTTTCTTTCCTGTCCCACTTAATGTATGATCATTTGTACGTGGTTGGTTTCATTTGTTTGTGAGACATTTTCAATTCTCCCTGTTCTCCTCACCTCACATTGGCATCCTGGTTTGTTTAAAATTTTCACTTCTGTTGTAAGTAATTGAATCATTATCATGGTTCCGAGCTTCAGTGGTCTACAGAAAAAAGACCCAGAAAAATAAAAATATCACTTCCTCATTGTTGCCATCGCCTATTCCCATGTTTCCTTTCTTTCTACCATATCCCTACTTACTGCTTGTAGGTAACTCATTTTATTAATTTCTCTTTTATCTTACATTTTTTAGCATAGAAATGAGCAGTCATGCATAGTTTTTAAGTTCCCTTCTTGCTGTGTATACACATTTATACACACACACACTCTCATATACACATACATTTTTCCTTTCCATGTAACAGTATAAGCTGTGTTAAAACAAACAAACAAACAAACAAACTACTAAATCCATCCTTGAGTTAGGATTCTCTGATACCAACCTGTTTTCATATATTTGATCCATAGAAATTTGGATATGAAATGTACAAATTGGAACTGTAGAAGTAAAACTGTAAGCTTAAGGAAAACACTATTTTTGAGGGGTTTTGCTTTCTAAAACATAACTTCCCCGGGTGCATTAATGTCAGTATTTTTCCACTGTGAATTTATGTTAAAATAAGATAACATTTTGGCAGTAATTTAAATGCCTTTATTTATACATGCAAATTTGCCTTTCTTTTCTAGCTGGTAGCTGTGTTTGATGAACAAGATCCACATCATGGAGGTGACGGCACCAGTGCTAGTTCCACAGGTACCCAGAGTCCAGAGGTGTTTGGTAGTGAGCTTGGTACCAACAGTGTTTCAGCCTTTCAGCCTTATCAAGCAACAAGTGAAATTGAGGTCACACCTTCAGTCCTCCGAGCAAGTAAGTGAAACTTCTTCGTTCTCTCTACACATTTCATCTTAATTTACAGGGATGCCAACTTTTGTTATCCATCCATGCTCCCATGAATGGAATTCATTATCTGTTTTTATCAACAGTTGATTAAGTTTAGAACCTAGGCCAATGTCTTTTGCAAGATCAGCAAGCAACTCTTTATATTTTAATAGACTGGGATTACTTTACTTTAGACTAGTAAACTTTTTATTGCTCACAAAAGCTAAATAAGGATAATGGAAGAAATAAAATTACCTGGATTTTTCTTTCTATATGTATGTCATCTGAATTAACTAGTATGGATAGAAGTCATTGAAGGGTTTCTTACTGAAATAAAACACAGCACCATTGATTCACAATCAGCTTGGTTACAACTCTTACTTGTGATACTTGAACTTTACGTGATGAACTAGGGAAGAAGAGACCAAAGTTATCTTTAGAAGTCTGGAACTTAGAATTTCCAGGGTGCTGCAATTGGAGCACACCTCAAGGAAAGGAAGGTTAGGAACAGAGAACTTGTGCTATGAATCCTGTGACCTAGAGTATTCCACTTCCAGACATTTGTTTGGAAAATTCTGTTAACCATTTCTAGAAGGTATACTCAGGAGGCTTTTTCTAGAAATAGCATTTCATGTTTCTTATTGTAAAATCTTATAGTTGAGGAGTTATAAAGTATAGGAAGGCCCATTTCAAGACATTTATAATTTTGAAGCTCATTTATCTTTTAGATACCTCTGTATGTAAACACTTCAGTTTTTTAAGTGGAACATTTTGGTCTTGCATGTGTTTACTGATAGTCTTCAGTGAATCTTCATTTAGGTGGAATGAATACACACACACACACACACACACACACACATACACACATACATACATATACACTATGTTGCTTGCATAGAGAATATAAGTAAATAATACTTAGGATACTTGATTTAATCTCCTGAATTTCAACCTTATTCTCACTTTTGCATTGATGTCGGGTTATACCATTTTAGCAATTACTTCTAGATGTTTGTAAACTACTTTTGCTTCCATTGTTCCTTGAGGGTATACATGAGGATTTGGAGTGTAACTCAGGAGTAGAGTGTGTGCCTAACATGGAACTGGGCTCTGGGGTTCAATACTTAGGACTGAAAAAAAAATGTATATTGGGATAATAGGACTATCAATTTCTGATAGTCCATCAGAAATTATGAAAAAATATGCTGTGATTACCATAAAGAGATGTAGGGATCCAGAAGTATATTGCAAGATGATGAATCTAATTGATGCACTATAGGGTTCTGTCTGGATGCAGATTCATGTTAACCACTTTCTATAATTTCTTCATATTTTCTGTAACAGATGAGACCCTGGCACAATTAGTGTTTGTAAGGGACCTTGAAGTAGAACAGCTGTTGTTAGTTAAGTTGGTTTAGTTAACTTTTCTTTCCTTCCCTTCCCAAGTTCCTTCCCATTCTTCTCTTCCCCCTCCCCCTCCCCTCCTCCTCCCCCTTCCCCTCCCTCTCTCCCTCCCCCTCTCTCTCTCCCTCTTCCCCCTCCTCCTCTCCCATTGCCTAGGCTGGTCTCAAACTCAGGAGTTCAAACTATCCTCATTTCTCATCCTCCTGAGTAGCTGGGATTATAGATATATACCACCACACCCATCTTGAATATTTTTTTTATATGCAGAAGATTTTGGTTTGTTTGTGCACATGTATAAGCGAGTATGTTTTAAACTAATTTTGTGGAAATGACATTTGATTACTCTAAGGATATACACTTAAAAAGAAATCATGTTGGATTTACTTCAGGCATTGTTATAGGCAAGGAAAATGTCATGCATAGTATCCAAAGTGATGTGAGGTGGTTCCCAGGCTCTTTAAGATTTTTCAAATTAGAAACTAGCTCAGTATTAAGTGGATATCTGCTTGGAATTAACTTTTGTATAAAAAGTAGATTTTCTAGATGTGATTAAAAATATTTTTTTTTCTCATTAAATAATACTACCAGTATTGAGGTACCTAAATTTTGGAAAACAGTGTCCTAATTTGAGCAATTGTACCTTAATATATATAATTAAATATAGGACTTTTTGTTGGATTATGTTTGTAGTTTTGTATGTATGTGTTTTCTAAAGCAACATGCACCTTTTATTTAGCTGCATTGTAAAGAGAATGTTGGCAGAATGGTAAATTTATATTCATGTTAAAAATGTGAATGGTTTACTTTCTATCAACTTTTATCTTTTGTCTTCTCTGGACTCGTCAACATTTCTCACAAACACCTGCATTTGGCTGGCCCTGTGAGTTAAAATTTAAACACTATTTTTGACTGAAATATCTCTTTTATCTTGTTTTTATTGGGAAAAAGAAGTTATGTTTCAAACATATGTGTTGTCTTCCAGCCATCAGTGGGAGAATATGCAGATCTCATTTTCTGGCTCTGATTTTTATTTTTTTTTATGCTAAGGTTGTTTAGATTTTATGGCCTTGGCTGGCACCGGGTATGTATATGTTAAGCATGTACCATATACAAGGCTCATGACTATGTAAAAGTTACCCGTGACACATGTCATCTATTTATTAAGATGATTTCTCATACCATATATTGAGATTCAAACAGGAAGCATGATTTTGTCTGTATGCTTGCCAGGCATTGTGTTATGCTGAAAGTGGCCAGAGTTGAGTTAATGAAGCGTAGGGCTTTCCATCAAGGAAATATGTTGGCTTTCTTATTTACGGATTTGAAAATAAAGAAGCCAACAACAGTAAAAATCTGTTTGAGGAAAAATTAACTGGGGGCATGATTAATAAAAGCTTTTTTTTTTTTTTTTTTTTTTTTGCCTTAAAGAAAGAGTGATAACTATTCTGTATCATCCAGTGAGCGAATTCAGTCATCCCTTTGTTTCACAAAGAATCACTGGATGCTGCAGAGGGCATGTAGGGTATAATTCTTCCTCCATAAAATAGTGAATATTAAGTTTGGGTTTAATAAACAGGATTATTATCTCTGTTTTCTTTGAAATTGCTATTAATTTGCCCTTGAGTTTTTTTTTTTTAAACAAGAATTCTGGTTTAGTTAAATCAGTGGTTCTCAACTGGTAGCAGCTTTTGAAACTCCAAGGAATATTGGACAGTATTCAGAGATATTTTTTCATCTTCACAGTTGGTTGAGGAGGGGATGCTACTGACAGCTAGTAGAGGACAAGAGTGCTGCTAAACATCCTACAAACACAGAACAGTCATCAGGCAAAAAACCACCCAACCCAAATGTTAGTATAGATTACAGCTTAGAAACCTCAAATTAAATGAATCATCTTAATAACTGAAATTGCAGTTACCTGAAATTTTATTGAAAAACTATTGAATCCAGTATATTGAAATCCAGTATACTGAATGTGCTTTACTATTCTGTAAAGTACTGTATAAGTGTAGGACAATGATGTGATTTTTTTTTAGCCAATACCAGTACTGCTGTTAGTGAATAACTAATAGACAATTTTAAAAAATAGCCTGTGGTAGTGTCATACAAAAATATTAGTATACATGTGATAAATCATAACAAAAATATAAATTTCCTAAATGCAAAAAAATTGTATTTTAGCAAATGAGAGAGTAAATAAAACAAGCCATAATGAAAAGACTGTTGATATAAAAATGATACATAGCCAGGAACAGTTGTGCACCCTGAAAGTCAAGCTACTCTGGAGGCTGACGCAGGAGGATCTTGAGTTCAAGAGGAGCTTCTGCAGCTATTCAAGATCTGTCTCACCATAAAATCAAAAGGGGATGGAGATGTAAATCAGTGGTTAAGCACCCCTGGGTTTAATCCCTAAGGGTACTTAGGATACAATAAAGTTGAGTAAAAAATACATACCTTTGGACAAAGGAGAGAATAGGATGGAAGAGATGAAATGCAACCTAGAGTTATACTACCTTGTTTTATACTTCTGATTTTGAAACCACATTATATCTTACATAGTTATGAATTGATCACATTTTAAGTTTTACAACAATAATTAATATTAGTCATTATTCATAATAATATTTTAATAAGGAATGATTCTTAAAATGAGAATCAAATGTGAAACATCCCAACATAAATATGTTTCCAGTTGGCGACCCAAACATACAGGAATAACTATTTTTAATCACTTTATAATACAGTAATTTGTATAACTAAAGAAAGATGTATATCAAGGGGTGGTGGTAAAGAACTACTAAACAAACAGGAACTCTAAAACTGGTTGTTGTTGATTATGTAGGCATTGTTAATTTGATTGATAGGTGGATATTATGGGATAAAGTAAATAAGGGATTTAGTATAAATTGAGTATACCTTATCTGAAATGCTTGCGATCACAAGTGTTTTGCATAGGATTTTTTTAAATTTTGGAATATTTGCATGTACATAATGAGATATCTTTATGATGTGACTCAATTCCAAACATGACCTTTTTTTTATGTTGCATATGCACCTTTTGTACATAGCCTGAAGGAAATTTTATACAGAATTTTTTCGTGCACCTTTATTATTTAATTTATTCTAATTAGTTATATATGACAGCAGAATGCAATTCAATTCATATTACACAAATAGAGCACGTCTCTGGTTGAACACAATGTAGAGTCACACCCTTTGTGTTTTCATATATGTACTTAGGGTAATGATGTCTGTCTCATTCCACCATCTTTCCTACTCCCATCCTTAACCTTCCCTTCCCTCCCCTTTGCCCTATCCCATGCTCCCCATCCTCCCAACCCTCATCGACATTATGAATCAGCATCCTTATATCAGAGAAGACATTCTGCATTTCGTTTTTTGGGATTGGTTTACTTCACTTACCATTATATTCTCCAACTCCACCCACTTACTTGTAAATACCGATTTTATTCTCTTTTAATGGTGAGCAGTATTCCATTGTGTACATATAGCACATTTTCTTTATCCATTCATCTACTGAAGGGTATCTAGGTTAGATCCACAATTTAGCAATTGTGAATTGAGTGCACCTTTATTTTGACTGGGGCCCATCACATGATGTCAAGTATGAAATTGTACCTTTCTGGCATCATGTTGGCATTGAAAAATTTTCAAAGTTTGGAGCATTTGGGATTTTCAGGTTAGGGATTCTTAACTTGTATTCTAATTCTGTCATTTCTAATAATAATGTGGACACAGGATCCTTAGTATAGATGAAAGAGGAGAATGAACAAAAATCTAGTAGTCCTCAGTTTCGATAGGGCATATTGTAATGAATTCATGCTGTGTTTTATTTCTAAAAACAAGGAAGGTGGAAGGAAGGATCATTTTGGCATGTGTTCACTAAAACATTCTAGAATTGAAGATCAGCCCAGTACCTAAGCCTTTTTCATTTTCTTTCAGTGCTCTGGAAATAGCATTTGCCATTTTCAGAGATCAGAGCTCTTTGGAGAAATAGCTGAATTTAGTTCTGGACAGAAAAGGTATGAGATGATATGAGATAATCCCATCATATCAGAAAATAATGAAGTTATGGAATATTACTGGGGTTGTCTCAGAGGACCTAGGAGCCTACTTTAAGTGTCTGCTGGCCAAAGATGGGACAATTAGAACATCAGTAAGGATAGTAATAGAAATAAATTTACCCGTTTATAATGTTGATAAATATGCAAGCAAGCCAGGTAAAGCATGCTAGTGAATCAAATTTTTAAGAAAACAGATAAAAGAATCAGTTATCTATTCTGCATTTCCAATATGAATGATATCACTGAATAACAAAATAGTATCTAAGAAGGAATTTATTTTTATATGAGTGTTCCAGGTAATAAATGAAGAAGTAATGGTAAAATTTGAATATTACTATTTTGCAACTGCTTCATGAAATCATGACTCTAGGTATTGATTGTTGATGGGGTTTGAACGTGCCTTTCCAATATTAGAAACTTATCACCAATGCAACAGTGTTAGCATGTGGGATCTAAAGGGAAGTCTTTAAATCATAAGGAATCTGAATTCATGAATGGCTTATTGTCAGTATAAAAAGGACTCAGAGGTAAGATCTGTCTTTTTCACTCTGCCAAGTGAAGATATGACCTCTGTCCTCTCTTGCTCTTCTGCCTTCTACCATGTGAGGATATGGTAAGAAGACCCACATCAGAAGCTGTCATCTAGATCTTGGACTTCCCAGCCTCCAGACCCAAGAGGAAAATTTCTGTCCTTTATTAAACTAACAATTCTCAGGTATTGCTGTGGTAGCACAAAGTGGACTAAGACCCATCAATTGCTGCTACCATTAAAACAAAACAAAACAAAACAACCTAGATGGAAAGACAACCAATCCTTGCATGCCTCCTGATGGAAGAACACAATGCCTCCTATGTAGTAGTCCTGACAAAGAAATTAATCATGAATCTGATCAAACAGCCAGACGCAACTGTCAATTTATGGGAAATACAGAGTCCTGAAAACATGTTAACCAGCCACGTCCAGACTGTGGGAAACCATTTGAGACAAATGACCCAGGTTCTTGAATAAATCAGTGGTGAAGGGGAAGGACATAGAGAGGGAACTTAAAAATTTATAGGGACCTTAAAGAGACATCACATATAATCATAATGTGTGGGTCTTATTTAAATTCTGATTAAAATGAAACAAAAAAAATGGCACTTATGTGCGAATTAGTTGAATGCTAATTTGGCATTTGTTATTAAGGACTTATTATTTCTTTGAGTATAATAATGTTGATGGAATTTATATATATAAATTTATATATATATATTTGAGAGAGAAAGATAATTTTTTAATATTTATTTTTTAGTTTTCGGTGGATACAACATCTTTATTTTATTTTTATGTGGTGCCAAGGATTGAACCCAGCACCCCACGCATGCCAGGCGAGTGCACTACCGCTTGAGCCACATCCCCAGCCCCTGGAATTATATTTTTAAAGAACTATCTTTTAGCAAATATATTGAGCTCTTTATGGTTGAAACAATGTATCTGGAATTTTCTAAATAATAGCCTAGATATGGAATTAGTTCCATTGAATTAGTATACCATTCTGTCTACTTTTGAATGTGTTTAAAATCATCTTTATATAGTTATTTTTTTAAGAATGCACACTTATATATGGCACTTCTTTAATATTTTGAAAGTTTAGTTATTACTTTTCTTCTTCAAAGTTTTTTCTTCCTTTTTCTATAATCCCAAACTTTAACCCAGTATATCTCAGGCTTGAATATCTTTTATTGATGATCTGTTCATATTCCTTTTAAAACATAATTAAAATTTAGCTCAAATTTTATATAAAATTGAATGTAATATGTGAGCATAATTATTAGTATATGATCAAATATCAGCATAAGAATATGCAATAAGTTTTGCTTTTTTGATGTGTAAATAAATGAAGACCTTCCAAATGAGGCCATGTAAAGGCTATGTACTGAGAGCTTGCTAAGGTAAGGAGGCCAGATCCCAGGGATGGGGAAAAAAAGCAAAGGGTTCCACAATTGGAAACTGTTGGTGTGAGTGAGTTAGGTGAGCAAACCAGAAGAGGGGCACGGTGGTTAGCTGTATCTGGCTTTCCCTTATGCTTCTTAAACTGGGAGCAGGTCAAAAATTAGGTATTAAATGGAGTGTTATTAGCAGTATTACCCAATTCTTCTAATTCTCTCCAAGTTAAATGTTAAATAACAACTGGAATCCTTCATCAGAAAATTATTATTGTTGATGTATTAATGGGCAAACGACTTGGCTTATGATGTCCTTTATTTTTATTGAAAAGAATGAATGATTCAAGTTAAGTGTCCGAAGGTTTGCTATTATACTCACCTTTCTGCTTCAAGGCAATTATATCAAAATATGCTTTGTTCATCATTCTGTTAGTTGTTATGGTTTTACTCTTCATTAGTTGCACCATTTGGGAGAGGTGATGCCTACTTTGTTGTTTTATAATTATAAGATTCCCTCCCACCCATTTTATAAAGTAGGGTAAGGCCTGTCCAGGACATCATATGACTTTCTTGGTCTAGTCTGGGCACTTTGGCTCTCATGGATGTCTCCCGCCATAATAATACCAGTAATAAAATTCTATTCAGTATGACTTTATTTCATTATTTTATTTAACAAATTATCGTAGGCTCTCAAATTATTTTCTTCTGAGGTGAGAAAAAAATGAAGACTTTGTTTTTAATTTTAAAAGTTCCTTTTCTTCTGATTTTAAAAGGAATTAAAACTTTGCTGTGTGCACTTAAAAAATATTGTGGGCTTTGGGCACATGCAGAGTAGACATGTTGCCCGTGGAAACATGAATTTATAGGAAAAAAATAGGCTTATACCTCATCGCCTTTTCTTCAGGTCAGTAGACACTTGATTGGGAATGGTGCAATTTTTAGCCACTTGTGGAATGTTTGTATTTTCAATATTAAACCATTTGAGCTGGGGAAACCTAATGTATCAGGAGTACAGAGTTTGTGTGTAAATCTATGAGTCTGACTCAAGTAATTTTTTTCACTTTAAGATTCCCTCCTTTCCTCCCCCCTCTCCCTTCCCGTCCCTCCCCCCTTCCCCCTTCCCTTCCCTCCCCTTCCCTCCTTACCTCCCTCCCTTCCCTCCCCCCTCCCCCCTTCCCTTCCCTCCCCTTCCCTCCTTACCTCCCTCCCTTCCCGTCCCTCCCCCCTTCCCCCTTCCCTTCCCTCCCCTTCCCTCCTTACCTCCCTCCCTTCCCTCCCCCCTCCCCCCTTCCCTTCCCTCCCCTTCCCTCCTTACCTCCCTCCCTTCCCTCCCCCCTCCCTCCTCTTCCCTCCCCTTCCCTCCCTCCCTCCCCTTCCCTCCCACTCCTTCCCCCCTCCCCTTCCCTCCCCCTTCCCCTTCCCTTCCCTCCCCCCTCCCCCTTCCCTTCCCTCCTCTTCCCTTCCCCTCCCTCCCCCTCCCCTTCCCTCCCCCCTCCTTCCTCCCTCCCTCCCTCCCTCCTTTCCTTCCTCCTCTTTTTATTTTTCTTTTTTTAATTCTCCATGACTTTACCAAAAGGTCAGATTTGGGGGGGATAGGTGGCCTAATTTTAGTCTTCTGGAAGGATTCTTTTTCATCTTAGAATTCTGGTCTTTTAATATCAGCTCCAGAAGATCCAGTGGAAGATTCAAGTTTGTTTGGAAGTGTCATATGCCCTATTGATGGCAAAATTTCTGGAAATAGTATAGCTAAAATTTTTTGGGCTATGTATTTGATTATTATATTTCATTTTGTTACCATTTAAGTGTTTTAATATTTTAGTCATTTATAAGCTTTATTAATTTTAAAAATAATTTTTATCCATCACTTGCAATACATTTCTAATTTGTAATTTTTCTGACTTCCTATCTATTAGAATTTAAAGCTACCCCAATGATTGTTATAAAAGTATTGTATCATAAATTCACATCTCTTTTACTTTTTGGTCTTATAATTTCTTTTTTTTTTTTCTGCTCAAGAACATATGGATTGATTTCATCTTTCAAGAAGATCTGAGACCTTTGGTTTGTAGTTCTGTTCCTTCAACATTAACTGGTATTAGAATATTAATTTTTAGTTCTCATTTAAGTATATATTGAAAATAAAAATAATATTCCTATTGTATTTCCTTTTAAGTTGTGAAGTAGAGCATGGCATACAAATGGTATTCTCAGTATTTCAAATAATTACCTTCTTACTGTGCAAGTTCTATTCAGCATATAAAACCCATTCAGTTTTGTTGTAGATGCAATCTGATTATTACATGTTGACAAGGTCATATATCTATTAATTGGATTGGAGATGGGATACAAAATTGCTGTAATTATTGTAATTTTCTAGCTAATTGCAGGGTTGGTGGTGAATATTTTACTTCTGCAAAATGAAAAACAGTATTCTATCAGAAGTTGTTTTATGGGGTTGCAGACATTTTGTTTTATATCTTTGGTGCTTTTTGCCCACCAAGTATCTCTTTTTTTGTATTGATCTGCCTCTGAATGTCACAGTGCTCATTGGCAGGGATCTGGGAATGTAGAGGGGGCAGGCAGCTGAGTAGTACTCTCAGCTTCCTCTTTGTTCTGGTTGCCATGCTACTTCTATTGTTTATTTATAAATTGGAGTACTCTCCTTTCAGACCTGTAACAAAGGTTGGATGGGTCAGATCCAGTTGGAAGAGGAATTCTCTCTGCTCTCTTGTCACCTGTGTTCTACTTACAATAGTCTCTGAAATGAGCACTTAAAAAAAATTAATTCATATGATTTACATGTTCCTTTTTTTGAGTAAAAAATTAAGTAAATCCTTGGTCAGCCAATTTAGTACTGTAATATAGATCATCCTTTGCATATTCTGTCTTGCATTTCTGCTTTATTTAAGCTAGCTTCTAAAGCTGGAAGCTGAATTGACATTTTAAAAATAATGGCATGAACACAAGGTGAGTGCGGTTGGAGGATTGCGGTGCAGGGGTGCCGTGCTGGTGTGAGGGTGTTGGAGGCTCACTGCAGAAGATGGTAAAAGCAGACTGATGTTTATTCCCTGCTGAAATATAAACTGGAGGCGCAGGTGAAAATTGCTAAACCTAATGAGCAATTTGGCAGATAAGACAGCCTGTCAGGTGACGGCAGTTTAGCCGAGGAAGTGCTGCCTGTGAACATAGTTGTTTGTTCCAGAGCACTACATTTAAATACCACAAATAAAATCTTTTTTCACTGATGTTTGATATCACAAGTATGTATATTTTATTCTTCAGATTTCCATTTAAATAAGCAGCAGTCAATATATGGTGGTTTAGATGGTAAAATTATTTTTAAACTTGCCTTTTCAAATGTTTCATCAATAAAAAATGAATAGGACATATTTTCTCCACATCAGAACATAAGTGATATTGGACTTTAACACACACTAATAAAATATAAGTGATCACTTGCTTCAGTGGACTGCAACGTTTCATCTGTGGTCTTTACATTCGAACACTCCAAAGTAACATTATTGTCTTTTCAATGTACTGTGTCAAATATGCTCACTTCACCCAGGAGTCCTTTCTTCCCATTGAACACATGAAAATTTAGACATGTGCATGGCTTTTCCTCGTTGAGGCCATCAGTATATTCTCTGGTTTAAACGACATTTGTAAAAGATTTTCATTACTTTGGTTAATGTTCATGATCCCTTAGGAACCTTCCCAGTTCACCTTCTCTGTTTGTATCATTTGAAAATTGAGGCTCAATGATGTGAAATAATGATACGCTTAAGGCATAGCCACAGTTCCAATCTTCAGTCAAGTTGAGCAAGTAATACAAAAAAATGTATGAACGCTCAATGTATATACATCAGAACCCCTTTATGACTTATTTGTGGCATTTCCAAAACTCATGGTCAAAATACATTTGTACTTTCTGCCTGGCATCAGTATTTCCTGATTTCTTTAAATATAATAAACATTTGGCCCAGGACACTCTTCTACTGAGCTACATCCCCAACCTCAACCTCAAAGCACTTACATTTTTAAAAGAAATCTAAACACATATGTAAAAGATATTTTATACTTAATAGTGACTGACAATTCGTTTGCCTGAGGAAATGATGTTTTAGAGAATTTCTGCACCATATAATCAGGCATAGACATGGCCTCGAGGTAACAAGGGATCCCTGGACAGCACCCTGGCACTCTTCTAGAACGGTTTTCCTGGTGGGTGTTTAGTGCTGACAGTGGTCTATCTCCACACCCTTGATTTGTGACACAGGGACAAATGGAGCTATAGACTTCACTAGAAGTGGCTTTTGCATGGGACCCAAACCATGTTGAACTGGATAATTGTGCAAAAAGCTCTCTACATCTTTTAAAACCTGACAAAATCTTAGGTTTCTTAAGAACAGTTTCATAGCTTTACTCTTTCTGTCCAGTGATTTCCCCACTGCCTGATCAAAGTTTCCTTTCTCACTTTTTATCCTTGATGATTACACAGTTTACTTGACTCTGAGATCTTGCCTTGTACCCTTGCCTTTGTGTGGTTATCTGCCTGATATGCCCAGGTACCTCATCTTGTCCACCAAATGAAGAAAATTGTAATGGCTGTATAGCTGTGACTGCGTTAAAAAAGTACAATTTAAATCAAAGCCAGGAAGCTCATTTCCAAATGGTGAAAAGAAGTATCTTGTTATATAGAGAAAATACGTTTTTGAAAATATTTGTTTCAATAGAGTTTATATGATGGTCAACAAACAAGGTTTCTTTTTGTTTTCCGCTTCTATTCCATCCAAGTACTTAGGTCCTTTTTTCTGTCAGTGCATGTCACAGAGAGACTCATATTGCGGATTATTGTGTCAGCATGAAAACCTGACAGATAAAATCCTTTCTTCTTGTCTTGCTGCACTTGATATAGATCTCTTGTTTACTTCTTGAGACTATGTTTGCTTATTTATTTCTTCATTGGTTTTAATGTCAGCAGTGGCTTTGCACTCTCAGTTCTGTTTGGCAGCTGGACTGGCTGTAGATGTGCTTTGTATCTCAGAATCATTCTCTCAGTCCCAGTGATGAAGGACTGAAAACAACACAAAAGGCAACAAGGTGTGGGTGAATCTGCCTTTGATGTTTTAACCTCCTCTGGCTTTTCTATGGAATATACAAGTAGCCATCTCTGTAAGGGCTATATTTTACCACTGAGCTACAACCCAGCCTGTAACGGCTGTATTTTAAAGGGGGGAAAACAACAACTTTTTCAATCACTGTATTATTTTGTATTTACTCAAAATCATTTATATTGATTTGTAAATTAGCAATTAATCAATTGTTATTTATCACTTTGTTGCAAGGTATGTTAGTCAGTTTTCCATCACTGTGCCGACTACCTGAGAAAGTCATCTTATAAGAGGAAAGTTTTATTTTGACTCATGATTTCAGAGATTTTAGTTCAGTCATTTGGGTGTTTGTTAGCTTGGTACGTTATGGCTGCAGAGTTGCTCTCCTCATGACCACTGGAAAGCAAAGAGAGGAATCAGAAAGGGCCCAAATATTAAGAGTATTCATGATCTCAGTTTCCTCTTCTGGCCTACCTCCTCAAGGTTCTAATAGCACCACATTCAGGCAACCAAATCTTTAATACATGGGCATTTGTGGGATATTCCACATAAGAACTGAGCAGCTACATATCAGAAGGTTATTATTTTTAGGAAGGTGTCTTAAAGACTCTGCTGTGTGCTCACACTCTTTGCCTTGTGAATGCAGAGGTGCATGTGTGCTCGAGGAACATGCTTCATCACAGTTCATGAAAATACCTTCTCAGAAACATAGGTCCGTGTGTGTGTGTGTGTGTGTGTGTGTGTGTGTGTATGTGCGCGCACGTGCACGTGTGTGTGGTTTTAGATTTGATGCTTCCTTTCAACATTTCCCCCATATTGACATATGCAAGCATCTAAACTTAATGAAAATCTGGAATTTTCATAAAACTGTTAAAAAAGGACTATGACTTGATTACCTCATCTGCTATTTCGTTCTCTTCATCTCATAAATATAAGCCACGGGTCTTACAAAAGTACTATCATACCATATATGTACTTCATAAACTTCCTTTCTTTTTAATTTCTCTTCACAGTTATAGAATGTTTTCTGCACCCTACACCTTCTCTCTATTCCAGGGATTCAGCTGCTGCCATTCTTTATTTTTCCACCTTATCTTACAGAGTAAAGGACAAATACAGTAATCACAAGAGTGTGTTGAAGCCTCTAAGTTTGTGATTTATTTGTTACAGCATCAATACACTAATATATATTTAAACACATACATAGACATACAACATTATATGCACTCTGCTCTTCACAAGATGTCTTTTTGTCTTTACAGTCATTTCCTGTAATTGTTAGGCATACATGTATATACATAGATACACACATACATACAGTGTGTTTTTGTATGGATGTACCCATGAAGCTGATATTTAGTGAGGTTATGTGTGGAAGGATTATGAAAGCAGCATATAACTTTAGGAAAATAAATAATTTTTAAAAGATTATTCTCATGTTTAAAGATGGAAAACTACATTCAGGTCAGTCACAGAAGCCTCAGAACAACCATAATATGGGAGAAAACAGTAACTAAAGGGCATTTTAGAGTAGCTCTAGGTTATGCAATTTATCCTCACATTTAATTAAAATGTCAGTTGGGGCCATGGCTGATCCATGGGTTAATTTGTTATTTAAATCAGCTTAAGAAGTATTTATTTTAAATATAGAATTTGTGTTAATGAATTGGAAAAGAATATCCTCTTGCTTGGCAGAGACATTGCAGCCTGAAGATTTATGACTTAGAATAAGAAAACCAGCTGGTGATTAGTTTGCCTAAGTTGTATATGAAAATCTACCCTAATAATGTTTTGATAATACTCATTCTTTTTTAACCAGAATGAGAGGGTTGGGAATGGGAAGCAGAAACAAGGTCCTCAATTAATTAAAAATCTTGGGACAGATCAGCATTGAATTCTGAATATGGATCTCTGATCCTTGGATGAGGCTTGAGAGGATCATGAATCTTTATAAGGCGGTCAGGGAGAGCAGGTGGGCAGAAATGTCATGGGCTTGTTATCTGTGCTCCAACAAGAAAAGGTGCTGGTTCAACCCTAGCATTTCTTCAATATTCTTAGCCAACTTATTGTAACTTAATTTATCTGCCCCAATTTTGACTAGCAGAGTGCATAAATTCTGAAGGTATGTATCTGTTTATATATAAGCATTAGCCTATTGATGCTCTAACAAATTACCACAAATGTAATGGCTTAAAACTACATGAATTTATTATAGCTCTATAAGTCAGTGTCTGGTATGAATCTCACTGGGCTAAAATCTAGGTTCCTTCAGGGTTACCTTATTCATGTATTAACTCATTCATTGCTTTGAGAAAATCCATATCTTTCCTTTTCTGGATTCTAGAAGCTTCCACTTACATTTCTTCATTCATGATCCTTCCATCTCCAACATCAGCTACCTTGCATCTCTTAGACTCTTCTGTGGTCATTTCTCTCTCTCTAGTTCTTTTCTTCTGCTCTTCTAATTTTCAGGACTCTTGGTTACTTTGTGTCCAATTAGATAATCTGATTGTCTAGGTCTGTTCAGGCTGCTTAGACTTGGTAGCTCATTAGTAGCGGAAATTTATTTCTCACAGTTTCGGAGTCTTGGAAGCATAAGAACAAAGTGCTGGCAATTTTGGAGTCTGATAAAATCCTGTTTTTCATTGATATATCCTTTTTGTTGTCTCTTTACCTGGTGGAAGGTGTAAATAAGATCTCTGGTTTAAATCATGAAGGTAGTGCCTCCTGAAAGGCCAGCTCCCAATACCATCATCATGGGAATTATGATTTCAACAAAAGATTTTGAGGGGATGTAAAATTTCTATCTATAGCATAAGAATAATCTCATGTTTAGGTTTTTGCCTTAGTTTATCTCCACTGTATCTACTTTGTATATGATATTCACTCATTAGTCAGTTTGTGGTCATCTCAGTTACCTGGTTGACTTCTGTTATTGCAATCAACCTTATTTTACTTGATAAGCCTTATTTTACTTAATAATGGCCCCCAAATGCCAGAGTAGTGATTCTGGTAATTTGGATTTGCATGTGTGAGGTCCTGGATTCCATCTTGATATGTAAGTTGACAAGCTCTATGGATTAGGATGTGGACATCCTTAAGCGGGGCCATTATTTTGCCTTCCACAATAATCTCTAGCACCCTCTTATCCATGAAAGATCCATTCTGTGATTCCTCAGAAGATGCCTGAAACTGTGGATATTATCAAACCTGTATATATGATATAGTATGGAACACATATATCTATATACGTATATATGTGCATGTGTGTATGTATATATAAAGAGAGTTTAATTTATAAATTAAGCATGGTAAGAATTTATAGTAATAATAATGAAAAAGAACTATTATAAGATATATTTTAATAACATTTTATTAATGTAGTCTATCTAAAAATAGAGTGAGAAGTCTGGCATTTGGGGGTCATTATTAAGAAAAAGAAGATTATTTGAATAAAAGCACTGCAATAACAGAACAGTCAACCAAACTCCTAAATGACTTAATGAGTGAGTAGCATATACCATGTGGATACACTGGGTAAAAGGATGATTCACATTCTGGTGGAACAGAGAGAGAAGGCATAACAGATTTTATCATGTTATTCAGAATTATATGCATTTTAAAGTTATAGATTTGTTATTTCTGGAATTTTCCATTTTATATTTTGTGGTCCATAGTTGACTGCAAGTAACTGAAACTGTGGAAAGCAAAACTGCAGGTGGGGATAGGCCTACTTTACCTAAAATTTAATATTTTAGAGTAGTATGATAAAATATCTCTTTCATTGCTTTATATTCTTTTATTCTTGTGTCATAATGGGTTTGGACCCCATGTTCTCATATATGCTGGGCAGGCACTCCAACATTGACCTCTAGCCCCTGCTAGAACTTTCTGAGTGAAGTCATTGTCTTCCCAGGTCAGTGGACTCTGGTATAAGCATGAACCTTTGACCCAATCACATTCATGGAGTGACTGTTTTAAGTATGCTGGAAAGGGAAGTAATGAGCAGCAAGGGCAAACTGCTTCATTAATATTTTTTAATATATATTTTTATATATTGATAGAGCTTTATTTTATTCATATATTTATATGTGGTGATGAGAATTGAACCCAGTGCCTCACACATGCTAAACAATCGCTCTACCATTGAGCCACAACCCCAGCCCTTCATTAGTATTTTTTGAGATCTTGTTTTATGTAGGTGAGTGCAATGGGGCAGTATTTCTAAAATTAAAACTCTAGCCATTGTTTGATTCTGTTTGCTTGGTAAAAATAACCTGTGGTAACAACATTGATTGATTTTTTTAAAGCCTCTTTGCATAGTTAAGAAGAATTTTCATAATCATTACTGACTTTCATGCTGTGTGAAATTTTGATTAAAAAAATCATGTACAAGTTGTGAATACTGAATATGTTGGGCAGTTTCGTTCTCTTACAAGTTTTTTCTTATTTACACTTTCTATCTTTCCTTTCTTGTGATTCGTTTTACTTCTAAGCATTAATATTTAATTAATAATTTAAGTTATTTTGTGGTGATGTAACTTATATTATTGTAACTAAACTAAGTTGTGTATTGGATGTAATTTTCATTCATGAATCTCTATAACAATTGCTATTCTCATGCTATTTTAGAAGTTTCTAATAATTCTGCTTTGAATGGGCTTTAGAAATGACTGAAGAGTAGTTCTAGTGGGCCTTGTGAACACAGTCGCTTCAAGGTCTTTATGTATTACTCTGTTTTGTCCTTTTGATTGGGAAAAAGTGTTTTCTTGGGCATATCCTGATCTTTTAAAGGGTTAAAGTTGTCTTACACATAGCACCCTTTTCTAGTTTGTTATATCCTATATCTTGCTTTATTTTATAGCTACTTATTTATGTAAGTTTTTGTATAATCAAGCTAGGTTTGGTGGCACAAGCCTGTAGTCCCAGTTATTTGGGAAGGTGAGGTGGGAGGATTGCTTAAGACCAGAAGTTTCAGATAGGCCTGGGCAATAGTGAGACTCTATTTAAACACAAAGAAAGGAAGGAGAGAATTGTTTCTTCATCATCGCTGTGCCAACTGGCTCAATGCTTTCCCTCTGAGACTACAGTTCCCTTCCCTTCCAGTCCCATTGGCTGGCAACGGCATCAAGAGTAATGGCATAAAGAATGGCCTGGTCAGAGTTGATTAGGTGGGTAGACAGTGTATTCCATTAAATTCAGGTTCTAGGTAATGCAGCATGATAAAAGACTATTTATCTATGTTGAATAAAATAACAACAGATCCAGGTTCAAAGGTAGACTTGATCTTTTAATTTAGTTTACCAAATTCCTTTAATAAATGGAAGAATTTTTTTTTCTTTTATAGTAGAAAAATGTTTCACAATATTTTTCACTGGACACACTTTTATAAATTTTATTTTTTATACATTCTCCAAGGTTATATGTATCTGTGGAAAGCACATTTCATATAATTGCTCTTCATGTTCTTCTTTTCTTATCAAGGTGTAGTAAGTCGCTGCACTTTTGTGAAGATCTCAATATAGGTATTATTGCTTCAGAAATGAAGTTTGGTTTATCTAGTTTTAAAGTTGGGGGATATTCTTCAACGACTTTAAAGAAAGAATATGTACTTAGAAAAGTAAAGGTATTTTTTTTTAAAAAACAAGTTGAATAGTTTCTAGGGACTGATTTTATTTTCCGAAATTTAAGCTGTTACAGACCTTTATTCTTTTTCACTCACCTGCAGTAGATGATGTTTTGTCCTCATTGGTAACAAAATTGGTGATATATGTCTCATACAAGTGTAGGACAGTGGTGTTCTAACAGAGTCTGCAAAAGGGGTGTGTGTGTGTGTGTGTGTGTGTGTGTGTGTGTGTGTATGCTCATGCACGCGTTAGTTTTGTATATTCCTGCCTAAATAATTATCCTTATGTATTGACTGAAAATTGATTATCCATGTAGGCTTTTCAACTTCACATTTTCAAAACATGAATACATGAATGGCATATATGAAGGAAAAATGTTTATAAAACCCATGGGACTCGTGGTGGTGGTTGTTTTCTTGTTCCCTCAATGGGATTAATGTGTATGCAATATTCTCAGGATTTTTTTTTCTTGATATACTTTTATGAATTCTGTTCTTGAAATACATATTACACATACACCTTTTGCCCCAGACCAACTTTTAAGGAGGTTATTAATCACATGAAGCTAATAAATACTGAAGTTTATCTATATCTGACTACTTTTTATAATTTTCTGTCAATTCCTATGGTTTTGAGCTTCTTTCTATTTTTTATGCTCACATTGGAAAATTTTTGTTTTTTTCTGTCTACATATCTGTTAATCTCACTGATAAGCATTATCTTTTTAAACATGTGTTTATACTATAAAATTTTTTTCACATTTCTTTACAATTACTTAGAGTAAGTAATTCATTGCTTCATTGCCCTTTAAATTACTTTTCAAAAAGTTCTACCAAAATGCAACTGTTTTTTATTCATAAGTTGATTATCATCAAATGTTCTTAATCTTTCTTAAAATCATCAAGGTGCATCTAATTAGTGTACATATTTTAACATATGACAATAAATCCAGCCATTAATGTATAACTATATCACAAAAAATATAGAAAAAAATCTTAAGTAAACAAAGTTCAAATTTCATCTGCACATGTTAATCATGTTGTTCAATTTAATGTTTCATCTCAGTTATTTTACTCATTTTTAGTATTTTAGGAAGCTTGATTTAATACGTCTTTTCAGTAACACCAAACCTCACTGGCATGAGTAATGTATAAATTCGGCACAGTGAAACAGAAAATATTGAATATATCATTATGGTGAATATGTGGCTTTAAAAAATTATTTTTAGTTGTAGATGTACACAGTACCTTTGTTTGTTTGTTTGTTTGTTTATACCGAGGATTGAACTCGGGCACTGTGACACACCCACAGCCCTATTTTCTATTCTTATTTAGAGACCAATAGCCCTATTTCTATTTTTATTTAAACAACTCACTGAGTTGTTTAGCTGAAGCTGGTTTTGAACTTGAGATCCTCCTGTCTTAGTCTCCTGAGCCTCTGGGATTACAGGTGTGAGCCATCACACCTGGCTTATTTATTTATTTTTATGTAGTGCCAAGGATCAAACTCAGGGCTTGATACTTGCTGGGTGAGCACTCTGCCACTCAGCCACAACCCGAGTCCAATATGTGACTTTTGACAGCTTTCTGTTTGAAAAATTCAATACTAACAGGGGAAAAGACTATTATTTGATATCATTACATATTTTCTACTCTTCTTTATAATTTTCTACATTGCTGGGTCATTGTAGGTTTTGTTTGTTTTGTTGCTGGAATGGAATCTAGAACCGCATATGTGCTAGGCAAGTGCTCTACCACTAAGCTACATCTCTAGGCCAATTTTTATTAATTATAGAAAAAATGTAAATATATACGAAGCTGAAAAAAGTACTATAATAAAACCCTCTATCCAATTGTCAGTTCGAACTACTGTCAATTTTTTGTCTATTTTAACTCCATCTGTAGTCTCATAAATTTCTTCAAATTGATTTTTTGAAGCAAATTTCATACTGGTATTACTGATGGTTTAACCCAGGGGAATTCTAACACTTAGCTATGTCCCTGGCCCGTTTTATTTTGTTTTATGACTGGGTGTCTCTTAGTTGCTGAAACTTGTAATCAAACTTGTAATCCTCTTGCCTCAGTTTCCTTGAGTTTCTCAGAATACAGGCATATGTGCCAGACTTGGAATGTTTTAATATACATTTTTGAAAGATCAAACTTTATATCGTCCAATGCTGCTTAACAAAATGCAATGCTTAATGCTATGTAATATTATTATTAAACTATTTCTGATGTCTTTTTTATTGTGGTTTTGTATTTGGCTTTGTTTTTGTTGACATGTCTCTTAAGTTTCTTTTATTCTATAATTTCTTCCTTCTTTAAATCTCCCTCACACAGGCCCACATATTGGTGTGTGTCTGTGTGTGTATGTATGAGAAGAGAGAAATTTTGTTGCTTTTTGAAGTTCCTTCATTGAAATTGTCCCTCCATCCCCAGCTCCCACTGTATTGTTTTACCCCAATTGGATTTTGTTGAACCCACCCTGTAGAGCCTACCATGATCCCCTCCTCCCCCTTAGTGTTAGGCATTGAAGCCAGAGTTTCATGCATGCTAAGCACACCCTCTACTACTGACTGAGCTGTATCTTCAGCCCTGCCACTTTCTTATATCCTCTGTGTTTCTTAAAAACCCGTCCTTGGCTTGGTACAATTTTGATTTTAATTTTTTCTATCATAGTGTCTCTAGGTAGGGTTTGTTCAGGAGGTGCACAAAGTGTGGTTTCTTATTATTTTATGAGCATCCATTGGTCATTATTATGTGGATCTTTCATATGATTTTAACATCATGATATTTTATATTTTATTTACTAATTGGAGTATTTTTTACAAAGAGAAACTTTCATTATTAACTATTTTGTTACTTAGAAGTACAGTTTGTACAGAAAAGTTCAGATGCATAATTTCAGTTCCTTATTCAGAATAAGAAGTTGTTTTTCTAGGCCTATATTTCTCCCCTGAGTTTTTCACTTTTCTTTTTTTTTTTCATTAAATAAAGTTCTCATTAAGTTTTCATAAATATGAATATAGTTATTGTTTCAAAGTTTTGTGTTATTCTTCTTGACGCTCAGGTTGTCATTTTCACACTCAAGTTGGAGTACTGAGATCTCTCCAGGTTGGCTCCTGAGGGCTGTTGGTAATAGTGTCTTTGCTTTTTGTCATGACAGTGTAGTCTGTGGCTCATCTTGCATATTTGATGCCCTGTATCCAGAATTATTTTTTCAAATAGTCTTGTCTCATTAAGAGGGTAGAGTAGCCAGGTATAGTGGTGCACACCTGTAATCCCATCGTCTTGGGAGGCTAAGGCAGGAGGATTGCGAGCTCAAAGCCAGCCTCAGAAACTTAGTAAGGCACTTAGCAAATCAATGAGACCCTGTCTCTAAATAAAATACAACAAAGAGCTGGAGATGTGGCTCAGTGGTTAAGCAACACCCTTGGGTTCAATTCTTAGAGAATATTCAGACCACTGTTTGGATACATTATTCTTATTTTGCTCGAGCCTAAATATAACTTAAAATTATGAGCATTCTGGATTCTTAATTTCAGTTTTTAAACTGATGTCTGGAAGTATAGCAAGTCTACCTTTGGTAATTTGGAGATGAATTTTTCCAAGGGTACTGATAAACATGTGTTGTTCATAACAATTACATTTTTCCTTTATTTGGACTCTGATGAACATTTTAAGTCAATTAAAGACCAGTGCTTCTGTGGGCACTATATTTGCATTTGATAAGAAGCATTGTTGGGCAGTTCTGTTGGGCTCAAGTAAAATGCCAGAACACAAGAGATGCCACTGTGATTTATTTTTAAAACTCATACAATGAAGAAGAAATGGCATCTCAATTTTTTTTTTTTTTTTTTTTTTTTTGCTTAACATTCTATATTTGCCACTGGTAAAACTGAGTGCCAGAAAAATTTTCCAGACCATTGTGATATCATCAGTGGGCAAACTGTGAGTGAATATGGGGCATAGTCAGGATTGCCACGTTTTGAAGAACTTTTTCCTGATTTCCTTTTCCCTTAGAGTTTGGCTTCAAGTCCATGTAATCTTCATCAATTCCTGTTGAATTTATGTTCTATATTTCATCTCTCAAAGCTGTGCTCACCAGGGGTATGTGAGGTGGGCTGGAGAACAATTGAAATGTGGGGAAAAAAATTAGAAATTCATATGTCTTTATTATCTCCTATTTTAAAATTTCCCATTCCTTGTATATGTTTAATGACATTTATATTAGTAGAGTTGAACATGCATTTAAATAAATATGAATGCTTTGTGTTACATACGTAAATCTATGCTGGGTTTGATAAGTATGTGCACAATCTTGGTTCAGTTCCTAGCACTTTAAAAAATAATAACTTCAAATTTTTCAGGAAAATTTGGAGTCCCTGGCCTGCCTCCTTGGTCAGTCTTTCTGCATCCTGTTATAAATGAAGCTTCATCTCATTTTCTATCTTAGTCAAGAGAGATTAATAATTCACATTGCTTCCTTGTATCTTAGTGGTTGCAAACCCTTAGTAGACTTCCAGTGTTTTTAGTAGAGTTGATATTAGCATGAATGTTAAAGTTTGGGAGAATTATCTTGGGTCTGTCTTTTGAGCATTATCTATTTCTACTACCAACTGGCACCTGAGGCTTTTTTTTTAGTTTCTTGGCTGAGCATTGTTCCTACTTAGCTGTAATTGCCTAGTTTCCCTTTGCCTGTTAAACTTCTCTGTCTTAATTGCCTACCTGGCTGACCTTTCTTATCAATTAGGCCACTTCTCAGGTAATAGTTTCTCTAGTAGATGTTTCCTGGTTCCAGGAGTTTGCTATGTAGTAGTTCCATGGTGTCTAATATTATGACTTCAGGTGCATATAGAATTTGGGTTTTGTAGATCCATTGGTGTGCTGGTAAATGTTTAACAACTATCTCTCTGAAGTTCACAATGACCTGCTTGATAGCATTTGGCCTTTCTACAGTGTAAACATCCTTATCATGGCCAGTTTCAAGCTACTAAGGTAATGTTACTAAATGCAGAATAGTAGCACACCATTACATGGTATTTCAACCATAAAGATGCTGTAGATGCATCATGAACATAGGTTATTGTTTTAATTAGCTTTTGTGCCACTGTAACTAAAATACATGACAAGAATAATTTAGAGGAGAAAAAGAGTGTTTGGGCACATCAGAGGTCTCAGTCCATAGATGGCCTACTCCATTGCTTTTGGCCCAAGGTGAGGCAGAATATCATTGGAGAAAGGTATGAAAGAGGGATGTAGCTTCCCTGATGGCAGCATGAAAGAGGGTGTTGTGGAGGCATAGGGAAGATACACCCTGTCAGGGCACACCTACAGTGACCTACCTCCTCCAGGAACACCCCATCTGATTACAGTTACCACTCAGTATGTCCAAAGTAGGATGGACCAGTTAGATTATCCTCTCATAATCTATTTATTTCACCTTTGATTATTCTTGCATTAACAGGAGTTTTGGGGGACACCTCATATCCAAACTGTATAAATATAATAAAATACAGTAAAATAATTAGAAAGTGAGGATTTCAAGTATCATTTTAATATAATTTACTTAGCTAGAAGTTTATATAGTTTAAAAAAATCTTACTATATTTTGTGGTAATGGGAATTGAAGCCAGGTTCTTGTGCATGCTAGATAAGTGCTGTATCAGTGAGCTACTCCCCTCTCCTGTTTAATTATTTTTAAATTCTGAGACAGGGTTTTGCTAAATTGCTGAGGCTGGCCTCAAACTTGCAATTCTCTGTCTCCCAGTAGCCAGGTTGCAGGCCTGTGCCACCTGCAGTTTAATTTTTAAAAATGAGTTTGTTTAATCATCATTTTTCAAAAATTCCTGCAGATTTAATAATCTGCTTGCATGTAGTGGTACAGCTCAGTCTAGAAATCCCTTGTGTTAAATAGATGGATTGTACTTTTGAGTTAATTGAAAACACTGAATAGTTGGTTACCACAGATAATCCAATGGTGTGGTTCCTGAAACAATTTTTGGATGATTCAGTGAAGGAGGAAGATGGGAAATTTTTAAGGTAGATCTATTGAAACATTGTCTGGAATGGGTAAAGAAGAAAGGAAAAGGGAATATTCTAATAGATTTGACTATGACTTTATTAAAGTTTGTAGATTCTACCATTCCATCAAGCTTTTTAAAATTTCACCTTCTTCTTGACATGGTATACCTGTAGACATTTAGGATTTCAAAGATAGGCATGGATTGAGGCATTCTATCTGCCCAACCCTTTTTGATGGTTTCCCCTTCAGGAATCTGCTGTAGAATAACTGACAGGGCATGTACTCTTGCTCTCCAAGTGGTATACTCGCCTCTGTGAGTTTCACAGTGATGGGAAGTGAAAGAAGGGTTCTTTCTTGGTGTTTGCTCTTTTCTAGTGATTTAGCTGTCATATCAAAATATTTAATGTGTTTTTTTTTAGTATTTTAATTCAGTAGATATGTTTTGACATGAAGCCAATCCTTCGAATAGCCAGTTTGTTCTTAATGATTCTTATGATTAATTTATACAGATATTGAATACTACTACTTCCCAGTAGGAATTTCAGTTTTCTCCTTTTAGAAATGCAAGCACAAAAAGAGTGTGGTTTGTCAAAACATTGTTTAATCTTTTGTAAAAATACTCCCTTTGGGTCATGATAATTTTTACCCATCATTTGCTTTAGAGTGTATGAGATGTTTTTGAAATCTGAGATTTCAAAGGTTTAAAATTTTTTGAGATTTTTTTTCCTTATAAAAGAAGAGCAGTATTTAGTTCCTGGCCTGTTGTGAATTGTGCAAAGTATAACTGGAAGATTATTGTTTGGAATAAATTAATTCTAATTAACGTACTTTTTTGAGCACTAAATTCTTGACATGCTAAAGTAAATCAGTTGTGTGTATCCCACTGATTTTGACACATCAAAGCTTACAATCCTTTGTTAAATATGCAGTTAATGCTGTATAGAACCAATAATGTATGTGCTTTCATTTGGTGAAATAAAAGTCAAAACAATTAGTAGGAAATAATGAAATAGGAAAACATAAACTGGAGTGGAAAACTAAGACAAGTGAGAAGAAACTCTTATTTTTATCTAACCTATCTGCAAACCATCTATTGCATATTATTTAGATTCCCAAAGCTTTGCATTTGCTTCCTGGCACATAATATGAAATGGGGGTAAAAAGATCAGTCTTCTAACATTTCTCCTATTCTCTGCCTTCCTGACCAAACACATGCCTTGTCAGAATCCTGGCAGATACACGTGTAATTTTATTTCATCTTATCAGTCAAGTGAGATTCTTAGGATTTAATCCTCATTTTAATGTCCATATTGTTTATATTTTCTTTGGGCTGATTTTGCATTATGTACAAGTTTTCTTATCCTATCAAATTGCATTAATGTGCTCTGTTCTGAGTAATAACTACTAATGCAAATATAAGGAGTAAGATAAATATAGAGAGTAAGATAAATACAGAGATAGGATAATACAGAGTAAGATAAAAACAAAATGAGAATACAACTGAATTGAAATTAATTTTCAAGAATGCATTTACAAACATATATGCTATTAATTCTTGGAATTCACTTTGTTGTGAATTATCAGCCTCTTCTGGCATACTTGCATGTTTTGAATTGCACGAGCTTTTATATGAGAAGAAGTTGTATCCAAACGGAAGTATATAAAAATGCAGCCAACATACCCTAGGCCACTCCAGTCATGCTGTTGATTCACTCAGGCATTAACATTGATCTCTGACGTTCCGAGGCAGGTGATTGCCTGGGAAATGAATTTTAATATATTAATGTTGCTCTGTTGGATATACATAGTAGAAAAAAACAGTATACAGTTTATTTCTTGGACTCTCTATTTTGCAGTTCATTCCCTTAATTTGTCAATTATTGAGAGGTGAATTATCAAAAGAACGCTTTTGCAATATTTGCCTGCAGCTATTAAATAGGTAGTTCTGAATGAATTACTCGATCAATTCGACTTAAGTTCCTAAATTGACTAAGTGTTTGGCTGAAAAGGTTCTTTGAGTGAAAATATAGACTATTTCACAGGTTTCTGGTAGCATATTGTGTGAAAGTACAGATTAAAGGCACCCAGCACATTTGTGTTGATCCAAGTAATATGTCCTCACATAGCTATAAGAACAAATGCCATCGTGGTTACAAAAGTTGGTATAAAATTTAGAAATTTTACTAGCCATATAGTAGGACATTTCCAGTGTTACATTAGAAAGGTTAACTATCAAAATTAGGTCCTATATTGAAAAAGTTTATGAATTACTTGAAATATTTCCAGGTTTCTGTTCTCACGACTAAAAGGCTCAGGGGTCACTCTATTTAAACTGGGCTAACTGGGCTGCACGAAATAACCACACAAGAGACATAAATACCTTTTTCTTTGGGGTCGATGTGAGGGCTCCTCTGACCTTAAAGGTCCGCAGAAAGAGAGAGAGCTCAAGAGCATATGCTGACCCCTTTTATTGAGGAGAAGCTATTCAAATGAGGCAAGGGGTCAGGTTTCAGGGGGCTGAGTCTGTCTTCATGTCTCCACCATCAGCAGGTTGACTGACACCTAGGAAGGCCATACCCAAGGGCACAATAAGAGAAGGGGACACACACAAGGCACTTCCATGGAAGATTCTATCCTAAACAGGGTAAGGGATTATATTACAAAGGAACAGGTGAGCATAGCTTCACTCATGGGGCTGTAGCAAGACACACTCATGCAGGAGACACCGACCCTAGAACCCAAGAAGGGTGGGGAAAGCTCTGCCACATTTCTGTGACTGAGCGCCTCAGCACCCAGCCAGGAGTGTGACTTAGTCACGTGTAAGGTTGTTCTCCCACAGAATATAGCATTTATTTTATTAGCAATATTTATAAACTAAAGATGGTAGAATGAATTAGACATAACTTTCCTATGTTCATATATGAATACATGACCAGTGACATTCCATATCAAGTACAACTGCAAGAATGGGATTCTAATTAGAATAAATTATACTCTATAATATGTCAAAATACACTCTAAAGTCATGTACATTTAAAAAGAACAAATTTAAAAAAACAGCACTTTCATACTTTATTGCTAAAAATGAAATGTTGAAAGAATTTTTAAGATTAAATCCAAGCCTTTCTTGTTATAGATGAAGAAACTGGAGCCAAGCAAGAATATGGACAGCAAAGCCCTGTTTTAAATCTGTTTTTTTTTTTTTTTTGAAATGTGCCATTTACCATGTGAATTAAGACCTAAATGTGCTTGAACTTGTCATTGCACCCTATGACTGCCAGCCATATTATCTTGTGCTGTCCTGTATCCTGGATGACGCTTCTTTTTATGTTGAGTTAATGTGTGGTCACATTTGCAGGAGGAAAAAAGAGGCATATTAGAAATCTGCATTAATAGATACTTTTTTAAAAATCAAATAAGATTGATGACTGCCCCTACTTAATTCAGAGCAAAGGAAAGGAGTCTAATTTTTCTATTTTTCCATACCTTGTTTGCTATAATGAAAATGGCATTCTGCTTTGAATCATTTCCAATGAAATGATTTTCAATATTGTTGTCTTTGTGACATTTGGACAATTAGAATGTGTTTCTTAAGCCTACTGGAAATGCTGAAATGCTTTTTCTTGATTTCATTTTTTCCAGTGGCCCTGTCTGTGCTTGTTGCCTAGGAAACCATTATTGGGTTGAATTTTGTTTGCTTGGTTGTCAGACTGGCAGAGTTATGGGAAAAGTTCTTGGCTTTAGAATTGTAAAAGTGCTACTTAAATATTAGAAATGTTTTATCAATATTAAAGTACTTTATCTCCTCAATTGAAAAGCAGCCAAGCATTTGTTTGGTTTCCTTAAATACTGAATAGTGGGGTTATTATTTTTCTTGATTATTATTGGGATTTTGTTTTGTGTACAAATTTGCAATTGGATTTGCGTTGTCACAGTGGATTAGTTCCAAATATAGTACTTTAATAAAAAAATCCTTACATAGATATTTGTTTACTTCCTTAGGGGATTCTGGACATGTATTATGATTTCCCAAACATACAAATATAAACAAAATATTTCACAACATACTAAGTGAGATGTTAGGAAATGCAGGATGTTTTACCCTATATTAGATAAACAGAGACACTATTCCCTTTAGAAAACTCTTTTCAAGTTGAAGTTTTAGGTAATAAAAGTGACTTAGATCTTTTCCTTTTTGAGTAAAAGTGAATGAAATTGATAGTAAACATTTATGTTTGTTTAATCTCACTACAATGTAGCAGAGTTCAGTGTTCTACAAAATTCTTTAATACTTAAAACATTTAAGAGATGTGTATTTGTATAATACATTAATTGCTAAACCTATGTATCTGTTAAGGCTTAAAATGTGGTGAAGGAGAGTGAGAACCTGAATGTGGTGGGGAGGTGCTGGGGATTGAACCCACTGGTGCTTTACCACTGACTCTTCCCCACCTATTTTATTTTTATTTTGGGACAGGTTCTGGTTAAGTCGCTTAGGTTCTGGCTAAGTTGCTGAGGCTATCTTTGAACCTGTGATACTCTGGCTTCAGCCTCATGAGTCACATGGATTACAGGCTTGTGCCACTGCACCCAGCTAGAGCCTGAATTTTAATAGCCAGCATGGATAGTGGCTACTGTATGGGACAGTACTGCTTGGAGTCTTGCTACTATAGGGTAGTCTTGGTGGCTAGTTAGAAATGCAGAATCTGAGGCTCCACTCTGGACCTACTGAATCAGAATCTGTGTTCTTGTCAAGATCCCCTGTGAAGTGTCTTGCAGTGCTCTTCTCCAGAGCATAATTCCTAGTCTTGGCTGCATATTGGAACCACCTAGGGAGCTTGTAAAAATAATGCCTGGGCCTCAGCTGAGGCCAGATCTTTAGTATTTCTTGGTGAGAGCCTTAGGGTTAGTCTTTTATGAAATATTTCCAGCTCACTTTAATGACTAGTGAATATTTAGAACCATTGGTGTCGATCAAAGAGTGAACACACAAGCATGTAACTGAGAAGGGGAGATCTGTAATGCTGACCTGAGTCTCTCACCTTTGGTTAAGATCAAATAGGAGGGGTGTAGGTCAGAGAGAATCTTTCCTGAGTCTTAGTGTATGATGGCATTCTTACCCTGAACTGGCTAATCATTTACAGAAAAGATTCTTTGGGTGGAAACAAGCCTACTCTACAGGATTATAGTGAAAAGTATAGATTATGGGTATCTATCACATTTCTGCTAATCCAAGTCAGTGTTCTTGCCATAGTTATGAAGTATGAAGCTTTTAGTTTTACACATACATACAATGAGGTCTCCTTGCTTCAATGTGTCACTCCCCTGTCCCTTATAAAAGTCCCTTAATAAGTGTGATAAATTATGATGAAAGTAGAAACCTCTTTTGTGTGCCAGTCTTATCTAGAGGGAAGTTGTCTGATTCTTAATTTTTTTCTTGGGTTTCTTTAAACATGCGGAATGATCACAAAGGTTCAAGCACAGGTAAGTCACTGGCTCAGGGGCAGTGAATTTCTTTTCTCCTCTGAATTTCAGAGTGAGTTCAACTCATTTGCATTTATGGCATTGCTGGGGTACACTGACCATGAAGGCAGATACTGGTGAGAAAGGAGTGAACCAGTTAGAGTTCTTCTCTGTAAGTTCTTGGAATTCCAGGATTCCTTCTCTATGACTCATCTACTGAGGCTTAGATTTTTGTCTTTACCAGCTACTAATAGGTTAACTTTAGCCATACTGTCTTATTCCTGTAACACTGTTTCCCTACCTATAAAATGGGAATAGTAATATGACCTACTTTGTAGCCTTGTTCTGAGGATTTATCAGTGCATTAAAGTTCTTAGCGCATATATGACCATAGTAAATGCTCAATAAATGTTAGTGATTACAGACTTAATTGGTTTATTATAAATGACCTAATATTTTTACTTGCCCATTACTCTTCCCTTAAGGAGAATGAATGGATTAAATTAGCTATGAAAGATCTCTGCACTTTAAAGGTAACATAAACAGACATGTAGCCATATGTTTCAGAAGCATGAAATCTTATTGCTGCCTTAGAGCAACCAGTTGGTGCCAAATGGTATTATTAATAGCTAGTATGTACGTGGCCCAATAGTAAGGAATTAATCTGTAACTAGAACACTCAAGACAGAAAAATGGATAATGAGCTATTTGAATGCTTTTAAAGTGCTTCTGTCACAAAATAAATATATAAAATAGCATTTCTCCAACTTCCAGTGATATACTCGAGTTCGGGACCCCTAAAAGACCACCAGAGACCAAGATTGATGTAAGCAGCAAAGAGGCATTTATTGCGAGCTAGCTCCATCCTCCATGCACACACAGCAACTAGTGATGCTGAGAGGCCCCGAGCCCAGAGTTTGCAGCAGTTTTTTACACTCTTTGGGGAAGGCAGGGACTTCACATACATCATAGGATCTCTTAGCAAATCATCACACATGCCGGGAAAATCATAAAACAACTCTAAAACATGATTAGCACATTCACTGGCAGGAACAAGTTGGGTAGGGGTGATTGGCTAGTACAATCCTTTGAACTGATTGGTTTAAGCCACGAGAGGAGTACGTGCTGAACTACATGGTTTCCCAACATGTTGTCAACCACCATAAACTACTGGGAAGTGGCATCCCAGGTATTTTCCCTGTCTCATGCTGATTGGTGGTTGCTAGGGGGTTGCTATGTGTCCTCACCTAGCCTGTCTGAGTCAGGGACACCTGGCACAGCACACCTCTCCTGTTATTTGTAGATAAACAACTCAGCAGGGTGGGTATGTGCCTAGGAGTGCTCTGTGGGTTTTTCCAAGGACGAGGGTCACGCCCCCTTCCTTGGACAGGCTTTGCTCTGAGGTAGAGGCTGGTTTCTCAAAAAAATGGAGTCACATAAGTTTCTCACCAGCAGCCCTTGATTCTTTAATCTATTTCACTTTTTCTTTATAGTACTCATTGCTTCTGACAGACTGTGCTTATTTGTTTATCCTTTTTTTTCTCTCCTCTCAGAATCTAAAATCCTTGAGGGATTCTTGAATGCTAGCAACAGAAGAGTGCCTAGCACATACTTAAATATCAGTAGATAATTGTCTTGAACAGATTACTTCATGCTTTCTCATAACTTTAGTAGTAAATGAAGATTCATGTTCGAGAAACAAATGCCCATGCATGACCAAAATAAAATATAGAGACTTGGGCTTGGGTATAGCTCAGTGGTAGAGCACTTGTCCAGCATGTGCAAGCACTGGAAAAAATAAACAAAAGTCAAAAAGAAAAGAGCAACTTTCTCTTTGAGTAATTATAAAATCAAGTAGTGGAGTTTGGAATGAGCATTGTTTTTTCTTAAATTTTTTTTATTTAATTAGTTACACATGACAGTACAATGACCTTGACATATCATACGTTTGAATCAGATGGAACATAATTTCTCATTTTTCTGAATGTACAAGTTGCAGAATCACATTGGTCATGCAGTCACATATATACCCAGAGCAATAATAATGTCTATTTTATTCTGCTGTCCTTCCTTTCCCCCCCTCCCCTCCCCTCCCCTCCCCTCTCTTCTCTCTACCCAATCTAAGGTGACACAATCCTTTTTTTTTTTCTCACATCATCATACATATATTTTGTATAATGATGAGGGTCTCCTTCCATCTTCCATGTAATTCCCCTTCTCCCTCCCTTTCTCTCCCACCTCTCTTCCCTATCTAGAGGTAATAGAATGAGCATTGTTAAATCAAAGAAAACCAGCTAATGAAATAAGTGAATTGCTGCTTAGGAAAGGGAATAATATTACACTTATATAGTGGTATGGAATAAAGGTTGTAATAATAAAGGAATCTGAAAATAATGCTTATTGAAAATTAACTTGGCAGTTAGTGAAGTACTTGAATCCTTAATAACATAATAGAAGGCAAATGTCAAAGGAGAGGGCATTGAGCATTTAGAGAATATCTTCAGTGAAATCAATAGTTAATATCAGTTTTTGAAAGACAAATGGCTTGTCAGATGAAATTGATAATTTAAAAATTTAATTATATGATTGTTGAACTGAACTGGTAAAGTGGAAGTGATTTGAGGGATTTGTACAGATATATAAAGCTGTACATGGAAAATTAGTTTAGAGTGACTTTTACTCAAGTATTCTCATAGGGGGGTCATTATTTCATGAAAGACAATAGTGAAAAAGTAATGGTTTAAAAAAAAAAAGAAAGAAGACTTTGTTAGGATTTCTGGCTAGAGAGTTCAACAGCATTTGAGGCAGCAATTCTTTGTCCTTTCTCAGAAGATCTTCCCTCTTTCTCTCCCTCCCTCCCTGTTCCTTCCTCCCCCTCCCTCCCTCCCTCCCTCCCTCCCTCCCTCCCTCCCTCCCTTCCTTCCTTCCTTCCTTCCTTCGTTCCTTCCTTCCTTTCCCCTGAGCCATCCAATATCTGTAATTGTTTCTTCTTTGCTAAAGGGATTGCTCTTATAGTATTAGTGAGATAATCAATGTGAAAAGGATGGAGATAGATTAAAGTCACATTCTTCTCTATTTATACAACAACACTTTGACAAACATTTCAAACTGCTATTTCCTGGGCTGGAGATAGATTTTAATAAGGGAGACAGACAAGAAAGAACCAGTTCCAACCAGTGAAATTAGCACATACATGACTTCACTGCTGCCGCTGGAACCTCTTGGACTTAGGGTGGGGTCCACCAAGCTGTCCTTGAGATGAAGCAGGGTGACGTGGCCAATGTGTAGGGATGCCTGGGAGTCCTTTGTCTCCTGGTTGCTTTAAAGCATTCCATTTGGATCTGAGCATATGGGGTAGAGGTGTTCTTCAGGGCTTAATCTAATGGCACTGTGACCCATTCAGACCAAAAATTCTTAGAACATTTTCAATCTGTGGTTTAAAAAGGTATTGTGTGTACTTCCTAGAGGATGAGTTGGAGAGATCCAAGGCTGGAGTCAATCAAGCTGAAAAATGATAAGAGCTCATGACCTGCAGTATGAAGTCCTGTTCCTTTATTTCAGCAAGAAACATTTTTCAACACTATGAGCCCTGCTCAGACCACCCTTGACATTACTGGGATGTTGAAACTCTGAATTTCAGGTCTTCTTTGCCGAAGACCAAGTGAAACACTGGAAACTGATCATTTGGTGGTTCATATACACATCAGAATTTGAGAATCTTAAATTCACAGGACCCTGAGTTGCATTACTCAGGGCTATTTCCATTTTTTTAAAAAAAATCATTCTCCCATCATGTTTTAACTCCACACTCTAACCATACTGAATTTCCTGTGTGTCCTTTAATTCTCTTAGATTTATCTTTCTGTTACCCTTCCACTTTCTTCTAACTGCATGTTCTCACTCTTTTTCCCAATCTTACTGGCCTAGAATCTATCATCAGCACCCATAACAAAACCAAAATTACACAAACTTGAACATTTCACTTTCTTGACTCACTTTTTCCCTGGTGCAGCATGTGTTGGTTAAGGGCACAGTTAAGGACAATGGAAAGCAAAATGTTCTCTAGGAGTTGCATGCTAAATTCTTTGATGTATGTGGCAGTTGTCATGATAGGAATAGGCAGCCTGTGGGGGAAGAGCTCATGTGGAAGTAATCCGAAGCTCACATAGGGGACAGAGTGGAGAGTGTGAAGGATAATAGGTAAATTGTAGCTGTCACCTCTGTCTTGAATCTTTGCTAATGATCTTCAAGAAGATGCCACTCTTGGCTCTTGGGTGCTCTTGGCTTTTGTAAGGTCCTTGCACCTTACACACTGTACTTCTAGAGCACCATCCTCACATTGTGAAGGGCTGCATCATCTGTCTGCCTGCTCCAGGGCACTGAAAACCCCGTGATCACAGAGACCAGGTCTGTATTGTATCTTCTAAGAAATGTGGGGACATGGTGCCCAAAAACATGGATTGATAAAGAGTGGTAAGTTTGTAGTACTCTTGTTAAAAACAAACAAACAAACAATGATCTTTTATTAGACAAAGGTTCCAAAAACATGCATTTGAGAAAAGATAACCTCTTCAACAAATGGTGCTGGGAAAACTGGAAATCCATGTACAACAAAATGAAATTAAACCCTTATCTCTCACCATGCACAAAATGGATTAAGGATTTAGGAATAAAACCAGAGACCCTGCGTCTAATAGAAGAAAAAGTAGGCCCTAATCTCCATCATGTGGGGTTAGGCCCCAACTTCCTTAATAAGACTTCTTTGATGTAACTAGATAAAAGAGAGAAGCTCATCTTTGTGAACCCTTGCTTTCTTTGTGTTCTTCTGGCTGCCAGAGTGTTCCCTGATGAACCAGGCAGGTAGGTGCTCAGGATTCTGACATAATTGTTTCTTCTGAGCTTTGGCTAACTTTGCAAAAGATTTGGGAACACAAGTTTATTATGTACATAACTCATTAGTGTATACATTTTTTAAAGCAACTGGATATTTGCATATACACATTTACCCAGGAAGCAGGAAAAGAAATAAGACTTTTCATCCCAGATGCCTCTTCCTTCACCTTATCCACTGTTTGCTTGATTTTTTTTTTCTTTTTTTAAAGACAGGGATTTGATTCTTCTCCCTCAGCCTCCTGAGTAGCTGAGATTACAGGTGTGTGCCACTGCACCCCACTCTTTAACAATGGTGAAGTTTCTTGTTACTGATGGATGTGTTTTAGTCACTTCAAAAAATGTTCCTGCTTTGCCAGGGTGTGTGTGTGTTGAGGTGGGGAAAACTGGGCCATTTTAAAGCATAATTTCTAGCCTTCTAGCGGAATGACTGGCTGATGCTATTAAAAAAGTAGAAACAAAGTGCAGTGGGAGAAAGATGTAGAGGAATTGCACTAGCATCTTTGAGGTGGATGGTTCATTTTTGATTCTTCCAAAACCACTCTTCTCTGACCCATGTACCCCAGAAGCTGCTCTTGTACTGCCTGCCTCAGGCCAGGGAATGCACCAGCAGAGGGCACTGAGGGAGAGCCCAGGGAGAAAGGCGGTTCTTCTTATTGCTGGGCTCCAACCCTGGCTGTGGTTTGTGGGCGGTTGTGAACCTCCAGGGACAGCCACAGCTCCCCTGGCCTTCTGTGAGCAGAGGAGAGTCATCCCTGATGTCTATCCTTAGTCCTGCCATATATTTATAAACAACCCTTCCTTTAAACTTTCTTCACTCATTCCTTTCCCAGCTGGCCAGCTTGTGGCTGCTGGCATGGTAACACTAGATCTCACCTGCAGGGCACAGGTCACACTGTTCCCTGAAGTGGCTGTGAAGGGCACTTAGGTTCTTGACAACAGGAGTGTTCTGTGTTGGGAAGTCCTGGGTCTTCCCATGCTGAAACCTGGTGAGGGAGCTATCATTGTGGGGAGGCTGCCAGGCACCACTATGTGTAGGGGCTGAGCATTGGTCTATGAGAAAAACAGTACAGAAAACAGTGTTAGAAAGCAACCTGAGGTTTGGACTGCTGCAGCTCTTCATGATGAAGTTCTCACTTGGGATTTTCTCTTAATCTCTTTTTTTTTAATTTAAAATAAATATCACATGTTTACAAGCTGTTGTAAGAAATTACACAGAGAATTTATTTTTTATGTTTCATTTAATGTGAGGATTTTGAGAAATGGTAGTATTTAATCACAGTCCCAATATTAATATTGATAGAAGCCACTGATCTTATTTAGGTTTCCCCATTTTTATTCGTAATCAATGAACATTTAAAAGGTTCGTCAAGGTGGTTATATTGTTAATTTCAAAATTAGAATCTTAATGCTACAAGTTTAGTATGTCTCAAAAAATCCGACCCCCCCCCCACCAGAAGCATCAATATGACATTAGAACACTTGTTTCTATTTTTTCTTCTTCACTTACTCTCACCTCCTTATATGTGTCCAGGCTTAGTGGAACCACTGAAACTATCCTCTTATGTATAAAAATGTGCTTTAAGCTTCATGAGCTACCACCTGTTATCTCAAGTGGAGGGTCGGCATCTTGTCAATTGGTAACATCTGTTCTTCCTGGAGAGCACTGTGATCTAATCCAAATTGTACTGGACAAGGAATCAATTAACAAAGGTGCCAGATGCAACTAGGACATCCTAAAACAGAGTCTCCTTTGACCCAGCCCCTAAGCTATTTCTCTAGGCCTTGGTGTACTCATCTGTAAAGGTGACTTATCAATTTATCTCCAAGGCACCTTCTGACCATAGTGTTCTGTATTTATTGCTTGCTCATAAGAAAAATCAATGATAGGGTGATAAAACTCATATTCTCCCTTGTTGCTTTTCTCTTTTTTTTCCTTACTTTTATCCTCCCCCATCCCCAAATGGTGGGATGGAACTTTGGGTCTCATACATGTTGAGGAAGCTTTTTACCATTGAGCTTCATTTCCAGCCCTCATTCATTGCTTTTCAAAGAATATTTTCTACCATGGCTGCCACAGATTTCTTCCAAGGAATGTACTCAAATCAGTCAAATACTTTTAAGGGACAACATATATTGGAAGGCCAGTTTTATAATCCTGATGACAGGTTTTAATCCCCATGGCGTGTTTTAATAACTTGATTCTTCCCATGGTGAGATGTGTCTTCAGGAAATGTATAATTGCCCTGAAGATGGGGTAGACAGTCTTAAATTTGCATGAAGAGTAATTATGCTGTTTGCACCATAAGTTCTAATCGAACACGTGTAACTGCATATTATTTTTAGATTTGATTAAACACCTTGACGGCTTATGCCTGTCTTCTTGGAAAAGGTTTGTTCATTGCCTTGAGAGCTTAAATAATTTAAAAATCACCTGAAGTATGAAAGAAGAGAAGCATTGGGCCAGACAGTGGTCAGTAGAGGTAGGATATTTAACACTTAAAAATGTATATGTCTGCTTTTTAGTATTTGCTCTAATTCATTATTAGATTTACCCTTTCTTCCACTTATTTAAAAAGCATGTTATCTAGAGAGTCAAATCAATATTTACAGTGCATTAGTGCCACAGAGAATTTCAAATCTTGTGATGAGGGTTTATTGCTGTTTTATCCACTCTTCAAAGCTGTGTAGACATCAAACAGCATCCACTGTTGTCCCAGGCCCAGTGACATCGTACAGGTCCCTCTGAGCTTCATCCAGCAGCTTAATTATTGAAGATCTTCATCTTTGAATTTTCTTTTTAATATTTCAGAAGATATACTTTGAACATCTATATATTAAATAAATCAGAAGATTGCAAAGTTAGAAAGTTTTATTATCATATTGTTAAATGAATCAATTTTCCTAAAATTGTGGTTGAAGAATTTCAACAATAGTGACCAAATTGCCTTAAGGGAGAAGCTCCTATTATTTCTAATTACTGTAACGGACACAAATGACATCAGATTATTAGTAGTGTTAAAACAGTCCACAGGGCCCAGAATCATCTAGCAAATCACAGGGGAGAATATTGTATTTGTATTTTATTCCTCTGAGGCCACAGTAAAATTTCATTCTTTATGCAATATTGTATTTTTTCAGGATGGTGAGAGATGGAAACCCTTTCAGATGAACAGACAGTTGTGTTTTTTAATTTAATTTGTTGATAAGATGTTCATTGTGATCTCTTTCCTTAAAATCAGATTCAGCTTGTCCAAAGACCACATGCTGTTTGTGGCTGCTTCTGTGCCCTTCCTACAAACCTTATGTAATTTTTTTTTTGTAATAAAAGGCGTTTTATGCTTAAAGTTTAGTAAAATGAACAGAACCACTTAAAAAAATTAAAGGCTGAGTGTTGATTTTCATCCATCATAGGTAAAATACAGCTTCATTGTAATCTGAAGTGTAGACCAGATATCCTCTATAATTATCTCTGATATATAGTTCTACTTAAATGAATCATTCATGGTCTTATGCATCTACTCATGATAATTATTTAGGGTCATACTAAGTATTAAACAGTAATTAAAACTTCTCAGGTATCCCCGATGCCTAATCCACATGCTGTGTGAATTGGCTTTTATTCTCCTCTGGATGTTAAAAAGGCCCATGTTAGATGCAGAGATGGACATTTTATATTGGCTTCTTCTACATCTGATTGTACATGCAAGTTTCAAAAATCATAACGTGCTCTTCCTTTAAAACGGTCATTCAAAAAGACTTTTTAAAAATTATTTACTTATTCTAATTAGTTATATATGACAGAAGGATGCAATTCAGTTCATATAGACATACAGAGCACAATTTTTTAAGTCTCTGGTTGTACGAAAAGTAGATAGACACAATTCATGTCTTCATACATGTACTAATGATGTCCATCTCATTCCACTATCTTCCCTACACCCATACCCCCTCCTTGTGTATTTTTATTCTCCTCCATTGCTAATGATATTTTAACCTTTAAGGATATTTGATAATGGCTGCTGGTACTGCTTCAAAATGCTTTTAAAATTTTTTTCAAATATATTGTTCACAAATAGTTAGTTCTGTTAAGGTGATGCTTGGTGGATGGTCCTGGTGAGGAGTGTATAAACATACATGGAAATGCACATTTTTATATTAAAAGCATCTACTAAACCTGTTAGTGAAGCCTCTTGATTTTATAAATTAGGACTAAGGCCTGGAGAGGTGAACTGATGTGCCTGGATCACAAGTCTACGATAGCGATTCTTAGTGTGTCCTGTGGGCCATTAGGGATCACGGAAATCACTTCAGTGAGGCTTTGAGGGCAAAACTGTTTTTCAGAGTATCATTAAAACATGTTCTGGGGTCCAGGAGTATAGTATAACTCAGTGTTAGAGCACTTGCCTAACATGCACAAGGCCTTTGATTTAATCCTTAGTGGGGGTGGGGTGGGATGGGGGTGGGGATGGGTGGTGGAGGATGGAGGGGGAGAGAACCTCTGTTATTGATTAGGTTCATATCTGTACCAGTGTTGCCTAGACTCTGAGTGGTAAATTGCAGGCTGCGTGGTACCAATAAAGGCAGTGGCAGTAAATGTATTATTCACGCGCCCACACTCACAGTTTAACAAAAGAAAAAATGTCCATTCACTGTTCTTGATGAAACAACAGAAATGGTTCTCCACATGAGTCTGGAGTACACAGGTTTTTAGCCTTTTATGTTACGAAGTGGGGAGTAGGCATCCAGTACTTCTGCTGCTTGTTCAAGATCAGGAGTTGTCCTAAAGAATTTATTGTGCTGGTTTGTGTTACATTTTGAGGTAGCTTTTTTCTCATGAATACTTTTATTTATTTATTTATTTATTTTGGTACTGGGCTTTGTTTGAAAGGAAGTCAGAAAAACTGGTTATTTAGGCACAGAGGGTCTGGCAGAAGATTTCTCGAAAATGAATGACATGAGCCTGTCAAACAAGGCAAACAACTAACATTCTTTGTTTCCAAAGATAAAATTAGAACTTTCTACTGAAAAGCAGATTTTGGAAACCTGTATTTTATTGTGAGCGTGACAGTTTCCCAATACTTAACACTCTTCTGATGAGATTGGGATAGAGATATTAGCATTTGTGATTTTCTGGTATAAAGAAATATATCAACATTTAGAAGAGTGGCATAACTCAATACATAATATTTTCCAAATGTATAATGTTGCAGAATTTTTCATGAGTATATGATCCAGTTAGTGTGTGAGACAGATAAGTAGATTTTAATATAACAAAAAGGTCATGTACATATTGCAACTGACCTCTGAGAAACTATTCTTCGTCATTTTGATATCAAAGAATATCTATGATTATCTAAAGATATTAAAATTACTATTCCCTCTTGTACATATTTGTGAAGTATATTTTTACTGATGTACTTTACCATACTGCAGCAGATTGAATGTGAAAGCAGATACAAGATTCCAGATGTCTTCTATTAACCAAAATGCAGAACAGTGGCATACTCCCTATTAAATATGCTTTGTTTTGTAAAATAGTTTTCACAAACTCATGTTGTTTATGTTAACATGTAATGGGTTTATAATTGTTACTTTAAAATGAGTGAATAAATAAATACTCATTTTTCCCTCATTTTTATTTACAAAATGTGATCAATACCACTAGCTATAACTTACATAGTCAAAACCTTTTTGAGGTCTTCAATGTTTACAGTGTGTAAAGGTCCTGAGATAAAAGTTTGAGAATCATTAATCTAGGTCTGTTCTTTTTGGGGCATGTTTTATTATTTTACATTATCTGACAATCTATGTATGTAGTTAATGTACTATTTCTTCAACTCCTCAGGATGAAATGGTACTGAGTTGAATCAGTGTATGATTTTGCAGTGCATGAAATTCTGCTTTGAAGACTATAAAATTCTTTCCAACTGTAAAACCGAGACTTGCATTTATTTCATAGATGGTTACAAATTTTGTTTTCTAATACATTGCAGAATAATAGAAATGACTTCATGATTGGTATTGTGACTGAACAGTGACTCAGGTGCCTGGAATATTGGCTAGGAAAATTGTTCTGTGACTCTGGGCCACTCAGATTATTTATTTATTTTTTTTGAGACCCAGCTTTCTTATCTGTGAAGCTAATCACATATTTTTTCCATTGTGACTAATGCAGAGACTAATTTAAATAAATTATTTTAAAAAAGTTGAAATCCCTCCAGGTAATTGGTTCTAATACAGTGTTGCTAAATGTGTGTGTGTATGTATAAGTAAACTGGATAAAAATGCCTTATATAACGTTCATGGGATCATAAAACCAAGAAGAAATTATAAACCAATATGATTCCAAATGGGTACTATCACAGGAGACAATGATGTCTTGCTGAGTTGAAATTTTTGGCAGCATGAACATAAATCCATGCTGGGACCTGTTGCTTTTTAAAAATTATATTTAATTGAAACACAGTAGTTGTACATATTTAGAGGGTACAGTGTGATATTAGCTACCTTACTATATTATCAAATAGTAGAACGTTTTCCTTACTGTAACAGTATTCTTTTTTATTTTTTTTTGCAATTTGTTATATATGACAGCAGAATTCATTATAATTCATATTACACATATAGAGCACAATTTTTCATATCTCTGGTTGTATATAAAGTATATTCACACCATTTGTGTCTTCATAATAAGTATCATATATGTAGTTACGGTAATGATGTCCATCTCATTCCACCATCTTTTTTACTCCCTTTTCCCCTTCCTTTCCCTCCCATTCACCAACCTTTCCCTAGTGTGTCTCACTGCCATGGGCCACTACCTCTCCATATCCCTAAGGCTCTTTGCAGGCCCAGACTCTGGTACCCATTATTCTATTTTCTGCCCCAGTGAGACTGGCTTACTTAGTGTCCACCTATCAGCGAGATCCTATGCCATTTCTCTTTCTGTTCCTGGCTTCTTTCACTTAACATAATATTGGAGTCTTTCTGTGTGAAGTGGCTTAGGCTGCTTATGACTCAGTTCTTGCAGCCCCGGGTACCAGCGTCATTATGATGTTTCTTGGCATTCCTCTGGAAAGAACACATTGTTTACTTCTTTCATTGAGTCCTGTCCTTTTCTCATCTGCTTGGCAATCAATCTAAGACACCTTCCTGAATTTGATAGTGGAAGCAAACCTAAGAGTGGGTCCTGAAATTGCACAGGAATTTCAGTTACAAGACAGTGCAAAAATAAAGACCCAGACTATATTCTTATTAATTTTTTTTTAACAATTTCACTGAAATGAAAACATGGTTTAATGCATGAAGCACTCAAAGAAAGGATTGCATAATTGAATATCTCCTGGGGCATCCTTCCCATTGCAGTTTATGTAAATGCTGTCCTGGCACTGTGCCCCATCATCCACCTGGCAGAAATAGCTCATAGGGTCTGCTGCCTCTGTTCTAACTTCCCTCCTTTCTGAGACCCCCTCTTTCCCCAAGCCACATTTTTTTTGAAATTTAAAAATATATAGAGGGGAAGACATAAGAATGATTTTTACCTATATCAGATTAACAGATTAACACAGAATTCTGCCTGTTCAGAGGATGAGATGGTCCTCATTATTCATCTAATTGAAATCATGTATGCAATGTATTCTCCTGAAGACATTTATAAACACAAGTGGAATAAGCTGTTTTATTGTGGCCAAGTTCATTGAAATTGTATAGCCCCTCAATTTATTTTGGGGTTGGAATGTATTTTTATGTGGTCCTTATGTCTGTACCTATTTTTGTTTTTAAACTTCTCTTTTGGTACTAGGGATGGAACCCAGGGGTGCTTAACCACTGAGCCACATCCCCAGTCCCTTAAAAAAAAAAAAAATCTTTTTTTTTTTTTTTTTTGAGGCAGGGACTTCCTAAGTTGCTGATGCTGCCTTTCAACTTGTGATCCTCCTGCCTCAGTATCCTAGCCACTGGGATAATAGATATGCACTGTTCCCCTCCAACCCTTTGCCCTGTCTAGCGTTTGTCTATTCCTCCCATGCTCCTGATCCCTATCCCACTGTGAATCAGCCTCCTTATATCAAAGAAAACATTCAACATGTGGTTTTGTGGGATTGACTAACTTCACTTAGCATTATCTTTTCTAACTCCATCCATTTACCTGCAAATGCCATGATTTTATTCTCTTTTATTCTGAGTAATATTCCATTGTGTATATATGCTACATTTTTTTATCCAATCATCTATTGAAGGGCATCTACGTTGGTTCTAGAGATTAGCTATTGTGAATTGTACTACTATAAACATTGATGTGGCTGTGTTCCTGTAGTATGCTGTTTTTAAATCCTTTGGGTATAGACCAAGGAGACGGACAGCTGGGTCAAATGGTGGTTTCATTCCCAGTTTTCCAAGAAATCTCCATACTACTTTCCATATTGGCTGCACTAATTTGCAGTCCACCAGAAATATATGAGTGTACCTTTTCCCCCACATCCTTGTTAACACTTATTGTTGTTTGTATGCATAATAGCTGCCATTCTGACTGGAGTGAAATGAAATCTTAGAGTGGTTTTGATTTGCATTTTTCTCTTTATCATTTTTAAAAGCCTTTTCTTGTGAACTGATAGTGCATCTTTTAGGCATAAACACCAGAAATAAGAAAGAAGGGGAAAGGGGAGGGAGAGTAGTATACTGAGTTGCTTAATAACTAAATAACAACCATATAACTGGAAAACAACAGAGCACATATCTAAATAACTATTGTGATTGTTGAGAGTATTTTAGTCCTCTGCCCTGTTTGATTACTTTTTAGCTTATACATTCATTTGGTGATCCTGGGAATAATTTTTGTTTCCTTCTCGCAGAGAACTTTCCTTGTAAGAGTATTATAATATTAACACACCTAGATTCTTAGATGCATATGATTGTGAATTTGTTTTGATAGTTATTATAATAATATAGTTCTTATTGGTGTATGTATGTATAAATGTATGCATGTAATTTGGTGCAAATTATAAGCAGTGGTGGCTGTCATAGGTCAGACATACTTAAAGCCCCAAAACTTTCCTCTATAATTTTCATGTGTGTATTTCTCCTAGTACATTAAGATAACTACCAACAATTTTTAATTCAGTGATATTCATTTTTTTCTTCTGGTAATGTTGCTTAGGCTATATTATTTTTATCAAATCCTCCTGATGTAGAAGCAAATGTTAAATGCAGTATGAGTATAATATCCTTCTGTTTTTTTTCTGATCATTTCTAATTTGGAGATTCTTGGATTTACAGTGACTGAAATGTAACCTATAAATATATATATAGTCTGATCTTCAAGGATCTTTTTGTCCACACCATTGTTTGTGTCCACACCAATGTTTCCAAAATGTTTTCTCATAGAGTAAATGATGAGCTTACTGCTTTGTCGTTAAAACTATTTTGTTAGTTCATTTTAAAAAAATAAATATTGGACTTGAATTTTATTTTTTGGATATAGATGAAACATAATTTAATGTGAATTTTGTGTCTTATGTTTATTATGTTTTTGAGTGATCTCACTCAGATGACAAATAGGACTTTTGGCTCTGATTCTACCTGCATGAGACTCATTTGCTTTATTCTTCTCTCTCCTGTTTGTAGTTCTGTTCCTGCTCTGCTCTATCGGTGATCCTATCTGCCAAGATGTTCTCAGAGCTACTAATACATGTTTGCCTGAATTTGTTATTGATTTTGTTATAGCAGTTGCAAGTGAACTTTTGTATGTGAATACAGTTGCTCACATACTATCTTTCATGTAACTGTGTATGCTAGTAGTAGAAAACACTTCCTGCATATTAACATAGTACTTTCAGGATTTTGTTTACCTTAAGGTAAACAAGTATTTTTATGTTGTACACTGTCTGATACTATGCTATTAAAAAAAGGAAGCATTTTATTTAATAAAATTATTCAATAGAATAGCTAAATATTATCTAGATTTTGTATTTTTTATTTAGGAGATACAGGTAGGTTATATGCAATTTGTTTTGTTGCTTAGATTTGATTTTTAAATAATTTATATAATATGTTATTTAGAAATATATAAAAACAATAATCATTGTTGGCCCTCTCTGTTGGGTATGCATGCACTGTTAGCTCATTTAGTCCTTGAAGTACCTTTAGGATAAAGTATATTATTTCATTGTTAGTACAGTAAAGAGAAATGAGAAGCAGAGGAGAACGGGGTATCCTACCAACAGCCACACAGATAATGATGGAGAAGCCCACATACACGTTCTGGCAGATCTCAGAACTGACCCTGTATCACATCTTCTTCACCATAAACTGTTTTATTGGAACAAGGGAGCTGAGTGTGGTGGCACATTTCTGTAATCCCAGTGACTCAGAAGGCTGAGGCAGGATGACAGCAAGTTCAAAGCCAGCCTGAGCAATTTAGTGAGACCCTAAGAATTTAGCAAGACTCCTAAACCACTTTGGCTCAGTGGTTAAATCCCTGGCACCAAAATAAATAAATAAATAAATAAATAAATAAAAGAAATCAATAAAATAAAGGAACGAGTGGAATTTGTATTTAGCATTCTGAGCTATTTAAGAAGCCACCTTCTATTCTTCAATCTTTGAGATTTAATTACCTTTATCTTAACATACAGTTTTAGACATCAGCATCCACATTTTAAACATAATGCTTTTTTTTTTTATTTGTGTTTTTAGATATGCCTCTTCATGTCCGACGAAGCAGTGACCCAGCTTTAATTGGCCTCTCCACTTCTGTCAGTGATAATAATTTTTCTTCCGAAGAGCCCTCAAGGAAAAACCCTACACGCTGGTCAACAACAGCTGGCTTCCTCAAGCAGAACACTGCTGGTAGTCCCAAAGCCTGTGACAGGAAGGTAACCACCTCTCCTTTTTTGCTGCCACCTTTGCATCTCTTGTCTTCTTGGTGTCCATGATAAGTGTCCTGTTGGGTAGACTTTTTGCTCCTAGGGCTTGCTTCCTCTGGCCATTTGTGGATATATTATTGACTTTCACATCAAAGTTCAGACAACCTATTTTGTATCATGCTTGAATTTTCTGATAAAATTCAGTGATAGGTGTAGTATATACTTTTTATTTAGGAGAGTGCTCTCCCAGTTAGCTACATCCCCAGCCTTGTATCCATATTTTGCCTTGATATTGTGTTCTTATGGTTAAAAAGGAAAAGTTTTGGCCAGGTGCTTTGGTGCAGACCTGTAATCCCAGCTTCTGGGGAGATGGAGGCAGGAGGAATGGCAAGTTCAAGGCCAGACTCAACAACTTAGCAAGTTCCTGTCTGAAAAAGGGGGGGGGCAGTGGGTGAGGTGGGATGGGATGGGGCATTAGGGATATAGCTCATTGGTTAAGTGTCTTTAAGTTCAATCCCCAGCACCAAATAATATAAAAGAAATAAAAAATTAAAGAATAGAAAAAGGAAAAATTTCAGCATGAAATGTGTACCATGTAAAATCCTTTTCCTCTTTTTGCCTTTGGTCACGTTTCTCTACATAGGTAGCTCCTTTATTTGTTTTTTTTATAAGTTTGTCCTTACAAGGACATTTTACACTCATATAAGGAAATATTCACATTGGCTCATAAGGTACATTAAAACAGTTTTAGCATTATGGACTTTAAGGATGAAAGTGGACTTCGTGGTACTTTATTCTGAATCAATCATTTTTCCCCATATCCCTTTTAGATGGAAGTGAGCTGTCCAGGCAATGTAATTTGCTTCCTTGACCTAATTTACTTGAGTCTTTGACCTAATTTATTTAGTCCAAATAAATATACTTTAGTCTATGTGATCTACTTTTTTAAAATATTTTTTTTTAGTTGTAGATGGACACAATATCTTTATTTTAGTTACTTATTTTTTATGAGGTGCTGAAGATTGAATTTAGTGCCTCATGCATGCAAGGAAAGTGCTCTACCAGTGAGCTACAACCCCAGACCTGTGGTCTACTATTAAAAGTTTATTTTTTATTCCTACAGAAGCATGTCTGTAGCCTTTTTCTTTACCCAGTGAGGTTTAAGTTAGGTTTATTGTTTTCACTGCTGAATCTCTTGAATGGATGCTCCATGAATATCTGTTGAATGATTTAATAAATATTTTTCAATGTTGTCAGTAATTTAACATAATTGTGAGAAATATGGAAATCGTATTAATCACATTAATATCAAAATGGATATAGTTTGAGATTTGCTTCATTTATCCTTTACATCTGTGTAAAAATACCTATTAAATATATTTTCTTTAATTTTGTTTTGTGTTTCAACAGATTCTTTTCTATTAGTTCAAGTAAAAAAAAAAAAAAAAAAGAAAAAACACCTGGAATATATAAGTTGAAACTGAGAAGAATGTTCTAGGAAAAATAATGTGTACTTTAGTTTCTGATTTTTTGTATTAAGAATTTTACTGTTAAGGTCAGTCTCCCAAAATATTTTGTTCTTACAGATTCTATGAGGATCCACTTTGAATTGTTTTCTTTTTAAGATCAGCTAGAAATTTTAGCTGACTCTGTCATGCAGTTGACTATCCAAAGAAGGGGAATCCAATTTCTGAATTGGTTTCATAATACTAATTTTTGTTTAGAATAGATCCAATTTACATGTGATTCACAAATGTACAAAAAAATCAAGTTTGCAATTAAAAAAAATAATTTTAATATTGTTTCCATGAGTTGAAGGATGACATTATAGTAAATATGGTTTTATTTATTTTTTCATTCAACATTTTTGGTATATGAGCAATTTCAGTTATAGCAAACAGACCAATTTTTTTCAACTTCCCACATTTTTTTTAAATTTATGCATGATAGTTGAACATAATAATGGGATTTGTTGCTTCATATTTGTACATGCACACAATATGACAGCATAATTTGGCCAGTATTGCTCCCCAGGTGCCTGGTCTCTTGTCCCTCTCCTCTACTGATCTCCCTTTGATTTTCATGAGATCCCTGTCCCCACCTTTCTTTTCCTTTTTCCTCTCTAGTTTCCACATAAGAGAAAAACTTAGAACCTTTGACCTTCTGAGTCTGGCTCATTTTTCTTAACATAATGGTGTATAGTTTCATTCATTTTCCTGTAAATGACACAATTTCTTTTTTCTTTGTGGCTGAATAAAACTTCATTGTGTGTATAGCATTTTCTTTACCCATTCATCTGTTTATGAACCCCTAGGCTGGTTGCATAGTTTGACTATTGTGAATTGTGCTGATATATACATACGTACACAGTGTAAATACTGATGGGTGATACAGCTGTGTTATATGATGGTTCCATATCTAGTCGTTTGAGAAATCTCCATATTGACTTATGTAGTGGTTGTGTTAATTTACAATACCACCAATAGTGTATAAGTGTAGACCAATTTTTAACATAAAACATTTTGATCATGCATGGAATTAATACTTAATTATTATTATTATTATTATTATTTTTAACAAAACACTGGAGAGATCACAGACAAAGAAAACTGGAGCAATGCACATTTGGCCTGCCTCTATGAAGAGGCAGGGCTTCAGCCCTCCTCTGGTCTACATGCTGTCTCCAGGTGTGCTAACATTGCCTTTCCTTACCTGGCAAACTGGAGACTGAACCTAGAAAAGCTGTCATCTAAGAAACTTTCTTTTTATGGCTGCCATTAAATCTCATACTTCTGAATCTGAGGAGGTAGAGTGCAGTTTGTGTCCAGACCTTCACTTGCAGGAAAGTCTAAAGATAGAGCTTTGCCTTCCAGCTTCTGAGCAGAGGAAAGTGAGAGGAGGGTTTAGATGCTCACTTTCAATTATCCACATCCACCTCACTGGTTGGGCTTTAAGTAATGTGAGTCTGTCATTGTAAAACACTGGAAAGTAGTCAAGATGAACCAAATGAAATTATCGATGACTGTAAACCCCAGCAACAAGCAGTATTAAATGTTAGTGAATTTTGTGTGTCTGTATGTGAGAGAAAGGGAGAAAGGGAAGGAAGAAAGGAGAGAGGGAGATTGAGAAAGAGGAGAAGGGAATGGGCATAGCAAAAAGATATATTCTTCCAAGGAATGTCCTCTGAGGCCTATTTTCTCCAACTAGGCTCTAACTCCTGCAGTTTCCACCACCTCAAAATAATGCTGCCAAATTATTATTCTATTACTGGATTAATCCACTGATGAGGTCAGAGTCCTCATCTTCTAATCACCTCCCAAGAGCCCTGCCTCTGAACACTGTTGCACTGGGGACTAAGCCTTCAACACAGGCGCCTTTAGGGAACACTTCGTATCCAAACCATAACACTTATTTTCAGTTATAAAAAGACTTTCCATCTTCTTAATATTCAGAAAAGAGGTTGGAGGAAAGCATACTTGCTGATTAGGCACAAAGTATTAAGTATATTTATTTCTGTAGAGTCCAGGAGAGCTTACTTATGCTGGGTAATTTGAAGATGTTATAAATTCTCGTCAATTGGTAGTGGTTTAGGTTTTCATACACATAAATTAGTTAAATGTTTTTAGTCTTGTGATTTGTTGATCCTTAATGGTTAAAATCAGTGAAAATTCTCGAATGTTCAGTGTAGAACTTGTCTACATTGTAATGTGGTTTATATTCTTCCACATTGTGTAAGCACAACAAATAATTCCAGAACAACGCACCCATCTCATAAAATTTCTTATTCATGAGCAGGAAAGTTCCATTCTGATATGTTTGAACAGCTATTGTGTCTAACCCCCTCTTATGATTCCACCCCACAAAATGAGAAGTAGAATCTTTCTAGTTGAAACAGTGACAATATTTTACTTCACTAAAAAATTGAAAGGCGATATAAACAGACTTTGATGATGGATGGGGCTAAGCCTGCCGCAAGCTTGGAGAGGCTAAGGGTTGTTCTCTGGGCTTGTGGATTTGATAAACTTTTTCATGCTTTTATTTGGGGGCAAGATATAGAGTCCAAGTAGTTTGCTTTCCTTATAGTTCTTTGGGATATTTGCTCATTCCTGTTTCCAGCATTTTGGAGTGGACTACCTTTTCCATTGCTCATTGCTGTTTCCTTTCATTTTGTGGAAAATATCTTGCTAGAAAGCTGTATTTTCATTTGAGATTTTATGTGTGCTTAATATTTTGTCTTTGGAAACAAAGTTTAGTATTTTTTTAAATTGTAGATGGCCCTTTTATTTTATTTATTAATTTATTTATATATGGTGCTGAGAATTGAACCCAGTGCCTCACACATGCTACGTAAGCACTCTATCACTGAGCTGCAACCCCAGTCCAAGATTTATTATTTTAGTCATTGTGAATACTTAAATCATTTTGTCACCTCTTTGGTCTTCCTTAGTCAGTGTCACAGTGACTGAAGAGGCCAAATCGTGTGTGGAGGAGTCTTTGATTTGTCTCATCAAAAAAGACATAATGAGGCACTTAGCAGAACCAGCTCACCGGGAAGTTCCAAGGATAAAGACTCTGTATTATTTTTACTGATCATTTGTCACAAGCCATTGTTTCTTTCCCCTAAATAATGACAGATGTTGCTTTTCTAAATTATATATCCTCTTTCCTTAAAAAAAAAAAAAAAAAACCTAAGTAGATTTAGATTCTACTTAAAAACTGTGTTGACAACTTTCCAAGAGAGATTCTTACCTGATTAAGAGGAAGAAAGAAAACATATTGCATTGACATTACGAGCTTCTTTTTTTTTTTCCTTTTTCCAATTTCTCAATGAGAGAACTTGGAATATTTTTGTTCCCTCAGGTTTATTATTTTTGTTTGCTTTAGTTGCTTGGTGTATTTGGTGTTTCCAATATCTCCTGATACCTGCACCCTCTTGGAAAAGATACTTTCTTAATTACATCTCTGTAATCTTTTCTTTCCTCTCTTTTAGAAAAGTGGGCTCTACGTTTAGAAAAAAAAAACAATTGGTGCGGCTGGGGATTTGAACACAGTAGCCTCACACATGTTAGACAAGTGCTCTGGACTAGAAATTATTTTTATAAACATTTCTTACAGTACATTTTAAGGTTCCCCAGTAAATTTTCTTTCTGGTAATAATAAAACTTGCACTTCTTGTTTACCAAATAATGAAAGGTAAAGAGAAGCAAATAAGTCATTCAAAATCTTGAAGAAGACTGGTGTTGGCATTATGATGTCCTAACTTCAGCACTTCTGTGGTACCCAGCCCTGTAAGTCCACACAGATATTCGCAGTCCTTAACTGCCAATGAGGAATTACCCAGTAGTATGGTTAGACTTTCAGCTTATTTTCCTAATTTTTTTTGAGAGAATTTTCCTATGTCTCATAAAAATTGGTAGCTAGAATAGTATTCTATCATGTACTGAGCTTTTTATAGTTGCTGTTTATTAACTTTATTTGGTGGGTTTTCTTTTGTTTGACATTTATATTTTTGCCAATTTTGTTTGCTCTTATAAGTAACCTTTAGAAGTGCCCTTCAGAGGATATCCTTATATATCAATTTCTGTTGACATCTCTGACTATTTTCTTAGACTAGATTCTTGGAGTAGACTTATTTGATCAAGGAGAGGAACATTTTAAAAAAGCCATTGGTAATTATTTCATATAAATTCATGAATAATAAAATATAAACTAGTCATGAGGTATAAAGCATTATTAGAAGTCCTGACATTTTGGAGGTGGGGCTTCAGAGATGTGTGTGAAGAAAACAAAGCAGAAACCAGTACCATTCCTGTTCCAGAACCTTCTTTCTTACTAAATAGCTTGATGGCTGTATTTGAATGTGCATTAGAATTATCTATGGATTTTTATGAGAGGGAAACACACACATACACACACACACACACGAACAGATTCCATTACCCAGTTTAGGAAATGCGTCCACATTTCCTTGAAGCTTCTTTGTTGATTCCATGGCTCATTTTTGTGATAACCTCAGGTATAGCTAAAATGGAAGTGTGCTTGCAAATAGGAGTAAAATGAGTATTTTGATTCATTTTCAGGGCATTTTTTTTTAATCATAGCAGAACAGAATCTAGAGCATTTATTTGGTTTTGTGACATTGCTCTTTTTCTTGTACTTGCATTGCACAAATTTATCATTTTCAGGTGAAAATCAAATAAAATTAAGTTATTCTTAATTTTTGTTAAAAGACAGCTCTTTAAAATAGTGAATATTCCCATCCATGCAAAACTAGAATTGGACATATTATTTTTGAGGTAGAAGGTGTGATATAAACAGTGCTTTTGTATGCTGTTACTTTGCACTTCCTATCCCACCAGCCCACTTCCTGTCTTACTTAGTTCCATGTGTGCTTCAATACAAAAGGTCAAGATGCTCCATTCTCAGTATCATGTCGGAGATCACCAATGATAATTCATACACATAACATCTCCAGAAAATGCCTACTCTGTTTTACTGAGGGTGAGAAAAAGTTTGCTCTTGATATGCACACAATAGACTAACAAATAACATGGAATCCAATTGCATGTTGCTTGTAAATAGCTTCTTACTTGTTTGCTTATTTAGTAAAAAATAATTCTTCATTTTACCTTTTTTCTCCCTTTCCCCTTTGAAAATTCCTTGGCTTCCTGGTCTCTGCATAGTATTTATTTGTCTAGTGTATATTACCAGTTGTCATGTTGGTTTGTTTGAGAATACAATTTTGGTTTTAAACTCATACCCTTGACCCCTTGTCTATTGAGAAAAATATTCTCTATCTTTTGGTTATTTGTGAGCCGAGCATTGCTGCCAGTGTTACAGTAACCATCCAAAATCCCAAAGGATGAGCTGAGATAGTTCTTTAAAACCACATGTTCCCTCTGTGACAGACCTATAGCTGTGTTTAATTTTCTGCGGCATTAGCTTCAAGGGAGATCCAGCTGAGACCTAGATCTTAGACTACTCTGCTGTAACATTTGTATTTCCTGTTAGAGGTCTCTAAAACTATAAATTTTATCCTTCTGTTTTGCATATTAAAAGACTTTAAATTGAACACAGTAAGTTTTTGGACTTTCAGTCAGTGGTGATTATAATCATTATAACAATAGGCCTACTTCAAGTGCTAGGCTCACCTAGCCTGATTTGTTAATAACCTAGTCTTATCTATTTTTGGGCCACATTTAGGAATATAACTTGCCTTCCTGTACTTTAAATATTATAATTTGTGTTCAAAATTTTAAAATCCTAACATTCTATTGAGAAACATTTTATTTGAAACCTGGATGTGATATCTTTAGAGTTCACACGTCATCCCAGGAATATAAATCCAAAATAAAGTCAGAATCTTTATTGAGCCTCCTCAAAGTTACATATAGTACAAAAGGAAATTGAATATGCTGTACCTGTTTTTCTTAAAGATGAGGACAAGGACATAGCATTGACTATTTTGATCAAAAATTCACATGGTTTTATACACTTAAAAATACTTTGGCCTTATTTCACCTTTAAGAATTTATTTCTCTTTTTAATTTTTGATAATTTAGCTTATAATCAGTTCCCTTCTGAATCATGAAGTGAGATATAGACACTTAAGTTCCTGCCATGAACAAGAAAAGTATCAGATGGTATTGCTTGATACTGAAGCACCTGGTGTTTCCATCATAGCTGTTCTAGTTTTGAGCGTCCTTCATTTTAATTTGCATGTATTCCCAGTGCCTGGACTTCCTTTGGAGGAATACATTCCAATCAATGTATTTTGCAAGTTAGAGGTTGCAAATGTTTTCCATTTATACCAGTTAGTATTATATTACTCAAATGAAATACCTTAGGCAGTTATTAAAGTGCTAATATTGGGATCAGGATGTAGCTCAGTAGTGGCACACTTGCCTTGCTTGCTCAAGGCCCTGGATTCAATCCCCATTACCACAAAAAGAAAGAACTAAGATTTACGTGCGCTGTGGTTCTGAAGTTGACAGTACAAGTTCAGGTGGCCCCATTGCTTTGAGTGTCTAGTGAGGATAGTGTATTGTGGAGGAGGATGTGGTGGAGCAAACCACATAACCATGTGCTTGGAAGTGGGGAGACAAGAAGAGTCCAGGGTCCCAAAGACCTCAGGACTTCCCATTAGGTCCAACTCTTTGAGGTACACAGAACCTCCAAACCTTGGGGACAAATCTTTTAGAAGTACATGGACCTCAGCTGAGATATAGTGCCAAATTCAAGTCATAGCAGCAACTCTCCTCTCTCCAAACTACATCTGCTTTTGAGGCTTTGATATTTTCATGGAATGTTAGCCACATGGTCTTGAGTACTTGCCGTTTCCAGCTTGCTATGTTGATGTGTTACATATTACATTTCATTTAGCCACTCTCCAAAAGCATAGGTACTGTTGATATTCCTGTTATATTGTTTATTGATGATTAGAACCTTAGGGAATTTAAATAACTCACCTAATAGTCCAGTTGTTATATGATAAAAGTTATAATATGAACCTAGATTGTCCAATTTTACATTTTGTGTTCTTGGAGCTGGGGGTTTATGTTAGTAGTAAAGCACTTGCCGAGTATGTGTGAGTCCCTGGGTATGATTCATAACACTAAAATAAATAGATAAATTATGTTACCTCTCAGTATATTTACAGAGTTTGTATATGGCCAAATGTCTATTTGGTTGAATATTTTAAAATAAGAGATACATAAAATACCTTGTCAAGCTTTAAAACCCCTAAAACTTTCTGTTAAGAAAATTAAAAATATGAGTAGAACAGTAAAGAACATTTATTTATTTTTAAATCTGACATGTTTTGAAAACCTTTGCAAGTCTGTATTGTATTTGAAATCTTATTCTTAAATAGAAATATTTGAATTTCATTAATATCAATACTAATAATTATTATTGTAATTTTATCATTATTGAGAAATGACATGTTCAGCCGACTTCTTGATAACCTATGCATGATGCTAGCAACAACTTAGAAATAACAAAATAGTGATACCATTGAATTATAACCCAAGGACTAATGTGAGCTGATGATTGATTAGAAAATCAATGGAGTGAAGGGACACATTTCTTTATAGAAGAATTTCAGGTAATATGTGCACCACTTTTGCCTCCAGAAGCTGGAGCTTTGTTCTCTGCGTTAGGATTGGCTTTGCTTACTGATTCATTTCCAAAGAATAGAAAATGCAAAGTGAAAAATACTGACCTGGTCCTGGAGAAGAACGGTAGGATCACCATGACCAGATGAACAACACAAGATCACCAGTGAGGAGTTGTGTTGGTATCAGGTACCCCTGGTAGGAAGTGATGAGGTGGGCACTTCACCTCAATGTCCCCCTCCCTCAAAACCCCACAACATAGTTTAATCTTGAGGAATTATCAGACAGATCAAAATGGAGGGGCATCCTAATACCTGACTAGTTTTCTCTGAGAGTGTCATGGTCATAGAAAAACGAGGGAAGACTGAGAAGCTGATTAGGGCCAGAGAAGGGCTAGGAGAACTTGGTGACTAAATGCAGTTTGGAATCCAGGATTGGCTTCTGGTATAAAACAAGAGCATTCGTGAATGAAATGAGGAAAAAGTATTATACCAATGTTAATTTCTTGGTGTTTAGAAATAACCCATAGGTTATGAAAGGAAGTTGGGTAAAGAGTTTACAGGAGCTCTCTGTACAATCTTTGTAAATTTTTCTGTAAATCTAAACTTTTTCTTCTAAATTAAGTTGTTTCAGACTCTAACATTATACACTAGTTTGTATCACTTCCATTTTGTGCTAATAATCAGAGATTCTAATACACAGGTAATTGGAATGTCTGGAACCAGGATTCAGCTGCTGGTCTCTGCAAGCCTTCTAACACACCTCATCATTCCCTTGTATGTGTATTTCCTTCTTTGGAAATGAGATATGTTTTTCAGCTGATTTATTAATTATTGATTTGTGGTTGGTACCTTTCCTGTTATAAGACTGAATCTAAGAAATGGTCACTTGATTTGTTTTCTATGTAATTAGCTATGTTGGTCCTGGAACTCAGCACCTTGTGCATGCTAAACAAGTGCTCTACCACTGAGCTCCATGCCGAGCCCTTGTCCACTGGTTTTAAACATGCTGCATTCTCCTGGCTTTCAATTTTCTTGTGGGTCATCCTGATGCTGCAGCTGTTATGGTTCTGCTTTAATCAGATTAAGCTTCCCAGAGAGGGCAGGGTTTCAACAGGATCTACTAAAAAATTCTCTGAATCACATTTTCTAAAATTCTAATTTTTAGTTATAATTTAGGGCAAAAATAATTTCCTGCTCAGAAAATATGCTTTGTCTTCTGATGGAATTGGAGGGGGGAGAGGTTTTTTGTTTTGTTTTGTTTTGTTTTTGGTTGTTTTTTTTTTTTTTTTTTTTTTTTTTTGCTGAGAGTCCAGAGCCCTTTTGAGCCCAGGACTCTGTGTATGTCAGGTAAACATTTTACAACTGACTTGTACCCTGCACCCCCAAGCGTCATAATTTTTTAGAAGTTTGTGCTTTCTGTTTCTTAACACTAGATACTTCCTAAGGAGAGTTGCAATTCTCTAGAAAAGTCATTATTTTTGTTCAACAGGCAATGTCCAAAATACATCTACAGAGATGGTTTACCTGAGGAGGCAGTTTTGCAATTATGGGGAAAGGTATCTTATCTTTGTGCCTTACATTGAGTTTAGGAATTTCCATAGAAATTCCCAATAGTTCTGTGAATCCATCTGATTCACTGAAGTCTTGGCGTGGTAAGCTTGAAAATATTAAGAAGAAAGTGCGAATATTTTATATTATCTGACTAGTTACATATGACGCAGATATTTTGACTTAGAAATTTTAGTAACTTCTTGAAAAATATTTATACGTACACACTCACCTACATATGCATATAGAGATACATTCTTTTTCAGATTTAGTTGAAAAATAGGTAGATAGATATAAAAAACTTATGATTGTGTTAGTCAGCTTTTCATCATTATGACCAAAATACCTGCTAAGAACAAGAGGAGGAAAGATTTGTTCTGGCATGTAGTTTTGGAGGTCTCAGTTCCTGGTCAGCCAGCTCCCTTGCTCTGGGCCTAAAGTGAAGCAGGACACCATGGCAGTGGGAAAGCAGGGAGAGGCAGAGAAAGAGGTAGAGACAAAATTATGAATGAGCCAGAGACAAGATGTTATGTACAAGCGCACACCCCCAGTGACCTCCTTCCTCCAAACATGCCCTAACTTCCTGCAGTTTCCACCTGCTCTCCTAGTCCATTCAGCTATCAATGGATGAATTCATAGCCCTTATTACTCCTAAAAGTTCTACCTCTGATCCTTGTTGCATTGGGAACTAAACTTTCAGCACATTAATGTGCTTTTGGGGAGGGACCTTCCAGATCCAAAACATAACAATGATGCACATTTAGATAAGGCATAAGACTGTAAGTATCATGGAATAAGAAGATGGCTATTTTACTTTCTCTCCCTCATTCCCTAGAATCTCTTCTTCTCTTGGTGTTGTGCAAAGCAGTCTTGGTGAAAATGCTGTTGTTACTTATAATTTTAGTTTTGAGATCAACAGGGCTATGTGTTTTTGAAAGAAAATGAAATGTGTGTATATTTCAAGGTCAGAAATTATTTCTAAAATGATTTTAAATTGTTTCAGATTTTATTTTGGTTTTCAGAGTCAAGCAATATTAGTAAAATGGTACTCTTCATGTTATTTGTGCTTTAAGAAATTGAGTCAGGTACTGGAAATGAACTCAGTAGTAGAGCCCTTGCCTCGCCTCTTAAGGTCCTGGGTTCAATTTCTAGCACCACAGGGCGATAAAAATGATGCCAGGTGAGGTGACTTCTGCCTGTAGTCAGATGCTTGGGAGGCGTAAGCCAGTGAATCCTTTGAGCCCATGAGTTTGAGACTGGCCTGGGTAACATAGTGAGATCTCATCTCAAAAAAAAGAAAAGAAAAAGAAAAGAAAAATTTAAATTAAAAAATTAAAAATGGAGGAATAAGAAAGAGAAATGAGAGATCAGGCTTCCCAAAATTTAATCCTACCTGAAATAATGTTTTGTGTGTATGTGTGTGTGTTTATCTCCTAAATGTAGCTAAAGGAGTATAGGTCAAAATGGAGGACTTCTTTTTCTCTATTCCTGACATTGGCTGATTATGGGATGCTTTTGGCTCTAGGAAAATTGAATAGCCATGTTGGTTTTTATGAAGGACTATGCCAGAAATAAAATGAAAGCTTCCATTGTCCCAGTTTTCTTGTTGGTCATGTTCTTTGGTTCCTCAGCATCAATGGGGAGAAGACATTTTTTGTAGAGTTTGGAAAAGAATTAAACTTCTCTTCTCCTCACCTACTTCTGCATGTTTTCATAAAAGCAAACATGCAGTTTTCCAGTTATACCTGGAAAAATATCATTGTAATTTACCAGAATTTTAAAGCAGACCCTTTACTTTAAAAATATATACATATAGATGTATACAATATCTTTATTTATTTATTTTTATATGGTGTTGAGGATCAAACCCAGTATCTCACACAGGCAAGGCAAGTGCTCTACCATTGAGTCACAACCCCAGCCCCTTTACATTTAATGATTTTTTTCTTAAGATTATGTAGTGTTTCTCAGTGAGCCAACATCTGTACTAAAAATATAATATGTGATTGAAGATTATTCAGTTGCTGTGCCTTACTTTATATAAGAGAATTCAGGAGATACTTTCTGTGGGAGGGTTCAATCTCTACAAATGGATGAATACCAGAAATTACTATCATTACCCTTGAGAGGGAAGAGATGGCATATCTCATTACTCAGGAATTGACTAGCAATTGGGCATGGAGGTGGATAGGCACATCCATGCTGATTTGTGCAGAGCATCTGGTCTTCTTTGGATTCCTATTTCTCCTTTGAGACAGCAACAGGTTAAGTTAGATATTCTTTGCCTTCTTTATTCCAGATTCAGGATACTTCATCTAGGGCTTGGGTGCATAGCTCAGAGGTCGAGGATGTGCCTATTATGTACAAGGGCCAAACTTAATTCCCTGTACTAGGGGGAAAAAATTCTGCATGTAAACTTTTTCATTGTATTCTGAGTTCTTGAAGTGGATTAGGAAAATTTGTTCAAACAAATAGCCTGAATATTCTGTCCATCAACAAGCGAATACACTTTTTTTCTCAGCAGCACATGGATCCTTCTTCAAAATAGATCATATGTTATGCCACAAAGCAAGTCTTAGCAAATACAACAAAAATAGAGACACTACCGTTCATTCTATCTGACCATAATGGAATGAAATTAGAAATCAATGATGAAATTAAAAAAATAGAAGCTACTCCAATACCTGGAGACTACATAATATGCTATTGAATGATGCATGGATAACAGAAAACATCAGGGAGGAGATAAATTCTTAAAGTTAAATGAGAACTCCAATATAACATATCAAAATCTCTGGGATACTATGAAGGCAGTGCCAAGAGTAAAGTTCATTGCCATTAAGCTCATACGTTAAAAGAAGAATAAGTTAACAAATAAATGAGCTGATATTACATCTCAAAGTCCTAGAAAAAGAAGAACAAATCAACACCAAAAGTAGTAGAAGATGGGAAATAATTAAAATCAGGGTTGAAACCATTGAAATTGGAACAAAGGAAACAATTAAAAAATTGACAAAACAAAAAGATGGTTCTTTGAAAAAAGAACACCAACAAATTTCTAGAGGCACATGATGTACCCAAACTGAACCAGGAGTACATACACAATTTAAGCAGATCAATTTGAATCAAAGAAATAGAAGAAGCCATCAAAACCTACCAATCAAGAAAAGCCCAGGACCATTATGGATTCTCAGCCGAGTTCTACAAGACCTACAAAGAAGAATTAATAACAATACTCCTCAAATTATTCCATGAAATAGAAATGGAGATACCCCTTCCAAACTCATGCTATGAGTCTGGTGTCATCCTGATACCAAAACCAGAGACACATCAAAGAAAGAAAGTTTCAGACCAATATCCCTGATGAACATAGATGCAAAAATTCTTAACAAAATTTTGGCAAATCGCATACAAAAACGTATTTAAATATATGCACCGTGATCAAGTGGGGTTCACCCCAGGGATGCAAGGTTAGTTCAACATAAAAATCAATAAACGTAATTCATCACATTAATAGACTTAAAGAATCATGTGATTATATCAATTAATGCAGAGAAAACATTTGACAAAATACAGCACCCTAGATAAAGTAGGCTCTTTTGCTGTTCTTTCTCTTCTTTCACATTTTTCTGCTCTATGAACAGACCTAGAAGCTTTAGAGACAGTTGTCTCCTTTTTATGTTTATTTGACTTGAATCTCCATGAGAGATTTTGACCAACCTTTTAGCACACTGGATCTCTTTATACGGATAGCCTGATGCAGATTCATCTTTTTGGTGTTATTTTTCTTGAGTGATCTGGCAGTTGTTAACAAGCTGCTGGCCAATTGTACATTGTAAGTTAAAGCCAAAAATGTGTCTGGTTTTGTTAGAGTATTAACCTGAAGAGTTTCCTGTGCCTCTGGAAACTTGTTTGCAAGCTTCAATGTAATTCTCAAACATGTACTTCCATTTTTGTACATAAATTTCTGTTTGTGTACCTTTGTCATTTGTGAGTTTCTCTCTCAGATTAACAGTGTAATCTGTAAGTTATTGAGCATGCGTCATATCACACGTAGGGAGCCAATAGGTCAGAATTTTCTGGCCAGAATGAGTTTTAACAACTATGGATGATATCTTTAAAATTTTAAAGGAAAAATTATAAAATTTGATGTGTATAAGCTGAGAGGTTTTATTTTTTTACATTTTAATTTGGTTAGGTAATTAGTTTACTTGGATAATTATTTTCAGTTTTTGTTACTAATTCCTATTTAAAATGTAAGCTCAGTTAAAAAGTTAAAACAGACATTTAAAAATAAGATATTTATTACTTAAAATTTGAGCATTTGACAAAGGTTTACCTTCAGAATTTCTGAATTTTGACCATTTCGTGTTTTAAATTTTTGAAAAGTTAAAGCCATTGTTGTCTCTTGTTGCACACGCTACTGAAGTTTAGCAAAGTATCTATTCCTCACAATTTTGTCATTTTGACAAAAATGTGTGGGTGTCTGGGCTTCCTGTTTGTCTCATCATGGTTTCGTTGGCACAAGTTTTATAAACACTATTATTTCCCTTCTTTCTTCCCTGACTATCATTAGTAGTTATTAAGAATAGGAGGGCAACCTGTTATCAAAAAGGAAAATAGGATGTACTTTTGTACTAATGTTTATTCTCATTTATGTTCTGGATATTGTTTAAGGGATTACAGATAATGGAGAAAAAAACTGACCTCAGATCAACAACATTAGGCGTTTCACATAGTATATTAGCAACCAGGGATGTCAAATAATGCTTTTTTGTGGGGGTTTATTATAGATTCCCTTTATCCATAGGAGCATACTTCAAGACTCCCAGTGGATACCTAAAATTTTATGTAGTAGTGAACCTTTAAATTTAATGGTTTTTTTTTCTATCTTAACTAAGCACTTAGCATATAACTTTTGTAGTTTCAAGTGCAAGAACAAAACAACCTCAGCATACAATTTTCTTTCTTAGTATGTTGAGAACTTGTACTTTAAAAAAAAAATATATATATATATATATATATATATATATATGATGGGCACTTCAAAGCTTTTCTTTGCATATTACTACTACTTTGGCATTTTGGGGACTTTATTAAGTAAAATAAGAATTAATACCTGAATATAAGCACTGTGATACTCCTGCTGTTGATTTGATAATCATGATGACTACTGAGTAATGGGCCTGGATACTCTAGACAAATGTTTGATTCACTTCTGGTTAGAAAGAGCAAGAGAGTCGGGAGGGCACAGTTTCATCACATTCTTGTGAATGTTGTACAGTTCAAAGCTTATGAATTTTTCCTGTAATTTTCCATTTCACAATTTTGAACCATGGTGACTGGTAGCTAAAACCTCAGAAAGCCAAGCCACAGATGAGGGGGTACTAGTATGCTTCAAAATAGCCATGTATCTATCATAAGCGATGATGAATACAGGTCAAGAATCCCTAATCTGAAAATTCACAATCTGAAATACTTCAAAATCTAAACTTTTTTGAGCATCAACCCAATGTAACAGTTGATAAATTCCACACCATGAAACTGTTTTTCCTTGCGCACGCTTAAATATTTATAAAATTACCTTCATACTACATGTAGATGTTGTATATTAATGAATTTTGGTTTTAGATGTGTGTCTGATACCCAAGATATATCTTCTTCTGTATATGCAAATATTTCCAAATCTGAAAAACAATCTGAAATTTGAAAACAATTCTTATCCCAAAGCATTGTGGATATAATCTAAACCTATGCTGTGTTTGGAAGAAAATTCTTAGTTTCTATGTTTTAAAAAATGTCTTGTGGGGGGAGCTGGGATTTAGCTTAGTGGTAGAGTGCTTGCCTCGAACATGTGAGGCACTGGGTTTGATTCTCAGCACCACATGAAAACATAAATATATATAAAAAAAAGTTAAGGTATTTTGTTCATCTTAAAAAAAATGTCTGTGATTTGTACTGGTGCACACTTTTAATCACAATGAATCAGGAGGCCAAGGCATGAGGACCACAAATTCAAGGCCAGCTTAAGCAACCTAGTGAGACCCTGTCACAAAATAAAAATTCAAAGGAGTGGGGACATAGTGATAAAGCCACATGGTTTCAGTGCCCAGTACCCCCCCCAAAAAAAGTAAAAATAAAGTCTTAATAGATATGTTATTAGCTGCAGAACTTTCTGCCTTCATTTACAAGTTGGTAATTGAACCTGTTTCTTTGGTGTGTAAATCAGTTTATTCATCTTTCCCTTTCTCTCTTCCATCCCTTCTCTCTACTCCCCCATCTTTCTCATTGTTTTTGAGGATGACTTGAAAGTCAGAAACAATTTTATTTACAGAACATTTTATAGTTGTCTTCTTATATGCTTTATCCCTAGTGTTGTTTACTAGGTTGTACTCTGGAGTACCTATCAGGAGGCACAAAAGATAAACTCTGTCCATGAAGAGAGGAAAGAGTCTGCTACATTGAATCAACAGTGTGATTACTGATGATTTTAGCAAGCTTTATGTAATTGTTTTAGAAAAAAATTATCCAAAGCCATAATTACTAATTTTACTTTAGTCTCATAATTTCAGGTTACATATCCTGAAAATAGTTTCCTTTGTTCTTTGTGTATCATTTCCTGAAGAAATGATAAAGTGGAAAATTGAATTCTTTTTTTTTTACCACAATTGCAGGATTGAAAACATGTTTTAAATTTAAAATCTTAACATCACATAGGAATATTTGAAACCATATGATGCACAGAGGGTGCAAAAGTGAAATTTATATGCATTGAATGTTTTGTGTTTGAAAATATGGTGTGATTCCTCATGATTTTTAGAAAGGTGTCTGGAATTTTTGCACTGAAGCAAAGTGGAAATGTAGTTGGGTTTCCTGCATAGTAAGATAGAAATGTCCATTACTTCTTCAAAAATCATGAAATAGTTCTGATTTTGCAACATTGGCATGTAGACTTGCCAAGAAATCTGACCATCAGCTAAATAGCTGTTTCTGGGAGATAAAGCCTTGAAGTCTCAGCTGAGCATGCCAGGAATAAGCTTCTATCTCAAGGCATTGGTCGGATTCTATGTGATTTCTTTTTATTGAATTGTAATTGGCTTGGGGAGAAGTGTGGGGGAGAAAGCACACTTACTTTCAATACCCTGGTCCAGATTTACTCTATAACCAGGAAACTGCTACCAGGGAGCAACACATTAATATGCATTTCCCAGCTTGCTGGCTTTTTGACACCTGATGATGTGGCAGTACATTTTAGATGATAAGGAAAATCCCTGATCACAGCAGGAACATCTGTTTTTTTCTGGCAAGAGGGAAAGTCTTCCCCCATCCAGCACACAGCTGAATGGATGCTTGGGGCAGCCTCTTAAATGGAAGATTAAAATAATTTAAAACATAAAAATAAACAAGGAGAGTAATTCCTTATAGTTATTTTTCTTATAAAATCTTTAAAGTACAGGCTTTAGTGGAATAAATTATGTCTTGTCATTAGCAATTTTAATCATTAGTATTTTTCACATTGATATTACTGAGTTTTTTTAAGTCTAAAGATTGCTGTTTTTGTTTTGATGTTTACTACTGTACAGAAATGAGACATTAATTTATTCAAGTTATGAAATTGATTTAAAATACATTCTATAGTTAAATTTTCTAATTCTATTATTTATTCTACTATAATTTGATGAACTTTTAGTACACATGAATTAATGTATGGATTCATTAATGACTTCCCCATTATAAAAATTATAAAAAATTTTATTATGAGGAGTTAATGTCAGCTTTACTTTTCTTATCCATTAACTCTTCAAAGTTGATATATAATTATAAAATTAAATAATTTTTCAAGTGTAGTGAAAAAAAGGTCCTGGCTGGGGTTGTGGCTCATGGTAGAGCACTTGCCTAGCATGTGTGAGACCCTGGGTTCTTTTCTCGGTACCACATATAAATAAGTAAAATAAAGGTCCATCAACAACTGGAAAAAAAAAAAAACCTCAAAAAATAGGTCCTTTAATCTTTAGCCATAATCTCCATACTTTGATTATTCTATGGTACCCTGCTGTATGAGCTACATGGCATAATGGACTTAAATGGAGAAATAACACTATTTTCATATGCAATTAGGAATAATCACATTTTCCAAGGACATTGTATACTGTAGGTGTGACATTAAATTGAAATATGCATACATCAATGGTACACATTTTTTAGTATAAATCTCAAAATACAATTATTACATTTCAGTGGAAGTACTTTTCATCCATGTTTATATTGATACATCTTTAAAGTGCTCCCTTAATAATTTTTGAAATAATTTATGAGAGTGTTCTTTTAAAATTCCAATTTTCTGAAAACATGTAAAATAGGAAACCTTAGAAATAATAAAGAAGCTGTCTCATTGGTGTAGGCCACTGTGTTAAATGCTTAGGTTTAAAGGTGAATGGTGATCTCTGTCCAGCCTTCACTGTAATAGTGGAAATAGCAATTTTTAAAATTAGCTAAATTATAAGTTAGAACTATAATTAAAGTAAAATTAGAATATAGAGGTAACAAGAAGCATGACATGATTAGTTCTGTTGAGAACCGGGGAATGCTCTTTAGTGAAAGTAGCATTTGAACCTGGGGTTTGAAGAATGTGAACTATTTGGGTAGAAGAAATGTTGTTGGATGTCTTAGCTCATAAACAGGGTGAGTGAAGGTGAAGAGGAGAGTGTGGGAGTGTAAGCACAGTCACCTGAAAGTTCCTCTGTCTCTGTACAGTGTTTGCCACAAAGGCCACGTGTTCCAACATATATTTGAGAAAAATTCTCAGCCAGGAAGCAGCCTAGAACATTATTTTTTAGGGCTAGAGACCGCGTCCTTTTGGAAGGCCACTGTTGTCATTTCACATGAATGATACATTGATCCTGAAGTGCAGTTATGGTCAAGAAATAAAATCTAAAAAAAGAATATTGAAACCACAAGATTTATGAACTATGGTGATTATAAAGGAAGGAGTTGAGTTTGATTCCGAATATGTTTGGGAAGGGTGCATGAGTTGACCTAGGAGGTGAGTTTCATTTTGGATCTGTCGTGTTTGATGTTTCTTTGAGGCTTCCAATTGTAAATTTATACTGAGAATTTAGGAAGATATTTAGTATTTGTGACCAGTGCCGTGTTATCAGGATAGATGGTTTTGAAATTATGCAATTTTTTTTGAGCTTGTCCAGGGAGACAGTAGTGATCAGTCCATAAAAAGAGACCTTGAGGACCCGTTTTAGGAATAAGAACAGGGATGGGGACTCAGAAGGAGCAAAGGAGTACCAGCTGCAGACAGAATTCCAAAAGGGGAAAAAATTGAGATGGTAGTAGAACCAGATCTATTATTTTAAAGATGTATATATCCCTTTTCACGTGATATTTTATCACTATGCAAACATCCAATTCCCTATCAACTTTTCACCTAACGTTTAACAATAATTAATTGAATTAATTATTCTCTTAGGAATTAAAAATAGTTGATTTTTCTAATTCTATTATTTATTCTACTCCATTACTTGGCACATTTCTGAAAAGAAAAAACTTTCCCTTGTCACTTGGCACTGTTGGTTTTTATGAAACCTTTCCTACTGAAAAGACAGGATAGGTTTTTCAGACCTTCTGTTAATGATTTAATTTCTAAGCAAGGAGTTGGTGTTATAATCATCTTAAATGGGAAATGAATAAAAGAAGGTTCCTAGTGAATGGAAACTCTAATATCCCTTACATAAAAATTGCATTTCACCCTATTTCTAATTGTTCTTCTCTTTGTAGACATTTAAGTTTCTATCACTGATTATCTATCCTTTGTGGCTTATTTGAAGTTCTTGTCAGTGTATTTATGGAATATGCTGCAAAATAATTTTTCCTTTGCTTCATTCTGAAGCACACATTTTTAGGAAAGGCTCTTAGTATTTTGACATGTGGTGAGTCTCAGTTTCTTTGTTTGCTCCATTCCTTTCCTTAGACTTGGGCATGTTTGCTCCTTATCATTTCCATGCCTGTAAGCAAGGTCAGCTCTAATCCCTGAGCATGGACCAGCATCCTTAATCTTATCAGCATTTTCTTGTGCTTGTGTTTATGTCCCATTACAGTCCCTTTACAAGCTGCACTGACCAGAAATGTATTGACTTTTACTAGTAAACTTTTTTATAGATTTTTTTTCTAATAAAAACTACTTGCTGCAAATGTTGGACTATCACAATCTAAAAATGATTTTAGCTTTTTCAGTTTAATTCTTCAAAAAAAAATCCAAAAGTTTCACATCAAAGTTTATATTGGTAAATGTATATTTATTGTTTCTTTATTTTCAAGTGTTATAGTATTGACATAGGTCCAAGACTACTCATTTGTACTTGTTTTATTCTCTGGTAGAACTAATAAAGAGAAAAGAGTAACCTGGTCTACAGCTAAGAGTTATACAATTCGATCATATTATTGCACTTAAAAAAATTGATAGTATGTGGTGCTTATATAGTTTAAGGAATGAGGAATAAGAATCAATTACATATATAATATTTATAGCCAGACTGCTCTTAGCAAAATTAAGAAGAATATTATATATCTCTTACTTTGACTAGATAGGCTAAGCAAAAGATAACATTTTAAATTTGTTCTTATGGAAGATAATTTAGATTTAGTTATTGAACTCAAAATTCAATTTCTCTACTTCGTCTTAGATTTGTCATTTCTTTTCTGAATATTAAAATTAAGTTTTAAAGCTCAAAAGTCAAAATAAGTTCTTATAATTTACTCTTGGAGTCATCCAGTAGCACTTGATTATTCTGAGGAATATTAAAACTTAGTTAATAAATATTTATTTATGTTAAGATATAGCTTATCATAACCATGTCAGAGTGAGTGATTATGTGTCTGTTAAAATGTCAGGTTTGTGATAGCTTTCACCTTATCTTGATATTTTAGTTAATCCTGACAGTTTCTGAAATAGATAACACAATAGCCCTGAGAATCTAAAATCTCTTACCCAAAGTTACAAAACTACAAGGATCCCAAAAGTAGCAAATCTATTAGCCTTCCTTATTGTCAACATTTTGGGTAAATTGTAGAAGACACCCCACGATGTAATTATGATGTTAGAAAGAAGAGTAAAAAGAGAAGATGGCACTATTAACAAATAATCAATGTCTCGCTTACAGATTTTTTTCCTTTTTAACTTTTTAAATATACTTGCTCAGCCTGGGGAAATTGAGTAAGGTGGGAGTATGAAGTATACCTAAGTGTTTTGTGTGTGTTGTGTGTGTGTGTGTGTGTGTGAGAGAGAGAGAGGGGGGGAGAGAGAGAGAGAGAGAGAGAGAGAGATTAGACTTCCCTGACCTAAGCACATTACATCATTTTTGAGGTCTAATGTGGGTGTAATGTTCTCATTCAGCTACTTTGTATAGACTTGGAAAAATATTTTAAATATGTGGAATCATTCTCCTACTACTTCTGGTCTGGTGTTTCACAAGATGCCTTTTTGTTTTTCATTTTGAATAGAAAGATGAAAACTACAGAAGCCTCCCACGGGATACTAGTAACTGGTCTAATCAATTCCAGAGAGACAATGCTCGCTCATCTCTCAGTGCCAGTCACCCAATGGTGGACAAGTGGTTGGAGAAGCAAGAACAGGTAACATAAAAGCCTCCTTGTACATGCATCCTTGGTGCAACATCCTATTTCATTCATACTTAAAACAAAGTTTCAAGTAGTAGGTTCTATGTCTGAGTCCATCTAAAACTAAATGCAGAATATTCTTGTGCTACTCAAAGGTTTCTTCTGAGTAGCTGTGAATATTTGCAGGAGATTTTCTGAAGTACTGCAGCTGGTAATGTTGCAGCAGCCCAGATATTTGGCATTGAATAATGCAGTTAGTGAGGACAATTTCAAGGCTCTTCTCTTTTTCATTAGACAGAAAGTCAAGGAATCTGAAAGGCAAATTAAAACTTTTCATTATTCCTGACTTCACTTTATGAGAGGAATATATGCCATGGTGTTGTTTTAGAATCTAGTTATCTAGTTTATTTTTGTCAGGCAGGTTTAGGCACTTATACTTTTGGTTTAGTCAGCTTTTTTTTTTTTTTTTTTTTTCCTGCTGTGACTAAAAGGACCCAACCAGAACACCTGTAGAGGAGCAAAAGTTTATTTGAGAGCTCATGATTTCAGAGGTCTTAATCCATAGATAGCAGACTCCATTCTTCATGGTTCAAGCTGAAGCTGAACATCATGGCAGAAGAGTGTGGCAAAGGGTATCAGCTCACATGATCGTTAGGAAGCAGAGTATCCACTTGCCAGATATAAATATATACCCCAAATATATATATATATATATATATATATATATATATACACCCCCTCCAGCCATACCCCGCCTGCCTTTACTTCCCACTCAGTTAATCTCGTCAAGGGATTAATACACTGATTGGGTTAAGACTCTCACAATGCAGTCACTTCTCTGAACTTTCTTGCAGTCTCACAAGTGAGCTTTTGGGGAACATCTCATATCCAAGCCAACACACCCTTCATAAATGTCAATGACTTATTTTAAGTATTCAGATTTTTAGAGTTTGGCTAGTTTACTTTGTGAAACAACCACCTAATGATTCATGAAGTCTGAATTGTTTACCATTTGCTAAAAAAAAAAGGGCTACAAATTCTGCTTGGTGGTAAAGTGCATGTTTACCACATGCAAAGTCCTGGGTTTCATCCCTAGCACCAAAGGTGGGAGGAGAAATAGCTGGACCAAGACAGTGTTATATCACTATTTGAAAAGTGCTGCTTCCTAGAAAGACTAAGAATTTACCTAGTAAGCTAATTCTTCCAATTAATTGTTTTTAATGTCTTGGATTCTTATTGAGTCATAATATTTTTCTTCCATTCCCCTTTCTCTTGCCCTTTTCTTTTGTCTTCCCGCCCCCTCCTTTCCTCTCTCCTTCATAGTGGGGAATCCCAGTGTTTTCCTTGTCATTGTAATAGTTTTTTAAAAAAGTCTCTGCCATCCATTATTGAGGCATAATTGACAAAACTGTATATATTTAAGGTGTACAAAGTGATGTTTTGATATATGCATACAATGTGAAGTCATTATCACAATCAAGACGATTAATAAATCTGTTACCTCTCATGGATAGCGTTGTGTATGTGTGAAATGAGAACATTTCATTTAATGTATTCTTTTAAAGAATTTCAACTCTGTAATGCCTTATTATTTACTGTACTCACCATGCTTTATATTGGTCTTATAACTAAAAGTTTGTACCCTTTGACCAATATTTCACATTTTCCTCCATGCCCAGCTCCTGGTAATATGAGTTCTATTTCACTTTTAAATATCAGTTAGACTATGTGGTATTTGTCTTTCTGTATATAACTTATTTCACTGAGTATAATGTTCTCTATGTTCATCCTTGTCACAAATTACAGGATTTCTTCTTTATTAAGGTTGAATAATATTCCTGTGTGTACCTCTGATTTTCTTTATCCATTTTTCTGCTGATGAATCCTTAAATTGTTTCTATATCCTGGCTATTATGAATAATTCTTTTATGAAATGGAAGGACAAATATGCTTTTAATGAGGTAATTTTATTTCTTTTAGAACATATCCATAAAGTGGAATTGCTGGATTAGATTGTGGTTCAGCTTTTACCTTTGAGCATCCATGCTGTTTGCCCCAGTGTCTGTACTAATTTACATTCCTAATGGCAGAGTGCAAGGGTTGCCTTTTCTTCATATCATCATTAACACTTTGTATCTTTTGACTGTTTGATAACAGTAGTCCTAACCAGGTAGGAGGTGACAACTCATGGTTTTGATTGACAATTCCATGATATTCAGTGATGTTGAACATGCTTTCATAGTTTTTACACTAAATACAAACATTTGTAATTCTTTGATTAATTAGTTATTTTTTTTAAAAAGTTCATATGGGTATAAAACTGTGTGAGCACTCAGTGGGAGAATGTTTTATTGTTTAAATATTTCAATAATTTTATATAATTAATAATTGTGTTGCCTAAATATTAGAATAGCAGTTTTCAGTTTAGATTAATGACATCAGTTGAAAGAAATTCTAAGCATTTTACATATTTTATCTCAGTTTGTGTTTCATATAGTACAAACCACCTAAAATAATTTTGTGAAATATTCAAATATGAACCAGCAAAAAAGGATAATTTTCCTTGTACACCACTTTTTGGTATTGCAAAGGTATTCATTTCTATCATATAGTAAGTATTAACATATCAATATTGAGATGGAAATAATTTTAAACAATTTTTTTTTAAAAAAATGGAGATTCTTCTTAGGAAACACTGATTTCTCAAAATTTCACATTTTTAAATGAATTGTTATTACAGTATTACTTTAAAATAAATGTTTTTAAGATTTGGATAGTTGAATTTGCTAGTTCCTGATACTGTTATTTGTTCAACAGTAAGTCTGGAGGGAGGGAAAGCCCTCCTAAGACTATATTTAAAACTCAGCAACCTCAAGGAAGGTCTGAATTCTCCTTCCAGGGTTCCCCTCCCCAATCCACCTTGACTGTCTTTTATTACTGGAGCCCTAACTATCACATCTTTCAAAAAGGATGGGGAACAAGGCCTTTGTCCTCTTTGTGGCTCTTTTTGAATGCAAGAAAGCCTTTCCCACAGCCTCCCAACAGATGCCCCTTAGTGTTTTGTTAGCCAAAATTGCATTACTTCTCTGCTCACTTTTAAATCAAAAGGAGTAAAATACCAGTGTTGGTTTAGACTATTGGAGCTTAACCCCCTGGAGTTAAGGGAAGAGGCTTTGTCATCACTGAATATTATCAAGGGGCTGTTAAATCAAGAAGGGAGGGCAGTATAGGCACACTGAATGACAATCTGCATTAGCTAAATATGCTAAATATGACATTTTAATTGAAATATTTGGATACAAAGATTGACAGCTCAGGGTTTTCTAAAAATGATACTACATTTAATTATATTATAAGGATATAACTAATTTTTTTTGAGAGAGAAAATTTTTAAATTATTTATTTTTTAGTTTTCGGTGGACATAACATCTTTATTTTTATTTTTTATTTTTTGTGATGCTGAAGATTGAACCCAGGGCCCCCGCGCATGCTAGGCAAGCGTGCTACCCCTTGAGCCACATCCCCAGCCCCATAAGGATATAACTTCTATCTACTGTTACAATTGTAGATTTGTTGTAAGGAAGTGGTACAGTTTCTTTTTGTAATTATAGTATAAAATGGTTGTTTTGGAGTATAAAAGATTGTTTTGAGAAAATGCCCCCCTAAGACTTAGTCTTGATTTGTTTCTGTTGACATTATTTGATATATTTGTTTCACGATAGGCAGGTTTTGGAAAAATAGGCACTCCTCATTCTATGTAGATGACATCAGCTAGTTGATTCCTAGGCCTAAACCATCTCCTTTGACTTAAGTTTAGAAAAAGATGATGCATTCATTAAATACGGTATGAATGAGACAGTATACCTAGAAAAGTAGAAGCAGTTGGTGATTTCTCTTCAGCAGAATTAGAGTGAAATTTATTTACAGAACAAGAATCCCCCCCCCCCACACACACACAGACACACACAAAATAAAACAAAGCTCAGAGTAAATTTCTTTATCAGAAGTAAGCACTATTGTTTGGACAGAAGAAGAGTTATTGGTTCCACTTTATATACTGTCAGTGCAATTTGCTTATTTTGTTAAGTATTCCCTATGAGTCATCTGACTTTAATGGCCCCATATCTATTTTGAGGCTTTTTTTCCTCCACAGTTCTTGCCATCCCAAGTAAAAAAAGTTTGCATCCCACAGAAGAAATAATGTTTTGTATTCTTAGAAATTTAAAAAAAAAAAAAAGAATAATGATCAACCCTCAGACTTTACAATTTGGGATTGCCAGGGCAGAACTCATGGCTGCCCTCCTTTCGTTATGCCTCTACACTGGAGAGGTCAAGAGAGTTCTAGGTTTTGTATGCCTTCAGTGCTTTTGTTTTTTGCTCTATTTCCTACCAGAGTGCTTGTCTCTCATTATCTCTGTTGTTGAAGGCAGTTGTTATCACATCAGCTTTGCCAATGGGAATAAACAGCTGAGAGAAAAGGACAATGGGTGCTTTGGAATGCTGAGCCAAAGGCACTTCCAGAAACCCAGAGTGTCTTGTTTTGGGCATGGACCTGATCCTACATAAGGGGATATTGAAGCTTCTTTCCTTCTGTCATGTTATTGGTAGTTTCACTTCTATAACAAAAAGGAGATGGTGTGTCTTCGTAGAACTCTGTATTGGGAAGCACTTGGGGTCAAGATGGCATGGTTTCCAGAAACAGTACTGCTTTCCAGAGACAAACTCACCTTGCTCAGAATCACCTGTAGATCAGTCCTACATCAGATTCATCTCAAAAGGCAGAGGGCTGTTTATCTTTCAAAGGACATCCTTTTGGTTTGTCAATCTGTGACTTCCGTTCTCTGAAAGATCTCAGAGGAAACACTGAGGATCTGAAAAACTAAATGGATTGTTGAAAAAGTTTTTCATGCTTCTGAAATTTTGATTCTGAGACTCAGAGGAAACAAAGAAAAAAAGCTATAGAACCCTTAGTTTTGATGTGGTAGTAGGTTTTAAGAAGTTTGAATTCTTTTAACCATTACCATTTCCCTGACTCTGCATGGACTGTAATTTAATATTGGCAGATATGGATCATAAGCTGACTTTGTTTTGTATCCTCACACTTTATTGAAACTAATGAATTCTACAAAAGAGGAGGCAGAAACTTTATAATACATGATTGGAAGTATTTAGGACCTGAGAATGAATGATCTTAAGGAAAATATAGGCTAATTGGGAGCCTGCCATTTTACTACTTTCTCTTGGTGAACAGTCCTGAACCCAATTAGCAGAAATAGCAAGGAAGTATAAGGGATCCTCTAACTGCCACTTAAGCTTAGTGAGAAGAATGACTGCCCTGACCTTTAGTGAAAAATATGTTCTAGGGTTCTTTCCATCAAGAAAAACCTCATCTAACTGGCAGATTATTCAGAAGGTGGAAAAATATCTTGAATATTTGATGAGGACACTGTTCCACTGGAAACTTAGATGTTCAATACTTTCACATTTGTCCCCTTGCCAGCCAAATAGAAATTCCACTATCCAGGGTTGTATCTTAAGGTCTCAAAGCCAGGAGTTGAGAGCAATGACAAGAGGGTGCAGGGATTGCAACCCAGGAACTGTGCATGCTAAGCATGCTCTACCACTGAGCTACAGCCCCAGTCCCCACAATGCCTTTTTTTTCCCTTGTTATTTTATATACCTTTGTTACTTGTTCAAATTATGACACATTGACTTTATATTTTTCATGCAGAGTATTTACATATCTGACCTTTGATCATATAGTCCTTTTGAAATGATAATGACTCAGATGGGAATAGTGTCTGTTTTTATGTTAGCCTGAACTTGTAGAGTCCTAGATATTACAAAAAGAATACAACCAATTTTTTTTAAGAGAGAGAGAGGGGGAGAGAGACAGTTTTTTAATATTTATTTTTTAGTTTTTGGTGGACACAACATCTTTATTTTATTTTTATATGGTGCTTAGGATTGAACCCAGAGCCCCACGCATGCTAGGTGAGCACGCTACTGCTAGAGCCACATCCCTAGCCCACAACCAAATCTTAAATATAAGATATTTGTATATGGAGAAGAATGCTAGAGAATACTTATCTTTTTTATTGTCAGAATAACCTACTTACAGATGTTTATTCTGATGCTTCTTAAACCTTCAAAAATATTTTGATGTTGTCATTAATATTGACATGATACATAATGGTTATATTCCTATATCATGCTACTCTAAATTTGTTTTATTTTTGCTTTTTATTGTATTTTTATTTACACCAAATTTTTAAATATTTAGGGCAAAAGTAAATTTAAAACATAGTGAAAAAGCATTTTTTAGTGTATTCAGGTTTTATGGAAGCATTTAAAAAATGTATTTCCTTCCATGCCCAGTCAATAAGTAATTGTGGCCCTTGGTTTTACCTATTTTCACTTTGTCTTATGAACTTGTGAGTGTTGGTGACAGACAGACTGTGGCTCCTGTTTTCATGTGATTCATCACACTTGAATTTTTTTTTTCCCTATATAGGAACATCCTGTTTCTTTCCCTAGTACTTACTAGAGTTTCTGGAATAAGGGGGTCGGGTGGGAAATCTCCCTTTCCTCAGATCTAGAACTATGTAGATGATATAAAAGAAGTTGATTTCTGTATTATAAAGTGATCATACTTTATTAATTATAGAACCAGGAGATGGCTTATTTAGAAATCTGATTACAGTAGCTGCAGACTGGCCAGTAAAATAACTCAATGGTCACAGCATTAAACAGAGAGCAATCAAAATGCAGATTTAGAAACAGAACGTCATAGTGTCTACTGTTATTTGTGGGAAACAAGGTCAGGTTCTGGTTATGCCAAAGGGTAATTGAAATGTGTTTTTATTTTAGTTCATTTTATGATTATTCTTTAATTCATGGGCACTGAGTAAGCAATGACTCTTCTGATTATTTGGTTTAAAATAACCTAAGCCCTCTCATTCTAAATTCATATAGTTGTATATTTATAGGAAGGAGATTTCTTAATATTATTTGAAAACCTTTGCAAAATTTGTTTAGAACAAACATAATTGTGTTTTTCTCTAGAAAGCACCAAATGTAGAAACTAAAAATCTCCAAGATTATATTAAAATTAAACTTAATTTTAATGATTAAAGCTAGAGGTTTTATAACAGAAAGTTGTTCTCACAATAACACCAAAAATAAAACCAAAACCATCCTTTTGAAAGAATTGTCTTCTTACCTGGATATATTAATGCAAAAGCAGATTATTTTATTGTGCTTCCATGATAGGGTGACTACTGTTACAATATATGTAAAGACTAAAGGATGTAGCATGTATTTTCCATGAGCCTTACATATATCCTACTTTTATTATCAAGTATTGTGGAGTCCTCAGTATCAATGGAGAACAGATCTGGAGTGTAGGGTCCCCTGTTGACAATCTTTTTAGAAATGATCCCTTGACTTCCTAGGGAAGTCTTTCAGGTCACAGGGAGGGCCACTTTAGTTGGCATTTTCTCCTGAGAAAGACAAGAAACATTCTGCCCTTACACATATTTACAGACAAAAAGACACTGGAGTCTGGGAAGCATGTGTCAGTATTAGAAACTTGCCCTCCAATGAGTGGGTCTTGCTTTCTGGCCCTCACATCAATGGCTATATGGCTGTATCCAAGGAAAATAAACTCCCCAACCTTCATTTTCATTGTGTACAAAATGGAAAAAATAAATTTGGCAGATATGGATTTATTACAGGTTGAAATGCAGACCAAGTTTCTGTAGAGACTTCTAAGAATCTGTTTTTCTTCCTGTCTTTCATTTTAGGTAAAAATCTGTTTAATGGTTTTACCTTAGCAACTCTGTTTTGTGTTGAGTAATTGTGTGTGTGTGTGTGTGTGTGTGTTGTGTGTGTGTGTCTGCACACGCGCGTTTTGCTGGGGATTGAACTCCTTACAGCCTCACACATGCTAGACAAGAGCTCTACCACTGAGTTCCATCCCATCCCTGACTGATTTGATTCTCTTAAATGTTATTTTCTCCTTGCATATTGGAAGGACCATTTGGTATGCTGTGCTGGTTCATTTTCATCCCTGGCGTATTTCTAATGCCCTCATCATCCTTTCAGAATTGGATTCTTGATTCTGTGGCATCTTATCAGAATTAGAATAAAATTTAATCTTTTTAAATCATCTCTGGTTCATTTCTGAAGAACATAATCTGACACCAAAATGACATTAGTGTTAATCTCTGTGTCTGCATCCATTTTAAAATATTTCCTTTTGTTTTTGGCAACCATGTGTAGTTTTAATAGGATTAAATGTAAGGATACTATTCAAGAATTCTAAGTGTCTTATGAAGGCTTCCACTTGGCCACTGGTTATGCATATGGATTCCTTTGCCATATAAGTGAGGAGAGGAGTTAGGAGGTCCAGTGTCACTCATTTTCTTTTGGAACGGATTATGCAGTTGAAGGGTTGCATATCTATTTTTTCCTTTCCCTTGATTGCTGACCATATTTATTGCTTTGTTGGCCTATGGTCCTAGAAGCCTGCAAGCAGCAATGAAGTGAGGCAGAAATTCTACTGAGTGAAAAAAAATCTTGGGAGGTGCGTGGATTAACCTTCATGGGGAATCTGTTAGTAGCTGATGATTCCCTTGCCTGTGAGTACTGCTGCTAGAATCAGACATTTGAGAGCCTGTTCAATGGATTAAGATGCATTTTCATTTTTAGCTCTGACCTTCAGGTGCCTTTTCATATTTTCACTGCAGGCAGTCTTAAAGATTTTTGTTGTGAGTTGTGTGATTAAATATGATGGTAGAAAGAATACTTGCTTTATATTATATTCCCACCCATCTGTATGTCATTTGCTTTTGAAATTTTGGGTTTTATTTCTATATTTCATGAACAGTAGAACTGCTGTTCTTTAAAAAATGCTGGTAAAGAACTTGCATTAACATTTTTAGCCTACAATATGTTGTTTTCACTACCTATTTCCTACAGCCTGCTTGTAGAAATTGAATCATTCATAAGCCATTTTTAATTTGCAGATTTTATGATCGAGGTATATATACTTTTCTTCAGTGCTACACAGACTTTTCCCACCTACCTTGAACATGGACATGAAGTGGTCCTAAAATGTTCCTATTTTAAGGGATAAAACATTTTGTTCATTGGTTTTATGTCTTTATCTCCACTGTGGTCTATGTGAGTGTGCCCTGTAACATTTTTCATTGGTTCTGTATATCAACAAGTCTTTTTGTTTTTTTCTTCTGTTTTTCATGTTTTTCTCAAATGTTATGGCTAAGAATGTAGATCACTTTTCCTTTTTTTTTTTTTTTTTTTGTTCCCTTACCCCTATGTTAGGGATGGGACCAAAGGCTGTGCATATTAGTTAAACTCTCTACAACTGAGCTACACACTCAGCCCGAGATGAGTTTTTTGAAATACCTGAACAAATTATAAAGAGGTTAAAGTACTGGGAATAAATGTTGTTTCTACAACACACACGTGCTGGTATTGGGGAAAAATTAGA